>NC_056610.1:22836549-23456550 GCF_018340385.1 Cyprinus carpio
CTGGACGGTCAAAACCAGTCGTAAGTAGCACGGGTACATTTGTAGCAATAGCCAAAATACATTGTATAAGTCAAAAAAATTATAGATTTTTCTTTTATGCCAAAAATCTTTAGGATATTAAGTAAAGATCACGTTCCATGAATATATTTAGTACATTTCCTACTGTAAATATATCAAAACTTAATTTTTGATTAGTAATATTTATTGCTAAGAACTTTATTTGGATAACTTTATAGGGGATTTTTTCATTATTTAGATTTTTAGCACCCTCAGATTCTAGATTTTCAAATAATTGTATCTCAATCTTATTTATTTATTTCATATAATGTATAAACCACTAAAAAAAAAAAAACACACACTAATGACTTTTTTTTCCTTCCTCACACACATACATTATATATATCCATCCAGAAACTTTAGTCTGGTTCGCTTTCTTCTATGACGGATCAAACGTTTCTCCTCTGAAGAAGACCAGAACGTAGTGTTCGTTCAAAAAGGACAGCTAGTGCGCATGCGCACTGAAGACAACAACAGCCCACTACAGCAAAAACAATGGCGACTGCCGTGGAGAATATCGTTAAAGTGTGAGTACATGTAGTTTTTCAACTCTTTGAATGAATATCCGTGTGATATTCTCAGTTCGTGGCTGATTCGGCACGGTTTTATTGTCAACAGTAAGGTTGAAGCGTTTGGGGCGGTGTTTGGCTAATAATGAAAATCTGCACCTCGTTCATTCATCGTTTTCTGACATCAAAGCGCTACACACAGCCATGTGTGTTCTTTAAAAATCAGCTGTACTAACCAGTCACGAGTTCTTTTGCCTTGTTGTTGTGTTTACTTGGCAAACTTCCTCTTTTTCTTTTTTTAAAGTCTATAGTTTTGCCGTTGCTTCTTTTATACTGGCAAAAAATAGTACACCTCATTGGGGTCCATTGTTTGCATTTGTGACCCTAGACAACAAAACCAGTCATAATGGTAATTTTAAAAAAAATTGAGATTTATACATCTAAAAGCTGAATAAATAAGCTTTCCATAGATGTATGGTTTGTTAGGATAGGACAATGTGAAAAAAAAAAAAATTCTAAATATTGAGAAAATCACCTTTAAAGTTGTCCAAATTAAGTTCTTAGCAATGCATATAACTAATCAAAAATTAAGTTTTGATATATTTACGATATGAAATTTACAAAATATTTTCACGGAACATAATCTTTACTTAATATCCTAATGATTTTTGGCATAAAAGAAAAATCGATTATTTTGACCCAAACAGTGTATTGTTGGCTATTGCTACAAATATACCCCAGAGACTTAAGACTGCTTTTGTGCTCCATATAAGCACATTGTGATGCACCAAATAAGTAAGTAAAAGTAAAAAATCCCCTGCTATTTTCCCAAGACTAGGTTTTATCTACTCGAATGTGTGTACAAACGGTAATCTAAATCACATGCTTTGAAGTGACTTGTATTTGATGTTGTGTGTGTGTGTGTGTGTGTGTGTGTGTGTGTGTGTGTGTGTGTGTGTGTGGACTGAAGCTTGGAGAGCAGTACTATAAAGATGCTCTGGAGCAGTGTCACAGTTATAACGCCCGGCTGTGTGCCGAGAGGAGCATCCTCATGCCCTTCCTGGACTCCCAGACTGGAGTCGCTCAGAGCAACTGCTACATTTGGATGGAGAAGAGACACAGGAGTGCAGGTTCGGCATCGGCCCAATACACTTACTCTATTCTCAGTCTGTCTGGTTCTGCTAACCTGTGATTTCTATTAGGTACCGCACCAGGACAGCTGTACACGTATCCTGCTCGCCGATGGAGGAAGAAGAGAAGAGCTCACCCACCAGAAGACCCTGCTCTGGTGTTTCCTCCGCTCAAAGCTGGTATCGGTTAAAACATAAACTGTTTGTGATGCTTAACATTATAATTTTTCTCTTACTGTAACTGTCTTTACCTTTTATTATGTTTAAAATCTATATTCTATGACACAATATTTGATACACAAATGTCCAAAGCCTCTGAAAACCATACACAATCTACTCCACGGCTTCCTTTTATTTAGTAAACTTATTAATAACTTATATATAATTAGTAAACATTCAAGATGAACATTACTGGATTGAAGCAACTTAGGTTTAATTGATTTTCCATGCATATACAGTACAGGTCAAAAGTTTGGAAACATTACTATTTTTAATGTTTTTGAAAGAAGTCTCTTCTGCTCATCAAGCCTGCATTTATTTGATCAAAAATACAGGAAAAAATGTATATTGTGAAATATTATTATAAACTTAAAATATAGTTTTCTATTTGAATATACTTTAAAAAAATAATTTATTCCTGTGATGCAAAGCTGAATTTTCAGCAATCATTACTCTCCAGCCTTCAGTGTCACATGTACATCCAGTCTATCACATGATCATTTAGAAATCATTCTAATATTCTGATTTTATTATGAGTGTTTGGAAACAGTTCTGCTGTCTAATATATTTGATGAATAAAAGGTTAAAAAGACTGCATTTATTCAAAATAAAAAAAAAATTCAATAATATATATTCTAATAATAATAGTTTTTCTTACTTCACTTTTTATCAATTTAACACATCCTTGCTGAATAAAAGTATTGATTTTATTAAAAAAAGAAAGAAAACAAATTACTGACCCCAAATTACTGACCAGTAGTGTATATTGTTATTACAAAATATTTATATTTTAAAAACATAGCTTTTTATATATATATATATATATATATTTTTTACTTTTTATTCATCAAAGTATCCAAAAAAAGTATCACATGTTCTGAAAAAATATTAAGCAGCAGAACTGTTTCCAACTTTGATAATGAATCATCATATTAGAATGATTTCTAAAGGATCATGTGATAATGATCCTAAAAATTCAGCTTTGCATCACAGAAATAACTATGATATTTAAAGTATAATAAATGTAAAAACAATCATTTTAAATTGTAATAATATATCACAATATAACTGTTTTTTCTGTATTTGATGATCAAATAATACAGGCTTGATGAAGCAGAAGAAACTTCTTTCAAAAACATTAAAATAGTAATGTTTCCAAACTTTTGACCTGTACTGTATATAATTATATATATATACTATATATATATATATATAGATATATATAGAATATATATATATATATATATATATATATATATATTTTAAATCATGTTAAATTGTGAGTGGCATATATAATACATCAGGTTTTTTTGGGTAACGTTTATTTGTTTTGTTCATCTCTCAATCATGTCTTTATTGCATTGCATTACATTTTTAATAATGAAAGCTACAGAGCTTTGCTCATAAAACCGAGCATTTAAATATCATCCGTACTAAAACATTTATGGAAGGTTTGAATTGAAAACTGATATTTATATGCATTTTATGAAAGTAGTGCTGTTTAAATATTTCATTGATTTACATTACAAACTCAAAATTTCATCTTATTTTTGATCTAATATCCTAATTTATACTTTATGAGCCATAAAAGCCTGGTGTTTCAAATGTGATGCTCAACATAAAACACATATGTGACCCTGGAGCACAAAAGCAGTCTTAAGTCTCTGGGGTATATTTGTAGCAATAGACAAAAATACACTGTATGGGTCAAAATTATCAATTTTTTTTTTATGCCAAAAATCATTAGGATATTAAGTAAAGATCATGTTCAATGAAGATATTTTGTAAATTTCCTACTGTAAATATATCAAAACTTTTAGTAATATTCATTGCTAAGGACTTAATTTGCACAACTTTAAAGGTGATTTTCTCAATATTTAGATTTTTTTTGCACCCTCAGATTCCTGATTTTCAAATAGTTGTATCTCAAGTCAAATATTGTCCGATCTTAACAAACCACACATCAATGGAAAGATTATTTATCAGCTTTCAGACGATTTTAAAAAATTGACCCTTATGACCCACAATGGTTCTGTGGTCCAGGGTCACACATGCAAACTTTTTATCAAAAGGTTAAATAAACTGTTGCATAAAATTAAAAAAAAAAAAAAAAATCAGATTATTTCAAATGTCAGACTTTATTGGGTTAATAAATATAAACAATATAGATTGAGATATTTAATTCAGAGAGAAAATATTTCAAATTAGATAGCAAATCCTAACCAAACGATTTAAAACTGCATCTTTTCAAAGCGGAGCTGGAACTGAACCTGAAGAAAGATGTGTTGGGGCCGTTGGATGGGAGCAGCCTGGAAGCCTTGCTGAAAGGAGAGCCGCTGGATAAAAGAGTGTCCACGGAGCTCAGGCCGCCGGAGGACGAGGCCAGTCTGACTGAAGGCACTGGGACCAGTGCGGCCAGCAGCTCCACACGCATCAGGAAGGTGTGCAGCTTTTCAATGTGGCTTCTTATGTACTGTATACTCTGAGCACATAATCTATGATCTTCTCGTTCTCAGAGAATCCTCGAGCCGGAAGACTACTTGGATGATCTGGATGATGAAGATTTTGAGGAGGAGACCCCGAAAAGAAGAGGAAAGGGAAAGTCTAAGGTAACATGCCTGCTCTGCTGTTGCTTAATTGAATATTAATAGAGTATTAAAGGGATAGTTCACCCAAAAATGAAAATTCTCTTAATTATTACTCACCCTCATTTCATTCCAAACCTGTGAGATCTTTGTTCCTCTTCAGAAAACAAGATTAAGATATTTCTGATGAATTCCGAGAGCTCTCTGACCCTCCGTAGACAGAAATGATCTTAACACGGACTCAGAAACATAGCAAGGAGAACGATAAAACATTCTGTGCACAAAGAAAGCAAAAATAACGAGTTTATTTAACTATCGTGTTAGGATCACTGCTGTCTATGGAGGGTCTCATCAAAAATATCTAAAAATTGTGGACACTGATCGTGTTAGGATCACTGCGGTTTCATCAGAAATATCTTAATTTGTTTTCTGAAGATGAACAAAGGACTTATAGGTTTGGAACGATATGAGGCTGAGTAATTAATGAGAGGATTTTCATTTTTTTGGGTGAACTGTACTTTTAAGCATTTATTATATCCTGATGTTCTTGGTCATGTGATGACCTGGTGGAATGGTTTTATGAAAATGTTATTTTATTCTGTCAGGGTCGAGGAGTTGGGAATGGAAAGAAGAAAATGGAAGCTGCTGCAGCTGCCCAGGAAGATCGAGACAAACCGTATGCTTGTGACAGTGAGTTGTGACTCGTCTTATTTTTGAGTGATTGTCGTTTTAAAAAGGAATTCTTTTGTAGCATTATGGTTATTTTTGGCAGAAATCACTTTTGTGACTATCAGAGGAATTCGATTTTAGGCGACGTTCAGTTAAATTGGATGTTTTTATTTTGACAAACTATGATTCACTACTATTTAAAAGTTGTTTTTTTTTCCTTTTAGTAACGTTAAGTGTTACCAAATTCTATTTTGAACTTTATAATCATTAAAGAATCCCGGAAAAAAAAAAAATGTGTCACGGTTTAACAAAAACATTAAGCAGCACAATTGTTTTTAACAAGAAGAAATGTATATAAGCAGCAGATCAGCATATCATACTGATTTCTGAAGATCATGTGACACTGAAGACTGGAGTAATGATGCTGAAAATACAGCTGCGCATCACAGAAATAACGAATAAATCATGTTTTACAATATATTTGCATAGAAAACTTGTATATTTTAAATCATAACATTTCACAATATTACTGTTTAAATAAAAGCAGCCTTGGTGAGTAGAAGACACTTAGTAGTGTATGTAAATGACAACCTTTGTGTATCACTGCTGTTGCAGTAAATGCAGTTTGAGCATGATGAGAAATCACATCTAAGTGCTCATGGTTTTGATGTCAGGAGATGGAGCTTTAGTACGTTGTTTTATGTACAGTACAGGTCAAAAGTTTGGAAACATTACTATTTTTAATGTTTTTGAAAGAAATACAGAAGAAAAAAACTATAATAATTTAAAATATCAAAAAAACATAAAAAAATTTTAATATTTACAAACATAAACACAAAAAAAAATAATAGTTTTCTATTTGAATATATACTTTAAAAAAACAATTTATTCCTGTGATGCATAGCTGAATTTTCAGCATCATTACTCCAGCCTTCAGTGTCACATGTAACATCCAGTCTATCACATGATCATTTAGAAATCATTCTAATATTCTGATTTATTAAGAGTGTTGGAAACAGTTCTGCTGTCTAATATATTTGATGAATAAAAGGTTAAAAAGAACTGCATTTATTCAAAATAAATTTTTTTTTCTAATAATATATATTCTAATAATATATTTTCTTTACTGTCACTTTTTATCAATTTAACACATCCTTGCTGAATAAAAGTATTGATTTTATTTAAAAAAAAAAAAGAAAGAAAAAAAAAATTACTGACCCCAAATTACTGACCAGCAGTGTATATTGTTATTACAAAATATTTATATTTTAAAAACATAGCTTCTTTTTTTTTTTTTTCTTTTTTTTATTCATCAAAGTATCCTAAAAAAAGTATCACATGTTCTGAAAAAATATTAAGCAGCAGAACTGTTTCCAACTTTGATAATGAATCATCATATTAGAATGATTTCTAAAGGATCATGTGATAATGATCCTAAAAATTCAGCTTTGCATCACAGAAATAAATGATAATTTAAAGTATAATAAATTTAAAAAAACAATTATTTTAAATTGTAATAATATATCACAATATTACTGTTTTTTCTGTATTTTTGATCAAATAAATGCAGGCTTGATGAGCAGAAGAAACTTCTTTCAAAAACATTAAAAATAGTAATGTTTCCAAACTTTTGACCTGTACTGTACATGCTGTTTTAATTTGAACCCTTTTCTTTGTATCAGTCTGTGGGAAACGCTATAAAAACAGACCAGGTTTGAGTTACCACTACACTCACTCTCACCTGGCTGACGAGGAGGGAGAGGACAGAGAAGAACCTGAGATGCACACGCCCACACCACGAGAGGAGCCCAAGAGTGAGTTCACTCATGATATAAACTTCAACTTATATTGTTGTGCGTGATCAGTTTACAGGATTTAACGAGTACGAGATGTACCGTGCTTCATGTTTGAACCACACCCTTTATACAATACTTAAGAGTTAGATATTGTTAGATCCTTGTTTCTTAAGGATATCACATATATGTGACCCTGATACATAAGTCTCTGGGGTATATTTATAGCAGTAGCCAAAAATACACTGTATGGGTCAAAAGTATTGATTTTTCTTTTATGCCAAAAATCATTAGGATATTAAGTAAAGATCATGTCCAATGAAGATATTTTGTAAATTTCCTACTGTAAATATATCAAAAGTTAATTTTTGATTAGTAATATGCATTGCTAAGAATTCATTTGAACAACTTTAAAGGTGATTTTCTCAGTATTTAGATTTTTTTGCACCCTCAGATTCCAGATTTTCAAATAGTTGCATCTCAGCCAAATATTGTCTTATCCTAACAAACCATACATCACTGACACTCAGAAATTGACACTTAAGACTGGTTTTGAGTTCCAGGGTCACAAATATGGCATTACAAATATTTGTAAGTTTTGTTGCGACTGCATTGAATGCAGTTTTGTTTTGGATATTCCTGCCAATCAGAACACTGATGAAAGCAGGTTCATCTGACCCTCTGTTTTATCACAGCCCCTAAGAAAGGACCAAACGGCCTGGCGTTACCTAACGACTATTGTGACTTCTGCCTGGGCGACTCCAACATGAACCAGAAAACAGGCCAGTCTGAGGAACTGGTGTCCTGCTCTGACTGTGGACGTTCAGGTACGACGCAAGAGACACACAACAAACTCTAAACATCCACGTTGAGATGCACATAATTTCTCCCATCCCTCCGTAGGACATCCTTCGTGCCTGCAGTTCACCGCCGTGATGATGGCAGCTGTGAAGACCTACCGCTGGCAGTGCATTGAGTGCAAGTGCTGCAACGTTTGTGGCACATCTGAGAATGACGTGAGTTTACTCACACGATCAGTCAAACACATAAAACCAGTGCTGGGGAAAGTTACTTTTACACTGTTGCATTACTTCCTAAAAGAGTAACTAATTAACTAACGTTAATGTGTTACGCTACTTTTGAGTTACTTTTTAAATCAGGGCTGGAATTACTTGTTTGTGTTAAATATATAAAGTTCTATTTTTGGCAAATGTTAAAACCGTTTCACACCAGAAGTCTGAAGGAAATGTGAATTAATATCTGTACAATAGAGGGGGCAGCTACAACAAACCTTTCAGTTGTGCATGAAGAATGAAGTTCAGCACTCCTCAGAAAAAAGACAAATACAAATTATGTTTATCTAAAGTTATTGTTGCTTATTAGTATGGTGGAATTGGATCATCAAAGGTCAGCACCAAAGGCATTGCTTAATAAAATGGGATTAAACACAAAGCATATTTGTTATTTAGCAGATTTAATTATTGCATTTTTTAATTGCATATTTTTTGTTGCATTTCACTGTTTTTATTCATTTTGAAGAACGCTGAATCTGTTTTTGTGCACGTGAGATGAGTCAAAGCATGTTTGCATTTTACTACTCTAACATATGTCCACACTGTGCTTACTCCCGATTTCTCCCAACATGGAGACTGGAAAGCTGCCAGTTAATAAATGGGAAACCATATTTGAAAACATAACTTAGATATTTAAAAGTAATGTCACTTTACTAGTTACTTCAGAAAAGTAATCTGATTACGTAACTCCTGTTACTCGTAATGCGTTCACAAAACCATCTGTTAATGTGTTTAACTCTTCTTTGGCAGGACCAGCTTCTGTTCTGTGATGACTGTGATCGAGGATACCACATGTACTGCCTCAGCCCTCCCATGGCAGACCCTCCAGAAGGTACGAGGAATTGCTTTTTTCATCGTTTACTCAGTCTCGTGTACCACTTTTTTTTTCTTCCATTAAATGCAAAAACAAGAAAGAAATTTTGAATGAACAACCCATACGAAAGAACAGGTTTGTGGAGATGAATCGGACTTCCCGTTGAAATTAGAGGCCTAGAGGTGAATTAATGATTAGCTCTGTGAACTGAAAAGGCTAATAAAGAGGATTTTCCTTCGAGGGAATCTATTCCAGCTGTTAGGATCGATTCTCGATTCCCAAAACCTTGGAATCAAAGAATCCAATCTTTTTGGGTTCGCTTCCCAGGACATACTGAATGGGGACAAGTCTATCAATCTCCAAAAATGTCATTAAAAAAACAATTTAGAACACATAAAAGTGGTCCATATTTTTCTATATGCACATACACACAAAAATCACATATTTCATGACTGCTACCAGCAGAGTAAAAAAAAAAAAACTGCACTGAAATGTACTTTAGTTCTGTATCCCTGAGATCCATAAAGCAGTAGTATATTATCCATATGTGAAATTAAATGCATAATCAGAGAAAAGTTATTTTTTAAATAGCATTTTGCTTTCAACATCAATGTTTTTTTTATTAAAGTTAATATAATTATAATTTAAGAATATATATATATAGTGCCATGACAAGTCATTTCTTTAATGTGCTGAAAATACTTTAATTTGGTGAAAAAATTGCATGTAAATTTCTATTATCACCAAATGTTGGATTCAATATTATCTACTGGATTTCTTTCAGTTAGCACAGGTTTTGTATTTCTTTTTGTAACTGATTATCTGAGCTCATGCACCTCAGGTTAAGAGTGAAAAAATCATTATTGTGGATGGAAAATCATGGAAAAGCATAGGTGCATAAGCTCAGATCAGTGAGGCCTATGATCAATCAGTGTACAAATCCTGTGCTAACTGAAAGAAAACAAGTTGATAGGAAAAAAAGCTAAATCCAATATTCTAGTAAAAAACACAGTATAAGAATTTGATAAGAAATCTTTAAAAGGCTGGTCATTCTCTACGGGGAAATTCACAAGTGTAACAAGGTGAAGGACAAAAATCCCAAAAAAGATAAAAAAAAAAAAAAATGGATTGCTGTTTACACCCTGTGTGAGCAAAGTAAGTTTTATTCCAATGCGATAACATCAGCATTTTGGGAAAATGAAAATCCTCTCCGTGTCAAAATGACCGAAACCCAACACTTGTTGTTAACATTTAGTTTTGCATGTAACACTATTGACTTGTGTGCTATATTCCCAGTCTTGTGATGCAGTGCAATAGCATTGCATGAGGAACAGACCAAAAAAATAAAGTCAGAAAGTTTTAAAAAGCAATCAAATCTCATGCATGCATTGCAAAACGATTGAACAAGTTTATGCATTTATTGCTGTTTAAGTTGGTCATAGTTTATGTTTGGCATTGATTAATTCTTGGCTTTAATCGTGTTCATAGGAAGCTGGAGTTGCCACCTGTGTCTGGCTCTTCTGAAGGACAAGGCCTCCATTTATCAGAGCCAAAACCCAGCGATGGAGTGATGATGAAAACAGTCAAGCTTGAAGAGCGCGCACCCCTCACAATCCACAGACGCTCGTGAGATTTTACAGAATGATGGAGAAATCATTGGCCCTAACATAGCCATTGTTTTTGGTTTTTATTTCACTACGACTGTTACACACATCACAAGCAGTGTTTGAAATGAAAGCGTGCATAAAGGATATACACTTCATGCATTATGAGCAGTATTTCCACATTCCTTGATGTTAGGGCCAGTGGTTCAGATGGTTAAGCACCTGTTCATGCATTGACAATTTTGTATTTTTTTTTTCATCTTATTCACTCAAGATACATTTGTTTACATAGAGCAAACATATGACTTAATCCTTCAAGGATGTTATGAATTTAAATATTCATTTGTACAAGAAGTGTATCTCTGTCTTTGTGTAAATTATTATTTCTTGTGAGTTGTTCTTTCAGGAAGTAATTGTGCCACGGTCCAGATTCAAACACCAGACGATGGTGCTGTATTTTTATTTTAATTATCATGTTTTTTGTTTCTTCATTTTCTGGATTCACTCATTTTAATTCCACAAAAACACTCTCATGAGGCGGGTTATCTTTCGTAGCAGAATTTTGTATGTGATATAACCGATATCTATTATTGTTGTTGACCATATTGAATTATCGTGAGTACTGTATCGTTTTGTATTTGTTTTTGGTATATCATGTCAGTTTGTATTTGGTATTAAATGTAAATGCTGTATTTTTCTGTCTTTTTTATTTACATTTTTCATATTGGCCTTTCCATAATAAACATACGTGTAACAGAGATATTAATCTTAATCATGTGTATTTTTTATAAATGCTACCAACAAAGTAAATAAAGGCTGCACTGAAATGTGCCATAGTACTATAACTCTAAGACCTAGTAAAATGAATACATATGAAATAATAGACATAACATCAGAGATTTTTTTTTCTAAAATATAGCTTTTAACATCAAGTTTTTACATAATTCTCACTCCGCTGTTACTATTAAGTTCATGTCTGCAGCTCTAGTACACAGTTTGTATGTTAACCCTCTGGTGTTGCTCACATGATGGTCAAATTTTATTTCAATGAAATGAATGTACTATGTTTGGAGCACAAGCTTAATTTTTGGTATCTTTTTAAATAAGAAACTTGCCAAATTATAGCTGAAGTGAAAAAAAAAAAGTTAAAAAAGTTATAGAAGTTTAAGTTTGTTATTATAAAAATATACACAATGCTATTTTAAAATTGTATATGCAATAAATTTTTACCAAAACCTACATGAAAATCAAAGCCATAAATCTAAATAAGCTGTGTTCCAAATTTGAGGTTGATATCACAAAAATATTTTTGATTACTAAAATTTAATTTAACCATTAAAACAGTCCAGAAAATAAAGAAAAGAAAAGAAAAGAAAATGATTGATGTTGATTCATGAGGGACATTAGGGGTCCTCTCTGTGACATCATTTCCTGTTTTATTTTTCTGAATGTTACTTTGGTTAGACTTTTATTTTAAAAATAATATTTTTTAAAGAATTAAAAAAAATGTTAAAGAATCTTTTTTGTATTATTTATTTTTTCTATGATTCTGATATCATACATTTCAATCTGACATTTTTCTTATCTTGAGCCCCTAAAAATATCAAAATGAATTTTAATGCAGAAATTAAAAACATAATAGAAGCGCCTCTGTATTTCGTTATAATGTATTTTTGAATGAATTAATAACTAAAACAAAAACTGAGCATCAGATCATTCATGCTTTACTTATTTGAAGCCTTTATTTGATCAATGTTTGTTTACTTTATGATTACAAACTAAACTACTGTGACTTTTTACAGTATAACATTTATCCATCAAAATTTGATTGTTCATGATGATTGCAACAATAAAATACAGAAAAAAAAACATCTGCCATGACCTTTAATAAGAACAGTAAACTCTGATTAGTACAAAAGTGTTTATTGTGTTTATTGATGGCCAGCCTGAAACAAAGTCAACATCGTCATCCTGATATCAACCCCGCATGTATATTTAATTTACTTTCTGGTAAATGCCAGAGTAAATTTACTGTTATATAATCATAGATGTTTTTACAGCACCTCACTCAGTCTTTTAAAGCTAGCAATGAAGTGAATAAATGTAAAATAAAATAGCAACAAAACTCGCCTACTTTAAAAAAAATATATCAAAATACACAACAAATTCACTTCCTAGAAAACAAATACACAACAACTTTCAAAAATAAAAATCCACCCTCTAAAACAACAACCTATTTTAGCCATCGCAAGCCTTATAACAACAACTTGCAATAATAAAATGTGACCCTGGAGCACAAAAGCAGTTTTAAGTCTCTGGGGTATATTTGTAGCAATAGCCAACAATACATTGTATGGGTCAAAATTATAGATTTTTCTTTTATGCCAAAAATGATTAGGATATTAAGTAAAGATGTTCCATGAAGATATTTTGTAAATTTCCTACTGTAAATATATCAAAACTTTTTTGATTAGTAATATGCATTGCTAAGAACTTCATTTGGACAACTTTAAAGGTGATTTTCTCAATATTTTGATTTTTTTGCACCCTCAGATTCCAGATTTTCATATAGTTGCATTTCAGCCAAATATGATCATATATGAATTATTGATATAAAAAGCAAAGAGATTCTTTGTCATCAGCATCATGAAATGCATTAAACAACACATCTCTCCAGGGTTTCCCAAACTGGGGTAAATGAAAGAACTGCAGAGGGTTTATGAGTTGATGAAAAGATCACATCACTTAAATCATAAAAATGTAAAACTAAAATGCACGAATTAAACTACATTTTTACATCTTACTTGTTTTTATTTGTTTACCTGCGTGTCAATGTGACCATTAATCGAGATCAGAGAACTGTGAACGTGTGAATTTGTTAAATTATTAAAATATTAACATGCTATTAACATGGTCAATTATATAATCAAGGTAGATTTCAATTGGTTGAATTGTGCTCAGAGTATTTATCAAAGTCGTCAAGCTGGGGCAAGTCCTCATAACATTTAATGTTATAAGGTTATATGTTTTATTAATAACACAAATTATTTGTTGGCCAAAACGAGTTTTATTTATTTACTTTTACCCCACATGTGTGCTGTTTCATCAATTATTTCGTGTTTCAAAATTTTGCTGAAATGCACGAGCTGTTTAATGGCAGGTTGCACTGTGACAACTTACCCCACACAGTGTGACAATATGCCCCCTGCATTATGTAAAATGTCCATATTTAACTGGTGTAACTACTCTCTATATTCAGGGAAAAAGGGTTGCTAATCAAGCTGATAAACTTTTTTTTAAACACACATTTTAAAGCACTAAAGCATGTCCTACAAATGAAGAGTTTGTTCAAGTACATGATATTAATACTAAAACAATTAAAGTAAATAAATGTAGCTTACCTTACACAGTCAAGTCAAATTTTTATGTCAGATTCATGTTACTTCGAGTACCTATAAATCACATCTTACATTTTCTTTCATGAACAACTTGTAAAACTGCAGTCTTCGCTTAACAGTTTCCAATTAATCTAAATATCAGGGGTTTTTTTTATTTTTTATTTTGTAATGTATAAAATGCATAAAGAAAAGCTTGCCTGCAGGAGAGATGCTAGTAACTGGTGCAAAGATAAGCAAACCTTTGTGTTAAATTTTTTGGTTGTTTTTATTGTGAATTTTTGCCTATATGGATCTCATAAATTAATCCGTAAACCGTCTCGACAATTAAAATGGACTTTCTGTCCAGTGGGCAGATTTCATCATTTCTACGGTTCATCTTCGCTCAGTTGCCAACAGTAGAGGGCGCTAAACAACAAGAAATGTCGCCTCTTTACTCTTGTTAGTCTGTTTCAGTTCACTGATTCTTGTCTGTTCTTTACCAACAGGCCAAATTGTTATCGTTTCTGAATTGACAGCATAGCTGATTTTTAACCTATATATGTCTTAGTAACAAATTAACAAAGTGTGATAAAATGTTTCTATTAAGTGTATTTTATTTTAAATGAATAAACATAAATAACAAATAAACATAAATAAATTTTAAAAAGGAAAATTAAAAAAAAGAAAATAATTATTACATTTATAATTATAATTAATTATCACTTTTTTTCTAAGGTCCCCCCACCCCCAAAAAGTTAGCAATGTAAGAAGAGAGTCAGAAAAGCGTCATGGGATGTGTAAAGAAAATAAAGAAAAAGAAAAGTAAAAAGAAAAGAAATGAATATATATATATATATATATATATATATATATATATATATATATATATATATATGTATATGTATGTATGTATAATATACAATACAATCAGTATATAGATGAAAGACGACCATATCAGTCACTGATCAGTCACCATACAATTCAATTCAGTTCAGTTCAAGTTTATTTGTATAGCGCTTTTTACGATACAAATCATTGCAAAGCAACTTTACAGAAAATTAAGTTTCTACAATATTTAGTAGTAGCTACACAATATATAGATCACACACATACAAAAATAAAATAAAAAAATTAATAAATACCGTAATAGTGCTGTGTAACGGTTAATCGTGATTAATGGCATCCAAAATAAAAGTTTTGTTTACGTAATATATGTATGTGTGCTGTGTTTATTTATTATGTATATATAAATACACACACATGCATGTGTATATTTCAGAAAAATAGGTTGTTTATTTATTAAATATATTTATTTATAATATAAATTATTTAAATATATATAGATATGTAAATACATGCAAATATTTTCTAAATATATACTGTATGTGTGTGCATTTATGTATACATAATAAATATACCTACACAGAACACACACATATATTATGCAAACAAAAACATATTTTGTATGCGATTAATCGCGATTAACCGTTTGACAGCATTAAAAATAAAATAAATAAAACAAAATAAAATGAATGAATGAATGAATGCCATCAAGTTTTAGTTTAACATCTAAGGTTATCACACACATTCAGTCCTGAGACGAAAACTAAAGAGGAGAGTCCCGACTTTTATTTTGACATCGGTAGTGAGTGTGCTTCCGGTAGTCATCAGTTCAGTCTGCAGCGATGGCATCCTCTGCAGATGTACACGTCCGAATATGTGAACAAGAAATCATCAAGTATGATTTAGAAATAAAAGCTCTCGTTCAGGTATACATGTTTTATTGTTAATATTTAGAAAACTTAAACATTACTATTGTTGTCATATTAGTGTTTTTTGGGGACAGTATATAAAAATAGAAATGGTGATGAAATGAATGAATTACAAGGACCATAAAAAGCTACTAAGTGACGAATGGCATTTTAATGTAATGGTAAATCATGAATTTTATCGTTGTTAGTGGCATGTTAAATTATCATTTGTATGTGTTTTGCTAAATAATATTATTTTCCTGTAATTAGCTGAGATCCATATAATGTTTTCAAACATTGCAGGATGTCAGTGAATGCACAGGACCACAAAGCAAACTGACAGATTTCAATGTACAAGTAAAAGAAAAATTCAGCAATCTTAGACAGCGGATTCAGGTGAGAAGCAACGTGTGCAAATGTGCTGCTTATTAAGCGAATTCTAAACTTAAGACATTTTTTTAACAGGATCTGGAGCAAATGGGAAAAGAACAGGACAAAGAGTCTGACAAGCTGAATCTACTCAATAAAGCAGAAGGACATCGGAAACAGATGCTTAGGTGACGATGAAGCCATGCATGTGCTTCGCTTTGCGTTTAATAGAGGAATGCTCAGTTTGCATTATTCAGGTGGAAGGAGGAGTGTATCTGGTCTCAAATGAGGAGTGTTTTTCTTGCAGTAATCAGACTGCTTGGAGGAAGGCCAATCTCGCCTGTAAACTCTCCATTGATAAGCTGGAGAAGGAAGATTTGTTAAACTCAGAGGATATGTCTATAAGACACAGGTGAGTCTGAAAGCAGCATTTCTTCACTGAATGATGTTTTCAGTGCTACTTCTGATCGCCTGGATCTGTTTGATCAGAAAGATGACCAAAGAAAGCCTGGCTCAGACCTCCAGTGGCATAACAGAGAGTCTGATGAGCATCAGCCGGATGATGGCGCAGCAGGTCCAGCAGAGTGAGGAGACCATGAGCACGTTAGGTGGGCATCCCGCAGGTTTTCCATTTCATCCATGCCTGCATGCTGGGAAACTAATGCTGTATTGTTCGTTTTTCTCCTGCAGCGACGTCTTCCAGGACCGTGCATGAAACTAATGAAGAGTTTAAAGCCATGACGGGAACTATACAGCTGGGCAGAAAGCTGATCATTAAATACAATCGACGGGAACTGACGGACAAGCTGCTTATTTTCCTCGCTCTCGCGCTCTTCCTGGCTACAGTCTTGTACATCCTGAAGAAAAGACTCTTTCCTTTCTTTTAAATACTGAGCAATGCATATGATGCATAAATGATAAAAGAAGAGAAAGGCACCTACAAGCCGTAAAACATTTTTGCTTTCCTTGTGAAACTGTTGATCATGTCATGAAAAATATATATGACGAAGCGTTACTGTTGACTGACGAAACTATGAAAGCGGTAACTAACTCGTCTCGTCATTTTGTAGGTGTCATAAGTTATTTTTATACCATAACATGGTAAATCTGCTAAATGCATAAATGTAAATGTAAATATATAACACTTTTTGTGCTTAACTATAAATTATGCTTCATAAATGTATTATTGAGAGTACAATAAAGAGACAGTTTGTGAAGTTAGACCTGTTATGGCAAAAATCTTGCAAAAGAAGTGAATTATGAATAAAATCTCTTCATTTTAAAACATTTTACAGTGTAAGCCGATGATTATTTCTTATGAGAAACTTGGAATTACAAATACTGTATCATTTGGGTGATGTAGCTAAAAAAAATAACTAATTGAGTCTTGTATATCAAAGCTGTTATAGATCGGAAATCCTGAAAGTTAAATATTCATACACAGTCAAATTAGTTTATGAATAGTTTATGTACACTGCTGTTCAAAAGTTATATTCTCTTATAGGAAAAAAACTAAGTCTTTTCTGCTCACCGAGGCTGCATTTATTTGATCAAAAAAGATATTTTGAGAAATATTATAAATAACTGTTTTATGTTGAATACATGCTAAAATGTAATTTATTATATTTTGTGATGCAAAGCTGGATTTTCAGCACCATTTCTCCAGTCTTAAGTGTCACATGATCCTTCAGAAATCATTCTAATATACTGATCTGGAAAAAGAGAGGTTTTTTTTTTGGTATTTATATTTTTGATCAATTTAACGTGTCCTTGCTGAATAAAAGCATTAATTACTAACTCAAAACCTTTGAACAGTTGTGTGTTTTGCTCTGCATTGTTTCACTTTAATTTCTCATTTGTATTACTTACAGTTAATGATTTAAGGAGGCTTATTTTTATTAAAACTACATATAATGTACTTTTTAGGATAAGCCTTCACGGTGTTGCCACCGGGCCTCAATTTTTTGAGTGTGATGCCTCCAGCTGAACCCATGCTAGACGCTGGAGGCTGTCACATAGACACCTACAGTATGACAGGCAATTTAGGTGAGTTAAACTCACATCCTGATGAAGCAGCAGCTGTTGTTCAGGGCAGGACAGAACTGGAGTATCGCAGGGGGAAAAGCTCAGAAAAGCTATGGCCATAATCAGAGCTCCGCTGATAAAGAGGCATGCGACCCTGTCTTTCCTCCGATAAGACCCGGAAAAGCTGATTATTCCATCCCTGGTCTCTTTCTCGCTCTCTGTCTCTGTCATTCTCCTTCCATTGTGGCCGGAGGACAAGGTCTGTTATTTTTAGAGATGTGCGTCCATGTTATCTGACTTGTTCTTTTCAACGCCTCTGAAGAGTGGGCCACTATTGTAACTGTGTGACCTTTCTCTGTACCTCTCAGTGGCCCCGTATTTGACTTGAAATGACAGTCATTTCCACAGTAAGCTTGCTGTTGTAATATATATTTGAGCTGAAGGTGGATGCTGGTTCGGTTGTAGGTAGATGTGGTGGAGATCGAGGGGGAACTGTGTTTAGTGATATGTGTGGAGAGGCCAGAGAGATGCACGAGGACAATCTATTACTCATTTTAAGTGGCAGCAAATGTGGATCTCCTTCCCTCCTCCACCAAGTCTTTGCATGTGCAGCCATGCACCCTTACCTCTCTATGTTAAGCAAATTGTGCAATTCTGCACACTAAGCAGAGCACTTTTGTGTTGTCAATCAAGTGTGAAATCAATATTTTCAAGAGTAGCATACAAAATAATAATAATGATAATAATAATGATGGTCTAGGTTTGAGCATGTGTTGCTATTGACAAAAAGCATTTTGCTGGAGCATGCACTTTTAGAGTTTAGTTTAACATTAATCTCAGCTGGACCGTTTTACTCTGAAGACCTGTCAAATCAAATCACATGATACAGACACATGATTAATGCTGAATTAGGCCTATGTGCAATTTGGGATTATTTCTGCGCGAGAAATAACCTCGGTTCAAGTCCTCGCTGAAACGTCTTTATTAAATATTATATTTATTTTTGATATTTTTATTTGATTTATACGAATAAGTCATATAAAAGTAGGCATATCTCAGGTTCAACTTTGGTAAAAACAGTGACCCCGAAAATGTTTAAACTTGCAAAATCGTGTTTAGCAAAGGTAGTTTTTTTTTAAAAAAAGGAGGTAAAACAACAACAACGACAAAATATTAATGGGGAAAAAAATAATGGAAAATATAGATGAAGCCGTCAAGGCCTGCAAATAAGGAACAAGAATAAGATACATTTTATAATAATAATAATAATAATAATAATAATAATAATAATAATAATAATAAAGTGTTTATCAATTTTAGGAATGTAATTTGTAATATATTTTTAATAAGCTTATACGTCATATATCAGTTATTAGTATTGTTTATGCTAATATCTTAATTGTTATTCTCAAACCAAATAATAACTGCATAGTCTACATTCTTTAAAAGCCTTTATTATTTTCTTTTAAAAGGTTTACATATCAGACTTAAACAAGCAAATGAATAACAACACTTTAATTCGAGCCGCATTCGTGCGGTACTTTCTGGATATACACACAAATATTTCTTAATTCATTTATTGGTTACACTTAATATTTATGGTCTGTTCATTTTTATAAAAACGAGACTGGCCTTGGAAAGAAAGAAAGAAAAATAAAACATGGGAACTTCTTCCGAGGTTTATAAAGGCCTCGTAATACATTTGGTGACATTTTTAAATAATCTACCTACTATTTCACGTGCGGTTTATCTCTTATAATTTAACTCAAGTGCAAGCAAATTATTCAGACATGTTTTTAAAGAAAACGATGCGTAGGCTAGCTATAGGAAAGATATTAAAGCATAAGAAAGAATGCATCTTGCATCTGACAGAGCAAAACCATCCCGACCCGCATTCTGTCTTTTCAAATGGTAGGCTAATCATCAATTATGAAAATGTTTTTTGAATATAAATGTCCATACATGCAACTAAAGTTCTCTTGTTCACCAAGCTCGGATGCCGTGTAGTGAGGGAACCCCGCTGCTGGACTGAAACGGAGCCTGCACGTTATTTAGATCCCCGACTCCGAAGTTGATGTAGTTGTTGCTGGACTGTGAGGGCTGGATGGAGGACATGCTCGGTGGGTAGTTGCATGAGTAGTTCGTGTTGCCCGGACTCGGGAAATTACTAAACGCAGGGTAGCTGTTGTAGGTGAAATGATTGAGCCCCACGTTGTAAGAGGTGTTGTATGTGGAAGCGTCGCCCAGACACGGCTTTCCATCCCGAACCAAAACCGGTACCGAGATGCGTCTCGGAGGAGCGATCCCCACCATCTCCAGGGTCTGGTCCTGACGCTGCCTCTTGCACTTATAGCGTCTGTTCTGGAACCAGATCTTGACCTGTGTAGAGGTGAGTTTGAGCACGCTGGCTAGATGATCTCTCTCAGGTGCGGAGAGGTATTTCTGCTGTTTGAAGCGCCTCTCCAGCTCGTACACCTGCGCTTGAGAGAACAGAACACGAGGCTTCCTCCTTTTCCTCTGTTTGGGTCGATCCGCATCATCCTGCTTCAGATCTTCACTCGGATCTTCCTGAGAACAGCTGATGTCTGAAAATGGATGATTCATTTCATTGATGGAATTTAATGGGACACAAATCGTCAATAGCCTATAATAACACTTAGGCCTATTTGTATCCATTCTTTCCATTAAGAAATTAAACAATTTAATTTCTACCTTTTTTTATTCATATGGACTAATAAGTGACCTTTTTGCTGCAGGTTGTAACCTCTTGGAGGTTTGAACCTCTTGGATTTTACTTACAAATTTTAAAACATAATATAAAACTTTTAAAACGTAATTTAAAACATTTTACATTTTAGTGAGTTGAATTGTATGCACTGGTGACGTTTTATCCTATTATACGTTCTAAAAAATAAAGATTCCAAATGGAGTTTTCGCAGCGATGACACAAAATAACTATTTTAAATTCCCTACAGAACTTTTTTTTTTTTTTAAGTTCTTAAAAGAACAATTGTTCCTAAGTGTGAGCCACATTTTATTCCGAAGAAGGATCGCTGGATATTAAAATTTCTCTATGGATCCTAAGATATCAATAGAAAAAAAATAAAAAAAAAAAATAAGAGTGCACATAGTGATTTTTAATCATGATCTTTTTTTGGCGAAAAAAACGGCATTTTATTAGCCTACTAAAAAGCGGAATAAAAATAACAAAAAAATTACGAAAAAAATACAATTATGGTAGTCTAATTAGTGTTATAATCAATCTAGACACGTGCGCTTATTTCAAATGTTTTTTTTTTAACTCAGTATTATGAGTTGTGCTTTTTTCAGCCGAGTTTTTAAATAATCATGAAACGCATCTTTAGTTTCCAATAAATGTCCGACTCTTGTGAACGCTCACCTTTTTTCTCTTTGTCTTCAAAAGTGTCATCCGTCTTTGCGTCTTTAACAAAGTCCATTTCTAGGAAATTCTTCCCGTAAAAGGCAGCGTTCCCGAAGTTCAGAGGGCTGTTTTTGTTGCCTTTGTCGTCCTGAAGGTCTTCGCTGAAGAGAGACGATCCGGATGGCATTTCCATGAACTGCTCTTGTTTGAAAGTGGACAGCATGCAGGATGAGGTCGGAATGAGGGCACTGTCCAGCCGCTGAGACATGTCCAGAGAGACCAAGTCCTCCTGATTCTGCTCCAGGTTCAATATGTCCCGCACTGAGAAAGGAGTGGAAGTCATCTGGCTGGAGAACATTGCCATGGAATGATGGTCCTCTTGGGCGACCCGGTTGGCATTTATCAGGGGTGTCTAGTCGTTTAATGAATAGGATTAAACTTGTGTGTTTAGAGGAAGCCTATAAACCCACGTTTATGTTTCTAATAGAGCCCTCATAACACACTTTTGGGGTGTAAGGAGTGACTGCCTGCTGTAATGAGGCAGGGGGCGGGGCTCAACATTTCAGAGCTCGTCATTGGCCAAATGACGCATAATATTAAAATGACTTGTGAGAGTTCCATACAAGTCCATGCATAAGAAATAGCCTGATATCCACCAATTATAGCAACTTTACTAACACCAACAAACATTGTTGTTATCCATATGAATCTTTTATTATTACTATTATTATTAACGTTCGCTTGGTGTTGCATGTTTCTATTAGTTGCAATGCTATTCAAGTCAACGCTTTTTTATCAAGTGAAGTCTGTCAGCTCTGAGAGAGATGGATTTAAATAATCTCTTTATAGCTACCTACGAGAACGAGGCTGCAAATGTCCCTTTTGGCTGGAACTGGCACTGAGCGCAAAAGTGCGCACTCGGTTTGATTGTTTTCCTCTTAATTGCTTAATCCAGAGGAAACTACGGGCCAGAGAAGAGTTTTCTCCAAGAGATCAGACAGTAGCACTTCTGGAACCTGAAACCTGCAATGACAAACCCAACTGTCTACCACTGAAAGATTCTGGTGCCACTGGGTTTGTTATCAAGACGTGATAACAGATGACAACAAACCAGAAACCCACCCACGCCGAACAGCCGCATGCAGCAGAAGAGCAACACATGGCAATTCATATAAAATATAGACCTGTGTGAAATTATATAATACAAGAACACATGTAGCCTACAGATTAGACTTAAGAAATCTGTGACTGATAGTTTGGTAACACGCTGCCAGTTACAGACACCAGTTTGGACATCATATATATATATATATATATATATATATATATATATATATATATATATATATATATAGGCCTATACGTTTATTTTAGATCAAATATTTTGTGTGCATTTTCTATTTAGACAATGCATTTAGACACAGTAGACAATTTCAGACAATACAGAAAGGCTACTAGTTTCTTTATTTTCTCATTTATGTTAATTGGTTATAATTAAAAGTGCTTATTCCAATTTTTATTTTTAATTCATCTGTAGGCTATCTATTTTAGTTTTATTTCATCAAATAGGCTCGTTTTGGACATTTGTGAACATTAACTATCCGTTATACACGTTACCAGCCAATCAGTTTCTGTATTTCATTACTGTAATACATATTTAGTGATTCATTAATAATAATAAACTAACTACAAGCTCAAATACTGCTTAAAGTAATTACATATTAAGTTGCTAGTTCCTATCCGTTAAAAATGTAATTACGCTGCAATATGAACACTGATCCAGTTATTATTATTATTATTTTGGCAGCAGCATTGGACAGTGGTGCCGTTCCTCTGGATATTAGTCATCGTTTGTGCTTGTGCAGAGGAGACGGACAGTATTATCGTTTATTTGATCTCTAATGGTTAATGCTGCTGAGTAAATGGTGCTCGTGTCTGCTCTAGAGCTTCGTGTTTATAGTTTTGGAGAAAAGCAGTGCGTCTGAGTCTCAGACAGGCGTTTCTGATAAATGAACGCGAGCACTTTTCTCTATGAGCGAATCAACACTCCCTTATCCGTCGTTGCAATAATTGGTGAAATGAAGTAAACTGACTCCGCAGCTTGTGGAAACTGCTTTATATCACGATGATTTATGATGCATCTCCTCCATTGAGAGCCATTGCAGTTAGAGACAGTCTTGGAGCAGAAAACGTGCAAATGTTTCTGAGAGTTTACTACGGTTATCTGAGACAGAGCTTGCTTGGAGCAGAGTCGGATAATTCGTCTTGTTTGATGCATTTCTGAAATAAATATTATGACAGACTACACGGCCGAGAGAAGAAGAGGCACAAACTCCCACAAAGCGACTGCATCTGCAGGTTTGTCTTTCAACAGCGCATTTGGAGCAGATAAAGAGTTGGATAACGTTCTTGAAAACTTCCTGTAGGCCGACCTGTTTAGGAAATGATGGGGCAGAGGGGTGAGATGGGTGTTATCTGAATGAGTCTGTGCAGTGATGAAACCACAGACCTCTTCATCCCCGTCAATCACTTCCAAATTGAACGCCTCCTGAAGGAAGCTCGTGCACGAGACCTGGCTGCGTGGGGATTTTTAATGGATTTATATTTAATCTAACACGTTTTTAACACTTAATTTAACACACAGGCAGCTGTGTTTAGACTTGCTTCAACTAAATATGACCGGTGCTAAATGTCAAGACAGTCAGCTTTTTTATTATAGAATTAAATATTCACAAATGGATTCTTTTGTTCACTAAATTTTTTATTTATTTATTATTATGTAAAATTAAATTTCATCGTGTAACATTAAACATTATTGAATTATGCGTGCAATTAGATAGACATATAAACTTTTATAACCAATTAAGGAATTGTGTTTATCTTTATTTTTCATCAAGAATCCGCTTTTCTAAATACGCTACTTTCTTGCTTTGCTACATGATTTTATGTCTGATAACATTGTGATGTTTATTCGTGTGTTTTTTCAGCAATTTTGACGACATAATTGAACATGCGTCTGTTAAATTATTATAAACGCTGCTTTAAAATAGCTATAAAAAAAGAAAAGCTAAAATGTATTTTCATATGCTGTAGTTTTTGTAGTTATAGGCTAGTCATTATTTATTATTACGATTTATTATTACAATGATCTAGCCTAAATTAAACTATAAAAAGTCGTTTAAAGAGCCATAAATTATCCTAATACATTTAATGCACATTATAAATTAATGCATGTATCGAAAGAAATTAAAATAAACACTATGAGGTTGAAGTTGCAAAACAAAACACTGTAAAATTAGATGTAGATGATCTGTAATAGGCATGAAAAACAGAAGAAAATCATTACGGCGATTAAGTGCTGTGAGTTTTGTCATCACATCATTTGTCTTGCACGTCTTGGGGAATAACAATTTTCTTTACAAACTCATGTTCACAGCTTTGGCAGTGGATTAGTCAGACAGACAGGAACATGATTGCTCCCGATGGGACTCAGATGACCTGCTCTCCTTTGGATGCCTCAGAATAGTTTTGACTACTCGCTCACATTGAAACATGTCCATACGCTCATATTTCAAAAAGGCTTTGTCACTATATTAATTATAATTAAAGAGGGTTTTGCAGCTGGTTGCTCCCGTATGATTTCACAGACCATCCGGCAGCTGAGTTCATGAATGCCACTGGATGTGAAGTTTACATAGTCTCTTGGACAAGTGCCTGTTTCCCAAAAAAACATTCCCTGTTCAATAGATAGAAGCTCCACATGTTCCCCATAGCACTTCATTTTTTAGAACCTTTTATATCATTTTATTTTACAATATAGCTAATGCTAATGCTTTATTATTTTGCCTATGAAATTAAACTACATTGTAGCACATTTGCTAATCTAGACTCCTTTCTGGCCTTAAATTTGGCCGAATTTGCCTCCTGGTGGCGGATTTTAACATAGCAGTGACACTGCTGTCGGTGTTTCATTCATTCATGAGTAGACAAGGTAAAACTCTTCGACATAATAATAACCTCTTCACAAAAACATAAAAACATGTCTGTCTGGCAGTTATATTGGCAGAGAAGTTTATACTATAGTTTTAGACAGAGAGAAGCTGAATATCCAATGCTTAAAGTGACAGTTCACCTAAAAATTAAAATGCTGTCATCATTTACTCGCCCTTGGGTTGTTCCAAACCTGTATGACTTTCTTTATTCTGCAGAACACGAATAAAGCTATTTTGAAAAATGTAGGTAAACAGATAGTTTTCATTACAACTCACTTCTATTATAGACTAAACAGAGTTTTATTAAGGTTCAGTAAAAGTAACTGGCTACATATTTTGTCAGAATAACAAAAAAGAAGCAAAGAATATTGCTGTTAAGCGGTTTTCTTCATGATGGGATAAAATCGTCTTTTTACAGTAACTTTTAAATGCTACAATTAAGATTATTTAAAATGTTACCTGAATGTGTGGCTATGAGTGACGTCACTGCACAGGTGAACTTCATTAAAGTACAAACACATTTAAAAAGTTTTGGAATAGAATAGGTAAGCATATTGATTCGTCCAATTAAAATAAAATCCATAATCCAAAATTTAAATCCAATTTAATTCAGTTTAAATTAAATTTAATCCAAAATCCAATATGTAAAAGTAAATCCAAAATTTAGTAAATCTATAAAAAGAAAACTAAAAATCCAGTGAGTTACACTTAATTTTGTTCATTCATAGTACATATACACACATATATATATATGTGTGTGTGTGTGTGTGTGTGTGTGTGTGTGTGTATATACACATATATATATATATATATATACATATATGCTGAAACGCGCGGCAAATACTCACAACACAAACAAATAAAAGCTGCAAATACTCACAACACACACAAATAAAAGCTGCAAATACTCACAACACAAACAAATAAAAGCTGCAAATACTCACAAAACAAACAAACAAGCGCTGCAAACACAACACAGACAAATAAAGAAACATGCTGCAAATACTCACAACACAAAGAAAGTATGTTTTTTTTTTTTTTTATACATTGATTACCATTTGTATAACCAGTTGTACAAATACCATGGTTAAAACTATGGTTAGTGTAGTAAATACATGATTAATTTGTGCTTGGTTGCAGTAGCCTTTTTTTTTTGCTTTAATTTTTCTTATATAATAAATGTATTAATTAATTAGTTAATTTTAATAGTAGGCTATGGCTAATTTTTGTAAGGTAAGTTGTAATAGTAAGTTAGCCAGCTTACATAACCACAGTTACAGTAATTGTATATTTCGTAACGGTTTAATGATCTACATCAAAATAGAATGAGTTTTGGTGATAGCTAAACGAAGATTTAATTACTATAATACTGATTTCTCGATAAAAATAACATCAAAAGTGCAAAAAGTTAGTCAGAAGAATACATTTACACACAAACTGATCACAGATCACAAACGCAACTTTCAGATGCCATCTTTATTTTTTGGCTCAACCTTCACAGAATGGAACGCACAGGATTGTGGGATATCAAAGGCAGCGAAGGATACATCTATGCTGCCTTCAAAATTCATTCAGAAGAAGGTACCTCCGGATACAGGAAGTAAAGCAGAATTTGGATTTGAACGTGCCTCCAAAGGCAGCATTTTAGAGCTTTTGGACGCAGCCATTGGTAAGCATGTCCCAGCCATGTTTGTCACTTTGCGTTTCCCTTAAATACTACGGTGGCCGAGAGAGCTCAACGAGCTGCAAATAGAAAAAACACTTACAAAATTAAGAAAACAACTTCATCAATTTAACAACACATGCGCTAGAAATGCTCACAACACAACCAAATAAAGAAACGCGATGCAAATAAAATTCCTTATTTGGTTGTATTGTGAGTAGCTATTTGCAGTGCGTTTAATTTGGTTGTGTTGTGAGCATTTCTAGCGCATGTGTTGTCAAATTGATTTTATTTATTTATTTATTTATTTTTTTATTTTTTTATTTGCATATGTTTTTTCTATTTGCATTTGTTTTTTCATTTGCAGGGCGTTGAGATACATAAACAAACACACACATACATACATAAATACATACATACATACATACATACATACATATATAAAAATAAATAACCAGTATTTTTTAAAAAAACAAACACACACACACACACACACACATATACAGTGTACACAGACACACACACACACATATATATACACATAAAAGAATAAAAGATTGTACACACACACACACACACACACACACACACACACACACACAAATATGCACTGTACACACACACACACACATATACAGTGTACACAGACACACACACACACACACACAAATATCACACACATATATACACTGTGTGTGTGTGTTGTGTGTGTGTGTGTGTACAGTGCATATTTTGTGTGTGTGTGTGTGTGTGTGTGTGTGTGTGTGTAACAAATATGCACTGTACACACACACACACATACATATGTTTGTAATACCACTGATGCATAAGGATTTCCTTTATTTTTACAATGTTATATTTATTTGTATTTTATTACTTATTAATTCTAATTTAATTTTGTTTGTGAAACTTTACATGCAGATTTGATGTAATTTTATTCCTGTAGAGGTTCTAACTGTTTTGTCTTTTGAGACACTTAAATGTTGTTTGATGCATTAAAAAATACAAACACATTTAAGCAATTTTTAAATGCAAATTGAAATGTTTTAAAATGTTAAGTTTAAGCTTACTCATTAATAAATATGAAAAAAGAACAAATGACAACCCTATAAAGTATCCTATTTTCCTCACATTGCATTACTCAGAATTAACCCGTTTTCAATTTAACCTTACAGATCTTGTCCAAAGTTGGTGATATCCACATGCAATGTATATAAATGACCGCTAGAGGGCAGTAACGCAGTGCTTTACATCGAGAGCAGAGCCTGAATCCAAGCACATAAAACTAAGAAACCATAAAAACATTGTTTGCTAACCTTGCTCAGCCTCTACAATTGTTGCTATGGATGAACAGGTGTGTTTAGGTGTGCAAATACTGTGTCTGATCATCTATACAGCACCATATTTAACTAGACAGATCAAGTAGGCTACAGTGTGTTCAATGGATTGCACTAACAACATACCAATTGATCAGCTGACAAAACTTCTTTCTGAAAAAAATCAGTAGACAAAGACTCAATAAAACATTTCTAAAAGTTGAGTTAAAATTAAAAAAATTAAAAGTGAAAATTAAAGCATTTAGGACCTTTACACACTGTAAAGACTGGAAGTCTACCCATAACAACCTCATTTTCATCTGTGTTATATGGCGTCTAATCTGACTAAAGTCTATTAATCAATCTCTGCATCATTGCAGTTTTATAATCGTGTATGCCAGCTGTAGCTTTTAAGTCCTCTCTGTGCCAGTGTGCTCCAAAAGTCTGATGACATTATAAAACACATTAAGTTTACTTAGAAAAAAATAATAAAACAAGGTAATTGTGGCTTATCTCACAATTCTGACTCTTCCTCTTAGGACTGAGTGACAGAAACTTGAAATCGCAAGTTACAAAGTCAGAATTGCATGACAAACTCACAATTCTGACAAAAACGTGTTGCATAGTCGCATCAAGTCAGAACTGCAAGAAAAAAAGTCTATTGCGAGATATTATATCCAGTTTATATTTCACAATTTTAAGAAAAAAAGTGAGATGTTGACAATTGAGATGAAGGAAGTCGGAATTAAGAAAAATAGACAATTACCATGTTTTATTTTTATTCAGTGGCGAAAATATGCCTTTTATACATATGACATTTTTTTTTTTTTTTGAGGAAATCTAGAAAAATACTTCTTAATACAATACCACCTGTGATTGACTGGCACAACATCTTAATTCACAACTAAGGCACGGTGCATAGACATATTATTGACTGATTGATTTTTACAGGAACTAGTTATGCATGATGTCTCAGTATTGATGCGTGAGATTTAAACGGCTCCGTTCCAGCCATCTCTGGAAACGGGGCTCTTTGGGAGCCCGACGATGCATTTTTGACTGCTTGACCAGATCACCCACACCTCCAGCTCAGTAAATTCATCAGCATTCAGAATGGCTACTTTGTTGTGGCGTTGGCCTGTCATATATTAGCTGCAGCGGCCCAGCCTGAGAACCAGCTCGCCTGCTGCTCGACCACAGCCACCAGAGCCTCATAAAGCCTGTTTATAGATCTTCAGCCCCATGACAGGAGAGGCCGAGCCAGAGCCAGAGCGCAGGGGAGCTTGTTTATGGTGCGGTCGTCTCATTCCACTCTGACGAGAGAGAAAGAGTGTTTTTCCCACTGCAGCGATGAGCTGAGTGTTTCTGCAGGAGGCTGGTGGAGGTGCCCGCTGCAGCTCAGCCTGGCGCCAACCCCGTGCCACACGCCCTGACAGCTTTATGCACCAGTCAAGAAGAACACTCTTCACATCGTCAGCGCTGGCTCCAGACGACATAGACCTGACTAACCTTTTTCTCTTACAGAATCCAGATTCTTAGAAATTCAGGCCTGTTTGAATTGAGTTTACTATGATTAATGTCTATGTGGACTTATCACCCTCACTGGGTAACGCTGTAGTGTTCCTCCTCAAGTCCACTATCATCTCCACTGTTTTGAGCAGTGTTGGGTGTAACACATTACAAGTAAAGTGAGTTATGTAGCCAGGTTACGTTTTTCAAGTATTTAGTAAAAAGACTCCTGTTAGTTTGTTTTCCCATTTATTGATTGACTGACTCTGGTGTCGCCATGCTGAGAGAAATCAGGAGTAAGTGCAGAGGCGTTGTGTGCACTGTGTGAACATGATGTTACTGTAGTTCTAGAATGTCAACATGCATTTAGTCCTACTAATCTCACTTGCACAAAAACTAATCTCAATTGCACAAAAACTAATCTCACATGCACAAAAACTAAGCTCATTTGCACAAAAACAGTGCAAGTGAGATTAGTATGTCATCCGCTTGGAACGGCTTCAGCCTATGACAGTTAGTGGAAGTGAGAGAAAAGTGTTTATTGCATTTTAAATATGGATATTTTTCTTACAAAAACATATCCAGTTGCTACAGGAGAGCCGTGTGAGGCATGTTTTATTATGGATGGATGAGCTTTATTTGACTTCTTTTGGACTGTTGAAGAAAAAAAAACGCACCTACTGCCATTCTAAAGCTTGGAAGAGCAAGGACAATTTTTAATATAACTCCGATTGGATTTGTCTGAACACCTTAGATGCTTTGAGCTAATGGGGATCCCTAAATAAACAAAGTAAAACATGGCCTAAATATACACCTTAGATGCTTTGTGGGTGAGTAAAACATGGGCTAATTTTCACTATGCATTTCGATTATTGAACAATAATATGTGTGTGTGTGTTTGTAAAAACGTTTTATATAAAATATTTACTGAAAATTTAATTCTAATATATTAAATGATATATCAACTACCATATAATTTATAATAAAATGCGTGCACACACACACACACACACACACACACACACACACACACACACACACACACACACACACACACACACACACAGAGCCACAATTAGTTGAATTAATGCCAAAGCCAAAAAATAATTAACAACGATCACAATAGAAAAGTTTATAATATTAAAAATTATATATATTAAATATATTATAAATACATTTCTAAATACTGTCTTTTATTGTGCTAAAATGCTTTGTGTGCAAAAAGAAAATCCAGAAAGACACATCAGAGTAAGAAATGAACTTTAGTATTTATTTCTCCTAAAACAATTGGAACACATGCTATCTGTACCGATATGGAATCTATTATTCAATGTAATAGTTGTACACAGATTTTTTTCATTCCTTGTAACAATCTAAAAACTGTTTTCCAGGTTTAAACCCAAAGTTGATCACATTTTTGCCCACATGTTCATTGGAATACCTGAGTGAATTAAGAAGATGATTGGTCAAAGTAACTACTGTTGTCTTTAGGCTGATGAATAGCAGAACTGTACAGGCCGTTCCTTATTCTTAAACCAACAATCAGCTCCGAACATTTTATTAACCAATCACGTGGCAAGGACCCAAAACAATTATTTTCGCAGCTATAGTAAACAATAATTCACCCATTTCAATATTATTGTCAGCGATACCCTGAGCTTCTTATGTAGACTTAACCCAGTTCCTGGGTCTGAGGCCAGACGACTGCAATTCCAGCTTCTGGCTCTTCTCAGTGGCTCTGGGAGAAAACTGCTATTTTTTACTTGGAAACACCAGCGGCTGGCTGTGGACTTGGCCAGAGCACAGGCAGGCCTGCTTTCCATGAGACACTGTGTGCTAAAGTTGTTCCTATGTTCAACTAATCTGTTTGGGCAAAGCCCAGAAATGCAGCATACACATTAGACTTAAGCGATACTATCAGGGCTCTTTATCATACTGAGACATGAGGCAGCTAGAAGTTTTTACTACCATACATCTGCTCGGGATCCACAGTTTATTTTGGGGTAAAGCCTCTATGTAATATTCTCAAGGCACAATAAGCTTGTTACTGGACGTTGTTTTGACTTCGCTTTCCTTCTGAGAAGCACAGAGCGTCGTACTGTATGTGCTAGTCCTGGACTTCAATCCTGTACAGCTTGGATTTAATCAAGTATTTCAAATAACAATTACACACACATTTCAGAAACAAACAAACGTATTTTACATATCTACAGTCAGATGCGTAATTGGTGCAATAATGTAACTAATACAACAGCAAGCACTATATTACATATAGTATATCATAACTGAATATGGAGGCTATATTTAGACGTGTTTATATAAATATAGATATACATAGATTTATATGTACATGTTTTAATATTCAAACGTTGCATGAAGCATAAAATAAATAAACAAGGTGATTGATATGATTTGCAAAATAGAGATGCTGTATTAGAACTAAAATAGAAGCAATTCAACAAAATGAACAATCTGTCCTATAATCTGGAGTATCAAAAAAGATGCACCTCATTTACCCTGCAAAATGTACAGTTTGGGAGAGCTGGAATGACTGTGTGGAGATGTGAGGGTGGATGGGTTGAATTAAGAGGTCTGCCGAGTCTGTGAAGAGGGGGATTGGGGTGTCATGGTCAGTTTAGGTGATCCTGCTATTTCACCTCCGAATGTCGCTGATCTTTGAGTCTTCCTGCTCGGCGGGGCCGGCATCTAAACTGGCGCGGCGCGGGCCTTGGCTCCGGCTTCTCGTGTGGGAACTGAACCCAACCTTGCCGGGTTTGTCCTTGTCTCCTGTTCGAGTGCTCTTGTGGTGCTCGGTGTCTGACTGGGAGGAAAGCGGTGGGCGTCGCTCGAGGCCTCCTGACGCTGGAGCGGCGGTGATGGACGTACAGATGCTCAGGCTGTCACACAGAGCGCCCCAGTTCTGCTCGCACTGCAGACGCACGCTCCGCGTAATGGCTTCCTTCACTTCCTCTCCACAGCTGAGCAAAATGTTTACCAGCTCGACGTACGGCCTAAGAAAGCAGGATGATAGCGGTCAGTCCAGGACCGGTTCTACGGGGGTGCTAAGCACCCTCAAACGAAATCAATAGCACCCTCAGTTAAAGCTGCATTAAAGGGATAGTTCACTCAAAAATGAAAATGTGATGTTTATCTGCTTACCCCCAGGGCAGGATGTAGGTGACTTTGTTTCTTCAGTAGAACACAAACAAAGATTTTTAACTCAAACCGTTGCAGTCTGTCAGTCATATAATGGAAGTGAATGGGGATCACAGCTTTGAGAGTCAAAAAAACATGAACAAAACCAAATTTTATCCTGCGACTCGTGACGATACATTGATATGTAAAGACATGAAATGATCTTCTGTGCAGGAAACTGAACAGTGTTTATATAGTTTTTTTTTTTAACCTCTGATTCACCGCAATGTCCAAACTGTTCTGAGCATGTGAAGCATCTTCTTCTTCTTGCTTTTAAGTGCATTACCACTCGTGCAGACCACCATAAGTCTCATTACCACTGACATCTATCTCTCTGTAATGTAGACCACTTGAGAGATAGGTGGCGGTAATGCACTCTATCTGCTGTAAAGCAATCTGAAGAAGAGCCTGGCTGCTGAGAACAGTTCGGACATTGTGGTGAATCAGAGGTAAAAAAACTATATAAATACTGTTCAGTTTCCTGTACAGACCGATCGTTTCGTGTCTTTACACATCAATGTATCGTCACGTACCGCAGGGTTTAATTTGGATTTGTTTGTGTATGTTTATTTTGACTCTCAAAGCTGTGATTCCCATCCACTTCCATTATATTTTAAGTAGTCTAATAAATGTTAAAATTGATAGCTCTTGTGATGTTGAATGGCTATAATCAATGGTTAAATATTAGGAAAAAATAACTTTTCCATAGAGACATTAGTAATATTGTTATCAGTGATGTCCTGATGTCCACTGTCCTTCAGTCATAAAAAAAAGATGCCATTACACAAATCTAAAAAATATACTGTCTTTATGTTGTTTCTACATTAATTTGAAGATTTAATGTGAAATTATTGCAATGTAAAATTATTTTAAAAACTTTAATGTTAGGTGGGATTAATCACGTTTAATCATGATTAATTTCAGAAAAATGTGCGATTAATTAGTTAATTTATTAATCGATTGAAATTACATTATATATATATATATATATATATATATATATATATATATATATATATATATATATATATATATATTACGGTTAGAGCACCATAATTTAAGTAGCAGCCTCAGTGATTTGATTCTGGAGCTGGGCCTGGGTCAGTCAAAGCGTTAAAGTCAAGCAGGCGAAAGCTTGCCAGCACTGCTTCTCTACTTCAGAATGACTGGCTCTGCTCCCTGTTGTCCTCGTATGTTCATTATAGGCCACTGCTGGAAAAGACACTGCAATGACAGTTTATGTCACTGTACAGTGACTGTGTGGACCTTTCATGAAACGCAGCTGCTCCTCAGACTCAACACTGAGTGTGATTAAAATCATTTGCTTACTTAAATTAACTTTACGTACCTTCACATGTGTTTTAAAATGGAAAAGTACATAAATTTCCTTGAAACATGCAGCTAACGGGAAATAACGCACTTTATTCATTCGGTTTGAAAGAATAATCATGTAATAAAATTGCATTTATATAGTAAACAAACAAGCTTGATGTGATTACTGATAAATTTTCTGATCATGGTTATTTTATCCATGCATCAAATATTTGCAATAATTGTGCAATTTTTCCCTCCAAATAAGGGGAAATTAAAAAAAAGAGATATTTTCAAACAGTTTCGGTTCACATTGACTCACTGTTTTTATGATCACCATTCTTCGAAATATCTTCTTTCGTGTTCCACAGAAGAAAGTAAGTCATAAGGGCTTGAAACAAAATTATTATTATTATTATTATTTTTTTTTTTTGGTGCACTGTCTCTTTAAGCTCTTAAAGAAAAAACACTTTTAAAAGTAAACAAATATAGTGCTCAGGGGTCTTTCTTTAAATTAAATGAAGGCTTCGAGGGTTCGAACAGAATGCATTATATTATTAATTACATAAATATTCATTTCCGAGGCAGAAATATAAATCATATGGACTGATACAATTATAAATATGAAAAATATTACAAATGAAATAAAAAATATATACGTATTAAAAAAGTATACATTAGGCTTACATTATAAGCAACATGAAAAAACAGAATAAAATCGTTAATCTCCATTATTTGTATGACAAACGTCAGCACAAAATTAATGATCGAAACAGGCCTGCAAATAGTGCAAACAGGAGCATGGAAAGCAGACATGCAGAGCGTGATACCTACCCTTTGGGAAATAAGTTTTGGAAATGTATCATCTCCACCATGACATTGACGTTGTCTTTAGCAGCTGAGCAGAGGTTGTGTTTCATGTAGCACTCCCGCTGCAGCTGGAAGACCATCTCCTTTATGGCCAGGCATTTTCGGCTGATGCAGCTGAACTTGTGCCTTAAGCCATGAGCCATACACTTCAGTGCATCCTTGATGAATGACTTGCCCTGTAAGTGTTTAAAACAGAGTCTTATACGCAGTCGTAAACAGCCTTTCTTTCTCTGCTGGGATAACATGGACTAATAGTATGACTGTTTTTGCTAGACACACATCTTGAGAGTGTGCTACAAGCTTGAAACCCTCTGCGTCAAATCCACCTGCACCTTGTGAAACACGAGCCAGGCTGGACGAGGGGCCAGCTGGCTGGTCCGGTCGCAGGGTCATCCTCTGGACACATCTGAGGGACATGAACCCCGTGGGAGACTGGGGCAACTATGTGCTTACCTGCGAGTCGAACTTGCCTGCATTGTGCAGGAAGTTCATGCAGATTTCCTGAAGGCCCCGGATTTCGCAGGAGTTGTTCTCGAAACACTCGAAGACGCCGCAGCCCACGTCTCCTGCGCTCACGAGACAGTGCTGGATCTCAGCTGCAGAGGATAGAAAGACAGAGCATGCTTTTTAAAGCTAAATAAAGAGTTTGCGACACTCGATTTTGGCAAGCGATCTCTACAACAGGTCTATGTTTAAATAAGAAATAAAACTGATTTAGAAATATACTCGACACAACCTTTTACACATGAATGCGGAGGCTTATTTTCCGGGTTTGTTTCTCCTGTGAAAATTGAAGAACTGTATTTAGGAGACAAATTTAGCTGAGAGCGCGCTGTTTAAGGTATGCTATTAAAGTCCATCGAACTGGAAGGCATCTGCAGTAACTGCCTGAGATGTGGAAAAGCAAGGTTAACTGTATATAGGGCAGGATGAGATTGCTTTTACCTTGCTGAAGAGATCAGCAATGACTACTGAGATTCAGAAAGTTAACCAGGGAATAGAGACTAGCAAATAGCACACTGCAGCGTAAAAAGTAAAGCTTCCTGGAGGCATCTTTTGGGGTTCTTCACTTTGCAACATCGGTGGAAACCTCTGTAGAGCCTCTAGGCATCGCTCTTAAAAGGGTGGTTCTCTGAGGAACTTTCAATGGTTCCTGGAGGAACCCTTTTATTAAGAATGGTCAGGAACCACATTGGGTGCTTAAAGGAACCATTTCTCTAATTTCAGTTCTTTTAATATTTACACCCGTCCCCCCTTAGTTTATTTTTCCTGCTATTGACATTTTTAATAATTTTTTAAAAAACAAACTGAAAAACTAAAACAAATGCATATAAAACATTGTTTATTGATAAACAACAACAATATCCATAGTTTCAAATAAATAATCACCTTAAATAGTCAATTCTGCACATCATAATAACATCAGTGTTAGTACTGTTACAAACAAAAAATAAAACATTTACGCCTAGACAAAACTGTTAACAAATAAATGTGACTCAAATATCTTAGAACTTTAAAAAACATTTCATGTACCTAAAAAAAATACAATTTAAATTAATAAATTCAATTACAAATTTAATTAAAATTGCATGTACAGTGCAGTCAATAGTAACATTTTCTTTCCTGTTCTAAATGGAGGTCACAGATTGGGAAAATTCACACACGATATTTTAAGAAATTGATAAGCCTCAAGATACCTGTATGTAGCTTAATAAACTTTTTTTTTTTTTTTTTACATTTCCGGGTTTCTCAGCAGCGGAAGTTGTCATAATACAAGAGCAGTGAATGGGAGAGTACCACAAATATATTTTTTGCATTCTCATGTGCTCAAATAGCAAAAGAAAAATTCTACGATATCGTTTTCACGACTTTCAGTCGAAGGAAAAAAATGGTCAGAGACTGATAACAGCAGTCAGAAGAGAGAACGATGTCACATTTACCATCGCTCCCAAAGACGCTGCATTAGAAACACCCTCGTATTAGCCTTAACTAGTTTTTTGTTATTTGATACAAATGTGTTATAATACAAAGTATAGTGTTATAAATGTACATCATTTAAAAAAAATATATATATATAAAAAAGTTGTGAGGATTTACGAAGCTGATGACTGCTGAAATCCATCATCAGTCTTGTGAAAATGGTTCATGATCTCCTCCTGAATGCCCAACAGATACAGCAGAAAAATAGTGCACTTTAGTGTACTTTTAATTGCTTTTCTGTATAATGTTGAACAGAACACAGGCACTCATAGTAAGGTGAACTCATGTCAGCAGGTAGCTCTTCACCATCGGGAAAGTCTCACCAAATGGGTCTTCTGTTATTATCACAGCTGCTCTGAGATTCTGTACAGGCTGTTCATTGAAAAAAAGAGGGATTTACCTAAAATTAAATAACAAAATATTCATTCATTTCAATATTATTCATTTAGCACAGGCTTTTTTCAAAGTATCTTAAAAACGAGGAACACCACATGCAATTTTTTGTCATATTAGTGAATTGATTAATGGTTGTGGACTAATTAAATGCACACTGTCTATTACAATAACACACACAGTGTATGTAATGTGTGTGTGTGTGTGTGTGTACACTATATATGTATACACACATGCACCTCATTTATCATATACAGTCCAGCACAGCAGGATCATCATCTAACAGGAAGGGCAAGGCTAAGATTTCTCAGAAGATAATAAAAGGAAAAATAAATAAATAAAAAGAACTGTTAATAAACTATAAATGATTTAATGTTTTAGAAGGGTTTCTGGTGTGTCTCTGCAATTGTTCACTTATTTACACACCTTCAAAAGATGGGGTAGGTCCAGAGAGGACTTTTTTTTTTTTTGTCAGCTAGCAACAGACATCAGCGACTGTCCACTGCCTCACTTCTGAGTGTCCACTACAGAGCCATATTCATGAAACATATGCAGAACAAACTTCCTTATTACCTGCTGAATAAAAAAGAACACATGGATCTTTTTTAACTGTTTCATTCAGTTCAGTGTAACAGTGTATACAGTCATGGATTAGGCCAAGCTGAAACACTATTTCAGTGATTTCAATGTCAAAAAAACTAATAAATAAATACTTACATAGTGCTGCTCTGTGAACCCTTCGAGATGTTAAGTGAACTCATGTATACTGGATGTTCTGAGGAGAGAAAATAATAAAAAACAGTTTTATGCAAGTTATGTGTAAATGACTCGAAAAATAGACAAATAGTTCACTAGATACTCTACATCTAACATGGATGTGTAACTATTTAACAAACGTTAACGACAACAAATAATTAAGAAAAGTAAAAGAAGAGAGTTACAATGACTAAAAGTGAACATAATGAGTCAACCTAACTAAAAATTATTGTTTGTGACTTTGTGATTGTTAGTCTCCATTTCATCCCACAAAGTTCATTAGATTCGTTAGCATCGCTGCTATTAAATTAATGGCTAAAACAAACATTTTAAAATAAAAACACATTTAAGCATGTAAGTCTATGAATTAATGTACAAATAATAAATCTGTGTATTTATTTTGGAGCCTTTACTCACCTTGCACAGCGGTTGTTTCTTTGAGGAAAGCAGCCGTTACCTTCTTTGTATTTGAAATCCAATAATTAAATGCATTTTCTTCTTCTTGACGACAGCTGAACAATTGTTTCTGAATAATTTAAACATTCCATTAGAGAAATAAAAAATTCTAAATATCACCCTTGTATTGATTTTTATAATTAGCGTATTTTTAATGAAAAGAAAGTGTTGAGTCATATTTTAGTTCAAAAATATTTTTAATGTTTGCTTTAAAGTTTCAGGGTAAACGATCCACCTTCAAATGATTTAACATTTAGCCTATTTCAATACAACTATGTTTAGTTATTGCAGTATTTAAGTTATACAACAAACTTTTTTAAAATCAAACAAATGGAGGCAGATAAAAGTGCAATCTGGGGGAAATAAATAAATAAAATAATCTGTAATAACATGGTTTAGACACTGGATGGCTGTATGACAGTATATGTATATATTCCATATTGCTGAGAACAGTGTTTTCAGAAATAATTGTAAAATTTTAGTTGGATATAGGCTACTGTGGCTGATTCGTAGATTTTGTATGTCCTTTTGTTATTTTTATTTATTTATTTATGTTATGATGGCCAATTCTGATGTGAACAGAACAAGTGTGACCATTTTTACAACCATTTAGTCTTTTCTAATCACACAAGTTGTTTTGTTTCCACATGGCAAGTGTCACAAAAGTCATCAAGTTCCATCACATTCCAATAAAGTAAATATTTATAATAATAAGTCATATTTCATTTTTGTCACATGAATCTCTGGGATCTTCCAGATGCTGGCTTTTACAAGTAAGATCTTCCAGGAACCACTTAAATGTTAACAGAGCTTACAATAACCCTTTTTTAAAATGTGAGTTCCGCCAGGAACCTCGAGAGATCTTTGAGGTCTCCGTGTAATGAAAGGGTGACTCCAGAACCTCAGAACTGGAAACAAAGTGCTTCAAGGATCCTGCATGAACTGTAAAGACTATAATGGTTCCTCCAGGAACTCTATTATGAGAAAAAGAGCTTTGAGGCACTTAAAATAAATTTTTCAGTTCCTAGAGTACTCAAAAGGATATCTGAGGCACCTTTAGTCACAGTGTGAAACACTTGAAAAAGCAATTCTGATACACAAAGGAGCACTTTATTCGCTTATTTAGAGATTGCAAAAGCACTGATAAATGTTTGATACATTAGATCAACTCGCAAAGATAGACATTTGGTTGTATTTTTCATGACCACATCGGCAGTAGTTTGTAATGTGTCTGTTAGTCATGTCTTACTAAAGAAGAGTAGTTAGAGAAAGGCTACATGAATTGCATTCAATATTTAAGTTTTACAACTGCAACTAAAAGGGGAAACACAAACATTATGTTAACTGGCCGTTTAAGGACTTTTATTTTAAAATGAACAAATCCTGTGCTGTAATGAGACAAAAATGCCTAAATATGTCATGGTATTTGCTCTAATACAAGGCAAACAGTTAATAAAATTTACTGTGAAATTTCAACCCCACTGTGTCAGTAAAAAGCCAAAGTATAAAGCATAAATCAGTTCATGAAAAGTAAAAAGCTCTCCAGCTATCACATTACAAACTGCCTGCACTTATTTATTTATTTTAATGTTATTTCTAGGGACCTCGCATTGGCTGCTTCAATCCTCATGTTTTTGTAAAGATATTAAATACAAATACAGACTGATTGTGTTTTTCTAACGTGACATTATATGAGCCAATCTAACTGTTAAACACACAAGCACAACAATGTCTGTCTTCTCAAAAAGGAGATTATCGGAGATCATTCATCATCATGTTTGTGACAAAGATGAGTGGTTGTTATTTTAATACAGAGATTCCATGATTAGAATTTTTGAAATGTTCTAAATACCTGAATGTTCTGATTTAAGCAGGCCTATTCCAAAAGCTTTTCGAGTTTTCCTAAAGCATTTCAGCTTTACAGAAAACAGTATATGAGAGGTTTTTAAGGTTTCGTATATGAATACTACCCAATGTCAGTGTAAATGCATGGCAGTGGCTCTCTGCTGATGGAGGTGCACAGGTAAAGTGAGCCGTCCGCGTTTGTGGACGTGTGGATCGTGCGTGGAATCACACAGCACTGAGACCCACTGAGCTCTTCTGTTGTATTAACCTAGTCTGGGCTAGTCCCGTGCAAAAGTTGAAAAGATTTGATGCCTGACATCGCTGCTGTATTTCATTGTCATAATGCACGGGATTAAATTGCCTTTCTGCCGTGAGAACGGTTAAGTTTGATCCACCTAGTGCAACACGTAGAGCCATTGCATCACTCCACACACTACAGGTTTAACTTGCTCGCCCGCACAATGCAACAAAAGTTGCGCACGTTTATATGTGATGCTCTTTATAATGAGCACTTTGCATGCCAGTTAATAATAAAATACCAGCCGAGGATGTCGTGCGTAAACACAAATCCACGAAAATAAGACGCACGCGCGAACCTGACAGCTATGTCACCGTATATCTCTGCCTACCTTGTGCCACGCTATTAATAGTTTACGAAGATATTGGATTTCTCTACGTGTGCTCCGTATTTGCGAGTTATCGTGTTCCTGCGTATTCGGAAAATGAGATGTGCATTGGTCGGTTTTGCGCTGAAATCGCGTTCTCAGTCTGGAGCGCGATCGCAGCTTCGCAACCCTTGCTTTCTCTTACCTGTGTTCTGTAAGGAGAGACGTCCCTTCTGACTGGCCGGTTTCTCAGGGTGACTCTCGTGAACGTCAACGTTATCCGTTCCCACCAATTCCCCCAAAACGGAGAGAAGCAGCAAGGCTAGCGCGCATTTGATCAACATTTCTCCACTCAGTTTGCGCGATAGATAATAACAGGCTGTCAGCGCGGGGTCTGATGCGGAGAGATGACACAGGGAGCGTGTGAGAGTGCAGAAGGGATGGATGCTGGATATATTTCCCAGAGTCCGGGTGTCAGTTCGGATGAAGGAGTTAAGCAGGTGTTGTCAGTCGCGCTTCCCGACCAATCAGAAACGCAGACCACCACGTCCAAGTTTTAGGGGTGTGTCTGGCGAAAGTTGTCTCTACTTGACATAAACTAAGCTTGTAAAATGTGTAAGGGTGGGTGGGTATTTACTCTGCAAACGCTTATGAGGCATCAGACAGCTGTAAGGACAAGAGCACGCGATCCTGTGATTATTGCAGTTAATACTGTAAGTGATGGATTTATACAGGAGCGGATATGACTCACATTTAAAAGGAAGCGTTTATGAAATGTTGCATCATAAAGAACTCCATATCTGTAATAGGAAATGCAAATCTAATCATTTTTCATAAAAGAAAGAGAAACAAATTGCACTGACCACTGCTGTGAACATAGCTGTTTTAATTACACATATATAATATATAAATATTAAAATATTAAAGCCATGTATTCACATGCTGTATATAATATAGGCATTAAATAGAGTGCAACCAAACTATCAGTTCTTTATAAATCAATTGGATAGATATACATACATGGAATCTATTAAAACAATGTCCACAATTTACATAATATACACAGTACATGCTCCGTGATCTTAATAAGTATGAAGAAAAGGTAGAAAGGATTTCAGGATTTCCAAAACCCTTATAAATAAAGAAATAAACATGGCATTGACAGGGAATGGCACATTCTGTTCTGCTTGCTGCTGGTATATTGGTGACCCAGCAGATGAACATGAAAAAAGAAAAAAAGGAACATAATGATAATGTGAGTTTTTTCATTGCAGTTTTTGAAAAAAAGTCACCAGTCGACACAGCTAATTATATAGTCCCGCTGTCAAAATGTGCTCCACACAGTGCAGAAAATGGGACAAATTTGCTAATGGATGGCAGGGATTGCATCATTCAAACCACCCCCTCTAGGCAGCTGCCATACACAGACAAAGCAACACAAAAGGCATATAGACATGTGTGCACATCTGACTCTGACACACACACACACACACACACACACACACACACATGCAGAGCATATATAGGCACACCACTGAATCAGAGCTTTGTAGTTATTCAGCCTCATTTTATATTTCTTGCATTGAATTCTTAGATGAAGTCCATGTAGCAAATCAATCCCATCACTGCGGTTCACTAGTAATCACCCAATTATGAAATTTTGAGAATTACACAGAACACATCTATTTTGATTTACTCTTTGGTGACTATGGTTTATGACAATACTCTGATGGGATCCAATTCAATTCATGCAAATCTATTGCAAATGAGAGCTATGCCTCAAATGGGTTGCAGGCCATTCTCATGGATGTGGGACTACTAAGAAACTGTCAGTATGGCAAGCCATGTTATCACTCCTAGAATCTAATTTTATTTTATTAATTTTTTTTTTTTTTTTTTTTTTTTAGTTGTACGTAATCCAGTAATCGCTAATATGTATTTCAGTTTCACAATTAACTGTTTATTAGATACATCAGTTAAGCCTCTGCCATATTAGGATGTCTGGTCTTATTTTGTATAAATTACTTTTTTCTAAATTTTACACAGGTTTATTGTCTATATTTTACCCTAAATGTTATGTATTAATGTGTTGTTTAATTTTTATTTATTGCCTATTTAGTTATACTAATAGTTAGACTAATAGTATACTAAAAGTTATAATTGTAAACTAATAATATTAATAGTTAGACTAGTAGTATACTAATAGTATTTAGTTTATAGTTTTCTAGTAACTATCTCCATATTAGGCAAGCCAATATATTTATTTATTTATTGTATTTTTTGATATGTGACCATGGACCACAAAACCAGTCTTAAGTGTCAATTTTTCGAAATATAAATTAATACATCATAAGAAAACAAAATAAATAATCTTACCAATCAAAAAAATCTTGTTAGGAGGACAATATTTGGCCGAGATACAACTATTTGAAAATCTGGAATCTGAGGGTGCCAAAAAATCTAAATACTGAGAAAATCGCCTTTAAAATGATCCAAATGAAGTTCTTAGCCATGTATATTAATAATCAAAAATTAAGTTTTGATATATTTACGGTAAGAATTTGACTAAATATCTTCATGGAACATGATCTTTACTTAATATCCTAATTATTTTTGGCTTAAAAGAAAAATCGATAATTTTGACCCATACAATGTTTTTTTTTTTTTTTTTTTTTTTTTTTGGTTATTGTTAAAAATATACCCCAGCGACTTAAGACTGGTTTTGTGGTCCAGGGTCACATATAACGTTACCAGTTACATTTTGTTTACATTTTATTTGAAGGTGTCCTTAACCATATAGTAAGTACATGTAGTTAATTAATACTCAGTACATAAATGTATAACTACACTGTAACATGGACACTTTAAAATAAAGTGTAACCAACATTTCTTATATCACTAGTTACACTTTGCATTTTGCTTGTTATATGTAATTACTAGTGAAAAGTTACTTTATATTTCAAATAAATTACTTTCTATTGTGATTTAAAAATGTATACCAACAACTGGAATACACTAGTTGCTAAATTAGGTGCAGTAATTACTATTAACAGGATAGAGTCTAGTTAGGGTTGCTACCCTCAGCGAGGCAAAATAAGGGACCCCCCCCCCCCCACAAGACAAAAATAAATAAATAAATAAAACAAGGACACAAATAATCAGTGAGGAACTCATTGCTCAACAATAAACCATGAAAAAACATGCTCAAGTAGGTAAACTTGCAACAAAACACATTAATATTGTTATTTTAAATGTAATTATTTATAATTATTATTAATTATTATTAGTATTTTTTGACAGTTCTGCAGCTGTTACATGGATGGAATGAATTTTTATTGTTATTTTATTTTCTTAATTTCCTTAAATTATGGCTACATTATTATGTAATTATTTGTCCCATTTTTTTTGTCTAAATAATTTAGCATTTTTTATACTTTTTAAAATGCCAAATTGTATATGACATGATTATTTGTTATGTATATATTTATGATAAATATAAATGATACATTAATAAATAGGGTCTAACATTAATTATAACCTATTAATTCATCTGTCTAATAATGTCTAAAAATATAATAATTATGTCTACCAAGCACTGATAATGTCTGAATATTATATTAACAGACTATCCAAATTTTAATAAAACAATATATACACGTGTATATATAACTATACACGGATGTGTCTGTCACTTTAAAGGAATGGGTTATCAAAAAATGACAATTCTGTCATAATTTACTCAGGTTGTTCTAAACCTGCATAAAGTTCTTTCTTCTCACAAAAAAAAACAAATATAATAATAATAGGCCTAATAACTAAAAATAAACCAGCCACCAGTAACCACCATAGTAAAGAAAAAAATACTATCAGACCAGAAACTGTTTGGTTACCCACATTCTTCAAATATTACTCAACATAAGAAAGAAGTTATTACAGGTGTGGGACAACTAGTGGGTGTGTAAACGTTTCATTTTTGGGTGAACTGTACCTTTAATGCGAACTGAGCTACCTTACTATTAAGTCAGACAGTATAATTGGTTTTAGTATTATAAAACAGTGCCAAAATATTATTATTAGTTGATTACTATGTGTGAGCAAACTGAAATGCTTGCGTCTTTGATGCAAACTGTGCGTTGGGTGGCATCATTAGTTGTACAGGACAGACAAAAAAAAAAAACTGATAACTTTCCCATTCAGTCCTATATATATCGAGGAGAGTCTTGTGTACAAACTACATATCTGAGCTCCGCTATATGTATACTCTGCCTCCATGAAAACAAAGACGCCAAAATGCGCAAATGAGCATTTCTAATACTTATATATATATTACTTAATTTTAAACAACTCAGAATCTACAAACAAATATTAGCAAAAAACAACACAACACCATACCAAAAATAGAAAATATAATTTCTTGTGCCCCCAACCCTAAAAAAAAAAGAACATGAACAGAAGCTCTGAAACACAAATACAAATATCAAGTCAACACACTCTCGTGGTGAGAGGAGAATAAAACATAGTTAGACTGTCAAAGCTTTTTTATAGGCACTTCAAATGCTATTGGCAAGATTATTTACAACAGAAAGCCTATAAATTAAAATCTGGTATTTCAGTTCTCTAAGCTTTGCTTTCCAGGAAATGAAAGAACGAATGCTTCTGTGGCTTCAAGGGATGCATAACGTGCCCGTACTCTGCTTTATTGCATTCTGGCGAGACTCTGTGTGTTGCTTTACCTTTTTGGTGCGGTGGTTTAGGATGTGCCTACCTCACAGCATAGACTGAATCAGAGTCTGTAAGAAAGCCAGTCCATGATGCGCACACACCCTCAGTATCCACCAATCAGCATGCGTTCACAGACTGCAACCTCGTAATGACGCGTGTCACCACAGACGACTGGAGCGCCGAAAAGAGTACTGATGGTTTACCCGTATATTTTGTACTTCTGAGATGCCTAAAAGCGTGTCTCAAAGAGGGAGAGAGAGAGAGTGCACTGCGGCAGCCTGAAATGTGCTATTACTGAATGAAAAGATAGCCTATATTTATTTTAATGCACTTTCAACGTGACGTCTACATCATAATTTAAAAGAAGAGGTGCAGTCATCTGGCATTATCAGATGCCTCTCAATAATTAAAGGCAATCACATCCGCATAAACGGGGATGAAGCAGACCAAAACCATGCATAAAATACATAAACATCTCTCAGGAGGGTCTTTAATCATGCTGTAATTTATGTCTTGCGTTCAGTCACTGTGTTGCTGGAAAATGCCAGCCTTGCTCACAGATTGCATGAGGCTGTCAACAAGAGTGCTTATTAATTCCTTCTTGGCAGTGACGGTCTGTTAAAATGTGAGCTATCATGTTGAAATGCATCAATTTCTGTTTTGCTTAGCTTGCTAATCCAATCAGTCCATCATAATTTTGGACTAGTGTTGCTTTGAGTCCCTCTATGAAACGAAAGGCTGCATCTTTGGCTCGGGGGTGAATTTTTAATCAGCGATTTCTCTGATCTACTTGCTAATGTGCCCCTGGCCACTGACATCACGATGATCAGGTATTATTGATAAGAGGACTGTGCTGTGCGGAGCTGGAAGCGTCTCGGATGTCCCAAGTGGCCATTAATCCCACATTCCAGGGGGCTCAGTGTGATCCCGGGTGAAATGGAGAGGGCCCAGAAAGCTTGGTGACTTGGAAGCAGAGAAGGAGACCAGGAATCTCTGAGCTTCTTCCAGGAACCGTGACGGTGGAGAAAAAAGATATGCGAGTATCAGCAGGTCATAAAGCACTCCCTACTATGCTGGAAAGACTCGCTATGCCTTTGGTTCATGAAAGCGTGCTCGACTCACCTGACTCGTGAAAAGAGCATTTTTTACAAGCCGAGCACAATGCGCCAAAATGCACTTTCATTCCAAATGTGTGAAAATAGTGCCTTGGACCCCAGCTTTTACTGGCTTTGAACAATGTGCTATTATAGAGTGTTTTTTATGCTGTGATTTATATTGCAGCAGTGTTGGCAGATTACAGCCAAGCCCTCCAGCTCATTACAATCCGTGTGGCTTTCCCATTGCAGCACAATAGACTCAGTGATGCTGCCATGTGACCCTTTACCTTGCTTGCACTGTCGATCAGGAGAGGGGTTGATGTCATCTGCTTTTGGAAAGCTCTGGGACAGACACACTCTGGGTTTGGATGGTGGGTCAGGGATGCGTCAGGACACAATGGGAACCTGAAAAACGAGAGCAAATTACTGAAAGGCTTCTGTTATGTAAGGCGAGACTTGGATTTCAGTGGGTTATGCTGTTTTGAACCCATAACACAGGATGCTAAATTTATCTCCGTGGAGGGCCAAAGACAACAAGCCAATGCGCTGTGACACACTTACTCCTCATTAGAGATGAATAGCACATTGTGGTGGGTCTGAGATCTCAGATGATCATTAAAACCTCTCCTCAATGCTGTATTTACTCGTTGTCAATAAAGAGAAGATTGTGTGCCTCGTGACCCACATTCGCTGAAGTGTATAGCCACCGGATGGGGAACGAACTGACAATGCTCAGGAAAGAGCATAAGACTGAGAGCTTCTCCTTGTCGTCGAGAGTTGTTTTGTCCACATTCACCCTCTGACATGAATGCCAATAGGAATGAACACAAGTTTGAATAGTTAACAGGTGAACATATGCTATATTTTACGTCTTCTTTCTCCAATAAACATGGTTTACAAATCACCAAAGCATAATTTTCCTTATTTTTTCAACACACTAGTAAGATACCTTTCTATTTACTACTACTAAAACTATTTGCGCTACAAAACCAGTGTATTTACAATAACAACAATACAATAAAAGAATATGATAAGAAATACCAGTTTGCAATATCAAATAGCATAATGGGCTGTATTGTAAAGCTAAAATAACTGGAAGCGAATGACAGTGGAAGCTTCACACATTCAATTGCTGCACCCGCTGTTATGTTCAAAATAACATGGATAACACAGAGAAACATATTTCTAGGTTCAGTTGTGAAACTTGTTGTTGTGATTCTTTACATGCAATCTGCTAGCGATCACTGATTTACACAGCACAAGCTGATTTGCAGCTAATTAACCCTCCACCTCCCCCAGCTCCACCTGTCTACAGGATTTATGAATGCCTATTCATGCAGCCGCAGCATATCTTACATGCTCACAGCGGTGTGTTTAGTCCACCTAGATCTAGTTCACCAATGCCAAAGCCGCTAACATGCTCAAGCCATCCCGAGAGTTGCCATGATTGAGTTGCAGTTTCTCAAAATGACTATATAGAGCTCATTCCAGAGGTTGCTTGAAATGAAATGATTGCACCCTTGACTTGTGGCAATGGTGCTGGGCATGCATTTACTCATTTGAGTATGTATGGATGCCTCATCTGCCACCATTGCCTATGTGACTGGGAGCATGCGATCGCCTGAAGCTCGAAGGAGGGGGGTTTCTTTGACCCTGCCTCAGGCACAGGAAGGGCAACAGCAGTCACCCTCTTTTCTCAACTTCCCGCCTAAATCCTTGGGGAGAAGGCAATCAGCTTACGCGCCTTTTGTTGAGCGGCAGCACTCTCTCCCATACCTCCCCCACTCACAAATCTTGTGTAAACACCAATGATTGATCTGCCATCTCTTATTGGAGGGTTTATGTTAATCAGATAGCATGAACAGGGCTTAGTTCACCAGCAGGTAAATTACAATGTTTTCCATTCTTTCTATGACAATTTTGGTGCAAATCAAGGGTTAGTTCGCCCAAAAATGAAAATTCTGCCATCATTTATTCCACCGCATGTCGCTTCAAAACCTGTATGACTTCCTTTTGTGGAACATAAGAGTTTGTACATAGAGTTGGAGGTATCCGAGCTAGGTTGGTTATCAACATTTTTCAAAATATCATAAGTCATTTATATGGGCGAGTAAATAATTATAGACCTTTTATTTTTCAACAGACAATAGGATGTTTATGTCAAAGTAAATTGTCAATTGTAGACTTTGTTTATAAAGCCAGGCAATTGAAGATTAAACTATAATTTCCTATAATTTAATCCTAATCAAGGTGAGAGATACAAAGAACTGTTCAGGTCTATTTTTGTCTCTGTGAAGTAACATTTCGTAATTTCAGCACAGAAATTCAAAACCTGACTTCAGGATTTTTTTCTTCACTCTCAGAACAAACATATCCTTGTTTGCCTCCTTGTTAAAAATATGTTGTTTTTCATTTGCCTGGCTTTATCATTTGAAAACTGTGTAAAAGCAGGAATGTAACCAAAGAAAACTACTGAAACATTGCTTATTGAAGATTAGCAATAAATTCTGTGAAACCATAAATCTTATTTCAAGCCAATTCTGTGGTGCCTCTGACATTTCCAATGAAATTTATCACACATTTAGATTTAATAAAGTTGTATTATTATACAAAAGCTTGAGAAAATACACAGTGAACTATGCGTATTTCTTGTCCCGCTTCTCCCCACTTATACGCTGGCACAATCCTTACATTTCACATCAGCTCTCAGACTCGAAGGTTTTCAAAAATGTTTTCCACACAGACTTGCAATTTCATAATGGATGGGAACGTATCAAATGTGCCAATTTGTGACGGATGAAATGTCCTGATAAGAGTCCAGACTGGCTCTGTATAATGATAGGTCAGTCATATCAACCTGATTCAGAAATGCATCGCAAGACACCCTAATAATATAACAGCTCTATAAAAACTATGGCATCCTTGCTTCAGTGGTGGTGATACAGTGTGTTTACAGAGTGTTTCGCCAAGGCTTGAAGAAATTGACTCTATAATCTTGATCTCCCGGACCTTTGTTTATCTTTTCTCCCTTTGTCTGTTGGCACATGTTGAATTTTTCCTAAGGCTTGCCTTCTAAGACATTGTGACAGATACAAAGATCCCAGAGAGATGAGCCTCCAGAGGAATTCCAAAAGCTACCTCATAATTACAGCATCTGAGGTGCTTCTGACACTTCTGTATCCTTCATTTTTTCCCCAGTAGTGTCCGGTCTTCACTGATCACAGAGTATGCCAGTAGGAGCAAAAGTTATCTATGTGTGGAATCTTCTATGCGGTTCAGTTATGAATAAATCAAGACAGACTCCTCTTTCGCTATGCTGTGTGCAGTAGTTTCTAGCAACTGTCCCACTTCTTTGAACATGACACATCTTTCTGAAAGAGAAGTCATGATGAAGGACAACTTTGATATCAGATCAGAGCAGGTACTGACATGTCAGAGTCACTTGGCTTCCTGACCTAGAGGTGAAAGTTCATCATCTATCATCGCTTCCTGAGGAATCACTGGAGTACATTCATTCATTCTCACTATGACATGGCCTGATCAAACAAGGAGGATGTGGAGCGTCTGAGGCTCAGGTCACCACAGATTCAAGCTGTCAGGTTTCTGTTCTGTTATTTCCATAAATTATTTTAGTACTTTAACGGAATAAATATTTGTGGAGAAGATACAATTCCATTGCCAAGTGACGAGATTTCCGATAATATCAATAATATTTAATAATTTAAAAATATCAAAAATTAAATACTTTTAAAATATGTATATTTACATGTTACACTGAATGTTTAAAAGTTATATTGGCTAAGTGGCTTTATTTTATTTATTAAAAAGCCAGGTATAGACCTATTTAAACATGCAGGGTTTTATACACATTTTTTATTTTAGTTTATTTTAATACTTCTAGCACTTGTACATGCATTTAGACTGCACTTACAAATTACTTAATGCTATGAGATTAGTGTTTTAAATATAAAAACTTTGAATTATACTAGAAACAAATAGAATGATGCTATTAAATATGAAACTACAGTAGGTGGCGGTAAGCTATTGTCTTAATAAGTGAGTTGCTGAGTAATTTATTCAATTGATTCTTTCAAAATGACTGATTCATTCAAGAAAGAAGTTAGAAACTGTTTTTATGCATGGATCAGTGAATCATTGACTAGCCAATTTGTTCAAAACTCTCTCACATGTTTAAAGTGAGAGAAATACACTCAAATATACAATGAAAATGTTTCTTGAATAGCAAATCAGCATATTAGAATGATTTCTGAAGGAGCATGTGACACTGATCAAGACTGGAGTAATGATGCTGAAAATTCAGCTTTGATCACAGGAATAAATTACATTTTAAAATATATTCAAAGAGAAAGCAGTTATTTTAAATAGTAAAAATATTTCACAATATTACTGCATTTGATGTATTTTGGATCAAATAAATGCAGGCTTGGTGAACAGAAGAGAATTCTTTAAAAAACATTAAAAATCTTACTGTTCTTTGACTGGTAGTGTATATACACACATATTTAACATATAACATAATAGATTTAACAAATTATCAAGTTTAAAGTGAGAAAAAAAATAAACAAATAAAACAAATAATTAGATAAACGATCTTTAAATAAATATAATTCACCCAAAAATGAACATTCTGTCATGATTTGCATGTTTAGGTGAACTGCCCAAATACAGCAGGTGATCAGTGTTAGTACAGACCTGTGCACATAACTGAGTCTGTGCACTGAATCGATGGCCATCAGCATCTCAGCCAGGTAGAACTGAGCCGTGTCCTCCGGGATACAATCACCAAACTTACTCAGCTACGTCAGCCGATCTCTACTGACAAAGTAATCCAGGAGCAGATAAACTGCATTCCAAATGACGCACTATACATTATGCACTTATACACTTTTAATGCACTATGTACACAACCATGTAGAGAATGAATTTTATAAGGTTATTTTGTGATTAATAATAAGAGATAGCCCCGCCCACTTCGCGACGTAATTAAAGCTGCAGCAGTTGAGTGCATGAAGTGTTCAACATTCCACACTTGTTTTTTTCGGTTAAGTGCATCATCCGGGTATTTGAAGTACACTTTTTCTTTTCGGAATTGTCAGTGTGAACACACTACTAGCATTATTTATACTACAAAACGTCATAGAATAGTGCATAAGTACGTGATTTGGGATGCACCTACACTCATAAACCAGAATGAACAGACAGAACTGTACATCTGACAAACACTAACTAGATCAATGATTCATGAGCCCTGGAACACAACAGGCTACAGAACGGAATCATTCTGAATGAATCTTTTCAACACATTACACTGTTTTGTGTTCATCTGCTTCTCCCATTTGCTCTTTTTATATTGATTCTCACTCTATGTAAATTTGTGTTGGATATCTTCGACGTGGAAAGCAGTTATATTCGGAATGGACATTTGGATATTTACATTTGGATTTGCTGCTCCAAATGATTCCAACTAAAACTCATGACTTCGATCATTCAGTTCAAGCTCTTCACTAGCAAAAAACAGTTAAAAAAAGCCATTCATTTTCGAATTTCGACATCACTTGTAATGACTTTAAAAAGCTAGTAATGATGTGTGAAACGGAGCTTTTCGAAACTCCAAATCAGTTAACCACTGCGTCGCAAAATGATTCACTGTTTCGAATCACTCCAAACGGATTTAGATCAGAACTTCTTGCATATCGTGAATCATTTTATTTAGATTGGGACTTCGGAGCACAATTCAGATCGGGACTTCGTAGCATGTTTCATGAATCATTTGATTCAGACAGGAACTAAGCGGGTTTGTGAATCTTTTGATTTAGATATGGACTTTGGAGCACATATAGTGAATCATTTGATTTAGATCAGAACTTCGGAGCAGGTTCGTGAATCATTATTTGGATTGGGACTTAGGAACGTGTATCACAAATCATTTGATTCAAATCGGAACTAAGGGGTTTTGCAAATCTTTTGATTCAGATCGGGAATTCGGAGCGCATATTTTAAATAATTTCATATCGGGAATCATTTGATTTAGATCTGAACTTTCGGGAGTCATTATTCAGATCGGGATTTCTTAAGAGCGTATGTGAGTCGGTTTAGATTGGATCTTCGGTGTGGGTTTGTGAATTTTTAATTCAGATCGGAAATTCTGAGTGCATATCACAAATAATTTGATTTAAATCGGAACTTCAGAGCGGGTTCATGAATCTTTTGATTTAGGTCGGAACTTCGAAGCAGGTTAGTGAATCATTTGATTCAGATCGGGTCTTCGGAGCACACACAGCAAATCATTTGATTCAGATCAGGTTTTCAGAGCTGGTTCGAGAACAGAAAGTGAAAGTGAACATTACTGAAGTCCAGTACTTTTTGGTTTTTCCAACCCTATTTTAAACGGGCTAGTTTTATTCAAATAAAAGCTTATGTTATGTTTTCCTGTATTGTTGTCTCTTCCTGTGTTAATCCATCTATTAGCGTGTATCTCTTTCTCTGTGGGAGTCCATTGTGCTTTGGAGGGAGACGCGTCAGAGACATGCAGTGAGAAATATGTGGTAATTATTATCTTCAGGATGGCCATCTGTCATCTCTTCCCCTCCAGCTATTTGCTGCTCCCACATTCTTGGTGCTGTGAAGCTGGCTCAGAGAGGACAGTTGTTGGGGTTCAAGGCGGCTGGAGGACGGTGGTGTGGGCTAAATCATCTGACCGGTGCTGGCGGCTGTGAGGCGTTGAGTGTGATGGTGAACAGACCTCGGCTTTGACCATAACTGTCTTCTGACTTGCTTCTTATTTTTGCTATCACTGTTTTCCTCTCCTCCCTTTGTAGCTTGGATGCTTTTCCAGTGTTTAATTCATTTACAAGTGCTGCAACAAATTATCCCCACACAACACGAATGACAGGACACCTTCGAAATCAGCACGCAACACTGAGTGAGTCTTGGTCAAAACAATGTGGCTTGACTATCAAAAGCTTATGGTGAGTGACACGGTATCCATACAGACGGAATCCGTACTGATTCTGGAAGAAATTGAGGAACTAATGAGGGTCTTTAAAGTTCAGATTGAGCGCAGACGTCAATGTGAGCTTGTGCATTCATGCATTGTTCCTTAAAAGTTCGATGTAGGACAGGTTTCAATGCACTGCCTTTTAGCTGGAGGAAATATGACGTCATGACTCGATTTGCATAAATGCACACTTGTTTTATTAGGGTGTTTTTCTTAATCTAGCTGCTGTGTAGTTGTTGAGAGTCGTTGCACTCTTGCAGAGTAATGCTTATCAGGGCAATTCTAGGAACTAACATGGTTTTTGACATGCAGTAAATCAAGATTTATAAGACACAAGACATCAGGCATGCTATTCACATAATCAAATTATGTGTGATTCCAGGAAAGCAGAGAAGACATACACTGTTTTGCATCAGCAAAATATATATGTAAAAAAAGAAGAAGAATCATTTTATTCAGCAAAGATGCATTAAACTGATCAAACGTGACAGTAGACTTTTACATTATTACAAAAGATTTCTATTTCAAATAAATGCTGTTCTTACGAAGTTTCTACTCAGATTCCTGGATCCTAAAAGAGGGAATCACAGTTTCTACCAAAAATATTAAGCAGCACAGCTGTTTTCACCACTGTAAGTCAGAAATATTTAATATGATTGATTCAGCTCGGCTACTAGGTAATGGCAACTTTTCATAAAATTATTAAACAGCAAAACAGTTTTCAACATTAATAATAATAATAATATTAATAAGTGTTTCTTGAGCAGCAAATCAGCATATTAGAATGATTTCTGAAGATAATGTGACACTGAAGACTGGAGTAATGATGCTGAAAATTCAGCTTAATCTTAAATTTGAAAATAATTTAGAAGAAATATATTCATATAGAAACAGTTATTGTGATTTGTAAAAATATTTCACAATATTACTGTTTTTACAGTATTTTTGATTAAATAAATGTAGCCTTGGTGAACAAGAAATTTATTAAAAAGACATTTACATGTTATTTAATAATTTAATAATATTTTTTAAAAATTGACCCCAAAGTTTTGAAAGGTAGTGGTCTTTGTGTGTGAAATTTGAATGCATTTTAATTTTTATGTTGTATACTTCATGCACAGTGGTATTATTTTATTTTATTTGTTTTATTTTTATTTATTTTTTGGCTCAGCTCAATGAATGTGATCAACATCAGAAGCCTTTTACAAGAGTTCTGCACAGAAATACTGCTTGTCATTTTCCTTCACCGTACACCAGACCCAGACCCTTGAACCAGAATAAGCCTGGCTACTCTCAAACCTCAGCTGTTTTTGAGTAACAGGGGGTTTAATCAGAAAGGGCAGATTTCTCAGATGTAAGTTACAGGGGTATGTGCGGCCCGTAGTATTTGAACCTATTCCCCATGGTCTCATACGAGAGATCAACGCTCCACTTTTCAAGTTATACAAGAGCCCAGTGATTCTGCATGATATTCCACTGACTTATGAAACAGTCATGTCAACAGAGTCCTCTCAGCCTGCAGAGAGGCTCTAGACCCATAAAACCAAAGGCTCACAGATACTACGATGTGTTTGTTTGTATGCATGCAAGTTTTTTTTTTTCAGCGAAAGCACTGAGTCACCAGAGTTAGCGTTGAGATCATGTCACCTTTCACAGTGTTAAATAAAGACGTGTGACACCTTCTTCTTCGAAACCAGGCCAGCTTTTCCAGGAATGTTTGGGAGTAAGTCACTAGATATACGTGCACTGGCTGCCAGGTTCTTATGCATACAGGAGTTCGCCAAACATAGCTGCTCATCTCTGGTCCAAATAGGCCAACTCAGAATGACTTATGTATGATATACAGCAATTCATGCCATCCCAGTGAGTAAGGTATTTTGATATGAAAAGTCAGCCAAGCCAAAGGCAGTGAAATGAAAGGCATTTGTCAACGCTGGATATTACACAGGAGAAAAGCTCTTATTTTACGATTTCTGAGTCATTCGTAGAGCTTGACACTTTGGACAGGAATCCATTGAGTCACAGTGAGTCGTTATATTTCGAAATATAAAGAAAAGCATTCAGCCTGGCAATGCACTTAGTGACATTTTCAACTTTTTTCTTTGTGTGCAATTTTAGGTTTAATTATTTTCACTATGTTTAAAGACTGGAAAATGTGCACAATGTGTTTTTTAGGTCAGCCTAGAAATCTGGACCTTTACAAAAATCTACCATGTCACTGTCAAAAGTGTAGTTTAACTGAAATCTAGTTCAGTAAATATGCTGTAAACCATAGATTTTTGGTGAAATATATAGTTACTGTGGTTTTTTTTGTTTTGTTTTTATTTATTTATTTTTTTTTGGGGGGGGGGGGGGGTTAAAGGGGGGGGGGGGGTAAAAAATATCATTTACATTACTGTTAAAAAATTGTAGTTGTTTTTTAAAGAACTCTGGGTAACACTTTACAATAAGGTCCCATTAGTTAACATTAGTTAATGCATTAACTAACATTAACAGTGAGCAAGACATTTGTTACTGCATTTATTAATCTTTGTTAACGTTAGTTAACTATTAGTTCATGTTAGCTCAGGTCCATTAAATAACAGAATAATGCATTAGTAAATATTGAAACTAACATTATTAATGCTTAAAAGTAATGCTTTATAAGTATTTTCAATTGTTAGTTTATCTTAACTAATTCCGTTAACTAATATTTATTGTAAAGTCTGTTGTATGCTCACAAAGGCTGCATTTATTTGCTCAAAAATAACAGTAATATTGTGAAATAGTATTTTCTATCATTATTATATATGCTCTATTTTAAAATGTATCTTATTCATGTGATCAAAGCTGAATTTGTAGCATCATTACTCCAGTCTTCAGTGTCACATGAGCCTTCAGAAATCATTCTAATATGATTTGCTGCTTTAGAAATATTTTCAATATTGAAAACTGTTATGCACCTTAATGTTTTAGAGGAAACAGATTTTTCCAGGATTCTTAAAAAGGAACAGGATTTTTCTGAAATAGAAATCTGTTGTAACATTATGCATGCATTTACTAACACATTAGGTCAATTGAATGTGTCCTCGCGGAAATAAACATGCTTACTTTAATTAAAAAAAAAAACAAATCTTTTGAACAGCCCTATTTTTAATAACTGTTCAGAACACCCTAAAATTCAACCTTTTGTTCGCTGAACTCTATAGTAGGTGCCACAGACGTCCCCCTCTGGATGCAGATGTGGGTTAAACGGTGTTAAGCGGCTTGTGTCACTTGCTGTGAAACCACCTGGAATGTAGGTGGTACGGCTCTCACATCTCCCACTGCGCTCAGCGTTCCCATGCAAATCTGGACTGCAACATCGTCGCAGAAAGAGAAGAGCCAGAACCATGGAAGCAAATACATGGAGTGCCTGAGGTTTCTTAAGTGGCCAGATTTTATGAGTAAATGATTAATTCCTCACATTTGGACACTTTTGCCTTTCCACAGCAACATATTTGCAGGCTAGACAGCTGGTACCAATTTTTGTACCCCAGTCGCTTCAAGGTCCAAGTGCATGTGTGTGTCTCGTGGCTCATTGTTGCAGTAATTCACTCCTTCCTCTCACAGCCGAGTTATTAATAGTTCTTTTTTCCTCACGGTATTTTTAGTCACGCTTACATCTCTAGGTCATTGAAGTTTTGTGCGTGTCACAGCTGCTGATTGTTGGTCTCCAGTCTCTGGTGCCAGACCGTGACACCCTGCATCATCTTCTCCATGCCATGCCTTCCTCCATCTGTTCTTTGAGGGACTCCTGCTCCTCTAAGCGCCTTCACCGCAAAGCCATAATTGCATTAAAAGAAGAACGCCTGGATTTTGGCCACCTTTTGAGTGTTGAGTTAGAGGAGATATTATTTTGAGGAGAGAACTGGATTTTATTGGAATTGGCAAAATGAAAACAAATAAAAATAAACTCTACATAATCAACTGAATGGTCAATAAATCCTGATTTAACGGTCTCGTCACCAAAGACGTGTATTTTTGCACAGCTTTCTGATGATGTGAGCTCAGGTGATTGAGGAGATATAGCTGAGGGCATAAATTCATGGGTGTTGCTCTGCCATAACCTGCCAAACCTTTGAGGAATCACATTTATCTCCATAAACACACTAGATCTGTTCCAAAACGCAGTGAGTCACCAATGGAGGCGGTATTTTAAGGCAACATGGGCATAATGCAGCAATGATCACGGGTCTCTGACACAGAGTCTAAATACATTCTCAATTCTACTTTTGTTCATAATTTTAGGTCAAGTAGGACAAGTTGAATCGATTCTTAAAAATGTATTATTTTGAAGGATTTCTGAATATTGGTAACCAAACAGTTGATAGCCTTTGCCTTCCATAGTATTTTTTCCCCAGACTATGGATGGGACCATCAACCACTTTTTGCTTACCAACATTCTTCAAAATAACAGAAAGAAACTAATACGGGTTTGGAACAACGTGAGGGTGACTATATAATGACAATATTTTAATTTTTGGGTAAACTATCACTTTAAGCCAGACTTATCTAAAAGAAAGTTTGTGAAATTAAAATAATTAGTAATAAGTAAACTTGAATAAGTTAGCAGAGTAAAAAAAAAATTGAGGTAATCAGTTACATCAGCATTTTTTAAGTTAGGAAATTCAAGGTTTAAGTAAGCAGAACTCAGATTTTTAATTTGTACTCATGGTAACAAAATATTTGAATAACTTGTATGTGACCCTGGACCACAAAACCAGTCATAAAGGTCAATTTCTCGAAACTGAGATTTATACATCATCTGAAAGCTGAATAAATATGTTAGGATCGGACAATATTTGGCGGAGATACAACTATTTGAAAATCTGGAATCTGAGGGTGCAAAAAAATCTAAAGACTGAGAAAATCACCTTTAAAGTTGTCCAAATGAAGTTCAATGCATATTACTAATCAAAAATTAAGTTTTGATATATTTATGGTAGGGAATTTACAAAATATCTTCATGGAACATGATCTTTACTTAATTAAAAAAATTTGACCCATACAATGTTTTTTTTGGCTATTGCTAAAAATATACCCCAGCATCTTAAGACTGGTTTTGTGGTTGAGGGTCACATATTTTGGTGACACTTAAAATGATCATGTACTCTCAACTTACATATTTTTAGTAGTGGAAACTTAAGTAGTGTGTTCAGTAAATTTAAACATGCTAATTGGTAACAATGCTTTGATTAGTATAGCAATTAAATAAGTATAAGGCAATATAGAACATATTACATATACCTGTTCTTAAACTAAACTCATGCAACAACTTTCACCATTATAGTAAAATATAAAGAATGACTAAATCTCCAACTTAATCTTGCGCCTAAATAAATAAAGAATTAAAAAATAAAATTAAATAATACAATAAAATTAAAAATGTATATTCCAACTCTATTGGAAATTTGTCTTGTTTTCATGACAGAGATTACACTCTAATCTAAATGTTAATTTCAAATGTTTCCTTTATGGTAAAAGCAAACCCATAATGCAATGTGATGATGTCCGTGAAAAATTACATCCAAAAAGTGAGAGTAATGTCAGAATTTTTTTGAAAACAATACATTAAATATAGATATCAGTGTATTTAAAAGTGAATTGGGCAAAAGTACCCAATATTTGTGTATGCCATATATTTCTATTGTCAACATGCTAACGTCAAACTCTGTATAGAAAGCTTCGAATCACTCACTTATGAGGTTACATTAATAGTTAAGAAGGTAGCTGTTGATAGGAAGTTGGGAATAGCACTAACAAAAAGGTTTAGAAAGGCCATAGATGGGCTGCACACATTGTTTCGTCCTACCAGGGTAGGATTAAGTTAATTTGTTAAAATGCTTCTTTGCTCTAATTTTGCTCTCAACAAACGTTGGCGAGCTCGGTGGCTTCTTCCACCGCTCTCCAGAGGCTCGACTACAGGGTAATGAAAGAGTGTTTAAAAACCTGGGAGTGACAATAGAGAGGAGTAGAAACCAAATCCTTGTGGAATTTGGTTTTCGCTGTCAAAATGTTTTTGCATGAATGGCATTTAAGGATGTTAGGCCAAGTGTAATCCTTTTGTGGTGAGTCTTTTCATTCCGTCAGGTTTTTGCATACATAGACAGACTGCATTTTTCACTTTACGTTGAGACCAAAGTTGATATTAATGGCTTAAAATCAACCACAGGACTGGCCCGAGGCTCCAAAAATCAGCTTATGTGCAGCAAAGTAGAGGCTCCGATGGCTCACGTTCAGTCACGAGCGAGTCCGTGCCAGAAGATAGTGGCAAAGAGGAGCCCAGCTCCACATACTGTCTGCATATCCAGGCCAAGATGTAAGCACTCGACTGAGTGGATAAGTGGAGGACAAAGCAGGCATTTTCTGGGTAGCATTCATTACCTCAACTACCCCGAATCAAAGGATCAGAGGTAAGGAGAGCGTGAAACTAAAATGAAGTAATTACTGAGATTATGGAGAATTCGCCGTTCAAATAAAGACATCATTCCAGCACTAAACTTATCCAGTGACTCAGTTTTATGTGATGTAACTCAAAGCTCCCGCGTTGTTGATGTCTGGTAAACCTGGCCGTCATGGAAAAAAATAATAATTCATCAAAGGTGCTCGTCGATACGGTTGCCAAGAACAGCTTCAGAATTCTTGTTTTTTGCAGCGTCTCGCCCACATTTAAGCCTCAAATTCTTGTACTGTGTTTCAGCTCACCACATTGGTCTGGTACCACTGGCCTTGGTCCTGTGACCACTAACAACACCAGAACCACAACAACCACTGCTGCTATTTATACAGCCACAACTACTACTTCTCATACTACTCCTTCTACATTTACTACCATTACTAATACTATTACTACAACGGCTGCGTTTGTTTTCACTACTGCTAGTTTTATCTTTTCCTATGCAACAACTTCTTATTACTCTATAACCACTGCAATCTGCCTTACAGTGATTACAATGTCACTGTGTTAAAAGTGCTACAAAAAATACATGCAGGGTTGGGGAGGAACGGAATGCATGTAACTTAGTTATTTAAAATACAAAATATGAGTAGCTGTATTTCATTACAGTTGCATTTTAAATTACAGTTACATCCGAAAAGTATTTTAGATTACCAAAGTGAATTTTAATGTCATACATTTTCATTTAAACTGTAACCTGCAATGAATGAAAACAATGGTATGAAAACTAAATTAGGGGGATCTTTAAAAAATGCATCTTATTTTTATACTCCACAAGACAAAATAACTGAAATTATAAAAATTGGCCCCAATCAAAAATGTATATACCCTTGAATCTTAACTGTCTGTTGTTACCTGGATGACCCACAACTGTTTTCATGTTTTGTGATAGTTGTTTGTGGGCACCTTGTTTGTTCTAAACAAGCCGCTTCTGCTCTGACACCTTTCCAACAATAACAGATGATTTTGAGATCCATCTTTTCACACTAAAGGCAAACGAGGGACTCATACACAACTATTACAGATAGTTAAAACATTTACTGATGCTCAAGAAGGAAATGCAATGCATTTAGAGCAGGGAGTGTAAACTTCTGAACAGGATGATGTGTACATTTTTCTCATTTTGTTTAAAGATCTTTTTTTTTTCATTTAGTATAACCCTTCAGAAGTACTTACAAGTTTTCCAGAAGACAAAGTAAGTACCATTTACCCTGTTCATCCAAAAAAAGTTTACACACCCTGCATTGTGTTGACTATTTGAGGATCAGTAAATGTATTTATTTATTTGTTTGCATTTTCCCTTCAAGAAGTATTGTGGAAAAATTATGTTGTTAAAAATAATATTAAAAATCCAAGTCCTATGTTTGGTAGATGTCGTTTTTTCTCTAGAGGACCCTTTGCATTAGTATTGCAAAGTAATTTAAAGTATTTAGATGAAGTTACGAAACTTATGTATTCTATAGAAATACATTAAAAAAAATGTGTTTTTTTTTTTCAGTCTGCAATGAAATACATTTTAAAAGTAACCTTCCCAACTTCATGCACAATTGAAAAAGATATGCAAACATATTAAATAATGCATGAAAATAGCAAAGAGAACGAATAATACAACACCTACTGCATGCCATCAACGTCTATTATTACTACAAACACTTCATCTATTGGTAAAGTTATTATTGCTAACTTTTCACCGTCAAGTGTTATGCTCACAGGGCTTAATAGCGTTCTCATTGTACATTCCCGTGCCACAACAATCTCCTTATCTCATATTACGCAACCGACACAGCAAGTGCACTGCGCTACAAAGTTTCATTTTCATTAGAAATTTAAAAGAGCCGAGAGCACAGAGGATTCGTTTGATATCTAATGATTCGCCTCAAGTGGAGATTGAGAAACAGTCGCTGGAACTCAGGAACCCTGCAGAGAGCCTGATCCCGCTGGCTTATGCAGATCAGTGTGAACTCATTAAAATATCTCCCCTAAAATGAACTTTGTCCAGTGCTGAGGAGGAAATCTGAGTCTGACTTTCATGTCAGTCTCCAGTACAACATTTGAATAGAGGAGGTTACCTGAGCTAGCGTCAGATGAGGTGGATCAGCTCAAGAAACAGATCCCTCACTTTGACTTTGGTGAGAATTTTACAGAAGTCTGGAATGAAGTATTTGTTCTTTTAGAAGTACAGAATGTACTATTACTGCGTGTTAATCCCAAATGTTTTTTTATGTCAGATATAAAAGCATTAGATTAATTAGGAAGGATGTGTTTTGAGTGCTTTAATTCGGAGCTGAAACCAGCCTTTTAAAAGTGAAATATAGGTGCAAACATTTGACAATTTGAATCGTTGGACAAAAAATGGTACACCTTAGTACCTTATTTATCCATAAAAGATGCATATTAGTACCTTAAGTGTGCATATTAGTATCGTATTGGTACATATTAGTATCTTTTGAAAGGGTACAGAATTGGCGATAGCATTTGTCTGAGAAAGGGACACTGAACTAATGCACTGCAAAAACTGGTTTTCTTATTTACAGTACATATATCTTAGCATTCTTAAAACAAGATCAAGACAATTGACTTAAGATATTAAGTCTTGTTTTCTGAAAAACTGATCAAAATTTAGTGAGTCAAAGTTTAAAATAAGAACAAATATTTGCCAGTGGTGTCCAAAAAATAACCTTGTTTTCCCTTTAAACTAAGTTTCTTTTCAGACCTTATTAGCAAATACTTTTTTCTTGTTTTAACTAAAAACTCACTTGATTTTGAGACATTTTTCAAGAAAACAACACTTCTTATCCTGAGTCATTTTGCTTCTCAAATAAATTGATCGATATTTGCACTGAAGAACAAAACCAAAAAAAAAAGTTTTTTTTTTCTTTTTTTTTTTCAGTGTGTAATATTCTTCAAAATATATTCATAGTCATAAAGGTTTCTGGATGACATTAGGGTGAGTAAATGAGGACAGCATTTTCATTTTTGGGTGAACTGTCCCTTTAAATGTCAGTTAAAAATAATAAAAGTGAGTTAAAGACTATCAACTACAAAAATATCTTCTACTAATCAACGTTTAGGTTCAAGACCCTCAGTGCAGTTCATTTAAAAGATGGCCTGTGTACGATAATCAGGGCAGAACGTGATGGTTTTGAAGTTGTTGGTCTCTTATAGAGAGGCGCAGAGATCCTGCAGAAGTGGGAACGGTGGTTGCAAATGATCTATAAACATGGAGGAACAAATGAAGTACAGTGTAAAGCCTAATTTAGGCCCCTAAATCATTACCTCTCTGTGTGACAACCCTGGCAGATGCTTGCCAGTGCTCTTCAAAAAAGTGGGTGTTCTACTAACCCAAGAGCATTCAATGCATCTGGCCAAACACAACACTGGCGGCGTGCCCACCCCGTTTGCTGTGCTGGCGCGAGCCCACATCCAGCGCAGCCTTGGCGATCTGTGGGTACACTGGGAAAGGTTGCAGGTACTTCAAACCCATGGGCACTGTAAACCGATCACACAGACTGTATTATATGCAACCGTTTGCTGAAATTGTAGCAGAAATCAAGAGATTGAGACATCTTGTGATTTTTGTGATTTTGATCTTGTATATTTGTTACAAGTTAGTTCTCCCCAAAATTTACAGGCCTTCCAAAATGTTGATAAGTTTGTTTTTTCATCGTAACAGATTTGGAGAAATGTAGCATTCCATCACTTGTTCACCAATGGATGCTCTGCAGTGAATGGGTGCCGTCAGAATGAGAGTACAAACAGCTGATAAAAACATCACAATAATCCTCAAATAATCCACACCACTCCAGCCCATCAGTCAAAAGCTAATTTAATAGACATTTAAAACAGATCCATCATTAAGATCGTTTTAACTTCTTAAATAATATTGCTGTCCATAATATTGCTTTCATCTGGTCTGAATCAGGAGAGAAATCTGCACTTATCAACCACCATTTATAAGTGAAATTAAAACAGTTCTAAACAAACATCTGGGTGGATTTTGATGTGAGAGAACAACTTTTTCTTAGGACTAAGCGTTTTTATGGACTGTTTTTGGACTGTCATTTTGGCCAGAAGTGACAGTTTAAAGTTAAATGGCCTCAATGGTGAATTTGTTTATTACAAACACACAGCTTTTCACTTCACAAGATGTTAACTGGTGGACTGGAGTGGTGTGGATTACTTGTGGATTATTGTGATGTTTTTATCAGCTGTTTGGACTCTTATTCTGACGGCACCCATTCACTGCACAAGATTGGTTCGCAAATTATGTAATTTAAACAAGTCTACATTTCTTCAAATCTTTTCTACATTTCTTCTACAGCTCCTCTACATCTTGATTGACCCAAGGGTGAGTGAATTTGCACCTTTTTTTTTTTTTTTGGGCTGAACTAAGGTTGCTCAGTTCAGACCTGTTTCGTAAATCTTCACATTTTTCATCTGTTCCTGGTGTCCTGGTCTCCTGCTGATATCAGTTTTTTAGAAGCTAATGTCAGTGTTGACACTAAATAAAGCAGACTACAAGTATGCTACTGAGCTAGTTCCAATGTCATGACAGCCTTGGAAAAAATTCATATTTATTTTGCATGCAATTAGACTGGGGCCTGTTTTCTTCAGACTCTTGTGGTTGATATTTTTATCAGCCAGCTAGGATTATACTTTTTGCAAAGTGCCAACACATTTTTCTTAGTGTGCCTGTGTGTGTGTTTGCATTCATACTGCATGCATATTCAAAGCACACCTTTCTCCCAGTGCCCTTTACCACACTTGGACTGAGGAAACTTTCTTGAGAAAAGTTACTACTGGTCCCAGTGCGCATTGCATATACATAGACCAACAGCTTTGCCAGGATGACGGCGATCAGTGGTGTGTGTCAGCAAAACGTTGAGATGTAGTCTTGAGGTTTCAATGTACTTTGCTTTCCAGGGGAATGTATAGAGGGCATTTCAGCATGCGACCTGAGATAACTTCAAAATGAAGATCTTGGCCAGTATTGCTTGGAAGCGAATGAATGGTGATAGCACGGCCAGTTCTTTTTAGGGATAATTCATTAGTGGTTGATTTATTAAGGACATCATTATATTTGGAACATTCAGGAATGAATTGTGGAGGCCAAATTCAATGCATATATCTCTTAACTGGCTGAGTGTTTTAGACTCATTTTCATTAAGGGCTGTGTGCTGATGAATGATTCAGGGAAGCTATGTTAGGCAGTAACTTGAGACGAACATGAAAACAGACTTGGCAAAAGCTTCACAAATACCACATCAGGACTTTGAAAACCATAATTGTGGGTTACATTTTTCGGCATTGTTTATTTCAGAGTCTGGGGTTACAATTAAGGGAATTTGCCTTGCAATTAGTATGTTAAAAATAATAAAACAGTTTACCTAAAATACCTGCATTTTGTGTAATGATTCAGACGAGCAAATTGAAATTACAATGTTTCGACATTGCAGAGTTCTGTTTAGATGTTTAAGCGAAGCTACCGCTTTTTTTTTTTTTGCGAATCAGAAGTAAATTGAGAATGACAAGCCAACGGCATCCGTTGGAATTTTATTTTGAGAATCTGCGAATTGATCCTCTGACTTATTATTACTTTAAAATGCTCCTCCAGTCTGAGTGACGATGTCATTTTAAAGTGATAGTTCACTCTAAAATTCGAATTCTGCATTTTGTTATCATTCACTCATCCTCATGTCTTTCTTTCATCTGCAACACACAAAAAAATAGGTTGGTAACTAAACATTTTTGGCAAACATTGCATTGACAAAAAACACTGAATCATTTATTAAAATGTTGCTGTTGGTAAATGATGACAGAATTTTCATTTTCGGTTCATTCTGGGTAATAAAATTTCATCAAGGATGCAAGTCAGTTCACATCATACAGTATTTAAAGAGCACAGCTCTGGTTGTTGAACGCTGGGTTTTTGTCTCGCTTAGAGAAGTGCTTTAGTATGCAGCTGGGAATGAGAATGATTTCTGAAGATACCCAGAGGGTGAGACATTTTAATGACAGACAGGTCCCCACTGCTGCAAACTGTAATAGATCTGAAGAAACTTTTGATATCACCATTAAACCATAAAAAAGCTTTTTACTTTCCAGCTTAGTTTTACCATAAAACAGATACGGATGAAAGCTTATGAGGCAGCAGTTTGCAACGGATTCAAATCTGCAAAAAATAAAAATCTCATTTTCTAAACTGAATGTTTCCTAAGTTCTTTTGACTGATATATTTTGTGTTGAATTCGTTTATGACTTTGGTTATTTTATGCCAGATAGGAATAGTTCACCCAAAAATGATAAATCTGTCATCATTTCACCTAATGTATCCCACCTTTGTGACTTTCTTCTACTGAACAAAAGGAAATAAATATCTTTACTGCTCAATGACAAAAAACACCATTTAATTATCATAAACAACATTTTTCTGAAGCCTTGCAATACCTGTATATCATTCCTATTCACTTTCACTCTGTGAAAAAGAGCAGCCGGGACATTATACAAAATAACTCCTTTTGCATTCCACTATCAGTGACTGCTTATGGCTTTTCAGAGGACTTTTTGGTGTTTAGATTATGGTCATGATGGTTGAATTAGTTGACTGACAAACCCAGTGCCACAAAGTTCACAACCCGTTTTATGTCTTGTATATCTTTATATTTTTCCATGAGCTCTTAAGTTTATGCCTTCGGTTATTTCCTCTCAGTTGATTAGTTTAATATGGAGTACACAATTATGACCCAAAATAGCCAGATAAACCCATTTTCTGTTCCATTAGCTACATGCCTTTGCTTTTTGAGGTTTGTAGCTATATTTGGCCAAAGCCAAGTGTCCAGTCATCTGTGTGTGTGTGTGTGTTGCTATAGAATCTGCGCTTTTTCCATTGAGCGTGACACATGTGCTTTGAGGAGAACAGAGTAAACCATAAACAACTGCTGCTCATCCCACGCAAGCCACTCGTGCTGGGGGACCGACTGAGGTCTGGACCTGTCGTGCAGGACTGGAGCTCTCGGCTCACGGAAAGCTCTGTCTCTCATCGGGGCTTATTCTGCTGAAGACTCGTCGGCCGTAATTAGATGTGATGTTTCGAGTCCAAAACGACGTAATTAGACACAGGCTTCAAACTTTCAGCGGCTACAGAGGCAGATGTGCACAGGCGAGATGGTTTTGGATGGAGCTAACCGGGACGCTTGCCGGTTCCACAGTCACCCGTGCATAAACACCCGAGCTCGGCCTGGGGCTTTAGCAATGACTGGCATTCAACAGGCATCACGGCAGTGTGCCAATGGAGCCAGGCGCTCCTTATCTCCCGCCGCGCTCAATCCCTCGCGCGTGGAATGACAGCTCGAATGTCCGGTCCCTCTCTTTCTCTCTCCAGCAGCTCTGAATTGCTGTAATAACGTTTGATTTCCCACATGCATGCGGTTGGCTCACCATGAGAAATGCGAAGGCAAATTCCAGCATATATTTAACCGGCCCTAAAAATAGCAGAGTAGAATTGAGATGACCTCGGAAATGAAATCACTTGTCACCTTTTGCTTTGGGTATTTAACATGTTTTAGGATGTTCTAAGGTTACTTTTTAAATGGATAGTTACTCCGAATGGGAAACATGGGCTGTCAATAGTTTATATTCGAATTATAGAATGACTTTAATAACAAAATCATAAAACTTGAAACAAAAATGAAAATTCTGTCATCACTTAGTCACCCTCTTTCCAAAAATGTGTGACGTCCTTCTTTCAAAAAATCAACACCAAAGTAGATATTCTGAAAAATGTCTCTGCGTTTTTTGTACATTCACTGGAAGTTAATAGTATCCAAAACTGCTTGGTTGCTATTACATACCATAACATTCTTCAAAATATCTTCTTTTATTTTCCATATTAGCAATACATTTGTGAATGACGTGACGTTAGGTGAGTACCTAAATGATGACAGAATTTATGGTCTTGGGGAAGATCAATAGTTCAATAGTTAATAAAATGGCCATCCAAGATGTAGATGAGTTTGTTTCTTCATCAGATTTGGAGAAATGTAGTATTACATCACATGCTCACCAATAAATCCTCTGCAGTGAATGGGTGCCGTCAGAATGAAGCAAAATGCTGCATGTTTGTAAGAAACAAATCCATCAAGACATTTTTAACTTAACTAAATTAATCCTCTATCAATAATAAAGTCATCTGGTCTGAATCAGGAGCAAAATATGCACAGATCAAGCACCATTTACAAGTGAAAACACCATGGCTAAAATTCTTTAATGATGAATTTATTACAAACAAGTAGCGTTTCACTTCACAAGATGTTAACTGATGGACTGGAGTGGTGGGGATTATTGTGATGTTTTTATCAGCTGTTTGGACTCTCATTCTGACGGCACCCATTCACTGCAGTGGATACATCGGTGAGCAACTCATGCAATGCTACATTTCTCCAAATCTGATGAAGAAACAAACTCTTCTACATCTTGGATGGCCTGAGGGTGAAAAATGTTCAGCATATTTTCATTTTTGGGTGAAATATTCCTTTAGGATCTAACCTATTGAAGGCATTGTAGACTACTTCTATCCCTCAAAGCCACATTTTCATTTGTAAAAAAAATTAAATATGGCATCTACCCTTAGAAACTATCCTTCATATTTCACTTTATATTACTTTTGAATAGCTTGAAATACCAAGATCAGTACATTCACATGGTGTTCTTTTCTGTTCCATTCTACATTCAGGAATAATTGTGTTAAAGTACAGTTAGAAATGAGGACATTGGTGGCAATAATATGCTGGTTACATGGTGTTATTAGTTTCCAGTGCTCAATTTGTGGTTTTCAGGACAGAGCAAAATACAAAATTTTAGAATTTCCTCTCAAACGGCATTAAATCATCTTTTGAGCTGCTGCCTTGAGAACCAACCACCTTTCAAAATCTTAAATTACAGTGCTTTTAACCAGCGAGAACACAAAAATCGACTCATGTAATATGCTTTTTAGATATTTCAACCAGTTGTTTTTGTTCTGGAATTTCCTCAAGGACATTTCTACTTATAGCACACTTCGGCACGCATAATTTGTCAAATATTTAACATTTGGTTTTGGTTATTCACTGCACATGCAATGAATGACTGATGATAGATAAAAATAAAAATAAAAAAGTCAATATTGTTTGTTCATGTTCACACTCTCACGTTTATGACATGCCATTTAGGTTTGTTTATCATCAGGTGGGTTTATAGGTTCAGATGTGATGCGGCGATGGCAGGTCTAATGGATCTGTCGAGGGTTTGTGCATGTGTGTGATAGTGAGGACATAAAATCACAGCTTTAATGTATGTCAATACCATGCACAAGAAACACTCATTCTATTTGAAGTCTGGGCACTTGAATGCAAGGACTGGGATCAAAGCATTACGTAGAGCTTAATCAGAGGGTCTGTTTTTCACTACATTCGTCAGATGTGCCGATGTGCCTGCTAGTGTAGACAATCGCAGCTGTTAAATTAATCGTTAGTAGTATGAGGCTCTTTTTGCCTTTGTTTCTTTTAAACATTATATTGGTCAGGCTTAATAAAGGCATTTTGGTCTTTCACCATGCTACAAAACAATCCATATCAAGCTTGACGTGACCCATTGTGCTCTTGGCTAAATAGAGGGAGCTGATGTTGAATGAAAGGTTTTTAACGACAGTCCATCCTACAAAAGCCAGACGAGATGTAATATTTCCATAAATATCAGTCTATACACTCCCGGTTCTTATGCACATGTCAGTATGTGTGTCCAGCCACATGCACACGAGGAACGTTACACCGATTTCTGCCACAAAACAGTCCCATGAGCCTCGAACACAGTAGCAGGCCTTGTGAAATCTGTCTCTCCTCACCATAGACAGAGGCACTTTGCTGAAAGAGAGACAGAATTTCTGAGCAAAAGGAAAAAGGGAGAGCAAAAATAACAGCTTTGAGAATGTTTGGATTTTAAAACCAGAACATTAGTACAAACCATAATAGCTGGCTCAGAGAGCGTTGGGTAACTCCAGTCTCTCTCACACAGGCAGTGATGTAATGCCAAACATTTCTGATGAAGCATTCGGTTGTTGTGCTATGAGAGATCTATTTATACTTTGTTCATCCACTCCAGAGCGCTCCGTGTTTTGTTAATGGCTTGCCATAAATTATTGCAACCAGCTTTTCTGATTTCTAATGGTTTGGCTTCACTGTCGGTAATCTTCAGTGTCATTATCATGTAGGATAACAAAATACTTCAAGGGATGAGAGGAATTCAAAATAGCTGCAGTCAATGGAGTCAGTGAATGAAAAGTGATAGTCCAGTAGCTGAATTAATGAAGTAAAAAACAAGTCTGTGAGCTACTTAACTTGTTTTTGTGTGAGGCCAGATTAGTCCGCTTTGTGTTGAGTGTGCCATTAAATCCCAACAGAAAAATACACTGAAGGTGTTGAAATGTTTCTTTTTGATTAAATGTTGAGCGAAACGCTTTTGAGGAAAATTCCTGGCTTGGTTTTGGTGGTCAGCTCTACTTTTCAGTGTAAACAGACGTTTTGGGATGAATCTCGCTGTTAGGTAGAACTTTTTGCTCATCGGTCAGTGCATCTGTATTGTTAAAATGTTTCATCCTCGTATTTTTAAAAGGCAGAGCACTCTGCAAACAATAGAATATTGACATTATAGACTAAAGGGTCATGAAATGTAGCAGTTTATTGTAAATGAAATAATTTTGCCCCCTGGTGGCTGCATTTAAACCATTTATTTCTCTTATCACACACTCTTCAACAACCACCTCTTCTAATAACCACAAAACATTATAAAATAAGAATATTTTTTCAAAAAAAAATAAACATAAACATATACTTTTTAAAAAATTCATTCATTTTTCTTCTGCATTATTTTAATTGATATCAATAAAACTGCAGTTGGGTTGTTTTGATTAAAAAATACCACTAACACAATAAAACAAAAACATGATAACACAAAAAACATAATTTATGATATATATATACTGTAAAAATTCCAATTAACAAAATGTTGGAAGGGCAAAAATGTTTAAGTTCTAATTTTATTGCTTGGGCTTAGTTGAGAAGACATATTATATTAAGTCTGAACAAATATATTTTAAAAACATTAAATGAATGGTTATTTTCAAATCCAGTCAACATTCAGAATGCCTGTGTTTGACTGAACTAATAAAAACAAATCCAGCCAACACTGAGATCCTTCTGCACGTGCATGAGCCTGAGCGACTTCGCGGGAGAGACAGCGGCACCATCTTGTCAAGGTCACGCATCAGGTAAGTCCCACTAAATAAATTATATTTTTGTTAGACTAAATTTAACGAGAAGATCATTCAATATGTTAGATTTGTTTTTTTGTGGACATTTAGAAAGTGTTTTATGAGTTGTATATCCGAAGAAAAGTGGGTATAAGACAGTGTAAATCAAGTTCAGGTGTCAGGTAAGTCAAGTGGCACTGAATAAATGTTTTATTTATAGGCGTAAATGTTTTATTTAAAATGTATATATGTATCCACAAATGTACTATATATATATATATATATATATATATATATAAACATCGAATAAGCGTTGTATGATATGTCTGAGGGAATTTTAAGTGAAGGGAGTGGTCCTTCACCTTGTTTAATCCATAAAACACTTCATATCTAAAGGTGTTTTACTTTAATGAATTTTAGCTTATTTTGGCGTGTTGTATATTTTGTGTTGCATATACATATTTTGTATATTTAAAATCATCATTTCATTTTTTGAACTTAAAATATACTTTTCTTTCTCCATCAGGTGTGGCCAAAAGTTTCATTGGTGCTTTGTCATCATTGCAAGATTTCAGATGCAACCCAGTCAGTTCTTCCAAGACACCAAACACTGGCACGTGACCAGACTGCTCCACTGCAACTACATACTGTGTGTACCTTCAAGACTGGGAGTTTATTGATTTTATTCCATGTAATATGTGTAAATTTTTTTAACTACAAATATAATGTGCTTTTGTCACAAGGTGACGATCTTTAGGGGCGGAACCAAAATTCGGGAAGTTTGGTTCCGCCCGGAAGTGTTTCCGCCCGGACCGGAAAAAATATAAAAAACAGAACACCGGAATTTCCGGTAGCGCCCGTAAGAAGGAAAATCAGGGAATTCGATGCACCTGTGCCTAGTTAGGGACAGCGGTTGGGTGATTGGAGGATACGCTGGACAAGGCAGTACTTAAGGCCAATTATTTTTCACAGGGGCGCTCTTTCTGGTGTGTGTGATTGTTGTGCCCGTCTTGGTGCGCTGCTGGCGGCTGTCTATCTCTCTCTCCCTCAGGCTGGAATTGTATGATTGTGAAGAACATCGCGAACCTTAAAGGTTGAGAAAACGCGGAATTATACGGCGAACTGAGACGACGTGAAAAAGGGGATTGGAAGCGGCATTGATGTGAGTACTAAGAGCCAGTCGAAAGTGCCCTGTATATTGACCTGGCGTTGTGTAGATCTCTCCAGGAGGAGGAGGGCGGCCCTACCCCTATATTGTGGTTTGAGAGCCGAAGGAATACTTATTGAAGTAGTCACAACGACGACATCACTAGCTAGGCCGCATATTCCACTCGCCAGATCCGAACCAAGCGAAGTGAAGCAAGACGGGGGGTCCTTTTTTTCGTACACTGAGTGTGGTGGGTGAGTCTTCATGCTGTGAAAACCTATAATTTTGACGTGGTGCTGTATATTGCTGTGGGCTGCTGTGTATTGCCGTGTGTCCTGTCAGATAAACCCCCGCCTTCACGCACTTCGTCGCGGAGGACAAGGAGACTGCTGGTCCTTTAGTTCATACAGTATATGTTGTGAGCGTGCTTCAGATCTCCGAGATAGCACAGTACGCTGTGTCCAGCCCAGAGGTGAAAGCCATCCAAAGCAGAGTAACTGTGCTTTGCGTCCAAGTTGATACCTGTGGAGAGAAAAGGAGAGAGAGTGAATAACACGAGGAGGAATAGAGCGAACCCTGTACTTACAGTACGCTGTGTCCAGCCCAGAGGTGAGAGCCATTCAAAGCAAACTAACTGTGCTATTGTGCCCAAGTTTATACCTGTGGAGAGAGAAAAGGAGAGAGAGTGGGTAACACGAGGAGAGACCGAGGGAAACCTGTACTTACGCCGCTGCCTGTGGAGAAAGAGAAAGCGAGTGAGGCACCCAAGGAACGAACTGTGTGAACCAGTACTTACTGTGAGCTGCAATCAGCGAAGAGGTGAGAGCAAAACCAAGCCGAATTAACTGTGCCTTTGTGTCCCCAGCCGTTGCCTGTGGAGGAAGAGAAAGAGAGTGAGCACCCCGAGAACGAACTGTGTGAACCAACTTACCGTGAGCTGTATTCAGCGAAGAGGAGGAAGGAGGGCGCTACGGATACCTAAGACTCAGGCCGGGGCCCGAGTCCCACGCCCCGGATCCCCGTGGCCCCCTTTGCTCCCTGACCTCTTCCCGGCCATAGCCCATCTGGAGGGGGCCGAGTCAGAGTTTAGTTTTAATTGCCCTTTTCCCTATTCCCCAAGCTATTTTTAAATATTTAAATAAAGATTGTTTTAATCACTTACTTGTTCTCGTGTTGTGTTTGGCCATTGGGTTGCTTTGGGGACCTCCTCGAGGTGGAAGTTGAGAAGGGGTGATTATTATTCAAATCATAGCCAGACCCTAGACCCAACACATAACTGTTCTCAGTGGCATCTACGCTAATATTAGTCTGTTTCATTCTTATTCCGAGGTGAATGTAGTCACCCAGATCCAGTCTGTGTCCAGATCAGATGGTGGATCAGCACCTAGAGATGACCTCGACAGCCCTGGATGTCAGCGGAGACCATGTCAGCTAGATGAGTGCCAGGGACAGACCCTCTCCGAAGACCCCGTTGGCCATCGGGACAAGACCACAAGAACCAGACAAGCCCTCTGCTCAATCTGACCGGTGTTGCAGCCTAGAATCTAACCACACCATGCTGTTTTTTTCTGGCCCCTGACTGTGCCTGGTTGCTCCCAAGGTTTTCTACTCAATCTCTGTGTTTTCTACCCTCTGTCAAGGAGTTTTGGGTTCTTGCCCCTGTCACCTTTGGCTTGCTTATTTGGGGACACAATTGCACAGTATTGTATAAAGCACCAATGAAACTGATTTAGCTAAAATGACTAAATTGCAATTTTTTTTTTTTTTTTTTGTGACTTGATTTGAATGAATATACTGTAACACCTGGTTCTTTTTTTTTTTTTTTTTTTTTTTTTTTTTTTTTACTTCTGCCTCATTTTAAAGATGTAACTGTGAACAGTAATAATATTTGTAAATGTTTGTTTGCTAACATTTTGTTTATTTTTTTCTTAGTTCATTATACTTGTTTAAACTGAATCTTACAGTTGTTTTACAGATGTAAGTTTGTCAACTGGAGCTTTAAAGGGATAGTTTGCCCACAAATAAAAATTTGCTGTTAATTTACTGACCCTTAGGCCATCCAAGATGTAGGTGACTTTTTTTCTTCATTCCTGTATGTTAAGATTGTATGAAAAATTTAATAAATGGAGATTGTTATTAAATAAAAGCTATTATGTGTTGTAATGTGTGTTTTAGTGATTGATAAACACCAGTTAATCATTTTTAATATCTTGTTTAACTATAAAAATATATGTTTATGTAGTTCCCCAGCAATTTCGTATGATGCCCAAATAATAAACCTTAGCTGAGGTAACATATAAAACACAAAGAGTAAATGGTTAAATTTTAATTGACATAAATTGCTGTAGCCTTCTAAATGTTTGACCAATTAAAACATTTTAGTTGAATGGACTATAAAACTAGCTCACTAAAGGTTGAGCCAACTAAAAAATAACAATTCAGATAACACTTTGAAGTCAAAAACTGACTGAATGTAAACATTTCTGACTCTGACTTTCTGGAACTTGTTACTAAACAATGAAACTATATATCAAACATTAAAAACACAATATATATATATCATTTAGTGTTATCCTTACACTGGATCGATGTTTAAACTTTAAAGATACACCTCTATTAAATTCTCAGTGACTTTTGCATTTCATAATAATTAAGATAAATTTTCCAGGTGTGTCAAACCTGTCAGTGCCTGTCTTAAAGGAATAGTTCATTCCTTCTGGCATTTCTTTAGCCGTTGCCATTGCCACCTCCAACATCAAATAGTAAATATATCTTAAAAATGACCTTGGTCAAGGTTTTACTTGAGCTGTAAGCAATCATTAAGGCAGAGAGCTTCCTCAGCCTAAGGGAAGAGTTTTTATTGTCCTCGGCGCCGGCGGTGGGTGGTGCGAGTTACCTTGCGCAGGGCGGGAATACAGGAAGACTTGCTCCATTTCAAACATTTTTGGGAAACATTAATGCCTATGAGTTATGGGATGAAAACCATAAATGTCAAGGAGCGTCGATGCTTTGGGCTGGTTTAGAAGATGAGTGGCCGGTACGGCGCTCTGCTGGACTTTGGTTCCCATTCTGTGTCAGATTTGGACGAGCCCCAAAGTGACAAGCCAGAACCACTTACCAGGGCCGTGTTTGGTCCCACGCATTTCCCATGCTCTCTCACACCAAACAGTGAGGTTTACCACAACTCGCTCCTTTCCAGCTTCCTCCACCGGTCCATGTGCTTGCTTTGTGTCGTCGCACAAAAACCCCATTCTCGAGCCCAAGGTCTTTACACATGGGAAATCATTATCAAATGAGGACACTTAGGGTCCTCTTTTTTGCTTGTTCATTTGTCTATTGTCGCCTTTTTGCTTGCTGTCTTTTCCAGACTCTTCCGTACAATGGGTTTGTCGTAGACGGAGAGTATGTGCGTATATTGCTCTCTTCCCCGTTGTCTCCTAATTATAGCCATTGTCCGTTTTCACATAAAATGCCATGATCTCACAAACAGAGCAGAGAGGAACTAATTAGCGCCTGCTTCTCACACACAAGGACCTCTCTGTCAGCCTGGTCATGACCTTTGACCTTCTTAAGTGCAGCATCACAGAATCATGGATAAGTACCCAATCAGCCAGAAAACCACTGAGACCCCCCCGAGAGCATTGCAAATCTAAATTTTGTTCAATAAATGTGAATTTAAAGTGTAATGATTTTTTTTTTTTTCTTTAGCAGATTTATTATCAGTTTTGGGTATAATCATCATCTTTTTGTATGTTGACACTTTTTTATTGTTGTAACATAATCAGTGAAATATGTCAAAACTATATATTAGATATTAACCCTTTAAAGCCTACTGTACCATATTTATAAATATTTTAAGGCCTCTAAGTTATCAACATAATCAAAATTCTGCTGAAAAACCTGTTGATAGTTTAGAATTTTTAGCAAGTAAATGTCCTCTTAGTATAATCATAAAAACTTCCCCCTTCTGGTTATGGTTCTCATATGGTTCATATGTCTTTTTACTGTGAAATCTGATTTTTAACTTTTATATTATTAGTAATATTTCAAGATGAACACTTACTGGATTGAAGCAACTACACTAATTTATGTTTACTTGATTATCCGTGCACCATTTTGTTTTTTTGTTTTTTTTTTAAATCAGGTTTTTTTGCTCATCAGGCTTTTAGCAAACATTTATCTGTTCATCTCTCAGGATCATTGTATTGCATTATATGTTTTGCCACCACTATACTAAAACATTATTGGTAGATAAAGAGTGACAACTGATAGTTATAAGCATTTTTGTGAGTAGTCTGCTATACTGTTATAAAATCTTGTTGATTTACTTTAAAAGCTATCACAATTTAATCTTATTTTTTTGGCTAGCAACTGCACCAAATGTAATATTTTTATTTTTTTGCTCATTTTGGGCCTCCAAATTTTTATCTTTATTTTTGTCTAAACGTTTGTCTAAAGAGATGGTTCTCTTTAAAAAAGGTTTTGTTGTAAAAAAAAAAAAAAAAAAGATTCAGGCTTTACATGGTTAAGATATATATTATAGATATTTTTAAATAATATATTAATATTTGATGTATCATTCATGTCCAAAGCGTATATTAGTTAGGGCTTATTATTGTGTTAATAAGCATCACTAACTACCCTTTGATGACTTTTTCATGCAACTTTTCCCCCTGCCTACACTTAGTGTTGTAAATCATCAGTGTAATTTACATTATTTAAGTATATGTGTTTACGTGTATGACCTAGTTAGCGTATGAACAACTGGTCACTCTGGGGCTAGCAGTGTCAAGTTGGCATTTCGCTCGCCTGGCTGTGGAGAATGTTGTGTATGGCGGAAAGGTGAGGATCCAACACCCTTCAGCTTGCAGCCATCAATCCTTGTCCATGCTGGGCATATTTCACATAGCTGAGCCTGATTCTGCGCTCTGCCTCTGGAAGCGAAAAGGCCCTTTAGTAGGTGTACGTGTTCAGTGGCCACTCACAGAAAAGAGGCATGTATGTGCAAAAACGCAAGCCTCTCCTCCAAACACTGGGGTGGTGCACAGCTCAGGCCAGAGGAATGCGTTGTCCGTCTGTCAACAGGATAGTTTTTACACCCTGGCAGTAGCCGAGGATTTCATAACTTGGAGGATTTGGAGGACACCTTTTGCCACGGGCCCAGCACTCTGTTCCCTTCTGCACTGGAACATAAAGATCAGTATGAAACAAAAACACACATGGCCGTGTACTTATTGTTTTGTAGGGATTCGAGTAGCAGTTCAAAGTTGTTTTGTTTTGTGAAAGGGGGATGGCTTTTAAATGATTACCTGGCATGTAAGGTTTTGTTTTGTTTTGTTTTGTTTTGTTTTGTTTTGTTTTGTTTTGTTTTGTTTTGTTTTGTTTTGTTTTGTTTTGTTTTGTTTTGTTTTGTGTTGTTCTGAAAGGGGGATGGCTTTTAAATTAATACCTGGCATGTAAGGTTTTGTTTTGTTTTGTTTTTGGAACTGACTGACCGTAGGCCTCATTGATCTGAGCAGAGCCCACGACCAATCAGTTACAAAAAGAAATACAAAACCTGTGGTAATTGAAAAAAACTAATTAAAAAAATGTTAAAAAGAAAAAAAAATGAATCCAAGAAAATATAGCACAATGTGAGATTCACAAGCAGGTCATTTTTTTACCAGGAATACCACAAGTGTAACAAGGTCGGGGAAAAATCCTTTAACAAGTAACAAAAATAATCCAAATCCTCCCTGTGTCAATAAGTCAGTAAATTTCAGTCCAATGCAATGACATTTGCTATCATTTCAGGAGAAAGAAAATCCTCTCTGGGTCAAAATGACCGGAACACAACATGAGGATTAAGCAAATGATCTGCAGAAGGTGTGACTTGACTGGAGTGAACACATTTAGAAATGTGAATGTGCGATTTCTGTCACAGAGTTTTAAACAAACACTTTGTACCTAATCATGCTTAATAGTCAAATATTCAAACATTTATTTTGGAAGTTGGTTTTAAAATCCACTTGGCCCAATCTGATGGGGCACGTGCCTCTGTCAACCGAAGGAAGTGTCAAACACATTTACTGTATGCATGTGCAACCTCAGGACACTCAAAAGTCTGTGTGGGGTTTTCTGGCTTTCGCTTACAGACCCAGGCATCACACAAGGTCTCCTCCTCTTACTCCTCCTCCCCAGAAGGCATGAGCTGATGAATGCTGTGCTCTATGTGTGGCCTAGGCCTGGCCTGCACCACCTGAGTGATGAATCTGTCTTCGACTGAGCGTCTCCAGCATGCCTGACCTGCTGGGAACACAGACGCGCTCTGTGCTGCCCCTTCTGTCGCAGTGGCAATTAGAAAGTTGGGCACAGGGCGCACAAGCCCTGCTCTCATGCTGTCAGGCTGCATTAGAGAGAAGAGCTGGATCCAGGGACACTAGCTCCCCTGTGGATCCCTGCGAGGTCAACACTTTACTGTATGGGACGTGCTACCCCAAAACGGCCCAGTGACTCCACAGCACTCACCTCACACAACGCTTACTGTCAGCCTGTATGTTTATTATTAGCCAAATGAATTTAGCGTGCTTAATCCTGGTTATTTTTGGCACAATCAGTCACCACACATCACTACATTCTGTTCTTTCCACTTTAAAAAACTTGCGTCTAAATTTCTTGTTTGCCACAAAATATGATAGCCATAGTTTCTGCCAAAATAGTTGCTTGATTTAATGTTATTCCTGATATATTAATGTGAGATACCATTTAAATAATTTAAGGGGTAATTTTTCTGTGTTGAGTTCACACAAGCTTTAATTTCTTAATAAGCTTTAATTTCTTTTTATATTAAAATTACAATGTTAATATGAATATTTTAATTGCAGTATTTTAGTGTTTGAAATATTTGTGCCCAAAATTGCTGCATTTAATACATGTGTTATGCACGTTATGATTATTTTGTCAAAATGATTTTCATTTATTTATTTATGAATGAATGAATGAAATGATAATCCATTTGAAACCATCATCTCAGTGCATTAATTCACTAAAGTGTATACTATATTTGTTTATTATAAATATTTGGTGCATATTATTTTTTATCTGATGATGATATGAAAAGAAACCACTTTCATTCATTCATTCACTTACTCACTCACTCATTCGTTCATTTGTTTATTTATTAAGAAAATCAGATTAAACCCATCCTGTAGTCTTGATTCATTCTTCATATAAGTGGATTTGTTTATTTTTTTATCTGATCTTGATATAAAAACATACTTTATTTTATGATTTCATTTTATTTAGCTAAAATTCAGTTTGAAACCATATTGTAATCTTAATTCATTTAGTGATGAATCATTTACAACAATATTCTTCTATAATATTTTATAAAACATCAAATAATAATAATAATAACATCATAACAACCATCATCTGATGGTGTTATGAAAAGAATACACCTTCATTTATATATTTACTTAAATATTTATTTATTCAGAAAATCAGATTAAAGTCATCATGCAGTCTCAATTCATAAATTCATAAATAGTTTATAATAATTATTAGGCATAAACAATTTCATTATCTAATGGTGATATGAAGAGATGCACCTGAACATAATGGATATACTGAATATGCTGCACACATTAAAACAAAAGCATTCCTCGATACATAAACATTAGTTTTGTTTTTGTTTTTCTCTTTTGTCCAACTACAATTTTACTCTTCAGCCAACACAACACAACAAAGTCAAGCCTTGATGGTATGTACACAGCAGGATTTTCACAAAGAGCGTAGATGAGCAACTCCGGACACCCGTGTGACCGAGGCAGGGCTGGCGTCACCCGCAGCGCTAGAACTTTGGACAGGAACTCAAATAAAAGTGCCAAGGACTTGACGTCCACACACAGAGAGAGGGTTGTGGTTAACAATGCTCTGTGTGGCCCTGCAGGGACCCAAAACAGAGACGTGCTCAAACTCCAGTGCTCTCTCCGAGCCTGCTTTTGTCTTCTTATGAATAATCTATAGTCAAATGTGGTAATCAGACCTTCTAGGCAAGCCCAGTTTACAACGCTCATCATTTACCCCCATTAGCCGTGCCGTTACCTCATTTCTTGCTTAACTCAAATTGCATGGAAACAAGTCAGCGTGTAAGTGGCCTGCCAGCAGTCTGGACTAGGTCTACAGCAGTATATTATGAAGGGGGAATTACTGTTGGATAGGTGGACTTTGCCATTGTATGCTCCCTGCGTGGTCCGTGTGGCACTGGGACGTGCAAACAGAAGATGATGAGGTCATTATTGTGCAAACCCACATTTATTGGGTATGACATCAACAGCAACACAATCCTCTGCGTTCACACACGGACAATCGCACAAAACCACAGACACACACACACACACACACACACACACACACACACACACACACACACACACACACACACACACACACACACACACACACACACACACACACATAAACAGACACACGTACAATCAATCAGTCTGCACAAGAGTGCTTTACTGCATGGTTTACTGGCAATTCATAAAACTTGCGCTGTGCCACAGGCTTAGCCAGCTCATTTTTCCAACTGTCTTCACTCTGGTTTTATAACAAACACACACTTAAACGATGATCATGTGGTTTCAGTGTCGCTACTAAGATAAAGGAGCAATGTCTTCGCTTTTCAGCATACTTCTAGTACATATAATGGAAATAATATACTTTTTGGACAGTTAAATATTATTTACAATTAAATTAAAATTGATTATAGTTTACATTTATATTAAATGCAATTAGTTGAACTTGCAGTTATTTGATAGGCTTTTTTCACTCACTTAAGTAAAAGTATCTTTAAATGTAATTACATTTGATTGTCTTTCAAATATGGTTAATGTGTACTGCCAAGTATTTGTGGTAAACTAAACTTTCATATCATTTCTATTGATGGCATGTATGTGAATATATTAATTAATACAAATCTGTACTGACCAAGTTGCATTTTAGTACTTTAAAAATGTACTCTCAAATAATAAATTATAATCAAGTACTTTACATGTGCTTTAATATGTTAGTCAACACATCAAAACAAGTGTACTTCTATAAAATATGACAGTATTGGCTAAATTCTACTCTACAGGAAAACCTTTCATTTGACATTATTACAAAGTAGACTTATATACAATGTACTAAAGTGGGTTAAACTTAGTCATGTAAGTGTACTGAAATATACATGTATATATATATATATATATATACACACACACATTCTGGGGTAAAAGGCCTCTGAGGTACAATAGAGATTCAGTATCTAAATGAGCTAAATTATTTTAGCAAATTAAAGACACGCTATCAAAATAATCACTTTTAAAAGGAAGCACTATTTCCTGTGTATTAATATTAGTACAACAAATATATCTTGGAGTAGCCTATACATCTTGGAGCTGTTTACGACACTACTATGTTTTATTAAATTAATCTAATCCCAACCATCCTAACTTTTTAAAATATATTTTTCAGTATATTTTTAGAACTTGTTGCCCCTGCAATGTTTTAAAATGACTAAATGTTGATTATTTTTTCCTCATTTTTTAATTATTATTATTAATATTTAAAAAATGGTATTAAAAAAAACCTAATTCTACACTGATCTGAAAAACTTGGGAGGAAACATATTTAGCAACACATTTAGCGTTGTAATAATATTGTGTACCACTAGAGGATGCTGTCTTACTTATTTTATATGTCTTAATAATTCTTAGGCTGAATTTGAAATGGCATACTAGCATACTACTGTCTTAATGTGGCAGAAACAGTAAAAGCAGTATGTTAGTATGCGATCGCAAATTCAGCAGAATAATGCAAGCCCTGAGATGCAGGTTTATATATAACCAAATGACCGCTTATTGTGTGTTTGGACAAAATTGTGTGTTTCATAGATGAGGCAGTGTCTTTTGCACCAGCCTTTTTTTCTTAACTTAAAATAATCTCAGTCAGAAAACAGCAGTGTATTTTGTGCAGCTGAATGAGTAAAGTGAAACTGCACTAAAGTTGTTAAAGTTTTAATGATACTGGCCTGCAGCCTACATGACTCTACATGACTGTCTATTGATTATATGCTTTCCCGCTGATATTCTTCACAGAAAATTGCCAACACAGAGGTTAATATCTCTAAACGAGAGACAATGAAATAAACATCTATTTTTTAGAGCAACTGCACATTAGAAATGTAATATTAAACAGCTTTACTCACAATACAGAGTAAAACAGGCTTTTTGTGTTGCTTTTTCAACAGTGATTCAAAGATGACTCATTGTTTCATATCCTAACTTGATCATGATTTACACACACACACACACACACACACACACACACACACACACACACACACACACACACACACGCACAGACATCAACCGTTTTTAATAACATATAATGAAGGAATACAACAAAAATTATTTTGCATCTATGTTTTCACATACACTCCTTCTAAGTCATTCTTTGCTGTGAATGTGACTTAAAAGTACATGACTTATGACAATCCTAAATAAGTGAAAAATGCATCTCTATATTCATCCTATGTATCCTCTTACGGTAAAACAACAACAACCAATTAAATAAATAAATAAAAACATGGTTGCTATATGCTAGTTAAACCAAAATAACCATGGTTTTGCTACACTTAACATAGTTTAGCCATGGTAATTATAAAAATGTGGTCATACAGAAAAGAAAAACTACTTTTACTACACTTTTACTATAATAAAACCATGGTTAATTTTCTTAAGGGATTTGTATTTGTGTATTCTTTCTTTCTTTTTTGTTTTGTTGTTATGTATTGCCTTAATGGTTTGATATGTTGTACTGTTTAATAAAAAAGAAATCTGAAAAAAAGATTTGTGATATGTGCTTTGAAGTCGTGATCTGAATCAGAAGAACTGCGAACCCGCTCCGTAGTTCCGATCTGAATCAAAAGATTTGGCAACCCCCTCCAAAGGTAACAATCTAAATCAAATGATTCGCAAACCATCATTTCAGATTGTGATTTCGGAGTGTGGATCGCAAATAATTTTGAGAATGGAATTTTTTGCGATCCAAGCTCCGAAGTCCCAATCTGAAATGATGGTTTGCAAAACCAATCCTAAATTCTGATATGAATCAAATAAAATGTCCATATTTCCATTCCAAAGATAACATCCAGCACAAATACGAACATATTCAGGTAAGGTAACCTGTTTACTGCTAACTAGTGAAAACACTCCATTTAAAATGACGATCTGCATCAGATGATCAAAGTTGTAGCTTCATTAACTATATTTTAAAATAGTTTGACCACTGCAGTACAGTTGGTGACAATGCAATAGGAAATCAGTTAAAGGGATTCAGTCATCTCATATGGTTAATGCTCAGTTTCAGTATATCAGTATTACACAATATCAGTATATATTACAATAAATATTTGAGAAATTGTTGTATCTGATTGTATTAGTCTATATAGAGTTATATTCAAAGAATAAAAAAAGCTGTTTTGAAGAAAATTGTGGTAAAACACATTATATATATATATATATATATATTGGTTATTTCCAAAGAAAACTGTCTGGCAAAAGAAAGAAAGAAAAAAAAAAAAATATATATATATATATAGAGGATAATACTTATATATATATATATAATATATATATATATATATATATATATATATATAGTTATTGGTTATTTTCCAAAGTAAACTGTCTGGCAAAAGAAAAGAAAGAAAAGAAAGAAAGAAAGAAAGAGTGCCGTGCCTTTAGGTTTATATACACTGCCATTGGGATTTAAATAAGCAAATAGTGAAGATTTGGGATTTGATAATTATTGCAGTGATTAATATGTTTCTGACATTTTTCAATATTGCAGTGATTAATATGTTTCTGACATGTTGTATGATTACGCGTGGCACCAATTCTTTTAACCCTAAAAGATGCAGTGCACAGCTTTCATTTATCAAACATGTCAGAAGTCGTAGCCATGTCCATATTCCAGGATGACAATGTCAAGATTCATCACGCTCAAATTGTGAAAGATTGACCACCACAGAGTCCTGACCTCAACTCCACTGAAAAAGTCTTTGGGACATGCTGGAGACGACTTTGCCATACACTCTACTTTTCCATTGGAGCATTTTGCTTTCCTTGTGGCATTGTTTCAATAATGTTATGCAACATCACAACATTTATTTCCATCAAAAATTGCATTCATTTTTGTCTGAGATCTTGTCCATTTTTGACAATAGGAGTCAAAACATTCTGTAAAGTCGCCTTTAGGCTTTAGGGTTAAGCTCAGGACTCTGTGGTGACCAATTCATTCATGAAAATGATTCCTCATGCTCACTGAACCACTATTTCACAGTTTGGGTCCAAAGAATCTCAACATTGCCATCCTGAAATATGGACATCATAACATCATCATCTAACATGGTTGTTTAAGAAATGGAAAGCTACACACTGCATCGGAATTGTTGCAAAACACACAAAACAACATGCCAAAAACAATAATCCCTGCAATAACAACCCAATCCTAACCTCTTCAGTATTTGATTTTTAAATCCAAATTGTGACTTTTTTTGCCTAGTGTTTATTTATTTATTTTTTTAAATCATAATATTGTTTGTTATCTGATCACTGCCAATCTGTAAGTGTTGTAGGAGAGTCTCCTTTTGGTGTAACAGTTGTGTTTGCGTCTGCGTGGGGTGAGAAAGTGACAGATGCTGCATGGTTTGTGTGCTGCATGGACTGCCAGCTGCTTGGCTGCTTATCATTCTTAGTCTCCAGTCACTGTTCTGGATAAGATGGGACACTGTTGCTATGGCAGCCACAGTCCTATCAGGCATGACAGATGCACAGTTCTGATACAGGTTATTATAGGTGTGTGAAAGTATACATTTTTTAATGAAATGTGGTGGTCGTCTGAAAACTGAGATATGGTTTTATGAGAATATATGATAAATCGGCTCACTCTTTGGCTGATATTAATCTGAATTCAACCAAGCTGATGTGTTTTTAGACACTTTTTTAAGATACTGACTGTATTATTTTTAGTTCTGAGTCTTTTCTACCCAAACAACTACAGTGGAAACAGCCTAAAAACTGTTCTAGCCTGTTCAAGTTCATTTCTCCACAGCAACTGTTCTTTCAGAAGTTGTGAAATAAAACATGCTCTCCAAAGCACGCTCCTCCCTTGTGTACGTCTGTAAAAAGAAGTACACAGGGGATACTATTTTAGAGTACAGATGTTCCCTGCAAGAGAGCTAGCAGCTTAATACTTGCCCTGATTTGCTCAAAATATCTCTTCATTTATGCTGCAGATTAAACATCGATGTCATTCTGAATACAATATAATGTGTTATACCACTATTCAATGGCACTAAAGTCAAAGGAAGTGGACCAGGTTCATGATAATAAACATGGAAATAATTTCCAAGGAAATTATTTTATCTAGCTCTAGACAAGGAACTTGGTGTGTGTTGGCTTTGTCCTTCATTTACAAGAATATAATCAGTTACATATACTGTATGTATACTGTATATTTGGACATGCTTAATGCTGCTATTGTGCTTTGGAGAATGGGTAACTAATTAATTTGGTTATATATTATAATTTGCAGTATTCTTAATCTTTTTAACATGAAAATATGTTATTATAGAAATCAACATTTTCTTGGATGACATTTTTCATGATGTCAGTATTTTTATAAAAGCAGGTTTGACATTGCACCTGCACTCCACTATTTACTGTTTTAACTTCAAAACAGAACATCCCACATGCTCCTCTTCAAAGAACACAATCATGCAAACCACTTTTTAAGTGAAACACACAGAGGACTAGAAAAGGACACACGTTATAAATCAAAGGCTTTTTAGAGAGAGAAACTAAAGCTTCCAGGATCTACGTGGGCCATGAATAAGTGATCAGGAAAGTCTGATGAATAATGAAGGTGGTTTGGAGATAAAGCAGACAGCTGCTGAAATCCCACTGTTCTCGGATCTGAGGGTCAAAGGTTCAGAACTACACAAGCTATTTGAGATCGTATGTTTACTTATTTTTGTGCATGCATTAACCTGAACTCACCACCCGCTTTACACTTAAAGATCCCTCGCCAGACCTAAACAAGTTAAAACCAGTTCTTGACTAGATCAGTCCAAGACCTTTGCCCAAGCCAACCACTTAAACACAGTAGATTATGCACAAATTATAAACGCAAGTATAAATACTTAAATCTAGGTCCAGACTTTATCCTTGTTTATAGGATCCTGATTTACTGTTTGTGTTTGCAGCCATAAATCCACATGGCCATACATGTGCCATAATTCTGCACTATACGCAGTCCATTAGTGAGAGTGTGCGTGTGTGTGTGTGTGTGTGTGTGAGTGTGTGTATTCAGTTCTCTCACAGAGCGAGAGCTCCTGCAGGTGTAATCTGCAGACCAAAGCAGAGAGCAGTGCCTCCGTTGAGCTATTTCTGTTCTGTTCATGCACCCAACCCTGATAATACAGCACACACTGTCTGGCTCAAGCTCCTTTAGTCGTCGGCTAAGAAAAACGTGTGCATGAGTGTCTGGGTGTTGGTTTTCCAACAACAGCTGAGGTATAACCAACATTATTATATAAAAATTACCAAATATACCAAGTTTCCTGCATACACTTATAAAAATAAATATTTCAAAAGGGGGATGTTTGCAGTGATTCCACAGAAGAACCATTTTTCTCCTTTCATAGGACAGTTCTTAAAATAACTTCTTTTTTTTGTCTTAGTGTGAAGAGAATTTTAATAATTTAAAGAGCCTTTTTTAACTATAAAGAATCTTTTGTGAAATTTAAATGTTCCGTGGACATTAAAGGTTCCTCATGGAACCATCGATGCCAGAAAATAACCTTTATTCTTAAGAGTGTATTTTTTTAAATAAATTCAGAATGATTTAAATAAAAGTTCTTTATTGGCATTGATGGTCCATGAAAATCTTTTAACATCCAAAATAACTTTTTCTTTGTGCAAAAGGTTCTTTACAGTGTAAAATGTTTCTTCAGATTATTAAACATTTCACTTTATGGTTCTTTGGGGAAATGCAACATGCTTCTTCTATGGCATCAATGCAAAAAAAATGTAACCTTTATTTTTAAGAGTGTATATTTATATAGTTTGCAAATGAAAGTTTGGTTTAAATGTAAAGCATTTTTTTTACAATCATGTGCAATATCATCTGCATGTTACATTTCAATTCAAAATTTGCTGAGTGTGCATGTATTTAAACCCAGTTTTTGTCTCTCGCTTTCTCTGCATTACATCCTACCAGCAGTAAAAGGAGGCCACAAGCACGCTCTAGTCATAGCAAGACTGGAAAAACATAGGAACGTGAGGCAGTTTTGGAGCCTCAGGCTTAGGTGTGTGGCTCTGAGAACACTCTGGGAAATCATTGAGTTCAACTTGAATGAAATTAGACAACATCAGCAGGTACAGAGGCAGGCTGAAACAGTACAACATATCTCTCACTTTCTTTTTCACTTCCTTAAAACATTCACACGGACAGATGCATTATTGCTTTTTCACTACGCTGTCTCATCTACCTTCGACTCAACATGCTCTCTTGGCAGGGTTTAATACTTTGGCCAGAGTGGACTTAGATGTATAATACTGCTATGTTAGCTTCAAGCCTGAAGTCTGAGAAACCCACTCAGGTGTAAAGAATAGGAAAATGGCCTGTCTCCATTGATTAGAGCTTCTAGAGGAATACAGAGTGCTCACATTCAACAGCACATTCACAGGGACAGTGAAACACTCCAGGTCTGACGAGTCTGACTGATATCATTAGCCTCTGCAACCGCAGATATTTACTTGTTTTGCAAGTAAACAATTAATGAAGCATTTATTTTAGTAAAGGAATGTTAGATAACAAACTGGCAGCACAGTGAGGTGCATTACTTTAGTTTTAACAGGCACAGGAAGTGAATCAGAGGTCAATAAATCCTACGCTGACCTTCCTTCAGAGTTATTGACTGACCCATCCAAGTTCCAAATTGATATTTCATGGCCACATCAATGCTGTTCAATATCGTTTTCTGATTTAATTATCTGATTTTCTCTTTATTGCCTCGTTACATAGAGTCTGATGCTAGTGTTTAAGGGATCTGTCAATAAACCTTAATCAGAGGAGATGCCATAATTAATTTGACAAACAAAAACAATGAGGTTTTGAAGGCATTAAATCACATCTAATTTTCAGAACCCCAACATTTTTGTCCACTAGAATGATGGAAATACGTATTTTCAAAGATTTCTAAGGTGAAAGATAAATAACAAACACTACAACCACATCCTCACAGCCTGGTTTTATTTTGTATCAAATGGACCATTTTCACATTTCTAGGTTTCTCAGAAGTAGAAGTCATCATAGTTGGGTGAACTTGAGAAAAAATCCAGTGTTTCTATGAGGTTCCAATGATGGTCAAAAGAGTAAAAGTGTCAAATTTGCCATCACTCCCTCAGATTTTGTATTAGAAATCTGTATATTTGTAGTTTGTATTGTTCCTGTGGCTCATTGGTAGAGCATTGTGTTAGCAGCGCAAAAGGTCATGGGTTCAATTCCTGGGGAACACACATACTTGTAAAAAAAAAAAATGTATAGCCTGAATGCACTGTAAGTTGCTTGGGGAAAAAAGCATCTTCTAAATGCATAAATGTAAATGTAGAAACACCTGCACAGCAGTGTTAACTCAATGTAATTTAATGCCAAGGTACGAAAACATATTAAATAAAATAATATATATAAGAAACATTGCTAGATTTACAACATCACAGTCTACAAAAAGAGTCCATTGTATAATGACTAAGGTGCATTCAAAACTCAAAGAAAATATAAAATATACATGATTCTTATAAATTCAAGGAAAATTCCCTTCAAAGTTTTTACTAGAAAAGCTTTGTTGCTCTGTGAGCAACATGCCTCGTGAAGTGGATGTTCAGTGCGAGAACAAAACTGTCATTGTACTCCAGCACAGTGTGTCTTGTTGCATTGCGCTTGGTGTGTGTGTCTATGTGTGTTATTGTTCATCCTCTTGCGCTGTGACTCTCCTCTCTGCTGCCAGGCCAAAGCAGAAGTTCTCACATGGCCAAAGCCCTTAGTCACATGGCCTGGGCATGTGCCACATAGAGCTAGCAGTCAAAGCGCAGCAACACTAAAGCTTCTCTCCTTTAACACAGATAAAAGACAGTTTAAAAAAGAACAGGAGAGAGACGGAGACCCGAGGCCAAGAGCTTGAAGATTTTAATTGAAACCGAGAACCTGAAAAAGGACTGCAGGGGAATCAATGTGAGAAACTGAGGAAGGTCAAAGGAGGAGAGAGAGAGAGAAAGAGAGAGAGGGGCAGAGCTGCTGAATTGCATGGTCATCTTCCCAGCTGTCCCTGAACATACACTGACATCGGCTTAGCTGTGAGCCACACATCACGAAAGTCAGAAAGGGAGGAAGGGAGAGGGAACACTGTGTGTGTGTACGTGTGTGTTTTCTTAGTGTAACACTGCAGGAACAAGAGGGAGGGGTCCTTTCCCAGCTGTTGCAGTGTTTGCACATGGTTTATGACACTGCAGTAAGCGTAGCTCAATCCCTCTCCTAACACTGCTCACCATTCACCCGTCATGGGCCTAAAACGTAGCAATGATCTGCTGGGGTCAAATGGGAACTTTAGAAATTGGGTTGAAGAGCTTCTAAATGCAGTCAGGCTTCCGATTTCCTATAAAGTCTTACTTTCTTCTAAAGCACGGCTCATTTGTGCTGTTCATAGAGTTGCATTGTAAGGAATTTAATAAACAATCATGATTAGTGAAATCATGCCTTTCACATCTTTAACCTTGGGGGCTACTGCATAATACAGCGTGCTATTCTCTGCAGCCTACCTTTCAAACAGCAGTGTCAGTCATTCTGTTGCCACGGAGAGATATTAATTGCTTTATTTCAAAAACATTCATGACGGCAAGCACTGAGATACGCAACATTACAGTAGCAGCTGAAGGAAGTGTAAATTAGTCGTTTTTGTGGCACCTTAAGCTTGCAAATGTTTTGAATTCTTGTCAAAGCTAAAATTAAGGTCACATCATTTATTTCAGTCCTTGAACTGCATGTGAAATAATGCACGCAACTACAGTGCAGATGTGTCAGACGGAACAACATCGTGAAGATAGCTCTCTTTTAATCCTCTGAGCAGCACTTGTCCTTCTGCAAGATGACCTTGCGCGCGGTATCTTGTGACAGACCCACAGACAGACTGATGAAAGAAAAGACCACAAATGGTTATTCAGGTCCTGGCTCTGCCTGGTTTCTGGGAAACAGAAAGTGAGTGATGTCAATGATGGATGCATTTTAAACACAGCTGATTCATTTGTGGCTGTTTATGGCTGCTTTGATTTGCATCTTTAAATACACGGCATGAAAGCCTTGCATGTAAGGGCAATTATTATATTCTCAGACTAACTGCAATGCTATTGCTTAATTTGTGGGAGAAATATGCTATTTGAAATGTTTTGTATATTAACATGTAGGCGGTTAAATTTGGACAAAGCACGAAAGCTTGATTTTATCTATTCCCATTTCAGTAGACAGACCAAATATGTCAGTTCTCCTTCAGATGAATCATTAGTCAGTGTACAACAAACACTATACACAAAAATGAATTGTTTAAAACAGATTCATCCAGTGGATGTCATACATGTTTTTAATCCAGTGCTGCAGAGAAACATGTTGATTTTGATCTGGTCCAGGCATGAATAGTCAAGCGCTAAAACTCGATTACAGGCTGAAAATAGTAGCAGCTTACTTTAATGGGATTGCAGGCTGCAGTGAGCACTAGAACTGGCCTACTGAAGGCATCCCTGAGACACCAAACCCATCATTAAAAAGATATAGACTGTGTCTGGCCATATGTAAAAGCAGCATGCAGACTGAATGAATGTGAAGAAAAACCAGGCAGGAATATTTGGACCATCATCAGATATTTCTCTTTAAAACGTGATAGGAAATGTAGATTTTTCATAGCCTACTCTCAGTGGAAGCTGTGAAGCATGCATTTTCCAGACCAAGAAAAAGCTTAAGTTAATATAAACATCTCATATTTCATTATTTGTTTAATACACATGTATTAATTACAAAGAAGCTGCTTTTTCATTTGCAGAATGAATACACATGTAGGTTCATTACTTGCACTCGCTATATTATCTCTAAATATTCTTTATTATTATATATTTTATCGTTTAGAGGAATTTGATCTAAAACGCAGTGTGGACAGCAAATATTTAAACATTTCAAACCCGGTCGTATAAGGTATTTACATTCTGGGCAGGTACAGTCAGTCACCCTTCTCTGGGTGACAGAAAGTAACTGGTTGAGAAAGAGGTGTGGTTGCGATTCTCTTGTCCAATCAAATGCCGCGTAGACTCGAAGCTGGGCGGAGATTCTGCTATACAAGGGCGGGGTTAAAGACGGAAGTTCAACCGGATTGGTCGGTCGATTGCAACACTCACAAACCATGGTCATCTGCAGCCTGTCCTTGCAACTTGGAAACGTAAGAAAAACCTGTGTCATTCTCAGTGTAGATTCTGAAAATCTTTAGCAAATCATCCAAAACGTGTCGCGCGTAAATTGTTGTCCGACGATGATGCGCGATCGTTTCCAATCGCTGTCTTTATTATAACACCGACTGCGATGCACGGTGTCATTAAACAACCAGAGCACGATCTGAAATAATCCAGCGTTGCATAGGAAGCAAATGTATCAGAAATTCACCGAGTAGCGCTCGGCATCACAACCGTAGGATTTAATCGACGCGTCAATGTAAATTTGAGGATTTTTATGGTAAACACTAGCTCTATCGCACATAGACTGAAACGTCATCAACATTTTCCTGTATTTAAATGGTTGAGAGAGAGAGGAGGTCATTGCTGAAATAAGGAAGAACGCCGGTAGGTCAGTTGCATTTTCTTGAAACATATGCGATTATAATGCTTTGAAAATGCGTGCGTGAAAATCCTCCATCACCGGCCGTGCTGAATTATTAGATAAGGTGGCCTGTGTCATATTGACTTGATATGTTAAAAGACGACCCCGTTTTGCTTAGAAGGAGCATTGTCGATGAAATCAACGGTGCACTGCCCACGGCGTTTCTCGTTGCACCATATTTTCCTTTTGATCTCATTAAGATTGAGAGCAAAGTGCATAAATCCGTGATAGAACCGTATTACGCGTGACTATGCATGATGGGTGTAAGTGTAAAAATGAACAGAGAATGCCTATAAGAATGTATTGTGGTATAATGGTTGGATGCTTTGATTCATTAGCTGTTTGGTATTCTGAATATTTTCCATTTCTCTGTCTCTTTCTCTCTCTCACACACACACAAGTGTATTAAAAGAAACTGAGGGAATTACACACAAGTGAAGATTTACTTGATTAGGCTACATAAATGGGGGATTACGGCTTTCTGGTTAAAAACAACGCTGCAAACAAATCCGTTTTTCCGGTAAGAATACATCCACACCTGCAGCATCCTGTTCACCACCAGACAGCACCTCCAAGCCCCCCGGCTTTCATCAGCAGCAACAACACTACCAATGGTGGGAGTGTTGGGTCTGCTTGGCTTTTCCCAGCTGTGACGACCCACTCTAACATGCAAGATGATATTTTGGAGTCCGAGACGTCCAAGGCTCCGCAACCGCAACAAGAGAGTCATGAAGGACAAGACAAGCAGGCGCTCTCTCCGCCAGGTCACCAGGAAGCACCAGGAATCATATCAGAGTTGGACAACACCATGCCTGAGGAGAACCAGCTGGAGAAAGGGACCATGGAGAACGCTAACGGGAAAGAGGCACTGCGGCTCGAATCTCCAGTGTTATCAGGGTTTGACTATCAGGAGACGTCTGGTATTGGTACTTTAGCACAGTCTAGTAGCTCTTCTTCATCGTCCCTTACTGGCTTCAGCAGCTGGTCCACTGCTATACCCCCCAACCCTTCCACCTTGATCGAAGAGGTTGGCTTTTTCAATCAGGCTGCTACTACTAACAATGCTCCTCCTCCGCTGCTATTTCAAAGTTTCTCTCATCACACCAGTACAGGGTTCGGGGGGAACTTCTCCCACCAGATAGGTCCTCTATCTCAGCACCATCCATCTCCTCATCCTCACTTCCAGCACCCTCATAATCAGCACCGCAGGTCCTCGGCCAGCCCCCATCCACCTCCCTTCTCCCACCGCAGTGCTGCTTTCAACCAGTTGCCCAATTTGGGGAACAACCTAATCAAGCCTCCTTCCCCTTGGGGGAGCTATCAGAGCCCCTCGTCCACCCCATCTTCTACTTCATGGAGCCCAGGTGGAGGATACGGAGGCTGGGGAAGCTCTCAGGGACGGGAGTATCGCCGAGGGCTGAACGGAGGGGTCAATCCCCTCAACTCGATCTCTCCTTTAAAGAAGTCTTTCCCAAATAACCAACCCCCAACGCAGAAGTTTCCCCGCAATAACTCCGGCTTCAACACTAAACCCTGGATGGAGGATACCATAAACCGCAATGACAGCATCTTTCCTTTTCAGGTAACTAAAACTCCTAATTATTAGCTATTGATGATTTTAATAGAGGAGCATGTTGTTTAGAGGTAATAAGGTTGCAAAGGTGTGTGTGTGTGTGTGTGTGTTTATTGGGGATGAGATTAAAACAAATCTGTTGCCTTTTTTCTTTCTCTATTTGCTCCCTTTGGCCTAACCTAATCTGATAGTGGCAGCGCTCATGTGGCATGTTTGTTAGATAAATGTGATGGATCAAAGCTCAGATGAGTAATGCGGTGCTGTCGCTCCACTTCTGCAAGCTGTGAATGTCACCGATATAAAAAGACTTGGATGAGTGAGTCAAAATCAGGGGATGGCACAAGCACAGGCAACAAGAGGAGAACTGGAAAATCTGATACTCTGAAATAACCACCAATTATCAGTTATTCCAGATATTAGCATTCACTGATACGAGGGACTTTTCCAAATTTAGTCAAAGAGGCTATTCTTATTGCTTCTGTATCTATCATGGCTTCAATAACAGTGGAAGACCAACAGATGATTTCATAAACAAAACCTTCTGATTTGAATTTGAGTACTTTTAGAAAATAATTGCATATCTGGCAATATTTGTAGTACTGTAACTAATTATTTTGGTAACTGTCTGATATGCATATTACCAGCAAGTCTGAACTGCATTGTTATGCGCTTTGGTACACCGTGATATTTTGTTCGTGTTTGAACCGCAGTGGTAACTCACTGAAAACACTCACTGTTTCACATGCTCAGTGTGTCCTCCCTGTTCGGTTTGTAGACTAATACCAAGAACAAACCTTGTATTGTGTGTGCAAGGCTTTTTCCTCTTGGTAAGCAGAGGCCTGTTGTGCTGCAACACCCAAGGGTAATGGATAAAGGCTACGAAGGCTCTCTAAATCAGGTGACAGCAGACTCCATGTAAATTTTTGGATTGCGAAGCCTGGGTCCTTTTGCAAGAAAACCGACACAGAGAATGACCATCTTTTTTTTTTTTTTTTTTTTTTTTTTTAGGTCTGTAGCCTTAGGGAGCCTTGATGTATTCATTTATTGGTGTACATATCAAGTACCCCACTGTGTGAGCCTCTGTATGTTAATGTGTGCCCTAGTTGCAAGTTTGGAAGGTTGGGGTGACCGATATCATCTGCATTTTTACTGTTACTGATATTCAAACTGTTGAAGAGAACTTTGTCTGAATTACTTGATAAAACACATTTAAGACAGAATGACGGGGTCTAATCACATCTCCCTTGTTTTTGCAGGAGCGCAGTCGGTCCTTTGATGGTTTCAGCATGCACTCTCTAGAGAACTCTCTGATCGACATCATGAGAGCCGAGCAGGATTCCTTGAAAGGTACTTTATTCACTGCCATCATTACAAATCCTGCCTCGCATCAGTGTTAAGTAATATATTAAGTGTCTTTTACAAGTAAAAATCACAAAATTTGAGTATTAAACATCATTTAGAAATTGCAGACAAGGCATTTTCAATTGTTCAATTTTCTCTGCTAATTTATACTTTGAGTTTATGACTCCAAGTTTAATATAGCATATTTAATTGTGTGGCTATGAATTTAAGTGTATTATATTATGAAAAATGTATGGCTTTTTTTTTACAAAATAACCCGAAATACCAAAATGATAGTATTGGTTTACTTTGCTTTGATGCTTCTTATGTGTGCTGCACTACAAATTGCATGCAATGTCTTTGTTGTTTTATGCCCCTTTGATATTTCAGTTTAAAATCTGTTGAATTAGTTATTAAAATCTGGATTCACTGACCAGTATGTTGTAATCTCAACATCATACAGTAGTTTTAGTGTATCATTTGGCGTCTTTGTTGCCTCAGTGCCTATGTTGCATCAGATCTGCAATATGCAATTTTTGTATTGTATTTGTTGCATTATAATGCTTGATTTTGTTGTGAAGAAAAGTCATCTGTCTTGCTCAGGAGGCAGAGGTCCTTAAGTCAAAATGTGATTTTTTTTTTTTTTTTTTTTTTTTTTTTTTTTTTTTAACAAAGCAACAAGCCGTATCTGACCATCTCGCCCGCAGTTTCCACTTTTATACAGTTTTTAACCAGCGATCTTAGTGTAGGTCTTCTCTTCCCTTTCTCTCCCTGAAAACCCCCCAATACTCCCTAATGATTTTATATATTTAGGGGTTCAAGCACATAGTGTGCTACAGCGAACAAAAACGTGAAATTACTCTATATTGTGCATGTAAACATAGCCACTTTTGTATGAGAAATTGCAATTATAACCACTAGATGGCAGCAGAAGACCACTAATAGGCTCATTCAACTCACTAAAACGGTATTGTTCTTAGGTTAGCTTATGGATTCATGCTTATACATTATAAAATCAGCGTTCTAACATTTTAAATCACATATAGTCAAAGTTTACAATTTTGTTCATACAGGCATATCAGCTTTTTACAATTATGCCAGATTATGATTACAGTGAAGCCTAAAAATGACATATAAACTCTTAAAAAGAGAAGACTTGCAATAAGTATTGTCACCTATCATTTATTTCAGATATCTATATCTGCAAAAAAATGTGTGCGTGTATGTCTGTGTATGTTTGTAAGCATGCTTTTTGAGTATTAATATAATAGTTTAACCATTTCATTTTGTGTGTGTGAGAGGGAACCTATTCTCTATTTTGGATGTGTTTTACTGTCAGCCATACCTCCAGGTTGGCCTAGACCCTAAAATTATACCACCTTAAAGGCCTTTTAAGTGCTTGAACCCCAGTAATCGCTGCTTGCAGATATATTTTGCTAATTTGCATAGCACATTTAAAAACAACTAGAGTTGGCTTTCCATTAAAACGGCATTCCATAAGCCTAAGTAACAAAAATCCAAAAATTATAAAACACCCAATAAATATACAATTCAAATACTATCTACCATAATTCTTCCGTCATGGTCACCTATTTAAATTGGTTATCTTGTTCTCTTTCTAAGTGTGGCAGACTGCCAACAAGCCTATGTCAAAACATTTTAATTGAATCATAAAGTGATTATTCAGTGTGTTTGCCTCGTTATTTTTATCCAAAGAGCATACTGAAGTCCATGTGACCCAAAAAAGCAACTTGGTGTCAGAGCAGATGCAAGTTCGGCTGAAGTGTTACAGATCACAAGAGGCCGAAAATCATGGTTTTATTCAGGCTATTCAAAAAATACTTATCTTAAAAGTCTAATAAAACTGTACCAAATTACAAATATACAAATCCAAAATATGCCAAAAATATGTAACTGATGTTATTTCCATTCATCATAAGTGACAAATGCATACTGTGCCCCATACTAATGTTTTCCTGCATTTGAGTAACACATATACAGCCCTGCTTTCTAAGTTTGGATTTGGAATCTGTTACAGCTTAGTGATTTATAGATGCCACAGGATGAGTGTTTCAGAAAGCACAGCCACGGAATAAGTTGAAAGAAGGGGCATGGAGATGCTTTCCCAATATATCACCTAAGCTCCCTTCAGGATTTGAAGGCTAATCTAGGACAAACACTGGAGAGTTGGACATGTAGTTTCTGCACAGACCTGGTTTGGTTATTTTCACATACTATAGTTGCAAATTATATGTTTGAAAAGCACAAATGTGGTAAACCAGATGATTTCATTTTTTGATTGTTCTGTGTGAAGTGGGTTACGTTATGCTCTCCAATACTTGTGGACTTGGATATGTGTTTATTGTGCATTTAATACAAATATCATCCATTTTACCAGTAGTGTTTTAAACGGTTTAATAGATTTCCTCACTCCTTGCTTAAGTTTATTCTGTCTTATTTCACATGCAGCGAGGAATTACGGGAGGCGACGAGGTAAAGATCTCAGAAGTGTCTGTCGGTTCATGTCATTTCAAGTTACAACATGTTTTTGTTGTAAATCGTGTTGGTTGCCAGGCTAGGTTTTTGTACTCTGTTGTGTTTAGAAACGTTGCACTCTTATTGTATTCAAGTGAAGAAGGATGTTAATTGCTACTCTACAAAATGTATAGCCGCTTTTCATTGCATATAAATGCTTTCTCGTTGGATCAGTGCCACTAAATGGCCTTTGGGGCTATTGTGTGACAGGTCACTCATCGTTGTTTCCCATGGAGGATGAGCGGACTTACGGAGAGGATGACCGGTCTGATCAGAGTCTGAGTGGACTGGGATCACCACACAGTTTCCCTCACCAAAACGGCGAACGCATTGAGCGCTTTTCTCGCAAGGTCTTTGTTGGTGGTCTACCTCCAGACATAGATGAAGGTACTAAAGCATAAACAAGCGTTTCTTTCCAGCTTTTTTTAAAACGTGCACCAACCACAGTAAACACGTTGTATGTATTTTATATAAAATTTCAGACGAGATCACTGCCAGTTTCCGACGCTTTGGACATTTGTTTGTGGACTGGCCTCATAAAGCAGAAAGCAAATCGTATTTTCCACCGAAAGGTGAGTTTGAAAGTCATTTGCACGGATGTTTATTAAGAAATGAGTCATGCCGATATCAGCTTCTCTCATTTCAGCGGATGAATTTTGCATTCCTACATAGGTGCGTATACGGCACACCCATAGTTTAAAGCTGAGCTCCAGATAAATATCATCAATGGGACCTGAGCGAAGGCTACAGGTCAAGATTATTGCAAGTGACTGCTAGTTGCTTCTTACATGCATACCTTCAATGCACCTGTTTTCCTGCAGGTTATGCGTTCCTTCTGTTTCAAGACGAGAGCTCGGTCCAGGCACTGATAGACGCTTGTATGGAAGAGGATGGGAAGCTCTATCTCTGTGTCTCTAGCCCTACAATCAAAGATAAGCCGGTAAGATACTGAAAGGCTGTATGTCTGCTGTTTCTGTGACTTTACAAGTTGTGAGAAAGCAGTAGAGCATTTTAAAGTTAAATATAAACCTGAAAGTTGAAACATGGTTTCTGCTAAATTCCACCTGTGTTTGCTGAATGGCACATGACAAGCTAGTGATTCTCTTATGTTCACTGTGTGTCTTCAGGTCCAGATACGACCCTGGAATTTGAACGACAGTGACTTTGTGATGGATGGCTCTCAGCCCCTTGACCCCAGAAAAACAATCTTTGTTGGGGGAGTTCCACGACCTCTACGAGCTGGTTTGTTTGGCTTTCAGATATTACCATGATCAAAAAATTTTTATTTTTATTTTGTTTTTAACACTAAGCACAGTTAGTAGTTTTTTTTTACATTATTTACAGCGTTTAGTAACAATCATCCAGCATATTTTAGTTATTACTATATATTTTTCTTTTTTAATTGACGTGTTACCCCATGACAGTGGAGCTCGCAATGATTATGGACAGACTGTACGGCGGGGTGTGCTATGCTGGCATTGACACTGACCCTGAGCTGAAGTATCCTAAAGGGGCTGGACGTGTGGCCTTCTCCAATCAGCAGAGCTACATTGCTGCTATCAGTGCTCGCTTTGTGCAACTGCAACACGGAGAGATCGATAAACGGGTGAGAGTAGTGGTTGGATCTTTGAGCTGTTCAGTATATGCAAACTGATATAGTCAAGTCTATTTATTTTTTTTCTGTGCTTTGCCGGACAAAATTCTTTAGCTTTCCATATATGCAATATTAGCACCACCTACTGCAGAGCCAGCAGTAATTTTTATATGTCTCTCTGACTGAATCTTTGCATTGTTCTTATAAACCAGGGATCCTCAAATCTGGACCTCGAGATCCACTTTCCTGCAGAGTTTGGCTCTAACCTTAATCAAACACACCTGAGCATGCTAATCAATGTCTTTGGGATCAAAACAAAACCAAACCCATTTAACTATGACAATGTAAGCAGCTAAACTCTGTAGCGCATTGGACCTCCAGGGCAAGATTTTGAGAAGGGGGTTATAAACTGTCTAGTTTTATTAGTTTTATTAGACTTTTTTTTTTTTTTTTATAAAATGTGTTTCACATGGTGTGTGGCATTTTTAGTCAACCTTTTTTTTTTTTTTTTTTTTTTCTTCGTAGGGTTAGTTCACCCCAAAATGAAAATTGTCATTAATTACTCACCCTCATGTCGTTCCAAACCTGGAAGACCTTCGTTCATCTTCGAAGCACAAATTAAGATATTTTTGATGATTTTTGAGAGCTTGAACGCGCTTTATCCTGAACATAAACAATGCTGATTTCGTTCTGGTGTACTCTCCAAAATGGCAGGAAGACGTTAACGGACAAGAAGTGTTGAATAAATTGTTATTATTGTTTTCTTTGCGTACAAGAAGTATTTTTGTAGCTTTGTAAAACTACGGTTGAACCACTGATGTCACATGGACTATTTTACTGATGTCCTTGCTACGTTTCTGTACCTGGGAACATTGCAGTTGCGTTGCTGTCTATGCAGGGTCAGACAGCTCTCAGAATTCTTTAAAAATATCTTAATTTGTGTTCCAAAGAAGAACAAAGGTCTTCCGGGTTTGGAACGACATGAGGGTGAATAATTAATGAAAGAATTTTCTTTTTTGGGTGAACTAACCCTTTAAGACCTGTATAAGTAAAATTAATATAATAAAAACATAAAAATAAAAAAAAAACATGTTCAGAAAAACATTTTCACAAAAAAACCCCAAAAAAAAAAAAAAAATTCACATATAAAATTAAAAAAATCCCAACAAAAAAAAATTAAAAAATATAAAACTAACAAGAAACAGGATGAGTCAGAAGTATAAGTTATTATATTAATTTAAAATATATATATTTTACATCTTAATTGTTTAGATTTTCAGAATATATATTAATATAAAATATAACCTATCAATCACATTTAAAACTCCGATTTTTTTTTATTAATAGTTTTAAGTCTGATTTTTTTTTATTAATAGTCGGAAAAAAAAAAAAAAAAAAAAAGAAAAAAAAAAAAAAAGCAAACAGACTTAAAAAAAAAATGCAAATTTATTCTCTGCCAGTAGGTGGTGGTTTTAAATCGGTAGAAAAATAGCAGTTTACTAAACGCTGTACACAAAGCAGCACTGCACTATTTAACGTGACTTTATCAGGCAATATATGTAGGCAAGATGAAATGGAAAATGTCCCGCGTTTTGATTTTTAAACGTGCACTGCTCCTGTTTATTCAGCAAAATGCTAGCCTAAGACTTTTTATGGCCTTTATAAATTTAAGACTTTAAGGTCCTGCTGGAACCCTGGTGTCATGTTAAAATGTACTGCTTCCAGTGAAACCTGATATTGAATGAATACTCTTGGGGGAAAAAAAGCCCACCTAAAGTTTTCATATGGATGTTTTTTTTTTTTTATGGATAAAGTAGAGCTCTGATCTACTGTATATTACAATAATGTCAAGACTCAATTGTTTAAATTGTTTCTGGCCCTTGTTCTTCAAGCCTTAACGTGCTAAGCTATAAGTGTCTGCTTTTCCCAGGTGGAAGTGAAGCCATATGTACTGGATGACCAGCTGTGTGATGAGTGTCAGGGCACGCGTTGTGGGGGCAAGTTCGCTCCGTTCTTCTGTGCTAACGTCACTTGTCTTCAGTACTACTGTGAATACTGCTGGGCAGCCATTCACTCGCGTGCCGGACGGGAGTTTCACAAGCCTCTAGTGAAGGAGGGAGGAGACCGGCCTCGCCACATCTCCTTCCGCTGGAACTGATCCAGAGATCAAGGCTGTGCTATTCATATACATGCACTTTTCATTTTGCTAAGTCCTTTTTATTTACAGTTCTTTTTTAAGTCTGAAATTGTATTTATTCTTAAGTTTTTAATTTTATTTTTTTTGCAGAAGATAATGCTAAAAGAAAATGGTGTAATCCTGATTTTTGTTGAAAAGCTACATTGGTGCGCATGAAGACTTGAATGCATTAGATTTAAAAAAAAAATATAGATGTTTAGCCTGACTTGACTCTGAATTACTGTTCTATCTTTATTCTCTCTGAACCTCATCTTTTGTTTGTAATGGGTCACATTTTCACTTTAAACTGTTGAAGGCTACACACAAAGAGGCTGGAAACGTAAGGGTGCGAGCCTCGTTCATATGACTTCAATGTCAAGTTTGCTATTTCACGGACTAATCTTAAATGGTTGCATGGCAAATGTGGACTCGCAGTTACTCCTTCAACAAAATGCACAGTAACAACTAACAAGAGAACACAAGCTATTGTATGAATGACTTAAAATAAGGGGTTCATTCTGGAATGGGTTATATGGACTGGTTCTAACATCTTTGTGATTAAGTGGAAAACAGATTTATAATATTAAAATCCTTTAGAGGTTCTCATCCTAACAATGCTCAGACACTGTAAGATTACTATTAAACTGCTTCCAAGTTACCTATAACTTAATCAAGCGTAAGATCTGTGACGAGGCTAACGGACAACTACTGAGAACAGCAGTGATGCACAGTTTTTAGGTCAGGCAAACCAAAGATGAGCCTTAGAGATGTCCTACTGTCTGTGATACAATGAAGATTATATATGATAGAAAGTTTAAATTTAATTGGGTTGATGGGTTAAAAAATAATGAAATCTATTAACTTGAGTATTTATGATTCTTGTAATGGTTATGGCAGTAACTTTGGCTCATTTGTCAGGGATTTTGTGCTAAAAGCTAACTCAATGTTGTAGTATTTGCTAATGAGAAATTACCATGTGTTGCATTGATAGTGTTTTACTGCATGGGTTAATTGGTGTTCTAACAGAGCATTGCAGTAGCGGAGCACATTTCAAAGAATTTGAAAAACAAATATTATTTTTTACATGGTCTGCTGATTTTTGTACTGTGTTTTATAGCTAATTATTTTGTCATGGACGTAAAACCATTATGCACTACTTTTCTAAATATTGTTTTTCAAGTCACTTTTTTCCACAAATGGAAAGTCCTTTTGTGATAACTTTTCTTTTTTTCACTTGTTGGATATAGATTTTGTACCTTTTGTTACTGAGAGATCTGGTTATAACGCAAGCATACCTTAAGGAAAAAAAAAAAAAAAGCTAATATAATTTTGTTTAGGTTTTTATGTATTTACGTGCTGAAATCCCTAGATTGTCACATATATATTAAAGTGACCGTATTGTTGAAACTAATATCTAATATTTGCAAAATGACTGCAAAAACAGTGTTCTGTTCTGTCTTAATGGACAAAGTAAATATTGAATCTAGCATGACACAAATTCTTTAAAATGTGTGGTACATGTAGAAATATATACCTACCCACTATCAGTTATGAGAATGATGATACCTCCCTCATTATTGGCTGTAGAAAATAAAATAATTAACACTGTAAATTAGAGTAATGTTAGGATGCAACATGTATCACAATGATGAATGTTCCGTATTGAAATATCAATGTTTACTGTTATGTATAATTCTGAGAGGCAACAAGGTTCATGTATTCATTCGGTACGCATGAGCTAAATTAATAAGTTAGTGTTTAGTTATTTTCAATTGCTTTAATAGTGCTTTTTTGTTTTAACCCTTTCCCCACACTTTCAGTTGTACCTTGCCCATGCACAAAGTGTGCATACCCCACTTTACTGTGTTTACTAGTTGATAAAAAGAAGCATACGAGAGGGCGATTAGTCGCATATTGATTCAGGGTTTACTTGAATACGCTTTCAAAATATTGACAGTGAGATCTGTGCAATACTTTTTCCCAGAGACCTTTACAGTGTACTTCTGATATATAACCATTACTTGCAACATGTCTCACCTCACAAACTCTCCTTCAGCCATTATAACCTTTATCATTCTCTGATTTATATATATATATTTAAAAAAAAATAACACTGAAATTATAGGTGTTTTCACTTTTATGTATTCACATATTTTCCTACTTGAGTTCATGCTACTGTGATTACAAACAATGTAAATATTAAGTGAATAATGTTTTAACAATTTACTGATATATTTTTAATTGGAATGTGATGACTGTCATTTCGATTATAGTTTTTGATCAGTACACTTATTAGATTTTCTAGTTTTAATAATCACTATATTGTGCTTCATGTCTACAGAAGGATAAGAAAAAAAATACAAGAAGATTCTCTGCTTATTTAAATTTACATAGTTTATAACTGTGTATGGGAAGGTGTATTTATCAATAGATTTTTATAAGAGGAATAATTTTTTTGCTATGTCATTTCTAAGTTTTCATTTTTATATTTTAAATCCATATGGAGTTATGTAAAGAAAAATATCATTTTAAAGTTGGGTTAGTCATATGTGTGCTTTGGTAGTTGAGTCTTGATTATTTGCAGTTAAATATTTATAACAGAATGCTTAAAGTATTTGTAATGTGAGATGTTGAATGAATAAACTTGATTGCAGGAAATGCAGTGGGTTTCGTCTTTAACCATGAAAGTTATCAATGAAAAGGAAATTTAATCTTCATGTGTTTAATTTCAGTTCAAAAATCAAAGTTCAAGGCATCATCTTTTGATGGAGCACAATATAATGCAGTTAAGCTTCTGGCATGCTGTCTGAGAATGGGGTCACATCTCTATTTTTAGCTTGTCTGATACAGCACATGCTGCCTAAAAGAGTGTTATGGGGACCAGGAGGATATCCTTGATTATTCTGGAATTACCAAGATTAATTACTGCTGATTGATTGATTACTGTAAGGTTGAGCAGGCCTTGGGATATATGCACAGAAGTGCATCTTAACCCATGCATGCAATTGCATTTCTTGAAGCCCATCATGCTGCAATGTTTATTATCTGTGAATCATTTACATGCACTGTATCATTTGTTTAGGTCTGAGCAGGGTATCTTTATATACATGATTACTGCAGAGGCACACAACAGCACCCTGTGGGGGTAATGGTGTGTGTCTCTTAAAAAATATATGTAGTGTAATAGAAATGAAACAGACTTTCATTCATATCTCAGAGAAAAATCTGACATTTGAAAGAAATTCAGTGTGCAAATGAGTATGAATATACTTTATATGTTTGTGTATTTTTTGTTAGAATTGCATTACTTTTCATCGAGCCACACTGTATGTGAAGAAACGTACAATAACTACTGGGAGAGTTCATCTGCAGCATGCTGAAGTATCTCAAGGGCAACAGTGATGAGTGTAAAGGAAATCTGAAATGAAAAGAGCATTTCGCCATCATTTATTTATCAGCACGTGTTCCTCTTCAGACCTGTGCCCCCCTTGGCGCCATTTCTAAAAGCTAGATAATAAGATTTTGAATGAATAATGACTTTGATCATGTTCTTCATAAATATTTGGTGCACAAAACACACACAAAAAACAAATAACTAAAAATACAAAAAACAATAAAAATAAAAAATATTCTGAGTTTTATTAATAATAATAATAATAAAAAATATTCTGAGTTTTGTGTTCCAAAAATGATATAGAGACGGGTTTGAAACACAAAATATGAGAATGAAAAAAATAAAAAAAATAATTGCCTATTAATTTATTTGTTTGTTTATTCATTAATTAATTCGTTTACTATTCCTTTAAGAGCCTGCCTTTGCGCATAGCTCCTCCTCCTTTTGTGCGTGCCTGCATTTTAAACCTGACGTAACCGTTGCTGAGCTCATCCTCTTCCGGTGATAATAGTTACATTTACAAAGTTTCACTTTAGTTAAGTTTTACAATACTGAATAAATAAATAAGTTGAATAGTCTAAGCGAGCCCTCAAAGTGTGGTGATAATTATGTCAACTTTCCGTAAATTACTCTACGTACCGTGCTTCGACACTCAGTCGCCTCAAACGGACAAGGAATCGGGATATAACGGAGAAAACAACAAACACCGCAGACTGAACGGGTTGACTCAAGAGGCGACGCCCTTACTCTTCCTCGACGTTACGAGTCCCGAAATAACACCATGTTTTTCAAGAAAGGTGAAAACTAACCATCTTTTGAGGTTGTACGCCAATATGAGATCAACGGTTAATCTGAGGGCGACTAAAGGCGGGAAATCTCGGCGCGCCAAACGCGTCACTTACGAAGGTGTAGGAGAGCAGCCACACAGTACGTGATTTAAAACGAGTATTTTATAACACTCTGTTGAGTAAAGTAGCTTTATAATTGCTCTGTGCTTTGTCCTTTTTATAGGGGACTCATCTGACACTTTTGGATTCCCAGCAAGAGATGTTAAAGCAGATGAAATGGTGAGTTCGGTACAGTTTAGCATTTTATGGCATTTTGTTTTCATTATCATGACCTATCTTCTTTTTTATGGCCATATCAGTCCCGATCCCGAACAAAACAGGAGGTATTGAGGACAATCAAGAGAATGGTGGAGGAGAACAGGGTCATCAGAGAGCGGTTACTCGCCTTGAGGCAGCAGAGCCGAAGCAAATGAGGTTTGCCCAGTTGAAAGGGATAGTTCACCCCAAAATAAAAAATTCTGTCATCGTTTGTTCACCCCTTTATGATACACCATGGGTGTCCAATCCTGTTTCCAGAGGGCCAGTGTCCTGCAGAGTTTATAGCATCGACCGTCTCCAACACATTTGCTTCGAGTGAGTCTGAAGCCCTTGGTTACTTTGGTTCAGGTGTAACTTATTTAATTGGTAAAATCTGCAGGACGGTGGGCCTCTAGGAACCGGTTTGGACACCCCTGTTTTACACCAATATTATATTTTTTTCATAGAACACAAAAAGCGAATTTTTAAAGAATCTTCTAACAAAAATACATTTTAAAATAGCCATTAAAGTAGCCTATATGACTCTGTGCACATGCTGCGGCTAAAGTCTTTTTTAGCCGTGTTATTATGGTGTTAGGAACAGACTGAAATTATGTATGAGAAAGAGCTGCTGTGTGAAGAACATTACAGGGAGAATAAATAAGGACATCCGTTTTTACTGTTATGGGTAAACGTGTCTTTATAATGCGAAATCATTAACTGATTTTCATTTTGTAGCCTAATTCTTTTTAATTTCAGTTTCAGGTGGTACCACATACACCGAATTTTCAAGAGGAAAGGGATGTTCACATGTCACAATGCTGTTTATTTATTCACAATGATATGTAAATATTAGAATCTAAAATCTAAGGGTTTTAAAAAAGGACAAATTTACATGAGCATGACTTACAGATGACCACTAGATGGAGATATTTTCAAAATTAAGTGCAATTACATAAAGTGTAGAAGGGCTCTTACTTCCAAACTCTCCTTTTAAATTATTTTGTATATACAAGTTGCTGTTTTTGTTATTACTTTTTAAAAATTATAAGGAGGATGACCTTCTAATGTGTTCGTTCATTAACTTTATAGGACTTCTTTCATCGCTAAAACTGTTTTGTTCCATTGTCAGCTGTAGTGTTACTATTTAAGCTTTCTAGTTTGACAGATTGTAATTTGTTAGTAACAAAAAAGAAACACTGAATGGTCATCACTGATTACATTTATTTATTTATTTATTTATTTATTTAACTGATTTAAAAAACAAAAGTATTAGAGAAAGGTTTGTTATTGTATGTCAGGTGACAAAAATGTTTATTAAAACATTGAATGGCCATCACTGATGACATTTATCTTATTTCTATTCTATTTTAACTGGTACTAGATGTTTCAAAAAGCAACAAAAGGAGACTTACTTAGAATTTACTGAAGACAATTGCATTACATTCCCAGTTTCAAAGGAGCTCAACATCTTGCTTATGCAGGTTGTGGTTTTGTGGCCGAAATCATCAAATAGAAAAGCTATTGTTGAGAACGTGTCCTCAGACATTTAAACTGAGACAAATAAACACTTTATAATTAAAATCAAACAATAAACGATTAAATGCAGGTTAAATGCTGCTTATAGTTTAGGCCCCTCTCCTGGGCGCCGGTGATTATGTGTCTTCCTCAAGCACCAGCTAAATGGCAGTGGGTAGATATAGAAGATTAAATGCAGGTTAAATGCAACTACTGTAAATGTCTGTTGTAGATTAAGGTAAATTATAGAACTCGAGTAAGAAAAGGAATAGTTGCTTAGGGATGTTTAGATCTGACAGTAACCAGCTAAACATGTATTTCGCAATAGATTATATAGTGTTTGGTTCTTGTAATTAAGTATCTCACAATGAATCAGCAATAAATTGATAGGAGCTTGTAAAAACTGAATTGAACTGCTGTTAAACAAATGTCTAAGAAAGTGGAAAGTCCAGAACAATGAGCTGCAGTTGCGCAGGCATTGCACATTTGATACAGATTCCAACACACAATTAAGCTGTAATTATTTTTTACCACCAGACTCATTTAGGTTCATGTGTTGAAACATGCTAAACAAGTGGAGCCACACCTTCTCTTTTGCACTGTTACGAGTCCTTAGCCACAAGCAGGGCTTGCTTAATGTAATTTTTTATAATGATGTGTGGATAAACAGGGAAAACACAAATTATCTCTCACAGGATAAGACAGCAATATCGGACCACAATGCATCAATGTACACAGTTTCCAGACACAGTATGACATATACAACTATTTTTAATGCACACATGTAGTGGATATGTCCACTCTAAGAAAAGTCTGTAAAAATAAAGGTGATTCATGATGCCATAGAAGAACCTTTCTGTATAAATGGTTACATAAAGAACCTTTAACATCCGTTTCACAAAAGGTTCTTTGTTGGCAAAAGAAGGTTCTTCAGATTCTAAAAAGGTAAGAAAGAAATGTTTTTTTTTCCAAGAACCTTTGACCGAATGGTTCTTCTGTGGCATCGCTGTGAAGAACCTTTTAAGCACCTTTATTTTTAAGAGTTAATGTACCGTGTTAACTTGAAGGAATTTTCTGTATTGATTTTTCACAGGTGATTTTGAATCATGCATTGAATTTTGTTGTGCTTTAAATCATGTGTTGTGTTTTAGGGTTAAATGAAATATCCGTACACTTAATGGATAATATCCTGGCAGAAAATTACCAGCACTTTTTCCGTTTTCTCTTAGTGTCTATTTTATTTTGTTACCTACTCTGTAATAAATCAATTAATGTATTGTTTGGGCAGTAGATATATCTTCTGTGACCAGCCCTGCTTTATATTTCCTTTGAATTTAGCTTCAAAGGGCTCATTGAACTTCAATACAATACTGTTTTTCATTTTGGTTGTATGCTGTAAAGCTATGTATCATTCTTTCCATTTCATCTCTGGCCTTCAGATTTAATATATTCTGTTAAATGACACATTATGTCATAATTAGCTCCAGTAAATTGATGCAATCTCCTCAGTTCTCTGTTTTCCGTTCTCAACTTTGCACTGGCTTGATGTGGTTAGATGCACACAAAGCAGCACAAAGACAATGACAGTGACTCAGCTTTATGCTTCCACAAACACACACACCTTATGCTACTGGTTACATTTGCACATCTTTTCCCTCACAGCTTATTTCCTTTTAACAACAGCATCCATAATTAATGAAATATCACCCCTTGAACAGCTGGAATTAGTTCTGAGGCTAAAAAGCTCTCTGTCTGAGGCACATGGGAGGAGTTATTGTGAAAGCGTAGGCACTTTGTAGTTGCTTCTGGAACACCGTTAATATCATCGATAACAACTGAAACTGTACAGACCTGTAAATATATTGCACAAGTTCAGCACCACCCGAAAAACATATAAGATTACTAACCGTAATCAGATTCCAAAAATTAGGTGCTTGTGATTAGATTACATTTTAAAATGCTTATAATCAGATTACAGTTTAATGGATTACATGATTACATATTCACACAACGGCAGTAAATTATTCTTAATTTATGGATTCCACAGGGTTCAGGTGCTTGCGTGAAGAAAATACCACAAATCCATAAAGAATTCCTCAAAATCTGATGCTTAGAAGCCACCGAAAATGATTCTCAAGAATCTTACTTTTTTTTCCAGAAATGGTTTTGTCATCTTAACTGCCAGCGCACAGGTATAATTGCATATTGCCATGAGGATATAGAACAGTGTCAGGAAGAAGCCTTCAAGGGCTTTACATTGTGCAAGCGCTGATGAGGGTGTAATAAGAAGCTGGATCCATACAGCCAAGAGGGACACAGACAGGCAGTCCAGCTGTGTCAGAAACATTAGGCTCACTGTGCATGATTCATTTAGTATGAGAACTACTCACACTCAACAGCACTTCCAAGTTCAGTCACAGTGTAGTGGCTTCCTTCTTGACTTGCACTGCAGATTTCATCGCATGGGGTCTATTGGAAAAAGCTATCAAACACACTATCCAGGTGCAGTTGTGCTGAACGTCATTCTTGCTAGCCATGTGAAGAGCCTCATCTGGTGTATTTTTACGTAATCTGAAAAATGGGGTCAAGTTTGATATTGTGCTGCATTTATGAACTGAATGTTCCCATAGTGCAGGTCAACACTAAAAGTGGGGCTGTCTGCTGCATCAAATACTTCGCCTCTAGGGACACGAATTGTGCATAATAGTCTGCTTACATTTCAGTGTAGCTTAATCAAGAGAAATTAACTGTTTAAAGGCAATGAACGGCGAAATTGTTATGAGGTCCAAATTAAAATCTTTAATTTTGTATATTTACAGAATTTCAAACTGAATAATGTAACTAATATTCTTGGCTTCTTGCTTTTTTAGGATTTTTTTTATTTTTTAAGAAATGGCTTGTGGTGGTTAAATAAACAAATTTGCTGAAGTGCAAATTATGTTCCCAAGCAGTCTAGTATAAAATTAGCTTTAAATGGTTTAATTAGTACAACTATCAGGATTAATTTGTGTGTTTATGCTCATTTATAAAATATATTGTTTCTGAAGTCACGCAGTATTCAAACAAGGGGGAAAAAAATTATGTATACATATATACCAAATATATTTTGTAAACAGTGAAGCTCAATGATTTTAATTTTTTTAAATATTTTGGAAAACCCTCACATACCAACGTATCTTTCAAAATGTATTTCAGTGTCAAGAAAATATGTTTCCAATCTTACAGTAGCCTACATTTAGGTTATTTCTTTAAATATATATTTGCAAAAATATACAAAAAACTTCCAAAAAATATTTAAAATTTACACAAATATATTTATTGGCCATTTTGGTATTTTGAAATATATTAAAAAAAAAAAAAAAAAAAAAAAATATATATATATATATTATATATATATATATATATATATATATATATATATATATATATTGCTGTATACCTTAATAGGTATGACATTTTGACATTTTCTAAATCCATCTGAACTGTGTAGTATTCAAAATGACGCAATTGCAGATCAAATGATGTTGTTCTCTGTGATACTGGCCCAGTGTCGTATCCATGTTGAATTATGAGCCAAATCAAGCAACAGAAATGATGACTAAAGTGGTTATAGCACACTACATTATCCTATGAATTCTCTAAAATAACACAGAGCTTTGTTAGTCTTCATTTCTTCTCACCAACAAAACCAAATTAGTAAAAAAAATAAAAAAACAAAATCAAATGTAAATATTAACAATTAAAAAAGCAAATCCACTGTAAAGCATGCTGTTAGTAAGAACCAATCAGTGTACTAGACATTTAAACTTGATGTTTAACATTTATTTGGCATGCTAGCTATATATTTTGTGTCATGCTTTTTAGTTTATGTTTGTACACAAAAATAATTAAAGCAAACTGTGTGAGTATTGATTTCAAATTAAAAACACACAGCAGTGCCAGTGTATGTCAAATCTTATTGACTGCTTTGATTTCTTTTTTAACTTTGTGTCTTTACATAATTAGGTCTTCCACTTTAATCAAATTATAGTCATCCGATATCTGAACAGCTTGCCTTCCCATGCTCTCTGTAGCAATCATTCCTTGTCTAGAGCGCCACAGGCCACAGCAGCCAAATCCTTGTCAAGGATTATCTGTTAAAACTTCCCTCCAGTGTTGACCCTGTACATAGAGTTTGTATTGCATGACAGTATTGGCAGAAGTGAACTTCCTGACGTTTTCTCTTTTTTCACTAATGAGCACAATACGCTGCTCTCTCTGACATTTTTTTCTTCAACTTAATGCTCTAGTTTACGACTTTAAAGATGCCACAAATTACCTTGATTTTTAACCTCAGGAGTGCACCCTAATCACTGCTATTACAGAGAGGAATATGTAAAGGTGAATGCTAAAATGATTTAAGTATAGAACGCAACTGATGCGAACACAGTGATTCATAAAGCTTAATGAAGCCATAAGCCGAGGCCTTTGCCACAGAATTAAACCTGACACGATTACAGAGTATGACTCCTCTGGAGAGCTGTAATAATGGAGCAGGAGCCCAGACTTGGTGGAGACACTTAAGTGTTAGTTTTGACAGGACTGACTTGTACTTCTGCATTCTCAAGGAATCAAATAATTACCACAGTGCAATGCAAATCCTGCAGCGGGAAAAAGGTTCCATGTTAAGTTTGTTTTGCGTTGCATTTGTTTAGATTTCTCGGATAAATCTCAACAAGAAGCCTGAATTGTGCAAAGAGAGTTACATTAAATGCACATTTTAGTTTTCTCAAACAAACCTTTTCCATCAGTTTTAATTTCAGTGCATTTCATGGCATGTTACTCGTGAACTCTGATGAGTAGAGTTCACAGCCTTTAAACTGACAGACTCGGGCTATATGAGTGGGCGCCATGCACCTTGAGAAGGTAGCAATTTTCTGGTATTACGTTAAATCCTGGTAAAAAAGAACCGGATTCCAGAAGCCTAATAACAAGGTGTTAATAGCAACAACAATATAATTACTGTAATTCACACAATAGCCTGAAACCTTTATTCCCCTCCAAATGTATGTCACAAATGTTTTTTTTTATTTATTTATTTATTTTTTTTTGCTGTATTTAGGTTTTGATAAATTGCTGTATATGTATTTTTTCTAAAACACAACTTTGGATCCAGTCAGTTTGTTCTCAGCCTATAAGATTGTTTTAAAATGGGTATTGGAAACAAAAAACGTTTCTATATGAAGAGTGTTTATATTTTAGCTTGATTGTGCATCTTAAAATGAACAAATTACTGATGTGAGAGCAATTTGAAGGAAAACTAATTTTAGCTTATATGTTTCCCCACTAAACACCACATTGTGCTCTAAATATAACCTCTTTATCCGTGAAGAGTATCATTCAAGGGCTTGGGAATAAAAAGGCTGTCTAAGTAGGCGGCTCTCTAGGATTTGAGACGCAGCCTCTGAGTGAAAGATGATTGGTTCAAACTTTGGATAGTCTTGTAACGTTTGTCAAGTTATTGTTAGTTAGTAGTCATGTAAAAGTTAAGCAACAGCAAGCGCGACTTCTGGTTCTTTCTCAAGTTTCCATGTGGAATGTCGCTGTAGTTATTATTATTTTTTCCCCCCGGAATGATTTCAGCTAATTATAAAGGTAAAACTTCCTCCGATGAAGAAGATGATGATCAGGGTTCACGGTCATCTCCGCCGGAGCCTTCAGTCCAGACGCAAAGTCTGTCTTTCAGCGTCGAAGCCCTCATGTCGAAGAAAGGACGGAGTGAGTCAGCTTCACACGAACCGATTCCGATGCCCTGCGTAATAAATCCGGACGCTCGATCAGTGATTTATTCAGAGTCAGTGGATTTCCCAAAACACTGTGAATCTGTCAAAGAGGACTCTTCCTGGATCAATAAACCCAGATTATCACCACGTAAGCTACCATACACTATCTGGACACTTAAATAATAAAGTTTAAATATTTGTTGCAGTATTAGATATTAAATAACGTGGCATTTGTAAACAATAGCCTAAGTGACTTCCTCAAAACTAACTTTTCTGAGACACTGTTGCAATCAACTGGTGTCAGTTTAATTCTTAGCGAGTGATTCTAGCAGAATAACCACAGGACTTTATTTTAAACTGTATATATGGAGACTTCATTTTTCTTTTAAATGCATTTTATCAGGCTCCTATGAAGAAAATAAAACATTTTTTAAAATAAGGAATTCAGTAGCTGACTAACCTTTTCTTTGCCATTAAAGTGAAATTACTGAACCTAAACATAGGAGCATGATTAAAAATGCTCATTTAAAAGAAAAACTCTCAGATTAACTTTTTGTATCTAAAGTCTTCAAATTCATCATAAACAATGAAGACTTGTAAAATAATGATAGAATAGTAATGCATAAGGAATATACATTGCGCTCCAAATATATATATATATATATATACAAAAATATATATATATATATACATCAGCTCGAGCTGTTTATTACCGAGTTTAACTAGTTTACAAGCTAATTTATGAACTAATTTTTAAAACAAATTAGTCATCAGCCCGAGCTGTTTATTACTGAGTTTAACTAGTGTACAAGCTAATTTATGAACTAATTTTTCAGGAGCGCAGAGTCCCGCGACATGCACCCTCCGAAAGCACAAGACGAACCGTAAACCCCGGACCCCTTTCACCACCACTCAGCTCTTGGCCCTGGAGCGGAAGTTTCGTCAGAAGCAATACCTGTCTATCGCAGAACGCGCCGAATTCTCCAGCTCTCTCAGCCTGACCGAGACCCAGGTGAAGATCTGGTTCCAGAACCGAAGAGCGAAGGCCAAGCGGCTGCAGGAGGCAGAGCTGGAGAGGCTCAAAATGACCAGAAAACTCATCTTACATCCCGGCCTCACTCTGCCGTTTCCACTCTGTACGCAGACCCAGACAGCAGCTCTCTTGTGCGGACAGTCTTTCCACTTCAGCAGACATATGCTGCCCTTTGCACCTGCAGGAATATACTCCACACCGGTGGGTTACAGCGTGTGTCCTCTCTCCAAAGACGGCTTCTCTGTGGAGCCAGTCTCGAGGATCTAATGCACCAACTTGAACTATTCATGGAAACACTTCTGGTTTATCTGCTGGACATACCGATGTTTTTATGTTTGATAGGACATTATAACATTTTATGTATGCTTAGGATTACTTTTTATATTCTTTTTTTTTCATTTTTGAATGTGACATTACACTCTTAAAAATTAAGGATCCAAAAATAAGTTTTCTGATGCTATAGAAGCATTCTGGGTCCAAAGAACCAAGTGAACAGTTTTTAAAAGAACCACTTTCTTAGCGTAAATAACATTGAAAGACCCTTTTATACCATGTGAAAGTTCCATGGATGTTACAGAACCAAAAGATTCCAATAAAGAATCTTCATTTTTAAGAGTGTAATCTACTTTGGAAGTCACAAAGAATAAATTAAATGTAGATTTGCAGTTTTTTTATTTTTTTCAAGTGTCACAAAATGTAATGCCATTCTTGTAAGTCTTCTCTAACTTCCAGGGCATTTTAGGATATGATATTACCCAATACTTCGCATTAAAATATTGATCTTAGTGTGATTTTGAGTCACACTAAAGAAAATGTCAAAATACATTAATTATTTTACCACATAAACTTAGAATAAAGTATATTTGTGTCACAAATCCTAATTTAGAATGTGTTCATGTCAAGCAAAAGTAACCTAATATGGTCACACTTAAAGGGCGAATTCTCACTATTAACTGGTCTTTGCCTCAATAAACTTAAATAAAAATAATTTTCTGCTTATTAATAGTTAGCAGTTAAGTTTAGGTATGGGTGAGGGATCTAAAATATGGTCATGCAGAATATATGTGCTAATAAGTACTAATAAACAGCCCACATGCTGGTAATATGCATAGTTAATAAGAACTGGTCCTTAAAATAAAGTGTTACCCACAATATATATATATATATACTTTGTATTTACATTTAAGAAATTGAATTCAATTTTATTTATAGAATTTGCTGATTTAGAGTTATGAACTATAATATACAGGCCGGGTGGAAATTTTAGAGTCAAATCTATTAAGATTAAACAATTTTGAGTGTTTTAGGCAAACTTTGGAGACAGAGATCAGCTCAGCCTTAAATCCACAGGACTGCTAATGCTTTTTAAATTGAGCTGCTGAAAAGAGGCTTTTAAGCGTTCATGCTCATAATCAGTGGAAATGTCGGCTGACCTGTGCAGCTCTTTTCATGCTGGTGGTCCCAGGAAAGTTAATTAAACGGTGTCATTACATGATGCACTAAAACACCGGGTCAGCCGCGTAAGTATTTCAGTTTGTAAATCTGCAACAGAGGAATGTGTTGACCTGATGCTTTTCTAAAATGATCCAAATGTAATTTATGACAGATTAATTGGCTTTGTTGCACAGCTGACTTTCCATTAAATAATCTGTAATCTTCTGCTGGTGTAATTACATATACGTGGGGTATCTAGACAGAAAAATAGCCCGATATAATAGCCCCCTTCAGTCACAGTCACTGAGCTGGAGTGAATTGAACACAACTGCTTATTTTCCGTAGACACCAACCGTGTCTTAGCATGCCCCTTGATAGGTCTTCTCCGTCTGGTCTACACTTTTGAAAACTTTGTATTGTGATTTGACGTTGAGCCTTAACTGATGGTGAATGCCGAGCTGTACATCAACCAGACCCTTTATTAATTGTCCTTACCCTCCAAGTTTAACTCCACCGGTGTGAAATGGTGTATGCTAAGAGCTCAGTGATAAAGAGTTGAAAGCATTACATGATTAGCTTCACCTTCTTTTGCTCACTTAACTGTGGCGTTGTCTGGCACTGACTAAGTGTTTCTCGTTACTGAATGACCATGTTACAATTAGTGGTCATTTCACAGTCCATTTCTGGTTCTTTGTTTTTAAAAAGCTGCAACATTAGTTTGATAACTGATCTTTCTGACTTTTTTTTTTTCTCTCTTGACTTGGTTTCACTCCTTCTTGGTTGAAGTTTGAAAGATCTTCATGCCAAGTTTTACTGTCTGTGCAGGCCATTGAGTAGAAAGCTTTGATCCTGAGTGACTACGACTAGGGAGGTCAACAAATTAGTTTTTTTTTTTTATTATAAGTCATGCAAATGTAGAACTTAAGACTATTAAACACTGAGCCTGTGAGAAAATAAAAAAGTTTACTAAATAATAGCCTCCCAGTGACCCTAAAACTGAGCATTACTTTTACTTGGTAACATTTGACAATATGGTTTTGTTAGTTAAAGTTGGTAAATGCATTAACTAACAGTGAGCAATACATTTAATTAATCAATTAATAAAACTACTGTTAGTTAAGGTCTAGGCTAGCTCAGGCCTATTAAATAATATGAACAGATGCAACTTTTGAATCTTAATAATGTATTGGTTAATGTTAACATTAAAAAACTAAGATTAATAAATGCTTTAGAAGTATTTTTCATTGTTAGTTCATGGTAACTAATTCTAACAAATGAAACCTTATTGTAAAGTGCTACACTTTTTTATATATTTATTTTTTATTGTGTATATTGTTTGTAGCAATTGAACTTAAACGTAAAAATGCACAATGCATTTAATTGAAACAAAGCCACTTTTATGTTTCACATCAGAAATAATGATAGAAAACAAGAAATATGACTGGAAAAATATATTGCCACTAACATGTGATTGTGAACCCGGGTATATTTTATGTCACACAGATGTTGTGCAATGTTTTTTACTTTCTCAAGGTGGGACTGTAATCTTGATGCTAAAATATATTTAAAATGCTTTCATTTAATATGATAGATAAAGTAACTACATGGCACAATAATCTGTGACTAAATACTGATAAAGCACAAGTTTGGTTCTTTAAAAAAAATTCAAACACAAAAAAAAAAAAAAACACAGTGGCTTCAAAAAAAGTCCCACATAAAAAAAAAACAAAAAACAGTGGCTTCAAAACATGACTGACTTCCTATATGCTGCTATACAGATGTTTTTTTTTTTTGGTGATATGCACCAGATGGCATAATTCTGATTGTTAACCAGCTGTTGGTGTTTTAACTATATTTGCCCACTAGGTGTAGCAATTTCTTTGAGAATATAAAGACAAGGCATTTACAATACCCATGAAATAAAAGATATTGTAATGTTATTGTAAACATATTTATTAAACATATTTAGTATATATTATTGTAATATATATATATATATATATATATATATAATTATATATATATATATATATATATATTTAATGCAATATATATATACAATATAGTAAATTAATATATATATATTATTCTAGTGCATATTATATATATATATATATATATATATATATATATATATATAATTACAATAATATATAATAAATATGTTTACAATAAAATCTGTTTTAGTAATTATAATACAACGTATCTTTATATAATATATCTCTATATAATAATATTATATTGATTGTAATTACCTAACAGTATACAATTTTAGTGATTTTTTTTATTCCACAAGAGTAATAAAAAGATAAGATAAAAAGAAATATAAATGGAGAGACATAGTACCACTAATATCTGACACCGGGCATATTTTATGTGACGTATAATCCCTTGCAAAGCTTTTACCTGCTCAAGGTTGCATCTGTAAACAAATCAAGTCATTTTTTATAGACACACAATTCACACAAATAATTTTTGCACAATGTTTACACAAGATATGTGAGGTGCGTCCAGGATGGAATAAACTGTGTTAATTGCTCAAAGCAGCGCACAAGTGATTGACAAAGAGCACAATGGCTCTGATGAGGAGGAAAAGACTGAGCTCCACGCACCTGCCAACATAACATCTCTCTGCTTACCAGAGCATGAAGCAAAACCAGTCTGAGAGAAACAAACTTCAGACCTTCACTAGGCTTCAGAGAAACAGGCTGGCTGATAGAATCAGGTAGAATGGTTCAATGATGAAAAGTCTGCCTGTTTTACAGGCAATGCAGCCAATGCACGTGCACATAGTTCAAGTCATTTTTTCTACTCTTTGTTTACATCAGTGTGGCAAAAACAGACAGTTCAGTTCGTCCCAGTGAGATTAAATGTCACATTAAGATAGAGGAAGATAGATTTGCACAATGGAAATCCATCTTTCAGCTACAGCAGAGCATAAAAAGAGTCATATCTGAGCACACGGTGACTCCAGTACTCCAGAGACTGAAATGAAACACTTTTTATTTTAGATGGTGTCATTATGGGAAATCCCTTTATCTCGCTTCAAAGCCCTTGAGCAGGTGTGTTTCATGAAACAATCACTTTATTCAGCCTCTTAACGGCAGGGGAATGAGGCTGTCTGAAAGCAGTCCTCCAGGAAGATCTCTCTCTCTAGATATGCAGGCGCCACCGATGCTTGGCTTTATTTGCATTTAGAGCTCATTATGACAATGATTAAATACTACTAACACAAACTCAGGTGGCTATAGATGTTCATTTTAATATCCTTTAGGCCAGTTATTCTTAGTCACTGGGTTGGGAATCAAAAATGGGTCATAGGTGTGTTCTGATTGGATTGCAGGCCGCAGGGGAAAATGATGCTAATGCAAATAGTAAGGGCAGTGTCTGTTTACACTCAGTGCAAAAAATGATCCTTGCCGGCGAAGACTGTTTTCACTAACTCTGCCCACCATTGCTCAGATACTTTACCTTCAGTACAAATAGCATATTACTTCTATGTATGATTTGTGTGAAGAATATATGCACTATGCAAAATGCTATTGGTGTACAACTGTTTCAGCATTGATAATGATAATCATAAATGTTTCTTGAGCAGTAAATCAGCATATTCAAAGTATTTCTGAAGGATCATGTGAAACTGAAGACTGGAGTAATGATGCTGAAAATTCAGCTTTGAACACAGGATTGAATTACATTTTGAAATTTTTTTGCTATTTATTCAAACGGAAAGCAGCTATTTTAAATTGTAATAATATTTAACATTATTTTTGATCAAATAAATCGCTTGGTGAGCGTTAGAGACTTCTTTCAGAAATCTTTTAAACAGTAGTGTAGCTTTTTAATAGTCAAGTCACCTTTATTTTTATAGTGCTTTATACAATAGGCTACAGATTGCTTCAAAGCAGCTTCACAGTAATAAACAGGAAAATATCAGAATCGATGAAAACTTCTTCAAATATGAGACATATCCAAATTCTGCTTTATAGGTTATGGTGTCATAATTTCGCTCAAGGCAGTTCAGTGGTGCTTAATTTCAGTTCAATAACTAAAGTTCATCAATTATTAAATTCAGCTATAAGCAGCTCTAAGAAAGGCTACAGAATTGTAATTTAGCTCGAGTCAATTTAATGTAAATTCAAATCAGTGTTGACGTTGCAAAATTCATCAATTATGAAACAGCTGATTCAGCTGTAATACAGCTCCACAGACGACAACTGTGTCATTATTCAGCTTATTTTAGTTTAAGTGTTGTGCTTATCCAAAAGTGTAAATGCTGTTAAAATCATTAACTGAACATTTTATGTCTTTTGCTTATATCCGTCCCAAATTCAGAAACCTGCAATGCAACACAGGCACCTCCCCATCACGAGTGGACACGCCCCTTACTGGTGATTGGCTAGAAGTTACTTTTATCAGTTTTTCTCAGAAATCACTTACTGCACCTTTAAGAGAGAAAATATCAAGGGCAGTGTGTCCAGTCAAACTCTTCTGTATTTTGACACAGAGGCCAACAAGAGTGATATTTGTGACATCCTCAAATACCATAAACAAAATAATACAATGAAAAGAAAAGCCAGACTACATTAAATTCAGGTTGTTACATCCGTCCCCAGTCTAGGGGTATAAGGAACGGTGAACAAAATTAAATAATTTGAGAGAGACAAAGAGGACTCCAGCAATACAACCGAGACACTTAATTAGCCAAAATAAAACAAAGTCGACTTTTATTTTAAGTAAGAAACATAGATTCAACAGAAGTAGTTATAGTACTACTTAGTACTTATTTACCTTCCCCAAACATAATTACACAAACATTACATCCTGGGACGTAGCACCCCCACCATTAAAGTTTACAACCCACCGGATGTAAATAAACAAATTTGCATTTAAACCCATAAGTCTAAAAATGTTGCACCGCCCAGTAAGTATAGTAAATGTTAATTATTGACATTTGCAAATTGATAGGGGCCAGTGATGAAGACTTAGCATAACACAGCTGTTTCCACACGTTATGCTAGCATCCATTGTTCACATAAATGGCAAAATGCAATGAGGAGCAGAGATGCCACAAAGGTCACAAAGATGTTTCTCTGCAGGTTCACACTCAGTAGTTTCAATACCTTTTCTGAATGCACTGAGCACATCAGTAAAAGGAGCAATAGCAGAAAACGTCTAGCTAAATCTTGGGTGCCAATCATGCAGGCATAAAAAACTTTAATGAGACAGGAGGCTACAGGAGAGTGAAAACATTTGCTTCCAGTTTTTCATAACCAGTCCCTTTTTACAGGAGCAGAGTACACTAGAGACAGGCGCTTTTTTGGTAGATTCGAAGTCAAAATGAATTCGAGTTCATTTTGGAAGGGTCCAATTTCTCTGTTTTAAGCAGATCCCAGTTAACTTCCAAAGTGACTGTTTCAGTACAGAGTTCAGGCTTAACAGACAGTCGACACTCTTCAGAGTTAGTCATTGGAAGCACACACTCTTCAGAGAAACCACAAACCTCCCCAGGTTCCGTAGGGGCATCTTCATGCCAGGAGGAAACTCAGGAAAGTGACAAGGTTGGTCAGGCTGTTCACCAACACTAATGTTGCATGGAATGACAGAAGATGGAAAGACTTCACCACCTGCAAGATCATTTCCCAAGATAAGGTCCACACCAGAAACAGGCAACTGTTCACAAACTCCTAATTTAACAGGGCCATTAACAAGGTCAGTCTTCAAGTCAACATGATCAAGTGAGACATTAACACATGCCATCTTAATGCCGCGCACCAACACATCAGTGCCAGCATAGGAGATAGTGGAGAATGGCAGGATACTGCTCAATATGAATGACTGAGCTGATCCAGTATCTCTTAGAATCGAAAGAGCTCTCAAGTTAGACTCAGTCAGGGATGCAAAACCAGATAGAATAAAAGGTTGAAAAGCTGCCACTTCAACATCAATCATCTGAGGCAGAGACTGTACGAGTGCAACATTTTTAGTTGTAGACATCATCCTTTTATGCTCCCACTTTTCACAGTCAGAAATTAGATGATTCAGCTCACAGCAATAAAAACAAACTCGCCTATCACGGGTACAGATGAAGGGTTTGCAGGTGGTATCTGAGTGAGTGCCACTTTTAGTCAAGTGTGAAACCACAGTACTGACAGCAGGCAGGGTAGAGATAGGATCTGGAAGATCGAAACCAAAAGCATTTTTGGCGAGTCAGGACAAACTCATCAATTGAAACTGCTGCATGTGCCAGCGAAGTGACTTTCTGTTCATTCAGATGGACTACAAACCTTTCTGGTATGCAATTTTTGCAATAAGAGCAACTCTTGAAGTTGTTCAAAACTTTCAATCTTGTTGGAAAGCACCACTTCTCAAAATGTGTCCTTTTCTCCCTCGCAAACTCCACGTATGTCTGTTTGACTGTTTTTGAATGCAAACAAACTTTTTGTCGGTAAGCCTTAGGGACCAACTCGTACGCACGTAAAACTGTGGACTTCAACACATTGTAGTCAAGAGACTGTTCTAATGGTAAGGCAGAGCAAACCTCTTATGCCTTACCAGTAAGACTGCACTGCAATAATAAAGTTCACATGTCTTTAGGCTAGGGCTGGTCCAAATACCTTTTTTTGTGCTTCGAAGCTTCGGTAGTAATCAATACCGAATATTCGAAGCTTCGGAGGGAGGGGGCTGAACATATTCTTCTCTCTAACATCGTGTCTACACCTGACGCAAGCAGCGCAACAAAATACAATAGAACCTATGATGTCTACACTGGATTGTCTACAGCTCTACTAGTCGCTAAGCCTCCAGTTCTAACCTACCCAATTTAATATCACGATTCATCTCAGCTTCGACAACACAAAGTAAAAATATAAAACCCACACACTCTCTCTCTAAAATCTATATCCAAAACTCTAAAACTCAAAAAAAATATAGAGTGCAACAACCCAACTGAAACGTCACGTCCGTACCCACTCTAAGGGTATTAGGAACGGTGAACAAAGTTAAATAATTTGAGAGAGACAAGGAGGACTTCCAATGTCCAGCTCCAGCAACATAACCAAGACACTTACAGTTACTGTAATTAGCCAAAATAAAACAAAGTAGACTTTTATTTTAAGTAAGAAACAAAGAGGCAACAGAAGTAGTTATAGTCTCGGCAGGGGGTAATGCCAAAACAACAAACAAAAGTTCAACTCTTTCTATGGTTAAAGAAAACTTACTAATCCACACTAAAAAAAAAAAAAAAAAAAACCATCAAACAAAACCCTACTCAAAAATCATTAATCAAAAACAATAAATTTATTAAAATAAAAATATTAAAAATACAATTACACATTTGTTACAATATGTTGAGTTACTTAACAATTTGACAAAGGGTGGCACACAGCACACCAATCACATACTGTACTCCTACAGCAGATTCAATCCAAACAACAATAGAAACATAGCAACAATCTTTTTTACCTTCCCCAAACATAATACACAAACATTACGTCCTGGCCATAATTTGTTTTTTGCTAATGAAACGGTTGAAAAAACATTTAGAAATGACTGGGGCTGGGTAGATTACTTACAAAATGTACTCTGATGTAGTTACTGATTACAAATTACATGTTGAAAATTTTAGTCAGTAGTTAAATCTTGATTACTCATTTTAGGTATTGCTCTGACTACTTTTGGATTACTTTTGTGATAACGTATAGATAGGATTACTGCTCCAAAAAGCAAAGAAAAATAAAATTTTAGACCATTAACGGACATCACAGAACATGCAAATGTTTCGTTAAATTACTGAAATATTTATTTTAAATCTCAGGTGGACTTCAAGGAAATATTTTAGGTCAAAAGTTTGGGAACCCCTTCATGCACAATGTATACTTACTACATTACTACTGTTATTACATCCTTCTAAAGAAATTACTCTTTATTTGGATGAGTATTCTAAGGCGAAGATCACGGTTAACCCACTAGTGATGATTTAAGAGTTACCAAATCTAGCAAAATGAATTACAAACCAGAACCTTACAAAACCCTCAAAATCTTACAATGACTTAAGTCATTACTAGAGAATTATCATCTTATTCACTTTGGAATACTGATGCAAATTATAAGTAATTCCTTCTGAAGAAATTGGTAATACTTGAGTCATTACTAGTGGGTTACCATGACATGCACTTTATTCATATTCATCACGCATTATTCATATTATTATGAATCTGTATACAGTAGTTCTTGGGGAAGTATGAAAAAATAGTTAATGATTAGCTAATAGTGAACTATACCACATTCAACTAAGCACTTTTACTATTAGTTTCTTGTTAGATACTACAGTGCTAATAATCAGTGTTGAGGAAAGTTACTTTTAGAAGTAATGCATTACATTATTGCGTTACTTCCTAAAAAAGTAACTAATTACGTTACTTAGTTACTTTTTACTGAAAGTAATGTGTTACGTTACGTTTGCGTTACTTTTTCAATCTGGGCTGGTCTTGCTTGTTTGCTTTTAATATAAAAAGTTCTATTTTTGGTAAATTTAAAAGCCCTTTCGCAACAAAATCCTCCGGGTGAAGGAATGTAAATTCACGTCTGTACAGTAGAAAGCAGAAGAAGAAAGTTCAACACTCTTCAGCAATAAAAGAAGAAGAAATGTTAGTTTATCTTGTGTAATTTTGGTTGAATTGGATCATCGAAGGTCAGCAGCAAATTGGGATTAAATACATAAAGGATATTTGTATTATTTAACACATTTAATTATTGCAGCTTTTGCAGAGTTGCTTTGAACTGTTTTTATTTTTTTTAGATGAATTGAGAGTGAGATGAATTAATGCATGTTCACATTTATTCTAGAACTAAAGTAACATCTTACTCCCGGTTTCTCTCAATATGGGGACAGGAGAGCTTTCAATCAAAAAATGGTTAATGTTGTAGCAATATATTATAAAGTATTAAATGTAAAAAAAAATTGTACAGCACTTTTACAACTTTTTAGCACTTTTTTTGTACAGTTTTGTTACCGTGTTGGGTCATCATCACTCAATGTCCAATGTAAAACCGGGGTCCTGAAGCAAAACCAGTTAAGAACTGCCACCTTAGGCTGAAGTGTGTCAGATTTAAAGACAATCACACACAGAGAGAGAGGAAGATCCTCTCATCCAACTCTTTGTGGATCACAGCTCTCCCCTCATGGCTATTACTGTCTGAGAATGTTATATCTCCGTCTTTACGACTCTCCATCACAGGATGTAGAACAACCCAGTTACGCTCCTCTGATGTCAATGGTGTGGACATTGTTTGGCTGAACGAGAGCTTGCACTTCAGTGACTTTGATCTCCGGCTGGCTGGAAGTGGAGCTTTTTTTCCCTCATGTGCAAGGTTGTTGAGAGGTCTTAGCTTAGAGGTTGGGCCCGTTATAAATATTTCACTGGCAATGCAAAAGTGCTAAAAGAAAAAAAAGCCAGCGAACTAAAAATACAGCAGCTTTAAATAACTTCAACCATGACTGGTGAATTAAGTTTATTGTACACCTCAGCAAAGCGAGAACAAGTCACTATTTTAGGGTGAGATTCAATGTATACAAACTATGTTCCCAAAGGCTGTGTGTTGCGTATGTTTTAAGGTCAGAATAACAAGTACAGTGTGTTTTGACCTCTCTGTGAGGGAGTGTTTGTACAGCATGATGAATGTGATGATGGTGGGAATGCTGGAGGAGATTTTGTACGCCGCAGCATCTGGTTCGGTGTGTGCATTAGGATTGGAGAAGTGACAGTCAATGAATACTGATTCTCTTTGACTGATGGGATAAACTGGATTTATCAGACCAATGAATATTGAGAGAATGGTGTGGACTCATGAAAATGCATATAAATAGAACGCCAAATTAAAACAAAAACTTGTGGTATTGATACGCAAAAACTGACTTTGGCGTGCATATAATACACAGTTTTCGCGTGCATATGATACAAAATTTATTGCCGTGCATGTGATATGCAGTTTTCTCGTACATATGATATGCATCTACCCCACAACCCTAATCATTGCGTAGCATATATATGCCAAAGTCAATTTTTGTGTATCAGTACCACAAGTTTTTGTTTTTATTCGGTGTAATATTTATACAAACTTACATGCTGGACCGTTTCTGCATCTTGATCATTTATAAACTGTAAGAACAAATTGCATAGATGTGTGCTTTGTTCTTGCCTGAACTGAGGGAGGTTCATGCAGCTGTTTTCAGTTTTATATTAATTTTTTTCTCCTCTGGTAGTCATTTGTCTTGTTTTGAGTGAATCATCAATTTTTTCAGCCGGACTGTAGGGCGCATGTGAAATACGTCCTATTTTCTTACTTTTATCAAAAAGGAAAGGCTTCTAAGCTTGTTGAACAAAAGCTAAAAAGTTGAGGATGAAGACTAGACTTTTAAAGCAGATCACTTAATCTGTGTTACAAGTTCAGAGACCCGATGGCTTTTAACACAAGGTTACGTAATAGCAGAAAACAGCACATTATACTATTTAGGTTAGTGATGATTTCGGAATAAAGTTGCTTTGGCAAGATTTTTGCAGTTTACGTTTACATCTGTATATATATATATATATATATATATATATATATAGATATATATATAAAAACATTTTATCAGGATTTTAAGGATGAAACAATTACTGGTTTGACGATAAACCATGATAAAAGCCCTGATAGATGCTACTATTAAAAACATATTTGTTAACTGGAATAAAGCTGATATAAAATATAAATATTAGATGAAAAGCTAAATGAGAAATGTTGCCATGGACACTAACTGAAATAAGTTTAATTTGAAGCACTAAATTTAAAACTAAATTAAAATCAAAAGCTGAAATAAAAATAAATTAAATCTTAATAATAATATTAAAAAAACAATATAAAAACTAATGACAAAAGCACATAACAAAATACAAAAAAGTAATCTAAGATTTAAAATCAAAATATCAAAGTGAAGACTAAAGCAAAATATTAATAAAAAATCTGATACAAATAATACTAAAATAAATAAAGTTGATAACACTTAATTTTACAGTGTCTTTGTTATACATACTTACTATACTGATAACAGTAAATTATTCATGATTAAGTGAATGAAATTAAATCAAACCCTAGTCCTAAGCCTAAAGTAAGTACATGCTGTTAATTAATATTACTCTGTAATTAACTGTATAATTACACTGTATCAAGGACACCCTAAAAATAAAGTGCAACCTTTAGATTTTTAGACTTGCTTAAAATAACCATGAAAATAAAGTGTATCTAAAAGGGGAAAACTGAAGAAGACTAAAAGCCCTTGTTGTTCCTGAAGTCATTTTCTGGATTACACTGTATATGAAATATTCAGGATGTAAAAACCCTACACAGTTTATTTGACTCTTCCTTTTCAGAGGGGGTCGGCCGGCTCCCGGGAATTCATTTGACATTTTTCTAGCAGGGCCATATTTAGCCTGCTATTTGCTGTTTCCTTTGTGAATCTAGAATTTCTATTTCAACGTGGGAATCAGTGCAATATTATTTAAAATTCTTTTGTTGAATGCTGGAGTGTTCGAGGCTATAATCTCAGCTTTATTCTTCTGGATGAAAGTGGAAAGTCTCAACGCACTTATAATGCCAAGCAGGGGGGATTGTTTAACTCTGTAAGCATGTGATATCTTTCTTGATCTGCCATCATTTTCAGATCTGTTTAGTTGCTTTGTTACTTGCATCAGCGTTTTGTTGTGCATGACTCATGCAGCTGTGGATTTCAGGTGCTCCCTGAGGTGAGTCGGACGCGCCGCAGCATCGTTTGAGAGCTGGATGCCCTTGTTGGAGGTCTAATTGTTGGCAGCGAGTGGAAATTTCAGTCATGCTTAATTGTGCCCTGCGCTTTTGAATGGCATCCAAACCGCTCCAGAGGTAACGTCATCTTTCAAGATCTGGAAATTAGCACCATTCACTGCTGAGGTGCTGCACTTCAGTTCTGCGCGTGTGTTGCCAGTTTGTGTTTTTCTGAGGGGAATGCAAAGAAAACTCATTTTCTCGCTCACTTTTATCTACCTAAGTCCTTCAGTCTCTCATCCTCTCAGCGTGAGGCGGGAGTCTTGTTCTGTTGATAGAGGGCATCTGTCCGCGAATGGCAGTGATGTGATGAGATTAGTCAGATTGGACAGGCCGCACTTCAAAAACAGGCCTAAAGGGCCGTGCATTAGCATTGCATCCATTCAAACATGACACAGCTTCCCCTGACTCCGTCCTTCAATGGGCAATCCTATTTTGGAAAGGCCAAACCATCAACCTCTAATCCACATTACGTTCATTATGTCTGGCTTCATTCTGCATTTCTCACACTTAGCATGTTGCTGGGCACAAACCATATCAAGCAGGTTACAGTTCAACAAGGGATAATAAAAATAAAACCAAGCCTTTTGGTTTAACTCACCAAATAACAGCAGACAACGGGTTAAAGGAAAAGTTCACCCAAAAATTAAATTTGCTGAAAATGCACTGACCCCCAGGCCATCTAAGATGAGTTTGTTTCTTCATCAGATTTGGAAAAAATGTAGCATCACTTTCTCAGCAATTGATGCTCTGCAGTGAATGGGTGCCGTCAGAACGAGAGTCCAAACTGCTGATAAAAACATCACAATAATCCACAAGTAATCCACACCACTCCAGTCCACCAGTTAACATCTTGTGAAGTGAAAAACTCATTAAGAGTCATTAAGATGGTTTTAACTGAAACTGCTGGTTACGGTTAAAATATGAGATCTCTATTCATAATATTGCAATGAAGAAACAAACTCGTCTACATGTGGGATGGCCTGAATTAAGTACATTTTCAGCAATTTTCTTCTGTTTTTGAGTGAAATATTGCTTTCAAGGAACACCATGATAAGAGGTGCATTTATTTACTTATTTATTTTTGTTTATTTTCTTTTCTCTAAACCACTAGATGGCACAAAAACTCACCGCAGCACTTTCCTAAACATCACAATTGTACTATTCAGGTAAAACTGAAATAAAATAAAAAAAAAAAAAACCTTAAAGCAAGTCCCTTCCGAACTCTTAAGGTGGATTTTTAATGTTTTTAAAAATATTATAGATTTACGCAAAGATGGAAAAATAAAATATATTTTCAAACAAGAGAGTGTTAGAGAGTCAAGTTATTATTTTCATAATAAATAAAAAGAAAACAAGTCGATAGAATAGAAATAGAATAGAGAGTGCAAGTGTTAAAGGGTCAAGTTTAGCTGAAGGAGATCCGTCTTTAGCCGTTTCTTAAAGATTATTAATTAAAGTCTTCACCTTAAGAGATAATCCCCATGTACAGTATATAATGAAAAATATGGTACGTATTAATCATGTAATGTAAAATATCATATTTATGAGGTGTTCCTTTAGCCTTTTGAACACTATATATTGTAGTCATTTTTGTTGTTTGAACTCTGGAGTAGCAAGTAAACAAACAAAAATAATAATGTAAATCTCTAAAACCATTATTTACTTTATGAAAAAGGAAAAAAAAAAACTCCCAAAAAAACGAAGTACTACTACCAGGCACTGTAATATGTAGTGGAGTTTCTTCTATTTTCAATTTTCATCCATTGTCAACACAGTTTATACAGCTCTTGTCTTCTGTCAATTCATTTTGCATAATCTCTCTAACACAACTTGAGCATGTTTTCATTTCTGGAGAGGAATTTACTCTCTCACTCTTGAGTCCCAGTCAGGGGTTTCTTTGGCAAAATGGGTGCACCATTTGGGCCTGACATGTGAATGAACTGCAAGGATTAGTGTGGATTAATGCGGAGTTTGCCTGATGGCTGCTGAGATTTATCTTAGCGGACAATGTGTTACTGCTCCCAACAGGCTGCACCCACCCATCTTTATTTTGTAATAAGTTTGGATAAGCAGCTGGCCGCTGCTTCCAACTAACGAATCCAATGCTCCCCATTTAACAAGGCAGAGTTTGAGTGACAGGTTTAACGGCTGTGCGAAAAAAAAAAAAAAAAAAAAAAAAAAAAAAAAAACATCACTCATTCATGCCGTGTGCTAGCATTAAGACATCAGCATGTGCAGCAGTCACCGTAGCCTCTGACATCAAACGTGCAGATCTGTCATTCGGCATGAGGATCTGTTGACGCATTGCCATATGGTTGCGAACCTTTACTTATTAATCTGTCACAGCAATTGTATGCGAGCTATTAGAAATGCATTAGTTCTGGTAATACATACAGTAGCAGCTGTGATTCAGCCTATACATTTTAAATGAGAGGGGATAGAATTAATCTAAAGGACTGAACTCACATCAATCATACAAAAAAGAATACATACACAGCCAGCGCACGCAAAACAAATTTCTCCAATTTCATCCACCGGTCTTCCCATAGGAAAAATTTATTGCTCAGTGGATGCTTTTCCTAAGCTCAGGAGACTTCTCACATATCTCTCATTTTAGTATCATCAGCATTTCAGATGTTTCTCCTAAAATTCCTTAGGAGAAATGGAAGTAGACACAAATGAGACATGAGAAATATTTGGGATGTTAAAGAGATCTCACTTTTGATTTTTACATGTCCGTTACGGCACATTCCTCAGTGACATGGAGAAACACAGTTATGATTCTCCCCTTTCTTTTCCCCAAAACTGACACTGTTGGAAAGTTGTGGTAATGGACTGCTTATGCAAGTCTCTCTCTAAAGGGCCTCTTTCTGTCTCTCTGTCTCTCTCTCTGAGGTCATCGGTAACCAATTACTTCTGAAGGCTACTACAGTGACCACAGAAGTATTTGGACACTTGGGTTACGCTTAAAAATGTATGAATGTTGTGGCATTAGATGACAAAAGCAAGTGGAATTTTTTTCACTTCAAGAAAGAAATAAAGCACAAACACACTTTAGGTAAGCAAAACTTTTGGAATACAGATTCAAATTACATTTGGATGTAGTGTTCAAGGTTAATTCAGTAACATATTCTGACACTTCTTGGCTGTAGTGGATCGTGATTATAGTTAAGGTGATTCTCTACACCTCTGTTAGGACACCTGTGTGAACTTGAGGAGAAATGACCTCACACAAACAACCTGTTGATTTCAGGCAAAATAAGTCAGTCTGAGAAAAGGTCTAGCATCATTCTTGCATTATTTCCAGACACCGTATCTTTGATTATGTATTTCTAATGTAGTGACATTCATGCATTTTTTCAGTGTGGCCTAAGTGTCCCGATGGCTGCACTTCTTAACATTACAAACAATATTAAGCTAACTGTTACATTTAGTTTAGTCCAGTGTAACCTAATATATTCAGGTTGCTTCAGTAATGTTAATGTAATGAGTGCCTGAGCATTAGACTTTTTAGAGCAGCAAATCTATCTAATTTTTATAAATACTTTTGAGAATTTTACTCTTGATTTTAACAAAACTGATTGATATTTCTCTAAATTGCTTTGAATGCTAAGACGTGTCTGAATTAAAAAACAAAACTGCACTATATGTAGATAGGAGCAATATCATGTTTATACAACAGATCGATGCACAAGTATGTAAATAAACAAGAAACGACCACGGAGTGTCTTAAAAATGCTTTTGTATGCGGAAATACTTCCTTCTGCCATGGATTCAAAATCTCAAGTTAACAATGAAATACTTCATTGAAAGATCACTTATGTAGAGCAGAGTATTATGAGATGGAGTGAGTGTGATTACCTGCATCTGATACAGCATTCATTCTTTAGCTCAGTCTCATATTCACAATAAAACATTAGTTTGAATGTCTGCTGAGGAAAGCGATATCTTTGTCGTACTATCCTTTCCGGTTTCTGATGACGGTGCTGCTCAGTGCGTTTGTTATCTGCATCTTACAAGGTGTTGTTGAATGTAAAATAACGTCCTAGTTTACAACCTTGTTTCAGACTCTTTCAATATAAATATAAAAGTCTGACTCACTCAAAAACAGTCTCTTGTCGCCACCTAATCGCCCCCTCACCCAAGATGAGTGTGAAAATAGATTTTAATTATGAAATATAATGGTTTATTTAAAATATATATTTACCAAATGCATAGGCTTTCTTAGCAATAATACTACTATACCAAAAAAACAATTTAGTACATTCCACATAACACAAAGTCGCATTGTAATTGTTATTCTGACACAAATTCCCACAAAAGCGGTGCAACTAAGAAAGCAGCACTAAGTAAGCTTTGATTAAATATTTTTTTTCATGTTTAATAGAGGGCTAGATGATCGTGGTTTGTTAATTATTTTACTGTATTGTTGTTTGTTGCTGTTCAAGTTGTTCTAACTTAAAATTATGCATCTGTTAAATGGGTCGCAATGAATGTATTATGTGCAATGAGCTTGTGTTTCACTGTAAAGCAGACACAATTATGTATTTCTGGTGGTCGTGGTTGTATCAATTGTCTATATTTGTGGTAAAACTGCTGCCTAAAACTGCTCACATTTTTATTTCCTGGATGTCAGATTTTTTTTAATTTCTATGCGATTTAGTTTTATTCAATACTCTGCCATGTGTATTTGCTATGTAGCTTTTAATAGGTTAACTCACTCAGAACGCATTTTTCATTCCACTGCTGTACTTTTCCATTGTATTTCAATGTAAATGTGCTACCCGACGTCTTGAATGCTGCGCTCTCATCTCAGGTCTTAAGCAGCTTCTCGTGCATAATTCTCATGCATAATAGCCTACATCTTTCTAAAACACGGTGCTAAAGTTCAAAGAAATTCAGCCACTAAAACACGTCTCTAGACCTTGCACTTAAAAAAAAAAAAAAAAAAAAAAAAAAACTTCCACTGACTTGCCTCGCGACCAAATCTCAATCAGTTTGAACCCTGTATTCTAATAGTTGTAGTTATCGGTCCGACAAATACGTGAAATGTTTTTATTTATTTTTTTACTTTTACTCTGTGCTATGTCATCGCCCCCATTCTTCACCTCAGCAGGGGCGGACTTACCCATTAGGCAAAGGTAGGCGACTGCCTTGGGCCCCCAAAAGCCAAGGGCCCCCTAATGCTTTCTAATTGCTTTTCATATAGGAGATGCCGCGATTAAGCGCGGACACGCGAACGGTTGCTGTTTACGGTGTTTATTGCACGACAATCGTCTGCGCGTCCGAGTTGAACGTGCTTCTTGTGTATCCAGCTTGTAGCAAATATAAAATTTTATGCATCTAAAGCTGACTGCCGCACGAGCGCGAGGTCCCTCTTTTCTCAGGGGCGCGCGCACACTTCTCTCTCTGCGTTCAGCGCGCGGCTGAAAGGAGCTGCGCTTTCAGTTAAAACACTGATATGTTGCTTCTCTAATTTTACATATAAGTATAGCTGAAATCACAGCACAGCTCTTGTCTTTAAAACTATTCTGTAGCCTATTTTGATTTTTTATCAGACGACGGCACGATTATATATTTTTGTGCAGATTAACTTCTCGGAAGGGAGAGCTGGTTAGTCTTAATGGGTCACGTTTCAGTCACTATTTCATATTCATGCCCGTTGTCTGACAACAAAAAGTCAAATGTATCAATGAAAACAGTTTTGAGAATTTAGCTGCAATCAAAATACAGTATGTGGCACAGAGAGGCAAACAAATGTAAATAATAAATAATAAATGTACATTTTGCATGTTCAGAAGTGAGCTGCCCTGTCATGCGAAAATGCAAACAGGTTTGTGTAAAGTGCTCAGTGCAAAGAAAGCGAAGTAATAGGAAGCTAGTATTTCTGTCTTTTTTTTTTTTTTTTTTTTTTTTTTTCATGTGTCTAAATAGACATGAACAAGTTCTTTGAAAAACATCTATGACCTATGAAACATGTCTACTCTTCATGCTCTGTTAAACTGGTTTCACTAATAATAAACATTTATTGCATAAATTAATTTTTTTTTACATTACAAAAATGCCTTAAAAGAAAAGTGTTACAGGTGTGCATATTGACACAGAAAAATGAGTTTTAAGATATGTCAGAGCAAGATATTTTCAGTTGAGACAGCTCAAACATGCATTTTTAGTCTGGGACTAGCTTAAGCCTTGTCTGTGAAACCATGGGGAAAATATTCATTTAAGGTACATTTAGAACAGATAAAAATGTGCAATTAAGTTGCGATTATTCACAAGTTAACTCATGACAATCATGCCATTAATTGTGATTATATATTTTAATTGATTGACAGCCCTAAGTTAAAATGACTAAAATAAAATGTAGGCTTACGCTGGTAACTCACATTTTCATTTTACCTGATAAAGTACCATTTATGAGCTGAGCTGTTTTGTTTAGAGCTGTTACAGTGGGAAACCACTATATTTCTGACTCCAAAAGCACCTCCTACTGGCAGAGAATGAATGTGCATTTTCAATAATCCAGTCTGCAGTTTTTGTTCAGACCAATGCGAATATTCACTCACATAAATCTGTTTTAAATAATATAATAATTTATACTTCTGACTCATCCCAGAAATATAAAGTTTCAGTTGTGAGGTTTATCATTTTATAATTTATTTTGTTTTATGTTAAACTAAAAAAAAAACGGTAAATCAATTGCTATTTCGTGGTCTACAACATGAAATAATAAAAGTATCTGCTAAATGAATAAATGTAAATTAAAGAAGTCCCATTAGAACATGTACATAAAAAATGTAGAAACATTGGACACAACAATGTGGCACCATTGTGCAGCAGCAAGCATCACGACAAAAAAGGACCTCGAGGGTTGATCTAGGTAAATGTGTGCAAATGTATAGGGCCCCCATTCCTATATTGCCTGGGGTATACAAATCAATAAACCCTCAAAAGCAACTCAGCCGCCCCCTCATCAGTGCTGCGCTGGTGCCGGCTCTGGCTGAACGGCTGCTGATATCCTGGAGCTCACATCTCCTAATGCATCAAAGCAAGTTTTTTTTTTTTTAAATATGCACTATTTTTATTAATAATCTGCATATCTGAAGTTTAAACAACTACATTCTCGCCTACTAAACTCTCTTTAAACTTACATTCTAAAACCATTTTCTGTATATATGCTTTGAAATGATGCATGTTGCGTATTGAATTAGACTTGACATAATAAGAATTAATTAATTTATTTATAATATTTTGACTTGAATTAAATCAAATAATGAAATGTGACCATGTTATCCAGTGTAAAAATGTTGAAATGTTATCCAGTGTAAAAATGATTCATGTGGTAACATCTCAATGATCTGATTTTTAAGTCAAAGATATTATTTTACTATTATTGTGTGCTTCATGTGGTAGCGTCTACATTGAATTTATTCAAGTCGCAATACTATAATCAGTGTGTTGCACCTTAATTTAAGAGTTAGATTAAAGAAAAGTTCCTTGAGGGTTTCGGTCACCTCTTTTAATAGTTAATTTAATAGTTTCACACCAGTGTGTGGTTTTATTTCTGAGGCTGGTAAACTGAATATATGTACACACCTATGGTATCTGTCCATTAAGTATGCATAAGTACGCTATACAATACTAATGCTCTTCATTACGCTAATTACACAGTGGTCCCACTGTTTCCTGTCGGGTGACACAGACCTAACACAACGTAGTGTACAGCAACAAATGACAGCGATGACTCATGCACTGCTGTTTCTGGATCTTAAGCACAGCGTCTACTGTTTAATAACTCATCCAATATGCTTCCTATTGTGTCTGATTTGAGAGTGTCGTATTTGAGGCAGAGTGGGAATGTCAGTTTTGAGGGCCCTGCTGTGAGAGCTTGACTCTTACACATTCACAGAGGCTGGCAAACAAAAACAATTTGACTCCCCAGCTCCTCTGAGCTTATTATCTCTATTTATGCCAGCTTTGCACAGTGTCAAGACAGTAACAAATTAAAGTTTAAGAGGTTGAGAGCCACGGTTCCTGCCGTCTGTTATTGTTTCCTATTCAAGTTTCATCAAGTGAAGAATACGAGCTGGAGTGCTGAGGAATTATTAAATCAGAGATGAATTTTTTAGAGCAGGTTTTGCATAGCTTAACAAACACAATGTTCACAAAGAAAGAACAAACACATTTTAATTTGTGTTAAGAACTCTAACACCATGATGTTTGCTTTACATTTTATACTTTCTCATCAGTTGCCAAATAAGTTAAACATCACTTAATTCTACTTCAACATTGTAATGCTACATCACTGAATCAGTGTCTCTCCACAATAAACACCACAATAAATGCAGTACTTTGAAATACAAGTAACAGCACCAAATGATGTGTTGCAAAAGCACAAAAGTACCATAAAACCGACCACATAATTAGACTCATCGCAATTAATTACATTCAGTTCGCCGCACACGTTCTGAGGTTCTCGATGTTTCATTTTCCACATTATCACATGACACATTGCATCACATCCAGTGTTATTTTGTACCGGGACCGAGGATCCCATATGCTTTCAGAACATAATTACAATCTCAACAATAACGTATCTATTACTTGATGACCGTAAATGAGCGCTCTGCCACATCTGCATTTTTATTTTACGGCCATCTGTTCTGCTAGTCGTGGTGTTTAGCTTTCACAGTTTAATAATGAATCATAGGCTTTGAAGAGAACAAGTACCACAGAACAATATACATGTTCATTATGGCAATAATGGGATGGCCATCTCATGATTGACCATCTGCCCTCTTGTTTTGGAAAAAAAATGTGAAGTCTCATGAATAAGGCAAGACGTAAAGGAAATGTAATGAGAGTGGAGAGGATGAGATAGATATTTATCAAGCAGCGACGTATTAGAATCAGATTACACTGAATTTTATTGGAAATTACTAAAATGGTCATTTATTCAGTGATATTTCTTATATTTATGGAATGATGAACATATTCACCACTCATTTGCAGTGAATACACAACGTTTGTTCCACTGTATTGCAGTTTTGCCCAGCACTTTAACATTATAACTGTACAGCTTCTTTGCAATAAAAAAAAAAAAAAAAACTTCAAATAAACATCTACATTTCCTCTGATAAAACATTGCAAGTCACTTGTGGATTCAATAATCTGTTAATTGTCTGTAAAAGACACTGGGAACGCACAGACCACCCTTGTGTCATTCTTTGGGGAAGTATAGCTTTTTATAGAGATTAGCCTCGCTTAAGGGACGTCGCAACCGCGTCCCCTGCTCTCCAGCACAGCGGGAGGGCTCTCTTCCCAGAGTCTTCATCCTGAATCTTTTCCCCCCTGCCTTCCTTGGCAAAGGATTGGTGTGACATTGCTTTTCAGTTCTTATTCAGGCTGGGTGTCTCCATGCTAATGCTTCCCGGACAGAATCTCTGGCATCCCAAAAGGATGACAAAGGCTCGGCGAAAGTCGGCGTTGAAGGCGTATATGATGGGGTTGAGAGAAGAATTGGCCCATCCAAACCAGACAAAAACATCAAATGTTGTTGGACTGATGCAGGGGAGACCGGCCGATGTGCGCTTACAAAACGGCACCATGCAGTTCAGGATGAAGAAGGGCAACCAGCAGCACACGAAAACCCCCATTATAACAGACAGCGTTTTTAAGACTTTCGTCTCTCTTTTGAAGGACAGTTTGAAGGAGCTCTCCGAGTCCACGTTGGAGCTGCTGCCCATGCTGTCATGGCGGATCTTGGCGCTCTCTGCTGCCCTTTCCAGAGCCGAGATCCGTCGGATCTGCTTCTGGGCGATCCGGTAAATCTGAGTGTACGTTACAATCATGATGGCGACGGGAATGTAGAAGCTGATGAGCGAGGACGAAATGGCGTACGTTCGGTTGAGGCTGGAGTCGCAGTTGTCCGTCAGCAGAGCCCTGCGAGATGCATTGACCTCCGGAAAGCCTATCGGCTGAGCCTTGTGCCATTTGAGCTGCACCGGGATGAAGGAGATAAGAACGGACAGAGTCCAAGCCACGCTGATCATCACAAAGGCCACTCTGGGAGTCATCTTCCTCTCATAGCGGAACGGGCTGGAAATGGCCCAGTATCGGTCCACACTAATAACGCACAGGTTCAGGATGGACGCCGTGGAGCACATGATATCGAAAGCCACCCAAATGTCACAAAACGCTCCAAAGGGCCAGAAGCCTGCAACCTCTGTCACGGCCTTCCAGGGCATGACCAGAATGGCCACCAGCAGATCTGACACAGCCAGCGAGATGACAAAAAAGTTTGTAACTTTAGAGCGCAGGTGGCGAAACTTTGTGACAGCTGCACAAACCAGTGTGTTCCCGAGCAAAGTGGAGAGGATTAGAACGGACAGAAAGCAACCAGTCAGAACCCGCGTGGAGCGGTCGCTTTCCACCAAGCCGCTGTCAATGACCGTCGTCAAGTTCAAATCCATCACTGCCATCTAATATCTCACTGCATCATGAGGACTAGACGTGAAGTGTTTGAGTCACATCTCAAGTAAGGGCATTTTTCACACCAAAGTTCATATTTCCAGTTCATATTCCATTGCATCCACTAAACTCCTTCAGGTTCAGTTATACTGGTATGCCATTCAGAAAAACATAATTATATCATAGTAGCATATCATTGATCCTGCATCCATCCAAACAAAGTCTTTACTCATCCATCCAGTGTTCACTTGTATATCTAGTAGATATCATGTCCTTACATCATAAGAGACTGAGACACGTTTCAGAGTGCAATGGGGAATAACCTGTTCCTGCATTTCTGTGTGTCAACAAAGAGACAAAACTAATATTAAGAGAATAAATACCTACTTACGATAACAAGCAAATCAATTTAAACTCACCTGTTAGATGACACTGAAGCGCTTCTGTTTGCTGTTATATACGAATAACGTTGCACTGTTTGTTTTATGAACCGTCTTCTCCGTAAAAAAAAAAGCGATTTGTTTGAATTAACATGAAAGATAACTTGTTTGGTGAGCGTCCTCGGTGAATGACTCGCGCGCACCTTTATCCTGTCGAAATGAAGGTGTTATTCCTTCGGGATGCGCTCAACGCGACGAACGCGCGTCGAGATCGGTGAGACCCGGCGCCGAGTGACATGACAAACACACTTCACACCGAGATGCGTCGAGCCAGACCCCGAGGGGCTTGAGAAATGACTCAGTAGGTCCGGTTTTAGAGTCTGCGCTAAAAAAAAAAAAAAAGAAAGAAAAAAAGAAAAGAGAGACAAACATTGAGTCCCAGTGGAGCTCAGTGCACGTGCGCGCTGCGCTCTCTACTATTAAACTTGAACGATTCATGATCCATGCTTTTAATTAAATCTTTATTTTATGCTCAGGCTATGAATTGCATGACTGCGTTTGATTATCGCTGTTGTACTTTTTTTCTCTTCAGTAGGCTACTGCATGACTGAATTGCTAATTCATTCATTCATTCACTTGAGTGCTGCAGATTTACTGATGTTAACCTATATAGCCGAAATACCTGAAATAAGCAAATGTGTCGTAAAACTCACATATTTGGATTGTCAGGTATTATAACCTAAATCAAGTCAACGAGGACACCTAATGGGGAGTGCCATACTAACCAAATGCGTTTCTTCATGCTTTTACATTACGCACTTATTTTTAATATCTAGTCACTTGTTAGGGGTCCTCCTCAATGACTATGTTTATTAAAATGCTAATTTCTGCATATTAGGTTTGCAGAATTATTTTAGCAAGATTAAAAGCCAGTACAGTATATTTCCTATATATTCTGATGCATGCAAAATGATGAACTAATGAGCTTATCTGATAATATTCTGATAATCTTCAGGTTTAATCACCTAATTAGTCATTTAGTTACAGTGAAGTTCCTTTGTATGAGTCATACTGAAGACCTCAATGTATTTAGTGTTTATTATTTTCTAGAGCAGTTTGCGCTGTTATTGTGCCCAATGTATGATTGTATTTATTATTATGATTATTGTTTAAATATGTAATGCAGTTTGGACGCTATAGTGTGAAAGGTCCTGTAAACCGCATATATTCCACACAATGTTGTTGGAAAAAATAAATAGCGATATGCACTTTTTTTTTTTTAAATTGTAACATTTATCATTACAATTTTGTAATGATAAATGTACGCCTTTTGGAAAAAAAAAATCTTTTTTTTTTTTTTTTTAAGCTGAGTATGAACACACTGACATGAGGAGGGTATGGAAACTAAGATATAAAAAAAGTCCTATGTAAAGTATTTTATATCCTCTATCTTTATTTTCACTGAAAGTGGGTCTGCTCTTGAAATTTGATCAAACCTGTAATTTAGTGCAACTGTGTGAGAGAAACCTTTGTGATGATGAAGACTCCTTGTTGGTGGGTTTGATGCAACAAAGCTTAAGATCATGATATAGACTGACTTCAAAGCTGCTTAACTGTTTTATTCAACCTAAGAAAAGGTTTCTTTTAAAAGAGAAACATGCATTAGATCTATAATGGCATTTAAAATTGTGCTTTTTCTGTGTATTTTTTATGCAACAACTTGGTTCATCTTGCAGTGCTTTGAAAGACTCAAAACGAGCATCGGTTACCAGAAGAAAACAAACATTGTCTTTACCAATAAATATTGTGTTTCTTAAAAGTGACTTTTTATTGTGACAATGCCACATTCAACAATAAATTGTAAAAGTTTTTACATTTTTAAAAGCATACACGCATAATTTTAAATATTGATCCTTGTGCATATCAAATTCATTCGTAGTCTCATGATGTGCACCATCACTGAATGCTGAAATTGATTATTATATTACTGTAATCACATCAGTCACTGAAACCTGGAAATGATCTATTTCCTAAGAACTAAATGTACTTGACTGTAAAGTTTTGGCTTCCTGAAAACTGATTATTAGACTTGATAAGAAAACATGAGGAATATAGAGGAAAATATATTTCTTAATAGAAATACTGATATGTAAATTGTTAACGTATGTGATTGGTAAAACCTCAGTGTATAAGCTGACCATATAAGGAGTGCTGACGCATATCATGTCCCTCTGTGGCTCTTTCCTGATTAAGGTCAGTCTGTTTCAAGATCAGATCCAGATCAATGCAGACGTTTCTACTGGTTTCTCAGGTTGGATTGATGAAGCTGGACACTTGAAAAATCATCAAGGACACAATGATCTGTGAGTTTAGATTTGGCCACCAGCAGCTCATAAATCACAGCTTCAAAGCAGACGATCTGTCTGGAGTCGCCGAGGCCTGAGCTGAGAGCTTTTACACAAGCTCCCGCTGCTTTTGCTCCTGCAGTTTCAAAATCATCGTCTGACATGTATGAATTCTTTCAGTCATCACTGTCTGACTCTGTTTATCTCAAGCAACAAATCTGAAAGTATCGGTAGAGGACACATTTTTGGGGGGCAGGAAACCAGCAAAACCCATCTCTTCCCCTCACTCCTCCTTACGAAACTGACATGACTGTCAAGATAGCATCTCATCAAATGTTTTTGTACTTTTATATGGAACTTTCTGTCTGTTTTAAAAAATGTGTTTTCTGAGATGATAACCTAAAATCACATCTGTGACTCAGCTAAATTGTAAAATGCATGGATTTTACGTAGAATGTGTCTAAGTGTTGCAATAACGTGAGCGTACAGTATGTAGTGAATTGCGTGATTGCATCGTGTCTTGTCCATGTCTCTGACTAGTCCAGTTCTAACCAGATGGGGTTTATAAATAAAGTAATTGCAGTGCAGCTGATGGCTCTCTTTGTGGAAGTGAACAGAGTCCAGATAAGGTGCCTGTGTGTTTAAGTCTACATAATGTTGAGTTCAGAAACAGCTGCGAAGGCACTTTCAACAGATAGGGTACAAAATACAGTCTGAAACTCATTTTATTTTTTTTAGCAAATGTGAAGAAGGTCAGTTTAAGGAGGTGCATAGCCTACAGAAAATGTTAATAATCAGCCTCAGAAGGACAAAAAGGATAAATTTATATTTAAATTTTAGATTTTTTTTATTTGACTTCAGAAAATTATATAAATTCTAGTAATAAGTAGTTTGTTTAATAAATTGAACATACATTAATTTAATTAATATTTACATTTTTTAGATTTTTTTTTCTCTCTCTTCAGAAATGGTATAAATTATGTCTATTTTTGTCAGAACACCCATTGTGATTTTTATTTTTGTATGGTTGCATTATTTTAAATGTTGGAAACAGGCAGCAAGGTCAAGATTAGGGTCAGGGTACAAAATGGGTCAAAATCATAATTTAAGGGGAATTCAGGCATTTAATGTTTAAAACTAGCTAATTTTATGCTACATTAATTTTATGTTTCACTATGAGTTTAACATGCCTAATAGTCCTCGCCTCAAAAAAGGGTTTGTGGCTCTAATTTTGAATAAAAACAACCAATAAGACACAAAAGTGCACCTTATTCACGGGAAGACCTGTGAACTGATTGATCTTGAAGTCTTCATATACAGGAAGTCCAATTTCTGGCATAACCGTCTCGCAACGCTCTCTGGAAGCTGGGTGTTCTTCGTCATTGGTCTCCTGTGTTGTTAGGGATGCTTCATCTCGTCAGGACGCTGCCAGCAGCTGCGGGACTGTCTGTTTCTATCAATCAGGCTTAATATCATATACACGGCCTCCTTCAAGATGCACCACATCCCATCAGTACAGCCAAGAGTAGATAAACAATACACAGCTGTGTCAGTTTGACTACATCACTACCGCAGCAATACAGACTTGCTAAGTGTATATGTTACAATTTGCAACTTAATGTGAGGTTTTGCATCCATCTAGCTTATATAATTGCCATGCACTGAAGAGACTGAAATGCATTCAGCAGCTAAAAAAGTCTGTAAAAATACTGTCCATCTTCCATATTGATTTTTCATAGGTGGTTGCAACAGGTTTCCCCTATATTTTGACTCCTGAATTGTGTTGCATTGTGCTGTAAGTTTAAAGGAAACGTCCGTAAATGTAATGGAAAGTAAAAAAAAAATAAAAAAATTCTGACAGTCTGCATGGAAATCAAGACAAAACATGAATGAGGCAACAGAAAAAGTTGATCTAAAAATATTCCCTTTATTTAGAATTCAAGTCAATATCAAATCTGTGATCATTCTGTAACATGATGTTTGTATTGTTACAATACAAGTCAAGACTTTAAAAAATAAAGTATAGGGATAATTTTTCTTCCTGTGATAAAGACAGTAACACTTTTTTGAATTGGATACATTCCGTTTTACAAACAAGTTTGAGGATAGAGAACACAGACTGGTCAAAATAAATAAATAAATAGAATAAATAAATATATGGATATTGACTAAGGCGTCCGTTTAGTTACTTTTTTGACTTGCATTATTAATGTTTTGGTTTGCAGTGTGCATTCCAGTTTTGGATGAAATCAATGTTGTCCTGAATCAACTTCTTGAAATCATCTGATGCCAGTTTTTTTGGGTTATGCGTCTTGAAGTTACAGTTGTCCTTCACCTGGAAAAATCAAAAGACAAAACATAAGCAATGCATTATTTGAACTTTAAAAACTAGCGCAACTTTTTATGCTGCATTGTGTTTAGGACACAGAATTCTTTCTATAATTGAACAGAGATGTTAGAATTCATGGTGAGGTCAGGGGTTAAACATAGCCCAGTGGACAGTGCAAATAATTCAAAACAAACGTCTTACGTCATCCATTAGAGAGAAATGCTGCAGGTTGTCCCGAATGCTGACCAACAGGGTTTGGGGTTCTACCTTACTATCAATAACTGTATTCAGAAAGTGCTTCAGGCGTTCTGCAAAAATCTTCTTGCACTCACACTGTGGTTAAAAAAACAATCCCCATAAGAATACATTCATGCAATTTATTATTGTATTTGTTTTTGCAATTGCTTCAGTGTTCTGTAGGCCAAGTACAGAGAAAATGACACAAAATACTCACTGCATTCTTTACATCCCGAGGTGTTTGGATTGGTTCTGATATACTGATTGCCTAGAAATTGAAACACAAGTTAGATGATATCAGAGAATGTGTGCCACATATATTTACCTTTATAAGTCCATATTAGTAGCCAACAACAAATATTTCTCTCTTTAGACATTGTGTTTAACTATGTTTAAGAACTAAATCAAAGCATGATCAATATGGCAACCAACCACTAACAAAACACAAGTCTTTCTCTTTCACGCCTTAATGCAAAAATAATTCACTTACGTTGAACGGACGCTTCTTAAGTCTTTCAAGTCTGCGCATAATTTCAGAGAAGGTTTTAACGGTCATGTCTGAGTTTGCATAGCTAAGAGCAAACAGTGCGAAGAGAAGAATTAGCAGTTTCATGTTCTTGTTCGCAGGGATGCTTTCTAGAGATAATGATCTCATTCTGCACTCTAACCCTTTATATACACCATAGCGCAGGAAACTAATACCACATACGCTTACACCTTAAATATATCCGTGATGTAACCAAGTTTCTAAATTGGTTAAAGGGGAAAATGCTTACTACCCACAGAGGAAAACTGTGTTGGAATGTATACAAAAAGGTTAATTTTATTATAGTAAAAGTACATTTTTTGTTGTTATATAATAATACTGTGTACATAAAAAATGTACGGAAGAGGATTAGGGCCAAACAATAGTACAAAAATTAAACCATCTCGAGATTAAAGTAATTAAATTACAAGAAAAAAATTGTTATATTTAGAAAAAAAAAGTAAAATGTTGAGAATAAACTTGTTAAATTACGAGAAAAAAGTTCTAAAATTTCCTTTCATCTCATTGGACCGTGTCTAACAGCGTCTGTGGTGGCGAAGACCGGAGAGAAACGCGATCGACTAGGGTTCAAATCCGTCTTTTGCCGAACTCTCTTTTCTTCCTTTTCTCATCACATATCACATCGGAAAAGTGGAAATCAACTGCCTAATGAGTGTTTAATAATAATGTATTAATTGGGTAGGTTTAGTGTTACTACAGTTAATCGATTGTAAAAACTGATTTGTGGACTGAAAAGTATTCTAACTGCTTGTTGCCGCTAGGGCTGTGACGGTCGCCGTAATAATCGCATCACCGTGGTGTCTACTGCCACCGGCGGTAGTGCAGGTGACGTCACACACTCTATAACAAGCATAATAAGTTTTGGCCAAATACAAAAGAGACAGCGATAAATGAACGATACCTATTTCAAAGCGTGTGCAGACGAGGAGTTAATGCGGCACTTGCTGGGTGGCGGAACAGTGAACCGTGTCTACACCGGACACAACACCGCCGCATCACAACAGGTTGAGTCTGTCTAGTGTCTACACAGGACATTTGAACTCTGTGTCAGTACCTCATAAAGAGGACGAGGCAGTTAACTGTCGGGGATTTGTCATGTCGTGTCGTGTCGCATCCAATGTAGCATCACATTATAATAAAATACTATAGTATAATATTTTGTCGCGCTGCACCACTTGCGTCTGGTAGACAGGGTGTATTAAACTTTCTTTTTTAGGCTACTTTCTTGTTTAACTGTATAATTTCTTTTACATTTATTTTAGTGTTTTGCAGGCTGCGTATTCACTGACGGAAGTGCTAAAATAAACACGAGCTGACGAGTTAAATCAGGTGTGTTAGATGAGTGAGACAGTGCTGCTCCAGGACAGTTTTGAAAACCATTTCAGAGACATGTTCTTAAATGTGACTCATATAAAATATATTAAATGCATGCACAGATTTAAGTCAGCTTTAATTGCCTTTTTGGTAACTGCATGACTTAACTGACCACGACTTTGCATGCATGTAGTTTATTTTTTACCGCGGTGGTAAAAATCTGCCACCGTCACAGCCCACAGCAGATGAGTTTGTTTCTTCATCAAATTTGGAGAATTGTGGGATTTCATCACTTGCTCAGCAATGGATGCTCTACAGTGAATGGGTGCCGTCAGAATGAGAGTACAAACAGCTGAAAAAAACATCACAATAATCCACAAGTAATCCACACCACTCCAGTCCACCAGTTAACATCTTGTGAAGTGAAAAGCTGTATGTTTGTAAGAAACAAACCCATCAAGACATTTTAACTTTAAACCGTCACTTCTGGCCAAAATATAAGTACGTAATCTATAATCATTCGCTGCAGAGAATCCAGATTAACCCGCCATTGACGAGTTATCTCGTATTTTAGAAGACAACGCTTCCGCGCCAAAGGCTTTTCGTGTTTTCACTGTTATACACTCAGGGCGCTATTACACATCTTCTGAATGAGTACAAAACCTCCCGAACAAAAACACACTTGAACAGGACGGAGAAACGAGCGAGCTCTTATGTAAACAGATGCATAATGAGAAATAATGCGATTATCGGCAATAGACAGCATATAAATGAAAACTGCATAATGTTACGGAGTAAAATGATGATCCAGGAAGTGGTATATGTCTGTGCATATAGGTGTTGATGGAAGCGATTTACTGGATTTATGCTTTGATAATCATGCTGAATATTATCCAGATGTAGTTTTTGATAAAAAAATGATTTTCTAAGCTTTTTTGCTCAAAACTATAAATTTATGAAACCTACTTATATTCAAGAATGCTTTAAGCTAGAATAAAACTGATTTTTTTTGTTTAAAAGTAGAGGCTCTAGCATTTGTTTTGGTGTATTGCATGTTCAAATATTCATACAGCAAAATATACCGGAGGCCATCAAATTTTAGTGAAAATCATCAAAATCGCAGGCGGTGGCTGTTCTTGATAGTTCTTGTGTGTAAACTAGTCATTGGGAATGTACAATATCTCTTGACTTGTGGAATTTTTTCTCAATAAGCATACCGTTTATGTGGATGTCAGAGGTTTCTGTAGACTTTTTTGTGGTACTGACACAGTTTACATTAGTATCTAAAAAGTTATAGTAGAGCTGTTTATACACTATATATATGTCTCGTATGAGGAACTAGTTCAGCTGGGTGCTTTCACACTGCATTTCAAAGCTAATCAGGAGGAGGTGGGCACATAAGTTTGTGTAGCTGCACTGTGGGAAATCCATTGATAATGATAAAATAATTAATATAGGCTCCACCTTCACAAGATAATAATAATAGCAGCTTACACTGAAATGCAAATTAATGACTCATCACAGTATCATCAGTGATATGAAAGCACCAAAACTATGTTGCTACATAAAAAGGAAAGAAATCATGAAGGGTTTTTTTTTTTTTCAGACAACAGCATTGTCACAACAATCACAGTTCAAACAGATCCACGAAAATGACTTAGAACGCTGTATTATGCATGCCAGGCCAGTAGTTGGCGGTGTCGCTAGTGTATGCGTACAGTTTACATTTATGCATTTAGCAGACGCTTTTATTCAAAGCGACTTACAATGCATTCAGACTAACATTTTTTACCTAACATATGTTCCCTGGGAATTGAACCCACAACCTTTTGCGCTGCTAACGCAATGCTCTACCACTGAGCCACAGGAAGACTTCCAGTTGAATGTGTAGCCTTTCAAAGTATACTCCATTTGATGTTGAGTGTGAACACGAGCGATCGACACATGCGCTATTGAAAACTTCATCCATGTCCAGTGTCTGCTCTATTTTTCTCCAAAATTTATGACCAATAACATTTTTTTTTAAAACTCTTTTAAACTAAAACTGGGCTATCCCATCCCATTTATTAGTAATTATTTTATTAATTTATAAATGAAAAAATTAAAAAGGGCAGAAAAAATAGAAATACACATCTAAATTAAATGACTAAACAAAAAAATGAATAAAAGAAGTAATGTAGGAATTATGCTTCAAAGCTTGCTGACGTGCACGAAACCAGCTATATATTGTATCCGGAAATAACGTCTCTATTTAGATATTATATACACTATAATTAGTGCTGTCAAACGATTAATCGCGATTAATTGCGTACAAAATAATTTATTTTTTGTTTACATAATATGTGTGTACTGTGTATATTTATTATGTATATATAAATACACACACATACAGTATATATTTTAAAAATATTTACATGTATTTGCATGTATATATTTATATTCATATAATATATAAATAAATTTAATATATAAACAGGATATTTTTCTTAAATATATGCATGCATGTGTGCGTATTTATATATACAAATAATAAATATACACAGTACACACATATATTATGTGTATGCGATTAATCGCAATTAATCGTTTGACAACACTAACTATAATATATATATAAAATATATTTTATATTATTATGTAGAGTATTATAATATAATATAATATAATATAATATAATATAATATAATATAATATAATATAATATAATATATATTATGAGCCATTCTATAAGGTGACATTTCAGCACTTGACTCCTAAGTAGCACTTAAAGCACAGTTACGTGCGATTGCGTTAAGGGCATTTTTTGGAAACACATGTGAAACAATAACGAACGATCGTAAAATGACTCGTAGAAAACACTCTTAAGCGCTAAGATCAATCGTTATTCAGAAACGCAGACCAGGACAGTGTTGCCACCTTGTGGAAAAACTGATTACTGCAAAACAAATTCAATGCACATGTGCGATGTACTATTCTGATGACGAAATTTGCATCATGCACACTGTACACTGACCCTTGCATACGTGTTATTCTTTGGGCTTAAGATGAAAAACAGACTTCCACTGTAAGTGCAACTCTCAACACTTTTGGTTTGTTTTTTAGAAACTGGAACAAGTGACGATAATCGAAATTGCTTTCTATGGTAATTAAACAGAATTTTCATACAGATATTCCCACTTGTTGATATATTACTATATATCATCATTACACATTCTCTGGAAAACCTGATTAAACACACTTGTGCAGTCAAACAGTTATGAATAATGAGCACTAATCTGTATAACTGAAATATTTTCCAGTCAACTGTTTTCCTTCACAGTTGAACTACATTTAGAAAAAAAGGCACAAATCTGTCAGTGGACTGGTATCCTTTAAAAGGTACTAAATCTGTACCATTTAGGGGTAAATAAGGTGAAACGTTGGACCTTTTAGCTTAGGATATTGCCCCAGTGAGAGCTTTGTACCTTTCAGTCTGAGAGTGTAGTTTCATGACATATTACGTCATCTTTGTAAACAAATTCAGCTCAAATCAATATTTCAGGTACTTTTGTGTATTATTTATTAAGTAGCTATTTAATGTTCAGGATCATGTATTGTCAAATTAGCTTATAATATAGTCATTCGGGACCTGACATCACTGTGCATGTGACAACACAATCAGCAGTGTTAAATGCATTTGCTCCTATTGACCCCTCTGCATTTTAATTAGTATTATTATTGATTTTATTGATTTTTTTTTTTTTTTTGCATTTTTCATAATAATAAACTTAAACTTCTGTTACTTTTTTTTCACTTCAGCAATAATATGCCTAGTGTCTTCTTAAAAAAAAAATAGACCAAACTTAAGTCTGCGCTCCAAAGCTTTCAAGATTTACGACAGATTAAGTTGGAAATTTGAAAATTCAATTTCGTTTTCAGGTCTATGCTCAGAAATTGGTTAACAGGTAATAAACAAGTCATTTCTATTTTATAAATGTTATTTAGTACCAAAATCTCCAAAAAAATACAAAATATTAAATAAAAACATTATCAAACTAAAATATACTTCATTCATTTTCTTAAAATAAAAAAATAGCCAAGTGTCAGCACATTTTTGTCATTTTGCAAAGCTGCATGTTTATGGGCTTCACATGAATCTGAGAAAAAAAGAGTGACTCATTTCAGGTGATCAGCATGATGAGTCTACATTTCACTACTTGTCTTGTCTCTTAACACCATCAGGTGCTTAAAAAAAAAAAAAAGAAAAGAAAAAAGAAAAACTTGAAATGTTGTCTGCCCACAGTCTATATTTCGTGGAATTCACCTTGTGTGGCTCTGCCCTTGTAACGTGACTTATAGCTGCTTGTGGTTACTAACAAATTGATATTTTATATAATTATCTAAAATATATATAAATATCTGTATATAGACTTTATATAGATTTTTATATAGACTTTTCTCAGAGTTGCATTGTTCAGCATAATCGTCTTATGATTTGTCACCACCATTTCATCATTTTTCATTAAAAGGTTGATGTCAGGTCAGTGGGCTTCATGACTCATGAGTTGTGATCACTCTGGGTATGTATGGTATGTGAAGCCCATAGATCATTCAATTAAAAAAAGGAAGAATCCGACTCATCCGTACCAGCCGAACTTCCCCAGCTTCATTTTCTCCAGTCCTGGAAGACTTTGTGGGTACATAAGCGTGCTTGTCACTGAAGGCAGCGGTTGACACAGTGTTTGTGAATTTTGAGGTAGGGTATGCATTTCTGCATGTATAAGAGAGATGGTGAGTGATACGAGAAGTGTGTTAATGTCAACCCCAGGTTGTACCATTGCGCTTCTTCTCCGCAAGGGAGAATTATTTTTTTTTTTTTTTTTTACCAGAGAATAAACCCTTAGCGTGAACAATAAAATATGACTCACATTTCAGACATTCAGAAGTTCAAGGACATTGTGGACATTCCAACGTACTTTTATTCCATAAAAGTACTTGTTCCATTTTTTAATTTAAAAAGGTATTTATTTATATATATATATATATATATCGTATAAAATTTTATAAACCCCTTATAAAAATCTATATAACCCCATAAAAATAACCAAAAATATACAAACATACAGTGCTGCTTGAAAGTTTGTGAACCCTTTAGAATTGTCTATATTTCTGCATAAATATAACCCAAAAAAAACACCAGATTTTCATGCAAGTCCTGAAATTTGACAAAGAGAACCCAATCAAACAATTGAGTTGAAAATATATACTTTGTCATTTATTTATTCAGGAAAATGATCCAATATTACATACCTGTGAGTGGCAAAAGTATGTGAATCTCTAGGATTAGCTGTTAATTTGAAGGTGAAATTAGAGAAGGTGTTTTTAATCAGTGAGATGACTATCAGGTGTGTGTGTGTGTGTGCACACCCTGTTTTATTTAAAGAACAGGTATCTATCAAAGTTTGATCATGTTTGTGGAAGTGTATCATGGCACAAACATGATACACCTCAGAGATCTCTGAGGACCTCAGAAAGAGAGTTGTTGTTGTTCATCAGGCTAGAAAAGGTTTCAAAGCCATCTCTGAAGAGTTTGGACTCCACCAATCCACGGTCAGAAAGATTGTGTACAAATGGAGGAAATTCAAGACCACTGTTACCCTGCCCAGGAGTGCTCCACCAACAAAGATCACTCTAAAAGCAAGGTTTCAAAGGACTGCAGGCTAACTTCTAAGCAACTAAATGCCTTTCTCACATTGGCTAATGTTAATGTTTATGAGTCCATCATCAGGAGAACACTGAACAATCATGGTGTCCATGGCAGGGTCGCAAGAAGAAAGCCACTGCTCTCCAAAAACAACACTGCTGCCCATCTGCAGTTTGCTAAAGATCATGTGGACAAGCCAGAGGAATACCGGAGAAATGTTTTGTGGATGGATGAGACCAAAATAGAACTTTTTGGTTTAAATGAGAAGTGTTATGTTTGGAGAAAGAAAACACTGCATTCCAGCATAAGAACCTTATCCCATCTGTGAAACATGGTGTTGGTAGTATCATGGTTTGAGCCTGTTTTGCTGCATCTGGTCCAGAACGGCTTGCCATCATTGATGGAACAATGAATTCTGAATTATACCAGCAATTTCTGAAGGAAAATATCAGGACATGTGTCCGAGAACTGAATCTTAAGAGAATGTGGGTCATGCAGCAAGACAACGACCCCAAGCACACAAGTCGTTCTACCAAAGAATGGTTAAAGATGAACAAAGTTAATGTTTTGGAATCACTGAGCCAAATTCCGGACCTTAATCCAATTTAAATGTTGGAAGGACCTGAAGCAAGCGGTTCATAGGAGGAAACCCACCAACATCACAGAGCTGAAGTGGTTCTGTACTGAGTAATGGGCTAAAATTCCTACAAGCCATTGTACAGGAATGATCAGCAGTTACAAGAAACTTTACCTGCAGTTATTGCTGCAAAAGGGGGTCACACCAGATACTGAAAGCAAAGATTCACATACTTTTGCCACTCACAAATTTTTAACACTGGATCATTTGTCTCAGTTAATAAATGACAAAGTATATATTTTGTCTCCTTTGTTTGATTGGATTCTCTTTGTCTAGTTTCAGTGTGAAAATCTAATTATGTTTTGGGTCATATTTATGCAGAAATATAGAAAATTCAAAAGGGTTCAAAAACGTTCAAGCAGCACTGTATATACGTGTGTATATGTGTGTGTGTGTGTGTATATATATATACACACACACACACACACACACACACACACACACACACACATATATATTATATACACAATTAATCAAAATATTATGTCATTAATTAGATTAAAAATTTAATCAACTGACAGCCCTAATACACACACACACACACACACACACACACACATTTATATATATGCGTGTGTGTGTATATACATGTAAAGTGGGGGAAGTATTTATTTGATCCCCTGCTGATTTTGTAAGTTTGCCCACTTGCAAAGAAATGAAGAGTCTGTAATTTTTAGGTTTATTTTAACGGATAGAGACAGAATAACAACCAAAAAATTATTTTGAATTTCAGTGAGTGAAATAAGTATTTGACCCCTACCAACCAGCAAGAATTCTGGCTCCCACAGATTAGTTATGTGCCCAGAGGAACACAGATTAGTCCTGCCTCTTTAAGAAGTTACTCCTAATGTCAGCTCGTTAGGAGTATAAGACACCTGTCCACACAATATATATCTTCCATTCCAACCTCTCCCACCACCATGAGCAAAACCAAAGAGCTGTCAAAGAATGTCAGAGACAAGATTGTAGATCTTAACAAGGCTGGAATGGGCTAAAAAGACCATCAGCAAGAAGCTTGGTGAGAAGAAGACAACTGTTGGTGCGATTATTCAGAAATTAAAGAAATAAAAAACAATCTTCAATCGGCCTCGGTCTGGAGCTCTGTGCAAGATCTTGCCTCATGGGGTAAAGATGATCATGAGAAAGGTGAGGGATCAGCCCTGAACTACACGAGAGAAGCTTGTTAATGATCTTAAGGCAGTTGGGACCACAGTCACCAAGCAAAACATTGGTAACACACTACGCCGCAATGGACTATATATATACAGTGGTGTGAAAAAGTGTTGGGCCCCCTTCCTGATTTCTTTTTTTTTGCATGTTTGTCACACTTTAATGTTTCAGATCATCAAACAAATTTAAATATTAGTAAAAGATAACACAAGTGAACACAACATGCAGTTTTTAAATGAAGGTTTTTATTATTAAGGGAAAACTAAATCCAAAACTTCATGGCCCTGTGTGAAGAAGTGTTTGCCCCCCTGTAAAAACTGTGGTTTATCACACCTGAGTTCAATTTCTCTAGACACACCCAGGCCTGATTACTGCCACACCTGTTCACAATCAAGACATCTCTTAAATAGGACCTACCTGACAAAGTGAAGTAGACCAGAAGATCCTCAAAAGCTAGGCATCATGCCGAGATCCAAAGAAATTCAGAAACAAATGAGGAAGAAAGTAATTGAGATCTAACAGTCTGGAAAAGGTTATAAAGCCATTTCTAAAGCTTTGGGATTCCAGCGAACCACAGTGAGAGCCATTATTCACAAATGACAAAAAACATGGAACAGTGGAGAACCTTCCCAGGAGTGGCCGGCCAACCAAAATTACCCCAAGAGCACAGCGACGACTCATCCAAGAGGTCACAAAAGACCCTACAACAACATCCAAAGAACTGCAGGCCTCACTCGCCTCAGTTAAGGTCAGTGTCCATGACTCCAGCATAAGAAAGAGACTGGGCAAAAATGGTCTGCATGCCAGAGTTCCAAGATGAAGACCGCTGCTGAGCAAAAAGGAAGGTGTGTGTCCCATTACGTCTGGCGTAAAAGTAACACCGCATTTCAGAAAATGAACATCATACCAACAGTGAAATATGGTGGTGGTAATGTAATGGTCTGGGGCTGTTTTGCTGCTTCAGGACCTGAAAGACTTGCTGTGATAAATGGAACCATGAATTCTGCTGTTAACCAAAAAATCCTGAAGGAGAATGTCCGGCCATCTGTTGGTGACCTCAAGCTGAAGCGAACTTGGTTTCTGCAGCAGGACAGTGATCCAAAACACACCAGCAAGTCCACCTCTGAATGGCTGAAGAAAAACAGAATGAAGTCTTTGGAGTGGCCTAGTCAAAGTCCTGACCTGAATCCTACTGAGATGCTGTGGCATGACCATAAAAAGGCGGTTCATGCTCGAAGACACTGTGTGGCTGAATTACAACAATTCTGCATAGATGAGTGGACCAAAATTCCTCCACAGCACTGTAACAGACTCATTGCAAGTTATCGCAAATGCTTGATTGCAGTTGTTTCTGCTAAGGGTGGCCCAAGTAGTTATTAGGTTTAGGGGGCAAACACTTTTTCACACTGGGCCATGTAGTTTTGGATTTTGTTTTCCCTAAAATAAATAAAAACATTAATTTTCACACAACTGTGTGTGTATTTAAAAGAGATCAGGAAGGGGGCCAACACTTTTTCACACAACTGTGTATATGTGTGTGTGTGTGTGTGTATGTATATGTATATACAGTATATATACAGTGGGTAAGTAAAGTATTCAGACCCCCTTAAATTTTTCACTCTTTGTTATATTGCAGCCATTTGCTAAAATCATTTAAGTTCATTTTTTTTCCTCATTTATGTACACACAGCACCCCATATTGACAGAAAAACACAGAATTGTTGACATTTTTGCACATTTATTAAAAAAGAAAAACTGAAATATCACATGGTCCTAAGTATTCAGACCATTTCCTCAGTATTTAGTAGAAGCACCCTTTTGATCTAATGCAGCCATGAGTCTTTTTGGGAAAGATGCAACAAGGTTTTCACACCTGGATTTGGGGATCCTCTGCCATTCCTCCTTGCAGATCCTCTTCAGTTCTGTCAGGTTGGATGGTAAACGTTGGTGGACAGCCATTTTCAGGTCTCTCCAGAGATGCTCAATTGGGTTTAAGTCAGGACTCTGGCTGGGCCATTCAAGAACAGTCACGGAGTTGTTGTGAAGCCACTCCTTCGTTATTTTAGCTGTGTTCTTAGGGTCATTGTCTTGTTGGAAGGTGAACCTTCAGCCCAGACTGAGGTCCTGAGCACTCTGGAGAAGGTTTTCGTCCAGGATATCCCTGTACTTGGCCGCATTCATCTTTCCCTCGAATTGCAACCAGTCATCCTGTCCCTGCAGCTGAAAAACACCCCCACAGCATGATGCTGCCACCACCATGCTTCACTGTTGGGACTGTATTGGACAGGTGATGAGCAGTGCCTGGTTTTCTCCACACATACCGCTTAGAATTAAGGCCAAAAAGTTCTATCTTGGTCTCATCTTGGTCTCATCAGACCATCTTGGAGACCATCTTCAGGTGTTTTTTCATGTGTCTTGCACTGAGGAGAGGCTTCCATCAGGCCACTCTGCCATAAAGCCCCGACTGGTGGAGGGCTGCAGTGATGGTTGCTTTCTACAACTTTCTCCCATCTCCCGACTGCATCTCTGGAGCTCAGCCACAGTGATCTTTGGGTTCTTCTTTACCTCTCTCACCAAGGCTCTTCTCCACCGATAGCTCAGTTTGGCCGGACAGCCAGCTCTAGGAAGGGTTCTGGTCGTCCCCAATGTCTTCCATTTAAGGATTATGGAGGCCGCTGTGCTCTTAGGAACCTTAAGTGCAGCAGAAATGTTTTTGTAACCTTGGCCAGATCTGTGCCTTGCCACAATTCTGTCTCTGAGCTCTTCAGGCAGTTCCTTTGACCTCATGATTCTCATTTGCTTTGACATGCACTGTGAGCTGTAAGGTCTTATATAGACAGGTGTGTGGCTTTCCTAATCAAGTCCAATCAGTATAATCAAACACAGCTGGACTCAAATGAAGGTGTAGAACCATCTCAAGGATGATCAGAAGAAATGGACAGCACCTGAGTTAAATATATGAGTGTCACAGCAAAGGGTCTGAATACTTTTTAATAAATGTGCAAAAATGTCAACAATTCTGTGTTTTTCTGTCAATATGGGGTGCTGTGTGTACATTAATGAGGGAAAAAAATGAACAAATGATTTTAGCAAATGGCTGCAATATAACTAAGAGTGAAAAATTAAACCATACCCAAATAAATTATGTATGTATATACAGTATATATATATATATATACACACACACACACACACACACACTACGGGACTGTTGAATGATATACGGAATACTGTTGAACACCACACACACTTGAACCACCGAAAAGCGTATGTAGTTCCAGGCAGGTCTTGACCAAACGTTCTAAGGTGTGCAATTATTTTTAGGGAAACGCACAGCGTATGTAGTTCCAGGCAGGTCTTGACCACATTACATGTCCATATCACTTCGCCAAATAATTTGAGTAATTTCAAAGGTCCTTACAGCCTAAAAAAGCAAAAGAACCAAAACCCACAATGACACTGGTCAAATAAATAAATATAGTAAACAATAGGATAAAAACGACAGATCATTTACATGTTTTTGCAACAAAACTACATTTTAGTACAGAAATCACATACTCTATCTCTTCCGGCTCAAGCCTCTGTTACTAGGTTTAAAATGATGTTTTGGACTTAGCAACAGAGGCGTTGGATGAGATGCGGAAGAAATTTATCCTACTCACAATAGTGTTTTAATTAGAAAAATGACTTGAAATATATAATGTGTATATATATATAGTGTGATAACCATAGTATATGATATATACTTCGGTATATATATATAAAATAATATATATATATGGCCACGATATATATATGTGTGTGTATATATATATATATATATATATATATATATATATATATATATATATATATATATATACACACACAAACACACACTTATATATATATGTGCCTCCATAAGCACAAGGGGGCATATTACAGAATGTTTCTTATCTTAGGTCTTAATTTAAGATATGATATGTTAAATTAGGATTTTTCACAAATTCGTATTACAGAAGCAAATCTTAACTTGATTTGGGATTCTTATCTTACAAAATCGTATCTTATCTCTGGGAAATCTTAAATTGCATTATTAAGCTTGACAATCCACTCTCAGGTCTGTTACCAAGCAACCAACACTGTGCCATCTGCTGATGAGGTAAACAAAATAATAGAAGCTACTTCACTTTGAAAATCACCTTTTGCAAAAAACTGTAAGACATTAGTCACTATAACCAGTAATGCTCCATGACGCTTTTGTTTGTCTCTGTAAGTGTTTTTTCCGTTAGCTTTCAAATAATTTAGAAGTTAGGACAGCTGTGGGGTTATCCTACAGTTAAGACAGTTTTTAGTTTTTTTTTTTTTTTTTTTTGTCAAGTTAGGAGGTTTCTGTAATACTCCCCCAGATCCCTCATGTCAATATGGACCAAAATCTAAAGTGTTTCCAGCACCTTTTTCAATCTATGCCACAAAGAATTAAAGGGATAGTTAACCCAAAAATTTAATTACCCTCAAGCCATCCTAGGTGCATATGACTTTCATCTTTCAGTTATATAAAAAATTGTCCTGGCTCTTTCAAGATTTATAACGGCAGTGAATGGGTGCTGAGATTTTGAAGCCCAAAAAAGTGCATCCATCCATCATAAAAAGTGCTCTGCTTCCAGCAGATGACGTCAGACGTAGCGTAAGCTCCGGGGAGAAGTGATGAACGCGGAAATGCAGAGAGAGCAAAACAAAACATGAACTAGAAGTACAAAACGAGGATTTGTAACAAAAAAAAAATGTCAGAGGATTTTGCTATCCTTTGCTATCATTTTACAATAAAATTACATTTGTTAATTTTAGCTAACTAAATTATCTATGTATTGGTAACATTTTACTGTAAGGTTCCATTTGTTAAAATTCGTTAACTGTTAGTTAACATAAACTAACAATGAAAAACACTTCTAAAGCATTTATTAATCTTAGTTAGATTAGTTTATCATACATTAAGAAAATCAGAAGTTGTATTTATTAATGTTATTTAATGGAACTGAGCTAACATGTGCTAACAATAAACAGCTGTATTTTTATTAACTAATGTTAAGGAAGATTAATAAATACTGTAACACTGTATTGCTCATTGTTAGTTGTCGATGCATTAGTTAACAAATGGGACCTTACTTCTAAAACATTTTAATATTTAAAAATGATTTATGATAATGCTGTAGCTAACTCAGCAGTCAAGTGATGATTATATGATGGCTACTGAATGTTGACAATTGTTAAAAACTGCCTGAATGCCTGAAGCATGACACTCAGTATTAGAATTTGGCTTTGTAAATGCATAAAGACGACAACATTTGCATTTACAATAGACTGTTTCATCCTAAGAGATTGATAAGTGAAGATCTGTGCAGTGCAGGCAAATGTCGACAGAGCTACAAGTTCTGAAAAACAACGTTTTGAACAAGGCCACGCGGTTTCAAGACAGAACAGAGAATCAAGTAAAAACACTGACAGGAGCGATTTTGAGTTTCCGGAATGAATGCGTGTCTTAGTGCTGATGGTTTTGAATCAGACGCTTGATGAAGAGTTGTGAAGTGAAAACTACAGTCTTATAAAATGTGTGATTCAGAAGAAACGTCTCGAAGATAGTTCCTCTACTACTGAGAGACAGTGAAAGTCAAAGGCTGGAGGGTGATTTTAGGCCTTACTGTAATGGTAGACAGTCCCAGACAGGTCATGAAGGAACATTGACTTGCGTCAGTGAGTTTCGGTGAAAAAATGATGTACTGGATTGTATGCATCACCTTAAACTATTAATGTGGGCAGTAATCACACACTCATAATGCATCCACGGCCAGTGTGATATAATCGCAGGTAAAAACACTAAGGAAAACTTTGTGGTTCACACCCTATTAGTATAACACACAACAGATGACAGAGGGGTGCATGAATGTCCGCTGCAGGTAACAGCCTTGATCAATCTACTAAGATGTGCCTGTCAGGTTTTAAAGAAGTGTTTTATATGATCAGACCATTTTAGCACAGACAGAGCTTTTCTATTCTTTTTTGTCCTTCGTTGAGCAGCGTACCTCTCCATGAGTGCCACTAGAGAGCACTGTATAACCATGAAAACCTATGCCCAGTTCATCCACACACACAACTACTACAAAAGGTTGGATGATGCTGAAAGTGCACTTAAAACACTTTAAAATGCCTGTTTGTCACTACATAGAAACAGCAAACCAAGTGGCATCTGTAGACAAATTAGCTGGAGCTTTTCTCTGACCAATCATTCATTTTTCCTTTTGCCCTTACCTTATTAACCAAGGGGTCTTAGTGTAGGAAGGTGTTTTCCTTTAAGAGCCCACAGGTGTCGTAGTAGTCGAGTAACCATGTCGAGCCAACGTATAGGCGACATCATTTTTGTGTGGATTTAAATAAGTACTAAAGTATATATGTAAAATTATAATTTAAATTGACTTGGCTTTTGTTTTCATACCTGCTGAAGGTAATGACTGAAAATCAGTTTGACCAATAGCGTGCAGGCACTGCACATAATCAACCAATCCAATCATGGCATGCAAGAAGGCGGGATCTACAGACAGGGGCGTTGCACAAGATCCCGGGCCCTATGCATAGGTAGTCCTGATGGGCCCCCATGCCCCCCCTGTATTTTGTAGAAATACAGGCCAGGGCATGGATTTCATGTCTGGGTACGGTCAACCTAATTTACATCATTCACATTTGTGAGGTACAAAAAGCAAGACTGATCTTAAGTCAGCACTCTCTTGAAATGTTTACACATTATATATTTTTACTGTTTGGGAAATTAAGATTTATTTCTGGGAAAAAAATGTAATTATAATCGCTTTGAATAACTAACGAGGTGTTTCACATGAAATAAATAAACATGAACTGTTATGTTAAGAGCCATTAGGCCAAGAGCAAAGTCAGCAGAGCACACTGATCACACAGGAAACTGCACGGAGCATTTCTAGAAATAGAGATACGGATCAATGCAAAGCCACATCTGAGCAAGAGCTGTACTACGTTGCTGACTAAAAATGCTGAAGCATGATTGCATGATACAGAGAGACAGTTGTTTTTTTGTTTTTTTCACTCAAAAAAATACATGTATTTCTTATTACTCCATCGCCTGTATTAAAATACTGTCATGCTGTGTGAAGTTTCTTCTGTGCTTGTTTTAACAGATAAGATCTACAGTTTTCTCCTGAAGCTGTGAGATACAGGTTTCATCAAATGGTGCATTACTTACTTTACAACGGTTTAACTTTCAAACAGACTCATTCAGGTCATTTGTATACATATGACTAGTCAGTTTAGAGTAAAACTAGATCCCAAACTTAGTTTGTAACTGATCACAAACATCTCAGTTTACTCAAGTTTAGATCTCATTATTATAAACCAAAGTGTGTGTGTGTTTATATATATATATAATTTTGTCAACTTGTCCACTACCAGTCATTAAAGTGTTAGCAGACCGCTAACACTTTTTTATTTCTTTTTTTGATGGTCCATCAACAGATATTCTACTAACTATAAGTAACTTTGCAAGTGCATGTCAGTTTATTCTATTAATCCAAACCTGTATTAATACAATAATGGGAGTTAGCTGACATGAAGTTTAAACTATAAAATAAAACCATCCATGAAAATGTATTTCATCACACATTTACAAAAAAAAATAAAAAATAAAAATAAAGTTAGAATTACTTAATGCAAGCCTTTGTGAATTGTGCTACACTTATCATTTGTGTGCCTGAATGAATGAATGTAATGGTATGTGACTACTCTCATTTTTCATTTTCACAAGTAATGGCATGTGTCATGAAGCTGAGGATGTGACAGCAGGTGTCAAACTGAATATGTAGAGTGACAATGGAGCGACAGCACCCTCTGCAGATACACCATCATCTACAGGACTGGACTTATTAAAAGATAAATATATTTAAAGGGATCATATGCTTATAGAAGCAGATAGAATGTTTCTCAGTGCCACCGACTGCACTCGTGTAACACTTCTGTCCAAAACTAACAAGCTGAGAATTATTTTCATGTTACAGAAAGTAACTGATAAATAGCCGATGGAGAAGCTGCTCGCTGAAAAGCAAGTGTGTGGAGCTTACGTGTAGCTCCGCCTCACAATACATCCAGCAAGGAGGAGCGAATGTAAATCCATGCAAAATTCAGAAATTTTTCTGAACATTTTAATTCTGAAAAAGCTTGAAGTACTAAAGAAAACATTTTTAAAGATCCTCTAAAGTAAAGTTTAAAAGAAAAACAAAATCCAAGTAAGATTAGCTTATTTTTATGCATAAAGCATACACAATCATTAAACACACACACACAGAGATGGTACACTCACAGCAAAGTTGCCTACAGAGTTAAATTGTGTTATTATACTATTAAAGTATTCCTTAAAGGTGCCATGTCATGAAAATCTGACTTTTCCAGGTTTTAAGTGCTATAATCAGGTCTAATATAATAATGCATCTACCAACCAAGGAAACATGAAAAAGATTAACCCAGTAACTTGGTTTTGGTAAGCCTTTTTCTGCAAGCCTCTGAGAAAACAAGCGAGTTTGCTCCCCTAGTGACGTCACAAAGGGATCTCATTATAATGTTACCGCCCCTTAATCTGCACATTTCCTCCCAGGTGCCTTCAATTTGATTTCACAAGCCACAACGGTGTACCAGTTTTTATGCCATGGTGAAAGTTTGAGCAAAACATGCTAATGTTCTGCCTTTGGCTGCATAGACAAGCACAGAACACTGTTTAGAGACCCAGACTCAGTCTTATTGATTCATTTACTGTATATTGCTGCTGCCACACAGATCTAAAATAAACAAGCGATTTATTTCCCAGCTGTTTACGTTACCTTCACAGTCATAACCGACTGTTTTTGTAACTTGTGTGTTTTTTTTAACGTAAACTTGTGTGTGAAAGAGAACTTAGTTTAGTATTCACATGTGTGTGCTTCTGAAGTGTGCACTCAGACAACCCTATATCAGAAAATTAAACTAATATGGTTTAAAACGCATGATTTCAGCATGATAAACATGATACTCAGAACCAAAACATACGTTTTTAGCAGGTCCGAGCTGTAATAGCGCAGCTCTATTCTGGAAAAGGGGGCGGGGCGGGGAGCAGCAGCTCATTTGCATTTAAAGAAACAGGCATGAAAAACAGTGTTTCATCTTCCAATCAAAATTTTTGGCATTTTCATTTTTTTAATTTCTATTTTTGTTATGAGCTTTTTTATTAGTTTATATATTGGTTTAAGAGATAACTATTTTATGGCAATGCATTTATATATTGGTTTAAGAGATAACTATTTTATGGCAATGCAGCTCATATATTTCAGCTTTAATTTTAGTATTCTACACTACTCTAAACTTAAACATGATTTCAGTTAGTTGCCAAGGAAACATTTATCATTTTGATTTTTTATGTCTTTTTTTAATCTAATATTTTTTTTGCTTTATTTTAATGTGGCTTCATTTCAATTTAAAAATAAGTAAACAATAACAGTATTTCCATGAATTAGTTCTCTCTTTAATTTGTATCAAATGACTAAAAAAAAACATTTAAATCTAAAAATAGGGGGGGAAACAAAAGCCCTCAACAAAATTTCCAATATAGACAGATAATGCTTAAAAAAAATTACAATTTAAAAAATACAAATAAAAACCTTGAAGATCAGACAGTAACCGCTATGGTCTATATATATGGCATATGATGGAAAAATTCTGATAATTTAGTTGGTGGTTGGCTTGTTTTTGGATTGGAGAGGAGTTTCTCAAAGTTCCCCTTTTCATGGTAGCAGTCTCGTAATAATAAACAACAGAAACAACAATACATTCCCACTGTTCTCGATATTGTTCTTTTGTTCATATTTATCCAGGGTTAATTGAGACATTTTTTGCAAAGTCATCTCAATGGCAAAAAAAAAAAAAAAAAAAAAAAAAACGTGTCCAAGCATCCTTATTAATGAACGACGTCATCTAAATAAAACGGTAACCTGTCATTATTTTCCCAAAATGCTAAATGTGACCTAAATAGCTGTAGCACAGCTTGATAAAGAAATCGTCTGTTGTGGTTGTGAGGTGTCTTCAGCGGAGAGGACGTGAGAAAAAAAGCTTCAAGTTTCATTTACATCACTGTACGTGTATACTCTGTCTGTCCATCCTCTGAAGATCGAAAGAGGGTCAAAGGGATTTGTGGCAACCGGTTACTTCAGAAACCAGCTGATGAAGAATTCGTATGAACTACAAAAATCTGAGACAATCTGCCCTCGTGTTGCATTAATGGAATATTTTGCTACAACACTGGACAGAATTAGTGTCTAATGATGACTAATAGTGACAGTCAGGGTGATTCCCTTCAGTTTATGGAGGTGTGCAAGCAATTTTTTTTCTTTGACGTGTAATCAACAAAATCAAGGTAGAGAATGTCACTTCCTCTGTCAGTGTTATAAGAAGACTGATCGGTGGATCGAAGCTATGAAGACCATCTCAACAACTGCAGACCTCAGTAGGGATCAATACAACCAACATGAGGACTTTAATGCTCTTGGTGCTGACGATTGTAGCTGTTACTGGACTTCAAACAGCAAAAAATAAAGTCCTACTGGAAATCAAGCGTGAAGTGGAAACAGTCCTAAAACAAAGTTCATCAGAGGTAAGAACTGAAATGAATTATTTCATCTGGTTCTCATGAGCCAAACAGTGGTTGTTTTTCTTACTCAAACAACCTTCAAACTTTCTTTCACAGATTCTCAACCAATTTGTAAAAGACGTAATTCCGTCAGCGGGCTGCTCGGTAAGTTGAGTTTTATATCACAGAACATACTTTTCTAACACTTGATTTCATTATCTCATTAATTGCATATGGTTACACAGGAGGAAAATCTTTGCCAAGCAGCACGGGTTATGATGAACACACATATAAAGTACTCCAGACTAAAAAGGCGACTGTTTGCCTTTTCAGAGGTAAGTCATGTCACAATATTCATTTGTTGAATTAGATGATAAACAACACGATTACTATCCTGTGTCTATATTATAAGAGTATCATTCTGTGTGAAAAACCAATGCTATGTGCTGATATTATCGGAATAATTCTTACACTTTAGAAATTATCAAATGTCATTTCCATTTTTCCACTACTATCGGTTATTTCTGCCTCATTAGTATCACCAAATTGAACAGCAATGCTTTTCTGAACAAATGACTTAAGCTTAACTTAAACGACTGACTTAACTAAGCTCGACTTAACTAAGCTTGACTTAACCAAGCTTAACATAACCAAGCTTAACATAACTAACAACAGACTTAACTAAGCTTGACTTAACTAAGCTTAACATAACTAACAACAGACTTAACTAAGCTTGACTTAACTAAGCTTGCCTTAATCAAGCTTAACATAACTAACGACAGACTTAACTAAGCTTGACTTAACTAAGCTTAACTTAACTAACTACTGATTCAATTAAGATTTTCACAGGATTCCGGACTGAACAGTGGCACACGGAGAGGAAATAACACTATCTAGTTTTTAATAATCAGTTTAAATAACAATTTTTACCGCTTAAGAGAATTAGTTATGCCTACAACTTTACATTTATAGACTGACTTTATACTGCTTAATGAAAGAGGTTTGATGTAATCTAATAGAATTAAATGTGTGTTTTTTTTCTCCACAGAACTGTTCAAGACACGTTCCAGCTTCAGACGAAATCCAAATGAGAGATTTTCTGAAAAAAATCAGTGTTTGCTGCAATACTCTACACAAGCATAAAAGACACGTGAAATGACTTACTTCTTAGGAACACAATACTATATTTTTGTATTATTATTTTGTATTAAATATATTTCTGTATTTATGTATTTGGTCATATTTATATATTTATTGTATTTATGAATAAAAGTATTCTAAACTGATTTTTTTAGTTTGTTGTTTTTGAAATGTGAAATTATTATTGATAAAAAAAAACTACTTTTTTTACTTTGTAAAATAATTTAATAATTTAAAGAGGAGTATGGTGTGGGGGGGGGGCAGAAAAATGTAAACATTTTTACATATTACATAAGACTAATGGTTTACTACAGTGCACAATGGACATACATTACAGTTAGAATAAATTGAGCTAATGGCACCACAGCCAGGGGAACATGGCATGCACTATTAAAAAAAAAAAAAAAAAAAAAAAAAATTAGGTAGCATAGCTTGTGTACACTGAGCTAAAGCAATTGCACTCTGCCAATTGTATAAAAACACTAAGATTAGATTTGTTTCACAATAGCATATTCCCTGACGGCAAGCTCATCTCTTGTGTCCCGCTCGTCCCAGCCATCAGTGTAAAGCAGAATATACAGTAACAGTGTTTATGTTAAAGGTGAAATGTGCCTTTTGGAGTGCTATCGTTAACAGACATTTCACAGCAAACTATCCTCATCTAAACCCAGCTTTGGAGCAGCTCTGGAGTTCCTGCATATTAACACATACACTTATATCATATCAAAGTGCCTTTATGTCACAAGAATCAGTATTTCCTAAGACAAAAATATTGGCACCCTTGGTAAATATGATCAAAGAAGGCTGTGAAAATACATCTGCATTGTTAATCCTTCTGGTCTTTTATTTAAAAAATTCACAAAAATGTATCCTTTCAATGGATAATAAGAATTTAAAATGGGGGGTAAATATCATTATTAAATGAATGTTTTTCTCAAATCCTCGTTGGTCACAATTATTGGCACCACTAGCAATTCTTATGAGTAAAATATCTCTGAAGTATATTCCCATTCATATTCACAATTTTGAGCACTCCAGGGTGATTATGAACATGAAATTATCCAGCCATGGCTTCCTGTTTCACAGAAATATACATAGGAGGGAAAACAAAGCCCAAATTCCCTTTGATCATCCATCACAATGAGAAAAACCAAAGAATATATTTCTGATGTGCAGCAAAAGATAATTGAGCTTCACAAATTAGTGAAGTGGCTTTAAGAAAAGAGCTAGAGCAGTGATAATTCCCATTTCCACCATCAGGGCAATAATTAAAAATTTCCAACCAACAGAAAATGTTACAAACTGCCTGGAAGAGGACGTGTGTCTATATCGTCCTAATGTGCGGTGAGAAGGAGAGTTTGAGAAGCTTAAGACTCTCCAAGGGTCACAGCTGGAGAATTGCAGAAAATCTCGGCTTCAGAAAACCTTAAAAACAGAACCTACATCACACCATGTTGTTTGGGAGGGTTACAAGAAAAATTCTCCTAGCTCATTCAAAAACAAACTCCAGCATATTCAGTTATCAGACATGACTGGAACTTTAAATGGGAATGGCTTCTATGGTCAAACTAAAAAAATGAGCTTTTTAGCAACAAACACTCAAGATGGGTTTGGTGAACACAGAGAAAAAGTACCCCATGTGTACAATGAAATATACTGCTGTATTTTTGATGTTGTGGGCCTATATTTCTGCTGGAGGTCCTGGACATCTTGTTTGGATACATGGCACACCTTTGATTCTATCAAATACCAACAGGTTAAACTTGGGAATCTAAAGGGTCTGGAGTGATACTGGATGAAGGAATGGTCTCTGATCTCTTGTCATGTGTTCTCTAACCTCATCAGGCATTATAGGATAAAAACTTAGATCTGTTAAACTGGCAAATGGAGGTTTCAAAAAGTATTGAATAAAAGGGGGCCAATGTGTATTAGAGAAAAACATTTATTTCATAATGATATTTCCCCCCATTTTAAATTCTTATTATCCAATGAAAGAATACATTTTTGTGAATTTTTTAAATAAAAGACCAAAAGGATTAACAATCCAGATGAATTTTCACAACCTTTTTTGATCATAATTACCAAGGGTGCCAATATTTTTGGCCACGACTGTATACTGGACTGGCCTTAAAAATGCACAAAATATGGTGGTCTTCATCAGACACAAGGCTCACTGCAGCAATGATTCAATCACAGCCTCTGGTTTGGAGGAACGTTTCCTAAAAACATTGAGATTGGGGAAAAAAGACATTTAGACAATTTACAAAAATATATGCACAAGACAAAAATTATGTAATTTAGATGATCTAAAGAGGTTTGCATTTACATATATAATTCGCTGAAATTGTTCAAATGTTAAATAAGATTTCTGTTTCAAATAAATACTGCTCTTTCTTACAAACTTTCCATTCAAAAAAATATATATATATCTTGGTTTTTCAAAAAAATATTAAGTGGCTATTTTCAACATTGACAATAATAGTAAATATATTTTTTGAGCAGCAAATATAATACGTATATTAGAATGATTTCTGAAGGATCATGTGACACGGATTCAGCTTTGATCACAGGAATAAATTACATTTTACAATATATTTAAATAGAAAACAGATATTTCAATATTTATTTAAAATGTATAATTTGTAATAAGTTTTTTTTAATCAAATATATGCAACCTTTGTGAGCATAAGAGACTTTAAAAAATAAATAAATAAATAAATTCACAACATATAGACGCCTAATGGTTTAACAGCAGTGTACAAAACATGACAAAATACAAAACATGAAACTGAGCAAAGAAATGCAGTGATGTTTGACTCAGAATCACTCATGTTCAACTCCAAAGAGTCATGCTTTATTATTATTACATGAAATAATTCAATACATTCAATATATATATATATATATATATATATATATATATATATAAAATTTTCATATATGCTTATAGAGCCCATTTCAGCAATTGCATATACCTGTATACAACATCTACAATCATACAACTTATTAATGCATCACGTATTAAACTAAACTGAAGGATTATTTAACTTTAACTAGTTGGAACAGTCATATGCTTTTGTATGTGCAAAGGCGTGAACCGGAAAGTCCAAAAATAAAACAAAGCATCACACCTCACCTACGAGCAGTTTTAGGCCTGGACTTTCCACTCTTTGATGTCCGAGGCCTTTCTAGTTTCATTAGGGACTGTCTCATGCTCTCCTCAGTGTAGGCCAGATAAACATGGGACAGGTCCACTTCAAATGGCTGAATCACAAAAGAAGGACAAAAATGAAACATGAGAAGGGAGCAGCGTGCTTCACGTGTGCCTCAGTAGATCTGAACGGATGCTTACATCTTTTTCTTTCTTGTCCGACACAGGTGTCTGTTTTCTCATGTTGTTGCCTGTATAGGCCACACATTTCTAAAAAAAACAGCAAATTCATCAGCTGTATTATATATTTCCATTGCACACAAACATCATGAAATGTGTTCAAGACGCTCACCAGCTGCCATTCTCCAATGTCCTCATTCCAGTGCACATAGTTCTCAATCATCTCCTGCACACAACACAACAACAAAGATGTTTTTGACTGTTTTAATAGTCGTGCAGCTGAAACGCTGAGATAAATATTAAGCGACGTTCAGATATTGTGAATATTCTTTTGGGGACTTTTGAAATTCATGAGCGTAAATAAGCAAAGCTAGTTAACACAGCTCATTATTTCATTTAACTGCATTTGAAATATTCGATTCTTAACGGGAAAGTTCACTCAGAAATGAAAATTCTGGCTCCAAACCTGTATGAGTTTCTTTATTCTGCAGGAAAAAAAAAAGAATATATTTTAAACAGCTATTTATAATAATATATTTTAACTTTGGTTACCACTGATTTCCATTGTGCGGACCAAATAAACAAAACAACACTTCTTATCTTCTATAACTTCTATGTTTCAGAAAACAACGTAATACAATGGGGTGAACTATCTCTTTAGGACTTTCTGTACTCATTTTACATAAATGACGACATCCAAACGGACTTTCTGTACTTCATTTGCTAGCTCAGTTTTGACATTCTCTACTTCATTTTCCAACTCGGGTGAACTATCTCTTTAGGACTTTCTGTACTTCATTTGCTAGCTCAGTTTTGACATTTTCGCCTTTATTGTGCAAGTGCAGCATTTCACACTTTATATTATCAGCAAAAAATATCTGATTAATCAAACCCTGACAAGGGGGAAAAAGCAAAAAATGATTTGCATGCTTATTTATGCAAGTGCTGCATCCTGAAGCGCTGTGTTAGTGCAGGAGAAACAAGAAACGGAGAGAAACACAATACTTCAGTTATTAAAACAGGGTTTCTGCTGGTTAAACGAATGTAAATTTAAGTTTTGTTTAAAGTCCTTTTTAAGACCGAGTAAAGAAAATTAAAGGAATGAATTGAATACACCAAACATGTACTTGGAGCAAAACAACAAAAAAGAAGTCTTGTTTTCTGTAAAATTAATCAAAATGAAGTGAATTCATAAAAATTAGAGCAAATATCTCCCAACTGGCTCGGAAAAATCAACTTAATTTAAAGGATAAACTAGTTTTCATACATCACTGACTGATGTTTGTTCTGATGTTTTGTTGACTTTTTCAAGACTCAATTTTACATTTGCAGCTCAAGTAAATGTATCTCCTTTTAAGGATGTTTACATGTTTGTATTAGAAAACAAAAATACAAAGCAAGACATTAATTTTTGTAATACACACACTTGAACTTCATGAATTCAAGACGTTTTGCTGCGATTTTGTGAATTTAAACTGGACCATTTTTCCTAAAAAGCCTAAAACTTGTCTTTATTAAACATTAGACAATTCAAGGTAATATGTAAATGTCAGACAAAGATATCTGACATGCACATATGGCAGGGTTTTCCCGTGATCTTGAAAAAGGGTGGTTCAATGAAGCTGAACTATGAGATCTTTATCAGCATGTTTTGATCACTAAGTAACTCCTGTGTTTCTGTAGCTATTATTTGATCACTGTTGTTCTAAAACATGCCAACAATACAGGATGATGAGGTTCGTCTAAAGTTTTGACTGACAGTGCACGGGCATGAGCACAAACACAGACCTGATATTCCTGAGGAATGAAGTTATCAATGATGAGCATCTGTAGACGCAGCTCTCTGCTCAGCTGCCGGATGTTTTCCAGCAGACCTTCGATCTCTCGGTGATGCTCTTGCTGCAGATCAGCCATCTGAAACACAACAGACATTCTTACCAGATCTTGGTGGAGGAACATAAACAAAGTTTCAGATATTTCATATCTGCATGATGCTGACCGGCTGCTGTTATTTTCTTTGTTTTTATAAACATTTATAGTTAATAATAATCTCCTTGTTTTACGCTTTTAGTCACTCTGAATTTTAATTACCCTGACTTTTAATACTTTTTTTTTTTTTTTTTTTGCATTTTCTCATATTATTTTTGAACATATGTTTTGTGTGCCTTCATAATTCAAGCATCTTTTCTGGAAAGTGATTTGTTTTACATTTACACCATGTGGAACTTCATGTGTGCTGCACTTTCTTCAACTAGACGGTTAATTAACTCTTTCCCCGCCAGTGATTTTGATGATTTTCACTAAAATTTGATGGCCTCCAGTATATTTTACTGTATGAATATTTGAACATGCAATACACCAAAATAAAAATCAGCGCCTCTACTTTTAAACAAAAAAAAAATCAGTTTTATTCTAGCTTAAAGCATTTTTTTTTTATCAACACTTGAATATAGATAGGTTTCATAAAAATGTATAGTTTTGAGCAAAAAGGTGAGAAAATCACATTTTTATCAAAAACTACATCTGGATAATATTCAGTATGATTATCAAAGCATAAATCCAGTAAATTGCTTCCATCAACACCTCCAAAGCTTGCACAGACATGTATCACTTCCTGGATCATCATTTTACTCCGTAACATTATGCAGTTTTCATTTATATGCTGTCTATTGCCGATAATCGCATTATTTCTCATATGCATCTGTTTACATGAGAGATCGCTCATTTCTCCGTCCTGTTTACATGTGTTTTTGTTCGGGAGGTTTTGTACTCGTTCATAAGATGTATAATAGCGCCCTGAGTGTATAACAGTGAAAACACGAAAAGCTGTAAAAACTCGTCTTTGGCGGGGAAGCGCTGTCTTCTAAAAGACGAGATAACTCGTCAATGGCGGGGAAAGAGTTAAGAAAATGCTTCTTGAATTATGTAGCAGTTACATTTTTATGTTGGCTAGTTCAAGGTACTGCAGAAAGGCTGGTATCGTTACGTTTTTAAAATTACTCTTGTACTTTTGACGACACAATTGTGAACTGCGCTTTTTGAAAGCTACATGAAATTTACTGCACCTCAGATTTGGCTGCCATCAACATGGTCCACACTTTCTTCAGTTTCTTGGTCTTGCCTTGAGCTTCTTCCTGTAAACTGGTGTATTTCTCCTCGATGTCCAAGCGCTCTTGCTGTTTAGAGACATTTGCAAACACGAATCACTATGTAATGATAAAACTAGATGAATATCGTTCAAGCATGAATCCGGTTGGCCTCTACCTCCTTTTCTTCCAGTTCTCTCCGGAGCTGCTCGGCCCTCTTCCTCCTCTCCTCCAGTTCATTGTTGGATTCTTCCAGAAGCTTCTCCTGCTCCTCAGCTTTAGCCAGTAAATCAACTCCTCCGACAATAACCCTCTTCTCCAGAGTAGACAGCTTCTCGAGTAATAAGTGATGCTCCTGTCTGAGATGCATGACATTATTATACTATATTGGCTCTATATATAGATAGACAACAGATCAATGACTTACTGGGCTTTGAGAAGGTCTTTCTCTCTCTTCTCAAGCTCTGCACGTGCTTTGTTCCTCTCTTCCTCCTCCATGTCTAGTTTGGCCTCCAGTGCTTTCCGCTCCTCTTCGATCTTAGCTTGCATCTCCACCATCTTGTCAGGAGACACCTTCTTCCTCCCTAGCATGACACAGATATAAAAACAGATAAAACCCTCAGAAGAAATGTATAGAAACACTTGTGCATTATGCAAGTGCACGGTAGCAGGAGATGCAAGCTAGCACATTAAGCAGCGATCTCTTACCCCACTGAAATACATCCCAGTTACTCCATAAGCTGGTGACTGACAGCGCTCACAAGGCACCATAAACATTACCTCAAGTATTTCCTCACATTTCATATGCAATGCTAGGTGGATTACTAACAAATTGTAGTCTGTTATGGATTAAAATTTACATGATGAAATTGCACACACAATAAGGTAATGTAGTCTTGTCTGATAACTTTTTGATTACTTTTGAGCCAACTCGATCATCACATAGACTTCAATGTGATTACTGCATACCATACTAATGGGGGGGGGGGGTGCATTAAATGGCAGGGCTTCATGAAAAAGCTGCAGGGTATTCATGAAAAGCTAATAATTAATGAAATGTCAAAAGCTTGGGAATCCTTACATTAATAAGCATGAAAACATGACTTTACATGGCCAAAAAAACCTTCCAGGTTTGAAATATTTTATTAAAAATTAGTAAAGGTCATTGCATATGAGGAAGACATATTTCACAGCTATGTGTTTGCAAGTGTTTAGTAACTTGCATAATGTTTAGTCTCATTTATATGTGGTAGATTCATTTAGAAAGGAAAATTTGAAAGAAAACAAACAAATCAAATAATTAAGAATAATTTACTGTTATTTTGTGAATAATATGCAATTGTGTAATCCTTAAAAAAGAAGTAACTGTAATCTGATTATGAGCATTTTTTAACATACTCTAATTACAAATACTTCACTTCATGTAATCAGTTAATACCCAGCACTGTTGATTGATACAATCTTTGCACAGTAAACCTGTTGTGAGCTTTATTTTTCATGTGAGGTGTTCAAAGGTGGATGACAATGTGATTTATTGCTGTCGTATATCGGTGAATTTCACCAATGAAATGCTTGGGTCCAAAAATCAAAAGACAAATTATATCGTGCATTAAGGAAATTAAAAATTATATTATATGGCCTTCACTGGTGGCTGCAAAAAATCGTCCTCAATGTTACCTAATCACTGAGGCACTAATACATGGACTCAGCTGAATCCCTTCTACCTTAAATAATATTTAATATTTCAATAATTTATCAACACATTTGCATGTTTACAATTCTCTGATGTAGGTTACTGGTGACATGACGTGCATGTAAACACTTCAATAAGTGTTTTATGTTGAGATTTGGTTTTATTTTACAATTATATATAAGTTTAAATATATACATTTTAATGTAATTTATTCTTAGCTTTCATAGCTCAGCTCACAAACCAGCTGCATTTTCCTCACAAAAATGCAAACATACAGTGCTCAGCATTTCTTTCTCACCCTTGACTCATCCGAACAATCTCACCTTCCCCTCGTTTTTCAGAATCTTCTGATTTTAAATTAAAACCCATTTGAAAATTAAAACGGATAACTTGGCAGGTTTTACACATTGCTGATGGTCAGCAAGAAGCTTTAATGATCTCAGAGCAGCTGAAGCAGGGAAATAAGATGCCAAACTGAGCTGTAATTAGCTTGGAGATCAATTAGACACATTAGAGATCTGACAATATCCACTGTCAGTGATTGAATTAAAGGTGCTGTATGTAACTGCTAATGGCTGACAGCTACTGAAGTCCAAATTCAAAATACATGAAAGAGTTATTTCTCCCATCCTCTCCTTCTCAGACTCGACACTCACACAGGTTGCCAGATTGAGGAAGAGAAACAGGAATGAGAGCAATTGAAAATGGAAGACGATGAGCCTTACACTGTAAGTTAATGAGTTGATCCGAGGCTTTTTTAGATCATTTAAAATCTATTCAGATGCATTCCAATCATATAAAATCTTAGGTAGAATAGAATATGCGATCTCTGACTCAGTTCGTTTGCTGGCTTCCATGGCTGCAATACACTGTGTTTTCCTCGAACTGGCAACCCATGGTGTTGAAATACTATTGGTTGAACTGGCAGTTGGCGGAGTCACACAGACCAAAACAAAAACAGACATTCCGACACGGAACGCTCATTTCAAAGTTGAAAAACTGGCTGCAGCATTGTTTTTCAGAGAAACAAGTATGTGAACTTAACATGTTTCCTAAATATCCGCAAACATATTAGTAATTTTATGCATTAGCACCGTCCAAATAATACATAAAGCACCTTTAAATTTCACACACCTAATTTTAAAACTAAAAGTTTTTGTTCTTTCGGACCATCTCATATGTGGGACAGTAAAACTCAGGGTAAAACCAAGAACATTTCTACAGTCTGGAGGTGACGTGAGGTTGCGCTGATGAGGAGATTGTAACACCAACCTCTTGTGTCTTGAATTTAGAGCAGAGAAGTCACACGGCCAGCACATAGCACAAGAAGAGAGAAAACAGAAGCACATATCATATCATCATCTAAATGTCTTTTAAAGAGGACTCGGTTTGCAGTTTAGGTCTGTGTGAAATAAGGCCACAGTCACTGATCATTAGGCTGATGCAGAGAGAAACTGTGAGATGCACCAGAAAGGAAGATGATAAACATGAAGTAATCAGATGCCAGTTTTACTGAAAGAGGTGATGCCTGAACCATTTATAGAGTTCCTGTCGGAGGAAGTGAATGTGTCCTATATTCAGCTTCTGCTGTGTCACTGAGTCTGCTACCCACTGATTCAAGTTATTACACATCTGTTTTATGCTAATTAAAATAAAGGCTAGACTGTGGAATAATTTAATTGTGGCGTTTATTAAAAGTTATTAGAAGATGGGTAGATTTTATGATTAGCAGCGGGTGCTGCGTTGGAGCTTGAGCTTTCATTATCAATTCGGTTTTTTTTTATTATTTAATCTAATATGCATCAGACAGTGTGGGCTGAGACTACTATTCAAAAGTTTGAGGGCCATATGTTTTTTTTTTTTTTAAGAATTTAATATTTTTGTACATCAAGGATGCTTTACAATTGATCAAAAGTGACAGTAAAGACATTTATTAATATTAAATATAATATAAAATAATATATAAATGCTGTTCTTCGGAACCATTTATGTATCAAAGAATCCTGGAAACTATTGAAAATATCAGTTTCTACAAAAAAAAAAAAAAAATTCAACATAAAATACTGTTTTAACATTGATAATAACATTGTTAAATTGTAATTTAACATTACATAAAAAATTTAAAAAAATACATCTTTTTTATTTGACCTATCTCTAACTTTTTCACTCACTCTATTCTTTTTCTAATTCTATTTTATTGCTTCCATTGTCCTCATGAGACTGTAAGTCGCTTTGGATTGCTTCCACTGCAGCATATTATAATTACCACAAAACACTAAATGTAAATGTAATGTAATAGTAAGAAATGTTTCTTGAGCAGCACTGCAGCATATTAGAATGATTTCTGAAGGATCATGTGACACTTTTTGACAACCTTGATCACAGAAATAAATGACATTTTAACATATATTCATAATATTACAGTGTTTTGATCAATTAGATGCCGCATTTGTGACCGAAGTGATTCTTTCAAAAACATTTCCTTTTTTTTTTATGTTATCGACCCCAAACTTTTGAATGATATAGTGTACATTTACATCATCACTGGACTGTGCTGATGTCTGGGTGCAAGAGGGATTGAGTATTTAGGAAAGAAGGTGATTTAGGGAGCACAAGAGGTAGGAATGATTCACATTATCCATGTGCTGCTCCCACTCACTAGTCTGGGCTCTCTCCTCAAAGTGCTGCGCTAAATCACAGGCAAAGTCTGAACTACCGCTGCCACTGTCTGCAAGAGAGAGAACGACTGAAAGACCAGCGACCAACAGCACCACGACGATCAGAGGCAGAGATACAAAGAAAAACCAAAATGCAGAGCAAGAGACAAAAAGACATCTTAAACGGATATCCTTTATTCACATGTAAACTTTTGAGATGTTTTTCACAGAATCATTTTGTCAGTTGTGTATTTTTCTATATTTTATTACTGTATTGTTTTATATTTTATTTGATTGTCTTTATTGTGTTATATTTCATTTCATTGCCTTAATACCAATGCATGCATTATTTCTGCATTTGTCAGCAAGAGAAATCCCTTGTGTGTGCGTGTGTGTGTGTGCATGTGTGTAACATACTTGCCAGTAAAGCTCTTTCTGATTCTGAAATCTTGAAAAGTGAAACGCTACGAGTTTTGCTGATTCACACACGCTTGTGGAACTTATGAAGCTCAAACTGCTGTCATTAAAGCAAATAGTGGAAAATCAAATAATCACGACGTCCTGAAATTGGTGATCATTTTCCACTTCAGGGTTTCGTGCAAATTGAGGCTGATAATATCATTTTATCATGGCAAAAAAAAAATTGCATTAACTTGCATTTTCACTAGTGGTCCCATGTATGTGGGCACAGAGACACACTACAGAGAGTCATTGCCAGGCATTAACTCTTTTGATTTCATGACGCACAGTGAAACTACATTTGTTTGATCTGATGGTCTAGACAAGCAAACCAAAGCCACGCTGTTTGATATCCGGCAATTAAAATCTAGATGGCATCAGGTACATCAGATGCTCTATAGCTTTTAAATCCCAAAGTTTTTATAAATAATCCTGAACGAAAGTTTAACGTCTTGATGTTTCGCTGTAAATCAGCATTAATGAGCTCAAAGACAAAAACAACAAAAAGCTCCTGACTATGAAGACGATTATTTAAAGCAGCTCTTGTGGCTGAAAGCCAAAACCACAGTCTGCTTCATCTTTCTAAGAGACCTCTCTGACTAATGTTGCCCGGTCATGAAACAGGAACGATAAGGGGAGATTCATACCTCTTCGTTTCCTGCGTCTCTCGCTTCCGTCTCCGACTTCATCTTCACCCTCATCTATGTCATCCGATCCACTGGCGTCAGAGCCGGAGATCTCCTCACCTGAGCAGTAAAAAAAGCATAATACGGGATTGTGTCCTGGTATTAAACATGTATAAATACTCTGCTGGAGGGTGCTCAAACGAAATCAATAGCACTCTCAGATAAAGCTGCATCAATGGCATTTCATTGCAGATTTTGGCAAGCTATGTTTCTATTTGACCGTGTTATTGCAGCTTTGAGCAATGTAGCCGATCACTGACATATCTGCTGATTTCTTGAAGCCAACAGCCAATCAGAGGCGTTAATGTTAGAATCCACTCACTGCTCAAATCGCGTTCAGCACGAATCATCTCATTATAATGAAGTGTAGAGAGATTCAACTTTATGAGATCGTGATGAATTAAGAGTGATTTTTAGAGATTGTCAACAGCTCTTCGCGCCATAGCAATGGACGGCACCTTTATAAAACCTTTATAGATATATTAAGGTTAGAGCACCCTCACTTATTTGAGAAGCACCCTCAGTGATTTGATTCTGGAGCCGAGCCTGGAGCACACCAACCGAGGAGCCAAAACCGGAGATTTATTCACAGAACTGCCTTCGAACTCAGGCCGAAACTATCGTTAACGGCAAGACTGGCACTTTCCCCCACAGTTCAAAATGTTAGGAAAATACTGGTTTGTTGGACTCGATAAGTGAGCAGTCTCAACGTTTACTCGACTTATGTATGTTTTCATATTAGTGTAACTTGTTTTGTTTAATGAAAAAGAAATCAAACATTAAAACATATATGAAGCATAATTTCAGTCGTGTTTCTCGCATTTTATGAGATGCCTTCAAAGTAAAAGCATGAAATTAATGACCCGTGACATGAGCCCACTGGAGTCATTAAATTATAGTGCAAGTTCGACACAAAACAGCAAAGAAGAATCGCAAAATAATCGTTAAATCCACATTTAGAAACAGTGTGGGCTTAAATTCTATGCAAAAACTCTGGTTTCATTTACATTCCTCTGAGGGAAAACCGCCCTAGTTCATCTGCGATCGATTGTTTTGATGTATGCATGTTATTTTACATACCTACACTCTAGAGGACAACCACTGATGCATTTACCCCAAAAAATTAAATCATTGGCAACCAAAACAGCTTTGTCTTCAAAATACCTTCTTTTATGTTCTTCAAAAGAAAATAAGTCATTCAGGCTTCAGTAAATGGCATAATTAAAGTTTTTTGGGGGTGTACTATTCCTTTAAAAATTCTTTTCCCTATTTTCCTCTTTTTTTAATGAAATAATACTCTAAATAAGAAACTAAATCTGCCAGCAGGTGGCGGTTAATGAGTCTTTCATTCGATTCGTTCAAACGGCTGATTCATTCAGGAATGAAGTAAACGGCTCTTTGAATCATTGATTCATCTGATTCGTTCAGAAACTAAACACCGCTGTGTTGCTCGGAGACACACAACAGTTCTGCTGTGGCTTTATAAGTAATATTTCTGTTGGCAAAACGGAGTAAAAACAGACAATATTGTGTTTAAAATAAAACACAATATTAACTTATTATTTACTGAACCGTTGTGTAAAATCACATTATCATCAGTAAGTAATGAGTTACTGTAATTTAATTACTTTTCCCTTGAAAACTCTTATTTATGTAATTGAACTTAATACTGTGTATAGACTGTAGAACATGTATACACAATACAAAAGTGGATTTAACATCAAAATTTAAAGTCTACCCTTAAAATGCATGTTTTTTATGTACCCTTCTCACTTTAAATACTTTGGTGAGTTAGTAAGAATACTGGTAACACTTTAGTTTAGCCAACTTTAGCCAATTCTCACTATTAACGAGTTGGTTATTAGCATGAATATTACTGGTATATTGGCTGTTTATCATTACTTAAAAAGCACATATTAATGTCTTATTCTGCAAGAGCTTATTCTAAAATCTTAATCCTATCCAATTCCTTCTAAAACTTAACAACTACTTACTAAGTATTAATAAGCAGTCATTAGGAGTATATTGAGGCAAAAGTCATATTTAATAACTAGTTCATAGTGAGAACTGGACCCTAATCTAAAGTGTGACCAGAATAATTTATGTAGTTATCTGTTATTTATTTTAAAGAATTAAAAGAAGCGTTTAATGTCTATCCTTGTATCATTAACTTGTCAAGATTGATATAAGATTTAGAAAGTAATTAGTAATAAGTAATTGAATACTTTTTGGAGAGCGTAATTTGTACAGTAGTCTAATTACAATGTTGAAAATGTAATTAGTGACTAGTAATGAATTGCTTTTTTTAGAGTAACTTACCCAACACTGCTTATCATGATATAAACATAAGACAAAAACTCATAAAGGAGCATTTTTGCCTCAATATCTTGAATTTTAGGCCATAACTGCATTTATGAAGTTGTTGCCCTGCATCATATTTATCAATAGTCAACTGTATAAAATGTAAGATGATGTCTGGGGGCGGGGCCAGTGCGTTAACTGTGTTATAATCGTGTTATTTTTTCATAACTAATTAATTAACTAATTCATAACTAATTAATCAATGCAGCTCTCTAGGGTTTAGACCAGAGCCAATGAGTCACAACACAGCTGAAACTGACGCGGTGTACCTTCTTCCAGTTTTTTCTTGAGCTCTTCAATTTCCTTCTGAAACTGACGCAGCAGTGCATCCTTGGGGTCCTCATTGATCCTGGCCTTATTCTTGATGTTTTTGGCACGGTTGGCATAACGGAGCGTACTGATGGTTTCATCGTAGTTGTAATCTGCAGGGCCGATGTTTGCACACTGCAAAATAAGAGAGAGATAAAACAGAATCATACTGTGTGCACTACTTTCACTGAAATCTGACTGATTTCTGCGGAATTGAAAGTGGAAAAAGCGTTTTACGAGCAATTTAATCAACAATTGGGATACTGTATAAGCCAAGGCTTGTACGAGTTTACACACTGACTATCGTACCATCATGGTTTTGGAGTTTCCTCCTAGAGAGTCCTGTAAGAGTCGGGTGAGTTTTGAGTTCCTGTAGGGCACGTGGGTGCTTTTTCCATCCACTAGTGCAGAGATAACATTTCCCAAGGTGGACAGAGACAGGTTGATTTTTGTAGCCTCTTTAAGACGTTGACCGGTGGCTCCCGTTTTTCCCTGTCTTTCAGAGCCCTGAGCAACAAAACATCCGCTTCAGTAATGGAAAGAAAACCAAGATGATGTAAAGTTCATCCACATGACGTGGACTGCTTACCGCAAGATCCACCAAGTGTAGCTTTCCCATGCGCACATGTTGATTTCCATCCACACCTTTCTCACTGCACTCAATAGTTATGGTGAAGATAGCATGAGAACGAGAGCTGTGCTCGTTCATGTTAGTCGCACCCACAGAACCTGGACAAGGACAAATAAACACAAGCACAAATGCTGGCTATCTTTAGAGCTTCCTCTGTAGAGAGCACCAAACCCACTGCTTCAAGGGATACTCCACCCCAAAATGAAAATTTTGTTATTAATCACTTACCCCATGTCGTTCCAAACCCGTAAAAGCATCGTTTGTCTTCAGAACACAATTTAAGATATTTTAGATGAAAACCTGGAGGCCTGTGACTGTCCCATAGACTGTCGAGTAAATAACAGTGTCAAGGTCCATAAAAGGTATGAAAGTCGTCATCAGAATACTCCATCTGACATCAGACATGCAATCTGTGTTATATGAAGCGACAGGAACACTTTTTGTAAGCGAAGAAAACAAAAATAATGACTTCATTCAACAATTCCTCTGTCAACCTTCTCCTCTGTGTCTCTCCATATCACCGTATGCTGTGTATGCTCTTCTGTATCATCCGCACCACAAGGATGCGCTGTTTTCTTTCAAATCAAAGCTAAATCCACGTAGAAACAGCACATCCTTGTGGTGCGGATGATACAGAAGAGCATACACAGCATACGGTGATATGGAGAGACACAGAGGAGACTGTTGACAAAGGAATTGTTGAATAAAGTCGTTATTTGTTTTGTTTTCTTCGCTTACAAAAATTGTCCCCGTCGCTTCATATAACCCAGATTGCACGTCTGACGGCAGATGGAGTATTCTGACCACGACTTTCATACCTTTTCTGGACCTTGACACTGTTATTTACTTGGCAGTCCATGAGACAGTCACAGACCTCCCGGTTTTCATCCAAAATATCTTAAATTGTGTTCTGAAGACGAACAGAGCTTTTACGGGTTTGGAATGACATGATTAATGACAAAATTTTCATTTTGGGGTGGAGTATCCCTATAAGTAATATTCTTGCTCTGATCGACACATTTATTATTAGAATTATAAATTAAAATATTTGATTAGAAATAAAGCTGTCATTCATGTCCATGACAAAAAAACAAGATGCATTTTAAAGACTTTACTGCATGCCCTAATAGATTTCAATAAATAAAATAATTCAAATAGACTCACGGTTTTTGTGTCCAAGGGTCATAATCCGGTCCATATCGTCAGCATTGTTTACCACGTATCCAGAAAGATCCTTGATGTAAACTCCTACATCAGGTCTCTCCTTGACCTGTATTTGAGTTTAGTATTCATCACTCGCAGAAATTCATTAAGTTGCACAACAAAATTTCAAATATTCAAGCTCTAGCTAAGTCAGACTTCCTCAATAACAATGAAACTGAAACGAGGTCTAAAAGGTTACACATTCAAAAGATTTCTTTCTTTTTTTATTTGAAAGAAATTAATACTTTTATTCAAGAAGGACAGATTAAACCAATCAGTAGTGACACTACAGTGTCATTTATAATGCTACAAAAAATTATGTTTTAAATAAATGCTGTTTTTTTTTCTATTAATCTAAGAACCTTGAAAAAAAATGTTTTCACAAAAACATTAAGCAAATGTTAAAACAAATGTTTCTTGAGCAGCAAATCAGCATATTAGAATGATTTCTGAAGATCATGTGACACTGAAGACTGGAGTAATGATGCTGAAAATACAGCTTTGATCAGAAATAAATTACATTTAAAAAATATAGAAATAGAAAGCTGTTTTCTTTTTAAATTGGAATAATATTTCACAATATTACTATTTTATTCAAATAAATGCAGCCTTGGTAAACATCATCATTAAAAAAAAAAAAAAACATTAGAAAAGAAAGAGAATCTTACTGACTCCAAACTTTTGAATGGAAGTGTACTTTGTTGTTTAGCTATACAGTATAAGTCTGTGCTCATCAAAACAAAAATCTGCACTAAACTAGACTGTATTGAATAAGCTAAATGTTAAAATGTGAAATGTGACATTCCAATTTGTAGCTGAAAGAATTATCAAATTATATCAAATAAAGAGAAATATTTCATAAGGAATCCCACAAAGAATTCTTTGAATGATCAAATTCTGTTTGATGTGTTTAAATTCTACAGAAAACGGGTGCTGTTTTCTGTAGAATTCTGTGGGTGCAGACACCATGCGGATGTACGCATGCATTAGTCAAACGCTTCATGACCTATATTAAGAGTGACTGCTTAACGACACCTAATAAGTGCAGTGATGCGCAGTGGGAATGTGTTGAAATATGTTGGTTTCTCACCTCCAGCCTCTGCATCTGGTCCTTTCCCAACAGGTCTTTCACCTCCTCATTGTATATTTCCAAATAAGAAACTCTTACCAGAAACCTGTCAGATAACACATGTGGCCAGAGTTTATCTTAACACTCTGAACTCCTCTGATAACGTTGAAAAGACGTATAATGAAAAAGCATGACAAATGATAAGTATCTTCATGATTAATCATGCACTGACACAAAGACCTTCAGGGTTCCCACACCTTGATTAACTTCAAATTCAAGGACCTTTCAAGTACCATCAACAACAAACACCAACTAAATAAATAAATTTATATATACATACAAATCAAGTGAGAGCGAGGTTACATCATGTTATCTTGTAAGATACATTGTTACAGTACAATGCAAAAAATCTTTTTTGTTGCATTTATTTTTGGCCATGACTGAGATCTGATATTCTATTTGTTGTATTTCTGTTTTGCATAAAACTGAAGAAAATCCAGTACTGTATTCTAAAATGATATTAACTTTTGCATGGATTTTATTGTAAAGAGCTTAGGCTCATGTAACCAGAAGTTTTAAGATACATGAATATTTTAAGTTTAGTTTACATTATCTTAACAAGCAAAGCAATTCAACATTAATTTCACGGTGTGTCTGTGAAACGTTGAGGTACCATCCTACACATGCACGTCATGTAGGGTGACCATATTTTAGTTTTAGGTGCGGGCGGGGCTGTAAAATACATATTTTACAGTTACTGTTATGCATAAAGAAGCTTCCTACCAGCGGCCGTCCTTCACAAAACTTAACATCTAGCACAGTTTTATCATAGGCAGAATGCAAAATGTTTCAATACAAGCATTTCAGTCAAATGTAATTTAAGCAACATTTGACACCTTTAACCCACGGGGGAAAATCAACCCATTAACAGTTTTAAAGTAGCCATAGGGGAAAAAAAAGCAGACTTGGCAACCCTGCATTCAACACGAGCTGCAGGAGTCAGATTTGACTGATCACGGGTCGAGGAGAGAGAGAGATGGCTGAGAGACCATGCTGCTCAACAGATCCTGAGCTTAATGACAAATATCTGATCTTACTTTACACAGAGCGTGCATGATCGTGTGAACAGAAGTGAAAGTGAACAGCAAGAGCTCATTCAAAAGAGATTTAAATACTCTGCATATTGACAGATGCTCCCTGAAAATTATGCAATATTAGAATGTTTGCTGGAGAGGGCGGGATTGGACACAAAAATCAAGGGAACAGGCAATAAAGGTCAGAAATTTAATGTGAGCGGGATTAAGAAAATAGTCCCTTGCAGCGCTCTAATACAAAAACGCACACAATCATTTAGGGCTGTGCAGCTATTCGAAAAAACGATTCGATTTCGATTTTGGCCTCCAACGATTATGAAAATCCAATAATCGAGATAAAACAATTATCGTGCCCTTTTGCAGCGCTGCGCTTTCGTTCCTCCATAAAAGCCCAATTTTCTGTGCAAATCAGTAAAATCATGTAACGTGACATTTGCAAAATGGGACGTGCTTGATTTATCGAAGTATATTTATTCATGTTTTTAAAAGCGTGAAAGAGAACTTGCGCTGCTCCTCAGGAAGATAGAAGCGCTCAGAGACAGAACAGAACACGGACATTTAAAGTCATCTTTTAGCTCAAGGTGCGCGCCTAATTGCTCAAGTACATGCAAAAATGTGTCAAAAGGGCTTATTGTTATTGCTATATGTTTGATTTTACATTTGATTATTCATTTCTGCAGTAGGCTGTACCACGCTACATGAACCTTTTCATATAAACTGCAATAAATACAAAACTAAAGCCAAACTCAAACTAAAATGAGACATTAATAATAAATGGTATAGTGAATAAATTAAATAATCGCACTGCTTGAGACTTGCATAAAAAAAAAACATTAAAGCACAGTTTGTTTAATTTGTATCTTTTTTATTCTATTGTATTTGTTCCTTTCCTTTTTTTATGACTGACAGTTTAATTATTCTCAATAATTTTGAGGACTTTTCGTTTGTTTGAAATTCCGCTGGTCTCTTCAATGTAGATGTCACAGCAAGCTTATTTACAGGAAATACATATTTGATACATATCACTATCTTTAAATAAATCACTCATATAAAGTTTTAGTCATATGGCCCCCTCATAATCGTGTTAAATAATCGTGATTACAATATTGACCAAAATAATCAAGATTATGATTTTTGCGATAATCGAGCAGCCCTACAATCACTGTCGACTGTAGAAAGTAAAAGTCGAATCCCTGAGATTTTGGGCGATTCAAAAATCCCGGCTGGAGGTGCTTTTATTAGGTCCAAAAAGAGGACATGTCCAGGAAAAAGAGGAAATATGGTCACTCGTACAAATACTTAACGTAACACGTAAATGCGAGTAACTAACGTAAATCAAGCAAGCTAGTACGCATAGGCCACGAAGTGTTGCCGAAATAACACATTAGCGGACCAGAGGGAATAATATGGAATAATATGTCAACTTCTTTGCACAAAATAAAGTGCTTTCAAGGACCTGTATCAATGTATGTTTATTTTCAAAAACTTTACAGTGCCTTGAACATTTTTTTTCAGATTTACAAACTTTCAAGCACCCGTGTGAACCCTGTTTGAACATCACGGCACTCCGCGTTCTCACCTGGTGTCGCCTTCTGCTTTTGCAATGTGACCAAATATATGAGCGAATGAATTTGGGATGATTCCTCTGAGTTCAGGCACCGCTCTGACGCCCTCCATAGTGAACGTCTTCCCTGTGCCTGTCTGCCCGTATGCAAATATGGTTCCTAAAAAAATAAAAATAAAACGATAATCTTCAACATTTCAAACTTGCCAAACAAACAAACAGATAAAAAGATGAAAATACATGCACTCAGTATTTCTATTGTCTTGGACTTACCGTTGTAACCCTCTAATACTGAGTCAACAATAGGCCGAGCTGTTAAATTATACACATCCAGCTGTTTGCTGTCCGGACTGAACACTGTGTCGAAGGTGAACGTCTTTGGCGGCTCACTGGTCATATCAAGTTTGTTCACAGTAATGGTTCCCCGGATCTCGTCCACGGCGACGGACTGCTTGTGTCCCATCATCTTCTCCTTCTCGTTGAGGGGTCGACATCTCACCACCACCTTCACGTTATCACTCACCTCCACCTTCTCTGGTTTATCCAGCTTATTACTCTGGAAAACAGAAACCCGTTTACAAAATCTAAGTTAATGCAGGACCATCTGTTTGTCAGCACAATGGCAGTCAAGTGAAAATGCATCATAAAGATACACAATTTTGTAGTGATTATTGATTTAGTAAAATCTAAACTATGAGTAAAATAAACAAATTATGACTGCTATCAATATTTTTACAAACACAATGTCAGTTAAGAGCAGAAAGTAACTAGTCACATTTAACTAAATTACATAATTTAATTACAAAATAAATGTAATTGTAATCAGTTACCGTTACTGAGAAACAATGTGTAATTAAATTACAGTTGCTTATAAAAATGGTTTTCACTCACATTCACAAACCAATTTAATCGATTTCTTTCATAAATTGCATTGACTGCTCTAAAATATAAAAGAGCGATGTTTCAGGAGTTTAGGATACATGCTTATTCGATAACTGTTTTTTTTGCCTATTTGGCTTTGTGTATATGCTTTATTTATTTATTTTTTTAGATTAACTGTTTTGCTTTGTTTTCAAGCCATTGTAGGACGCCAGTGTTTATGTCATAACTATACAAAAAAAAAATTGATTTCAAAAACAGTATCATATTTCTTGTAATGTTTTAAATCTGTATCTAACCTCAGAATGATCTCAAAGTGAGACTGATTTTGTGGTGGCTGTGTTTTAAAATTAAATTATTATAAATTCAAGTGATGAAGGAAGACGCTCATACTGTAGGTAAACAAACACCAAATTACGTTTGTTTTTTTTTTTTTTTTTTTTATGTGTGAAGGGTTTTCTTAATTGGTAACTTTTACTGTAAAGGTCCCCGGATGTTGAATGTATTTGGTAGGTGTGGTTAAAATGTAACTAAACGCTGTTGCTAAGCAGCGGATATGACCGGATATGATCAAGCTAACAGCTAAATTAACAAACAACAACAACAAAAAAAGCGGATTACTTTTTTACACGCATAACATAGTTATTTAGCTGCTGTACGCGGGTTTAACGTAACTTCTCATTGATATCAATAAATCAGATTCGTTGAGAGATCGTAATATCGTTGCTATGAAGCTAATAAGTAACGTTAGCAGGCAGCTAGCTTGATGTGCACATCACAGAGAGGACAAAAACATCGCATAATAATTAAACGCATCCTAGAATTGAACAATAAGGGTAAACGCTGTCAAATAACAGTCTGTGAGTATCTGCAGGAGATTCCGGTCGCAACGCAAAGGAATGACGGGAAGGTGGGGCATAACAACACACACATTACACCGCGATAGATGAAGATAGAAGATTACAGTCTTACCGGCATCTTTAGAATCTGATATAGTGCTCGTTATTAAAATCTAAATAAAGGAGTTTTGGTCTGGAATGAGCATCGATGAGCTCATTCGGTGGGTGATGTATTTTTCCAGATCAAGCGCCCATCCCAACCAGCGCTTACTGCGCATGCGCGGTGATGGGTCTTTACATATTTATGGATATTAATGTTTAATAGCCAGGCAGTGCTGGGTAGATTACTTACAAATCGTAGTGACTGATTCTAAATGACCTGATAAAAATTGTAGTTTGTACCAATTTTTAGGTAGCCTACTTTTGATTACTTTAGACCTAACTCGTTCATCACATTGATTTAAATAAGATCATGCTGTACCATATTAAAATACAAAATACAAAGATCATAAAAATGTATTCCATTCGTTGAAGTTGCGGCAAGGTTTCAGGGTTCATGAACGAAATGCAGGGGTTTAATTAAGAGCTAAATCATAAAAATGTAAAATTAAAATAATTTTAAAATGACAATCAAAATAAAACTCTTACTAAAAAGTTTTTTTTTTTCTCTACCTGCATGTAATGCAAATGTGTTGCTGAATTATGACCTTAAAATCTCAGGGTACTTCAAGTAAATATATTAGGTGAAAGAGGTCACTCTAACAAATAAATAAATAAAATAAAATAAATCCCTGCATGTAAATAAGAAATAAAGTGATTTTGTTCATTTTAATGTTTGAAAGATGATCCTTCCAAAGACAAACACTTGTGTGAATAATATGTAATCAACAAAAAAGTAAATGTAGTTTTGATTACGAGTATTTTAAAATGTAATTTAATCTAATTAGAAATACTTGGAATCTGATTACATAATCCAGATTACATGTAATCAGTTACTAGCCAATATATTTGCCTGGAAAATAATTTAATATGCTTATCATCCTTTTCTCAATCTGAAATGTTTATTATCACCAGTTTTAATCCCCTTGTGCCTGAATTATTTGTATTTTTAATCCTGCTTTAGTCTGTCTTCTCTGATATGACAAACATTTAATGTGAAGTGGCTGCTGTTGTACATTACTCAGTTTTTTAATGTGCAAGAGTAGAAAATGTTTTTTTTTGTTTTTTTACGTAAACAATAACATCAGTCCTAAATCCATTTCAATAAAAAGCACAAAAAAAGCCCAATCGGTAGAAAATTCTGAACTCTTTATCTTTATTATTATTATTATTAGTTGACCAATTTTTCCAAAATTCCCCCAAAAAAGGGACTGAGAACAGGAGACTTCCATCATCAGGATATAGATGCTATGAAGTTTTATACAACAAAACAAATCCACCATTACTGTATTGAGACGACAGGGTTTTGTGCGTGAAAAAGACAATCTTGAGCAAGTCATCATTAGGCCTCACTTTACCCATCAGTTAAAGATACTCAATAGTTTCCTAGAATTAACAAAGTTCCCCACCTCTCACCACATCTAAAAGTGCAAACAGTGAATCAACATACAAAAAGGCACGCTTATCTGTCAGAACTGACTAATGATGAAGAAAAACCTAGCTTTTGTGCCAAGTGGGTGTGCGTGAAAGATGACGTGACTCGTCTTAAATACACAGGATATTGCTTTTAATTTAGGTTTATGACACAATAGGCTAAAACTGTGTGACTGTGAACACAGCACTGGACACAGAACGTGTGCAGAAGAGACTGTGGCACTCAAAGGAGTTTGTCTAGGATTTCTAAAACGCTGCTGTGGAAAAGGCCCGTTTTTCCACTGATCTCCTGGGTCACGAGAATCCTTCCGTCCGCTCGAGGCCTCTGAACGACGACTATTTCTCCTTCCGTCAGCGTGAGCTCTGCATCTGTTCTAGCGTTGTAACCTTCCATCACTCTGTATCTGAAGAAATCAGAGCAGAATGCACCGGTCAGAATGCACCCAACGCAAAACGCCAGGATGTGCTTTACAAGATATCTAAATGCTTCTTCAGATTCTGACAGGAAATGTTTTTTTCTGTTTAAACAGTTTCTGTGAATTATCTCATTAAATCTCGCAAAAATACTGTTTCTGCTAACTGATGATTTTCCGATGTAAGAGAAAAAAATCTGCCACTCATGGAAAGCTCGTTTGCAACACAAGAGCCATTTGATCAGATAACGCTATACTTCATTTAAAGACACACTTAGGAAAACCCACCTGTTAGATCCGGGCTGGTTGTTGATCAGGACTGGCTTCATATTTAGCGAGAGGCAGTCCATCGAAGCATGATCCGGGCCTGAGCTCTTTCTGGGTGTTTTTGTGTCTTTAAAAACTAATGTACTTCCATCCCGACCCAAGATGGCTGAAGGGTTCCAGTGGTCTAGAGCCGAAAGACCAGGCTGGGAACTCGAGATTTGTCCTGCAGGTGAAGTGGATGTCACTTTTGATGTCTGAGGAGCATCGTGAGTCAGGAACCGCACTGACTTTACCGGCTAAAAGAACAAAACCAAATGCTGATGTAATTCTCATTAAATCCTAAAAAATCTCATTACATTCTAGAACGTCTAGAAAACTCCTAATCCTACAACGTTTTACCTTCTCTGTGTTGTGCTTATGAGCGTCTGGTTTGACCAGAATGGACTGAGGCGCTGCAGTGGCCTCTTTCTGGACAGGGTCCCTGCTGAGCGTTTGATATCCACCAGCTGAGGGAGCTGTGCTTTCATACGCCCAATGCTGCGCCTTGATGGGGTTTGAGAACAAACCGTTTCTCTTTTTGGGAAGAACGGGCGAGCGACCGAAAGTATAGATCTGCCCCAAATCCTGAGGCGGAGGCTGAAGGCTTACGATGGAATCTGAATTGTAGTTTCCGTGATGAGGCAAGCCTAAACAAAAGGCAGAGCAGAAATGTATCAGACTGAATAATACACCTGCTGCAGAACGCAAAACCTAAAAAATATATGAAGAGAGAAAATGATTGTTCGATCTAAATTAACTGAAAATTAATGCATTCATTAATTGTTTTGATAGTGATCTAAAATGTGCACATACAGATCCACTAAGTTTGGAATAAGTTTTTGTTAATGTTTTTTTTAAAAGAAGTGCTCACCAAGGCTTCTATTATTAAACTATTTTCTAAAGTTTAAAATGTAAATGTTTATTCCTGCGATGCAAATCACAATGATGAAAATGCAGTTTTGCATCACAGGAATAAATTACATTTTAAACTATATTCAAATAGAAAACACACTCTCAAAAAATAAAAAATATAAAAACGTGTTTTTGCAGAAAAAAACATACCAAATGTATATTGTCTTAAAATGACCAAATGTATAAATAGTTTTTGCAGTGATGCCATAGAAGAACATTTTGGTTCCGCTAAAGAAACCTTTCAGTAAACAGTTCCTAAAATAACCATTTTGAAGAAAGTTTTTCTAAGTGTCTAAAGAGCCTTTTTTCGACTGTAAAGAACCTTTTCTGCATTTGGAAGGTGCTTCTAAAAGGGTGTTTTTGCAGAAAAAAACATACCAAATGTATATTGTCTTAAAATGACCAAATGTATAAATAAAACAAAATTGTAAAAACATACCAAATGTATATTGTCTTAAAATGACCAAATGTATAAATAAAACACAATTTTGACTAGTTTTTTCACGTGCAACAGCTAAAAGTTGATTTATTTTGTCCCGGCGTGTCGGGGCTCGTTGGCTCTCACCCCTGTGTGTTGCGTGGAGGGCGCGTCTCAATGTGCTCCATCCCTGCTTTCCACCCAGCTGCGGTACTCGCCCAGGACTGGCAGATGACATCCCAGCCATTGTAGCTGAAGGGGTGTCGGCGTTTACTCGGTCTAGGGCCAGGACAACAGCCTGCGGCTTGTGTGGGGTGTGCCGTTTTATTGACACTGTGCTTGTATTAGGAACGGCAGGTTTGGTTTGTTCAAGAAACCTTGCAGATGTTCTGTGGGAAAGTCAGTATATTACTGTAACCTTGATTATCAAGATAATAAATTTTTCACTTATAAAACTAAAACAGTTCTAATTAAAAGGCTGGGTCTATAAAAACATTGCATTGCTAACATCTACTGTGACTTTAAAGAAACTATGCACCAATAAAGTGACCTAAAGAGTCTATATGCATATTTTGAACAGTGTGTTTAAGATATAAAATGTGACCCAGAAGCACAAAACCAGTCTTAAGCCTCTTGAGTATATATTTAGCAATAGCCAAAAAAACATTGTATGGGTCAGAATTACAGATTTTTCTTTTATGCCAAAAATCATTAGGATATTAAGTAAAGATCATGTTCCATGAATAAATTTAGTAAATTCCCTAAGGTAAATATATCAAAACTTAATTTTTGATTAGTAATATGCATTGCTGAGAATTAATTTGCACAACTTTAAAGGTGATTTTCTCAATATTTAGATTTTTTTGCACCCTCAGATTCCTGATTTTCAAATAGTTGTATCTTAGCCAAATATTGTCTGATCCCAACAAACCATACATCAATGGAAAGCTTGTTTATTCAACTTTCACATGATCAAAAAAAATAAAATTACAAAAAACGAACAAAATAAATAAAAAAAAAAATTAATTGTAGGGGTGTGCGATATTTATTGTCTGTGATAATATAGTAATTGTTGTTTTAACGATATATGAGCAGACATAATCAAGAATGTCACACACAAAAACAAACAAAAAAACATGTCTTGAGAGTCCAAAAGCATTGACTATGTGATAAAGCCTATTAGAATGCAGTTAGAATGACCCTAAAATCCAAGTTATGAAACAAAAAATATCCCTGTTTTTTTATTTGTATCACACAGGTAGTTTTTTTTTTTAATTGATACTTATACAGCATCTGAAACCTGAATAAATAAGCTTTCCATTGATGTATGGTTTGTTAGGATCAGACAATATTTGGCTGAGATACAACTATTTGAAAATCTGGAATCTGAGGGTGCAAAAAAAAATCTAAATATTGAGAAAATCACCTTTAAAGTTGTCCAAATGAAGTTCTAAGCAATGCATATTACTAATCAAAAATTAAGTTTTAATATATTTACAGTAGGAAATTTACAAAATATCTTCATGGAACATGATCTTTACTTAATATCATAATGATTTTGGGCATAAAAGAAAAATCAATAGTTTTAAACCATACAATGTATTTTAGGCTATTTCTACAAATATACCCCAGAGACTTAAGACTGCTTTTGTGCTCCAGGGTCACATATGTCACCCAACTGTACTATGAACTGTTCTTCTGCTCACCTTAGCACAGGTGTAACATAGTTGGCCGGCAGGATCCCTACTTTGCCTGTTCTGAGAGACAGTCCACGCAGCCAACCCTCTTTGAATTTCCCATAAACCCCCACCATTTCACCTTTCCTCAGTTCCAGCTCTTCAGAGCGATGAGGTGTGTAGGAATACAGCGCAGCACACCTGAACAAATCATCAAGTTAAAGAAATAGGTCAAAAATGAAAATACTCTTACTCATTTGAACCCATACTTTGATGTGTGAGGAAAAAACATATTTATGATACACAAAATGAAACTTTTTTTTTGCTTTAATGCAAGAAAATCTTTTAAGATAATCGTCAAAGATACATATGATCTCAGAAACACTTACACACTGATGGAGAGCTGCTGGGTGACAGACACCTTGCTCTCTGAAGGCAGGGGGGATGCCTGAGGGTTAATCAGTGCCATGGCGATGGTTGGCGGACTTTCACCGTTCATTGTTCTGTCTCTCTGTAATAGTCAGAAAGTAACTGGTAATTTTCTTATCTTGCGCAGACACTGACAGCAATGTAATCTCTTTAATACAAGTGTTGCACAACATTCGTTGAACTCCAAGCATTCATGCTTATGTAGCATTCTGACAATATATAGTTTGCATGTGTTAAATGGTAAGTGGTAAAGTTTTTAATAACTTCATGTTTAAAAAGTGGTAAAGTTTTTAATAACTAACTAATTAACAAAACAAACAAATTTTTTTTAACTAAATTAAAAAAAAAAAAAGTATTTCTTTATGTATTCCTTCCCTTTCTAGCTTGTACTTATTTTAACAAATGCCTGAAACCTGATATTATGAGCACTTCCTGTGTCTGTTTTGCCTCTTAAAGAAGAATTGCTTTATGTATTCCCCAATTGTAAGTCGCTTTGCAAAATGACTAAATGTAAATGTAACAAAGAGACAAAAGTAAGACAAGATGAAAAAAACAAGACAAAAACAAAACAAAAAGACAAGAATAATCAAAAGGCAAAAACCAGAGCAAAACAAAATAAAAACTAAACTAACTAAAAACACAAAAAAAACAAAGCAAAAAACATGCAAAAACAAGATAAACAAAAGACAAGGATAAAAACAACAAAACAAAAGACAAGATAAGCAACAACAAAATAAACTTAACAAAATAGCACAAAAACAAAGCTAAACAAAAACAAGACGAAACAAAATGCAAAACCAAAGCAAAAGTAAAAACAAGATGAAACAAAGAAGATTAAAGACAAGACAAAAAAAGCAAAACAAAACAATAACAAAAACAAAATTAAACAAAAATACAAGACTAAAAACAAAAAAAGCAACAAACTAAAATAAAAAAGGATAAAAACAACAGAAAACAGCAAAAAATAAAAAAGAAAGCAAAAACTATGAACAAGACTGTAAAGCCAAACAAAGCAAAATAAAAAGACGATCAGGAACTTTCCATCACTGAATACTTGAATCTTGGCTGACTGCTAATGGATTGACATATTAAGGTTATTGTAAAAATGTTAATTCAAGAGTCATTTTTGTAGTTCTCTTGCATAAGAGCAAATTAAACATTGCTGAGATGAGTTGCAAAGCTGACTCAGACAGAAAACAGCCTCAGACTGAGACTCTTCCATAGCACTGAAACAAACGACTAACACAAAGCCTCATGGAAGAGTCCGTCTGGGCAGCGGAGTCATGAGTCTTCCTCTTAAACTGAGATCCAGTCTAATATTAGTTCATTACAAAAGCATGATGAAACAAGAGACCGATCTCTGAATTCTGTTCCTTTGACAATTTCCACGCCTCTCTTACCTACAGTATGTCCCATAATTATCTCAAAGAGAGCAGGTGATTACAGCTTAGTTACATCAGCTCTGCCACAGAAGACACAGAAGACCTATATTTTATATATTAACACATTTTATTCAAAGCGACTTACAAATGAGAAATACAGCATAGGTGATTCATCTTAGCGAGGCGGTAACATAAGTAGTGCTGTGATCCAATTATATCTTAAAAGTACCAGAGAAGTACAATAGAGCATGTATTTTAAGAAAGTCAGTTTGGTGCCACATTATATCACACTGAAAGTCTGGTGTAGGATTTACTTTGAAACTATTTTCATTAATAATTGCAATTACTAGTTAAAATGACCGTATAATTCAATTTATGAAAGCAAAAAATAGCCCTGTATGGGTTTTTATTTGTAATATTTAGATAGCCAAGTAATATCACACAAGCAACATCATTTTCCTAAATATTAGCACCTGAGCATGATCGCAAATGTGGTGTTAATTAATTTTATCCAACAGTTTAACAAACAAGAAGTTAATATTTAGCGAGTTACATTTTAGACACAATATTGTCCGGAAAAAAGTTTCAATCAAAGCTGGATCATTTGTGACCCTGGACCACAAAACCAGTCTTAAGTGTCAATTTCTCAAAATTGAGATTTAAGCTGAATAAATAAGCTTTCCATTGATGTATGGTTTGTTATGATCTGGCAATATTTGGCCGAGATACAACTATTTGAAAATCTGGATACTGAGGTGCAAAAAAATCAAAATATTGAGAAAATCCCCTTTGAAGTTTTCCAAATGAATTCTTAGCAATGCATATTACTAATCAAAAATTAAGTTTTGAGATATTTGCAGTAGGAAATGTACAAAATATCTTCATGGAACATGATCTTTACTTAATATCCTAATGATTTTTGGCATAAAAGAAAAATTTATAATTTTTTGACACATATCATGTTTTTTTTGGCTATTGCTAAAAATATACCCCAGCGACTTCAGACTGGTTTTGTGCTCCAGGGTCACATTTGCGCATCTCAGAGTAACACTGCGGTGATTCCTTACCAAATAAAACTGTTTTTGAACAAATAATTTGAGTCAATGATTCATTTGAAAAATCAGTCATTTGCTTAGTTTCTTAAATGAAGCAGATTTGAAGAAATTGTTTGAATGAATGATTCAACGAATCACTCTTTAAGACAGGGACCTACTACCACCTACTGGTGGTTTTAGTGTCATATTCATTTATCCATGAAGGTACCAGTATTAAAACAGAAAAATATTGTTTAATTATAGTTCTCTAAAAAATCTGTCAAATAAATATCACGTTTTGTCAATATCCCGCACCTCTACAGCAACAGTGACTCAATTCACTTTAATTGCATGGAGTAGCTAGCAGATTCTGCAATATCTTCTTTTGCGTTACATTATGTTCATGATGGGTTTGCACCGGCGATGAGTAAGCAATGACATCATTTTTATTTCTAGGTGAACTGTTGCTTTAAATATTTTCTTTTGCATCAGAAAGATGCTGCTGAGTCAGAAACAGTGGGCATGTTTCCTCTGACTTCAGAGTGTTGCACAATCTGAAGAAAAAACACAAATAATGCAAGAAATCCAGTGTTAACTGACCCCGGGCAGGTCGTAAAGCGAGTGACTCGTCTCTCCGTGATGTGATGTTCTCCACGCCTTCTATTAATGACACAGCTGATGGCAGGAGGAGAGAGAGAGTCACCGCTCGGTGGAGAGGAATGAGCCTTTCAACCAGATAAGAGGAAGTGTTATGTAACCCTATATGAGTCATGAGCTTGTAAAGCAGCAGCAGAGAATGGGACATTTTTAGCTCTGAAACACGCTGGCTTCCTCTCACACAGGAAAACATCTCATATCGACAGAGGAGAGAAATACCTGCACCTGTTTTTGAGGGGAAAGTCAGGAAAATGCAAGAAGTATCTGCTCGTTTTTAAGGTGATTTCAATGCATTGTTTCTACTGCTGGGCAACGATTAATCACAATAAATTGCATCCAGAATATTTTTTTTTTTTTTATATTATAAATATGTTTTTTTACTACTTACAACATTAATTACTTAATATATATAAAACAGCCCAAACAAAAAAATACATGCATTTACAGTATATTCATATAACATTATATATATACAAGTACATTTAATATATAAATTCTTAATAATATACATGCATGTGTGTGCATTTATATATACATTAATATACACAGCCCACACACACACATATATTATGTACACAATATATGTGTGTGTCTATGTAAGAAGAACCACAGACAACAAAAACAAACACACCTCTGACTCACCACTATATCCGAATAGGATGTTAAACTCATTCTTGTCATTTGGTGTAGCATGCATGGCGAACTAATCGCATGTCTGCAGAGCAAATAAATAGCCAATCATCATTCCCACACAAACAAACACATGGGCTGCATGCTCACCTTAGACAAGCTTCTGCGAGAGCTCCTCAGACGTGGCTTGTTAGATGTGGCTAGTTGTGCGCTGGAGCTGATGTGAGGATAGTTCTGGCTGTTCAGGAGACTGACGTTTGGAGGCCTGGCCGATTTGTGAGACGCTCCAGCAATCCGCCTGGACAAAAACATCATCGTTGACCACCCCTCCACCACTCCGTTGCTACTACACCAAAATACCCCCTCCTTCTTCTCCCCACAAGAACCTACTACGCTGTTGAATTTGGCTGCAGCAGGAAACACAAAGCAGTTTAAAAAGAAGCGGAGATGCACAATAAAGGCATGCTGGGTTGCATAAGCCGCTCTACCTGCAGCGTCCGAGTTTGTCAGAAAGAAAAGTGCTGTTAGTCCCACCAGCTCGTCCTAAACTTCTTGTGTAAGTGGCAGCTGGAGCTGCTGATCTGAGGATGGACTAGTTAAGATGAACTAGTGCAGCACATGTGGGCAGGAGGAGTGACGCTTTCCCTCTCTGTTCCCATGATGTGCTGCTCTGCCACCGAACTAACAGAAAGCATTACTGTGCCTTCACGCCTGGCTGCTCAGATGCCCGAGCGGCGTTGAGAGCAAGGCTGGCTGTTTTATCTGAATAACCTTAGATATAATCCAGCGCATGGATAATGAAAAGCATTCCTTAATTATCCGGTGGCACATGAAGTTCACTGGAGCGGCAGCGGAGGAAAAGCACACGTCAGTCACAGATAGCATGCTCACTAACTCCGTTATCATCACACAGTGATAATGCCAGCGCTGAGAGATGAGGGCCTATTATTCTGAGTTTAATCGTGACATTAAACAGAGAAGCGATTAGGGGACACTGAAAAGATTGATGAGTAATGACGAAGATTTCACGTCACACTTTAATCTATGAGTGATTTTAAATTACTGTATATTATATATTGCATAAAGGCTTATAAAATGCAAAACTGTAAAATATATATATATATATATATATATGTAAAATATATATATATATATATATGGTATATATATCATATCCAAAATTCAAAAGAAAAGAATGATATTTTCCACAAGCCTATTTTTAGGATCATTACATTTTTGCTGTGATGTTATAATCATAAGCAAATTATCCTCCATTCTCTGTGGTCTAATACTATTCTCATTACGGCTCTGTAGGGGTCTGCCAATTACTGTTTGATCAGAGTTTTTATTTTCATATAAGAAAATGCAAAAATATGCAATAAGCAAAAATACAATATTAACTTAACTTCTCAAGCTCAAGTTAAAAACCAAAACTTTAGGAGTCCATATGCACATTCGATCAAAGACCGAGTACTTTTTTGGGATATTTAGACAACAAATAATTATTATATACATGCCTCATTATCCCTCCAACATTAAAATATATTTGTAAACTTAAACCAGTCTTAAGTCGCTGGGGTATATTTGTAGCAGTAGCCAAAAAAAAAAACATTGTATGGGTCAAAATTATTTATTTTTATTTTATGCCAAAAATCATTAGGATAATAAGTAAAGATCACGTTCCATGAATATATTTTGTAAATTTCCTACTGTAAATATATCAAAACTAATTTTTGATCAGTAGTATGCATTGCTAAGAACTTCGTTTGGACAACTTTAAAGATGATTTTCTCGATATTTATATTATTTATTTATTTTTTTTTGCACCCTCAGATTCCAGAATTTCAAATAGTTGTATCTCGACCAAATATTGTCCTCCTAACAAACCATACATCCATGGAACTAAATATATAACTAAATTTATCTCAGATTGTTTGCAAGGCAACATTGCTCATATTCATATTCAATTCACCTGATAATAAAACTGAAATAAAATTATTAAAAACTGTATAAACATTAAAAAAATGACAAAAGCTAATAAAAATACAAAAAAATTACTAAAAAATTAACTAAAATTAGCATGAAAATATAAAAAAAAATCAAATGTAATATTCAGTATTATTAGTATCTCATTAATACCATAATAACAAGATGTAAATACAGCAATATTATATATTTTGTGCAAGTTACTATAGGCCAGACTTAAAGTGCAATGCTTACTAACAAAAAAATATATATAACAGAAAAAGATTAAACACCCCTGGTTTAAATTGCTAAACAGATTTGAATGTACAATTTAAAAGTATATTTTATGGTTGTAAAATGGATGCTCATTTTAAAATAGTAATAAAAAAAAAAACATTGTCGAGTATTTTTGCATTGCAGTGAAAATGTAACTATTTATGCAAAATATTATTTCTTGTTTAATTATTTGATTATTATTGGGGTTAAATATGATCTGAACATATATATGAATTCAACACGTTTTGAAATCGAGAATAAAAGCCTGTTGTCTTACCTCTGTGAGCTGCAAAGGAAAGATCCCAACTTTGTGTCCAAGTTTACCTTCAACCCAATTTTCATTCACTTGTTTGATAAGAGTAATGCTGTCTCCCTGCGGGGGGAAAGAGAGATAGGCATGTGTTAGGCAGCTGTGGGTGCAGGACGTCCCTGAAGACGTTTACTCGGCTTGAATCGCTCAAAGCTACAGGCCCATTACACCCTTAACTCGGCTCCGGACCCATTTGGACCATCTGCTCTCAGATATAAAAACAACATTCCAGGAAAATGTCCTTTAATGGATGCTGTGCCTGAGTCAGAACTGTTATATAATTCAAGTCTTGCGGTGTGACTAACAATACTGCCACATAACAGAGCCCAGAGAAGAAGAGAGCTTTATTTGCTTCCCAGGTTCCTCATTATGAATCACACTAATGAGACAAGTAATACTAAACATGTTTATGTTCAACATACAATAGCCTCAAATGGTATTTAAACACTTCACTCACACATAAGAATATAAGAATCATACACGTTTATTGTGTGTGTGTGTGTGTGTGTGTGTGTGTGTGTGTGTGTGTGCGTATGCATACATTCATACATTATATATATATATATATATATATTATATACAATATATATATATATATATAAAATATAGATTATAATACTAAAAATAGATTGGTTAATAAAAATAAAAAAAAAATTTGGGGCCTACAGTGTCTTATCATTTCTTCAGCTTTTTCTGAACTCAGTCATGATGTCCTCTACTGAGAAGCATAAATTATCATATATTATATCATACGTAAAATAACCTTTTCCAATAAAAAAAATAATAATTTAAAATTCCATTTGTTTCTTATTTTCTAATGCTCCAAACAATGTAATGACAGAAGGAAAAAAAATCACAAAATTGACTAAACCTTTTTTTCATATATATATATATATATGTGTGTGTGTGTGTGTGTGTGTGTGTGTGTGTGTGTGTGTGTGTGTGTGTGTGTGTGTGTGTGTGTGTGTGTGTGTGTGTGAAAGCCCATTTATGTTTTGGAATAAAAATAAATACATAAATAAAAAAGATGAATTATGAGGAAAAAGTCAGAACTGTGAGATTTCAACTCAGAATTGCACGAAAAATAGTCAGAATTGTGAGAAGTCATAATACTTTTTTTTTTTTTTTTATTCTGTGTGGTAGAAATGGGCCTCGATACCTTCTGGCTGTCAAAGAAGTTGCAAAGGTCATTGCAAAAATAGCTTAGAAGAGCTCAGCTCAGTCTAGGAAAATGTTAGCAGATGCCACTTGCTTTGATGTTTTATTAATGCAATGACATTCACACATTTTTTATGGCTTAAGTGTCCAAATACTTTCGTGTCCACTGCACCAACCCAACTGAATTGTGGCGGTACATTGATTAAAGAAGAACTCAAATGAAATGGGTAGGTCTATAAAGTGCAGACATGAACCTTGAAGAAGGTTAAGCACTCCTTGCTGTCGTCCGGATCCAGATTGTTAGCGTTGAAGTCATAAAGTGCTCTGCAGAGGGCCAGCGGCTGCTGCTGCTCGCTGATGACCCTCACCACATCCACTGGAACCAGACCGCCGCTGTCTTTGCCTTCATCATCATCCTCTCTCCAGCGCAGGTACATGATGTCACCTGACTTCATCGTGAGCTTGCCAGGTGCGTTAACCTGGAAGTTATAGAAAGCAAATACAAATAGCATAGGAAAAACTGTCAAGAACAAATCTGGACCATAACTAATTCATTATCATTTTAAATATATACCAATCCTACTAAACCTATTCTTCAAACTATGGTTTTTCTCATTTGTCTGCAAGAAGATTTTAATAATTTAAAATATACTAGAATTTAGTATGATCACTTATTCTTTTACATATTTTATATGTTGATTCATTTTTACATTAATATATATTTTACACTGTATGACGATGGAATTCTTTTTTTCCTGTTATAATATATAAAAATAAAAGTAAATTAAAAGTAAATTGAATTCTGTATAAAACTGATCAGAAAAGACCCCTGGTTTAAATTGTAAAGCAGCTCTGAAAGTACAGTTGAAGAATGCATTAATTTATGTTTTTTTTTTTTTTTCAATAAAAAGCTAAATTTAATAGCTAAATAGATTTAGACAGATTTTATTTTCTTTATGCAATTTGTTTTCATTTTGATTTTATGGGAATTAAATAAGATCTAGACTTTTTTAAGAGAGAGATTCAGTCTATAATTATCTCATTTATTCTGTTTTTTGTTTTGTTTTTATTTCTAACATTGTCATTTTCTTAAAATCACATTCTTAAGTCTATAAAAGATATTAGAAAACAATTCTAAAACAATATTAGAAAAAGTGAATATATTTATTATATAAAATATGTATTAACAAAAAAATATAGACTTAAAAGACGATTGATTTCTGCAAATAACTCAACATCTAACAGCTCTCTTTACTGTGTACTATCTTGCAGTACTTCAAATGCATGTATACTAAATTAGAGGCTTGAAATGAGAAATCGAGTGGGAAAAGTTCTCCAGAGCTCAAAAGCATCCCAAACTTCTAATCAGCATTACTGTGCAAATGCAATGGCTTTCCCCCCCAATGAAACTCAAGTCCAGCGACCTACTTAAACCAAAGCTTGCAGTGTGTTTCAGTGTACACTGTTAAACACACACAGAGATAATAGGGCTCTTAAGCAGATCAGATTGTCAAACTGACATACCACATAAAACAACATAAAAACCATCCTGACATATTCACATACACACGTCATCATCATTTACACTGCACAGGACAATGCACGTCAACAGACATAGTGTTATATGATACAGAAAGTTTTGAAAATGTTCATATCCTGTATCAGAATAACCCCTAAAAGATAAAAGCTTTTAAAAGCAAACAAGCCACAGGTAAGCCTTAAGTGCAAGTCACAAAACTCACCAACAGCAACTACACAAAAAAAAAAAAGACAAAGGCTGCTTTTTAAGTCTCAAATCATTACTCACGCTCTAATGCAACAAAAGCACATGTCGTATACTTACCCCCTGTTTGAGCAGATCTTGAAAGTAACTGCTTAAAAGGTCCTCCTAGACTGCAGAGTTGATATATGTGATGGATCTGTCCCTCGGCGTGCCCAGCGGACCCCGCTCCTGGAGGCCCTGCACTGATCCTGGAACAGCTGCTGAAGGCTTGCATACAAAAAGGGTGTGAAGCCTCGTGCTGCTGAAGGCTTGCATACACAACGTGTGCAGGCACGGCAAGACCTTGGCAGACTCATACACAAAGCACACTCCAACAGGTTCAAAACAGCCAGATCCTCCATCATACAGGAACATGCACACGTGAGAGACACAGTTTTATTCAGAGCTGCCTCAGTCAAAGTACATAATAGATACCTATTCATAGAGTGATTTCTCACTGTAAACCTGTTTGTAATAACTCGAGCCACGTAGGCTACTTCCATCAACACCTGTTCATTACACTATTGTAACATGCAAACAGGTGTGAACGCTGAGCGACATTTGTAAACACAGACACGACACACGTTTATGTTTAGGTTATGTAACTATAACTGAGCTTACATTTCAAAACCATTTGTGCTCTTATAGTCCTGTGGAAGCCAAAAGCAAGTTTTCATTGAAATCAAGATCAGCAGGTGAGTCAACGAACGATGCTTAAACTTTAGAAAATGTAACAAAATTAATTAATCAGTGAATATTTTTAACAGATATTTATAATGACGTTTAAACAAATGCATTTATTTTTCAGTGAACGGTGCTTAAACTTTAGAAAATGTTACAATATTATTTGAGCTATTTTATTTTCTGTACATTTTCTTTAAATTCTGCTTTCTTTATCAATTAAATGCACAACAAAGGGAAATATTTGTTAAATATGATAAAAATAAAAAAAATATAACAAAAACAATAACAAAACAAGATAATATGACATAAACTATCTAAAGGAAATATTTGTTAAATATGATGATAATATAACAACAACTATTTGAGAATGAAGAACAAGGCTGTACATTTTGTCATTCAGTAGCTAAAAGCCGGTTTGGGGCCAGAAGGGTTTGTACAGTAGTTACTAATAAACTTACAGCCTATTTTTTATTGAATGGAATGATTTAATGGAAAATAATTTACAGATTATATACTTGTCTTCCCATCAGGCGGTTGAAGGTGTTTTACTAGTGAATAAATATCAGTTAGATCAATTATGACATGATTTTATGTTATTTTTTATTAATTTTTATCTATTATTGGTAGGCCTTTAAGGTAAGGCAGGTCGACAATCGACATTTTAGGATGAGTTTTGTATTTATTAGTTTAAAAGTTTATGAAACGGATTAAACAAAAATAGCATTCGTGCCTGTATTGGATTAAAGCCAAAGTTTACTGTACTTGTGGAATGTGCTGTAAACAAGACATACAATACAGAGATCACTTGCTGAATTAGGTTTAGAGAAAATGCAATAGGTCAAGTTTATTTTAAATTAAAATAAGACTGGCGTCCTCTAGTGGTGAACAAGTGCAATTGAACTCTGCTTTAAAAAAAGCATCACCTTACGATTTCATTAGTCATCCAAGTTTTTCATAAAACCAACCCCAGAGAACTTATGATCTTGTTTATAAGTTCCTAGTCATAAGATTCGTCCTACATGGATAGGCATATGTTTCAGTCAGATTCAGATTAATGAGCAGTGGATACTGACAGATAAAACAAGCCTAATGATGATTTGAGATCTGGTGGTGATTCAGCGCATAAATCATCTCCTGCTTTACCCTGCAATGAAACAATCCAGACATCTGTTTTGAATCGATGGGATTTCAGTCTCACACATCCCTTAAACCCCAAAGTCCCGTTAACATCTCACGGCTAAATTATTCATTAATATTGGCTCTGCGTTCTGCACAAGTTCAGGACATTCACTTAAATTTTTTAAGGGTGCATGCATTTTTTATCTGTTTTGTAAGTCTGCAGAATATGGGAGGTTTTTTAGAGATTCTTAAAAAGAAAGATTCGTTTTCTTTATGTTTGTGATCCGTGTAGTTTCATGTCAGTGGTTCACTGAAGTATCCCATGCATGCTTTTCTTGTACTCAGTTTGTAAAGTTAGGTTAATTTTAACGACCTGACAGAACTCTATGGCTTTGGCTGCTGTAAGACTGAGTGCTTGTGACTGACTGGAGAGTAATTGCAAAAGCTTTAATGGGCCCTTGCTGGGTGTTTGTAATTCTTTGGCCTCTTATCAGACAGAAACAGAGAAGATCTGACCAGCAGAGGGCGCAGCTTTTCTTCTCAAAGTTAAAGTGTTTCCTCTTTACACAAAGTTTATCACCAGCAGTCCATTACTTTTCTCATTTCATTTTTCATTCGAGCGGTTTCTTTGTTTGTTTTCGATCATTCTTTCAGATTTGTGCTTTCTCTGCAGTTTGATGTAATCAAGTCATCTGAGTTCTGTGGGAATGAGTTTATGGGTGTTTATAGGCTTCCATTACAGAGCATCAATTATTCATGGGTTGATTATATGGCTATTGTTTCCTGCCATTATTTCTGAGAGTTTACATTCATCAAAATTGCCCACACACGTATAGGCATTCATTTCTTGCTCAGCTGGATGCAGAATTTTCTTTTGTAACAGCCGCTTGTAATGTTCCCAATATTAAAAACTTTGCAGCTTTGTCCATGCCAGAGAGAGAGAGAGAGAGAGAGAGAGAGAGAGAGAGAGAGCAACAGTAAATCTAAACACTGTTAAGGTGGCTCTGAGTTTTCATGCTGGGGGGTGTCAGTCTGTTGTTTGTATTTTCTGGGATGCTACAGCACCTTCTGTGTGTCCTGCTTCTGATGTTTTCTTAATTATGGTTACATCCATATGTGCACCATGTGTGCTCATGCAGCTCGCAGAGTGTTTAACGAAGAGCCGTCTGCGCCAGACCAATCTGAACAACAACATTTTTTAAGGTTAAAAGCCACACTTGTATTTGATACAAAAGGTTAAAACAGTTCCCGGAGATCAAAATGTACAGTGTACTCTCTACAGAGTCAAAAAAACTAAAATATGCCACTTTACATGATACACAATTTAAAAATATGCAATACACTGAATTAAAACTAATATTATAGATATATGACTTAATTTGCATGTGCACAGAGTTATAATCAGTGTTGGGGAAAGTTACTTTTAAAAGTAATGCATTACAATATTGCATAACTCCATAAAAAACTGATTACGTTAGTTAGTTTTTATGGAAAGTATTGCGTTACGTTACTTTTGTGTTCGTTTTTAAATCTGGACAGGGCTTGCTTGTTTGTTTTTAAAATAAAAAAGTTATATTTTTGGCAAATTTAAAAGCCTTTTTACACCGACGGTGAACTTAATATGCCTCAGGCTGAAGGGAATGTAAATTTACATCCGTACTGTAGAATGCAGAAGAAGAAATTTCAACACACTTCAGCAATAAAAAAAAGACACAAATGTTTGTCTAGAGTAATTTTAATTTTTGCTTATTAGTATGGTTGAACAGGATCATCGAAGGTCAGAAGCAAAGACATTGGTTTATAAAATGGGATTAAATACATAAATTATATTTGTGTTGTTTTACATTTAATTATTGCAGGTTTGCGTCATATTCTGAGTTGCATTATTTTTATTTATTTTGAGGAATACTGAATCTGTTTTTTTTCTGTGTGTGAGTGAGTGATATATATATAAAATTTATAGCATTGCAACCCTCAAATAAGCATAGCATAAACCCTCAATAGACAGAAAGATACAAACCCAATTCCAAAAAAGTTGGGACACTGTACAAATTGTGAGTAAAAAAGGAGTGGAATAATTTACAAATCTCATAAACTTATATTTTATTCGGGTTTGTAGATAGATAGATAGATAGATAGACAGACAGACAGACAGACAGACAGACAGACAGACAGACAGATAGATAGATAGATAGATAGATAGATAGATAGATAGTTAGATAGATAGATAATTAGTTAGATAGATAATAGATAGATAGATCGATAGATAGCATAGATAGATAGATAGATATATATAGATATAATAGATAGATAGATAGATAGATAGATAGATAGATAGATAGATAGATAGATAGATAGATAGATAGATAGATAGATAGATAGAATAATAGACAGACAGATAGATAGATACCTGTAGATAGACAGACAGACAGACAGACAGACAGACAGACAGACAGACAGACAGATAGATAGATAGATAGATAGATAGATAGATAGATAGATAGATAGATAGATAGATAGATAGATAGATAGATAGATAGATAGATAGATAGATAGATAGATAGAATAGATTACGGATGGATTCATAATAGATGTAATAGATAGATAGATAGATAGATAGATAGATAGATAGATAGATAGATAGATAGATAGATAGATAGATAGAATTATGATGCACACTTATAAACAATATACAGTACATAGCATTAAAATAAATAATTTAATAGTTATGACTCAACAATTTACAAATGTGTTATAATATACACCGTGCTTGTTTTATATTTCACATAAATAATTCATAGCAATGCAACCAGAGTAAAAGATTTACAAAAAAAAGAAAGAAATCTGTCATCATCTATAGAGATATGGATCAACATTTACACATTACGTTTTCACAAAAAATCTATTATGCAAGTATTATATTGCACATATATATTATTTATTTGTATTCATATTATTGCAACCAGAGAAGAAGAAAAAAAGGATATACAAACAAACATGAAGATCAAAATACTTGGAACAAAACACAAAACGGATTAAAAAAAAAAACATGGATCAAAATATTCAACCCCCTGCGTTGAAAATCTGTCACATTGGATCAACTTAATTATCCTTGTCTGAAGGCCTTGAATCTAATTTGGAAACCAAATGTTAGCTGTTTCAGTAGCAGGTGGTCCCCTGCCAAATGTCTTTACCATCCATCTGCAGCGCACCTGTGCTCTCATTCTGCTTCTGCTCTGGTTCGGCAGGTTATTATATGTGCCCTGTGTATCATTCTCCATTGAGAAATGCATTGTGCTTCTCAGCTCTGGGTGATAACACCATAACACAAGACACCACTGTACATGATTGAACTAATGAGTGAACATGCCACTGGACGGTGATCCTCCAGCACGATGAGAAGAACATCAAGACACTTCAGCCCGCTTCAGTTCGGCGGTGACCTGATACGGCTGTGCATGTCCATTAAGAAGGGCCTGTCATCAGTGTGGCATCTGTGATGTTGTGACATTCTGCCTGACCTCTAGGCGAGCCGTCTAAGGTCCTGTTTGCCTTCTGGACCTGACGGGCCATCATCAGAAATAAACCCCAAGCACTCCCATTACAGAGGACATTACGTTCATTTGCAGAAAAATTATCTGATGAGTCAGATACGGCAACAAAAAAAAAAAAAAAAAAAAAAAAAGTGACAAAAATATATTTTAAATATATGCCAAATATATGTTTGAAACAGAGAAGCTCTTTTTTTTATAATTGTTTTATTTAAAAATAAAAAATATATTTAGTTTCAACCCTCACATACCAAAATATATTTCAAAATGTATTTCAGGGCCAAGGAAATACATTTCCAATCTTACAGTAGCCTACATTACATTATATATAATTTGTTGAACATTGTAAAGTATGTTCTTTGCTTAATTTTTATTCAGATGTATTTGTATGTTCATACATGTTATAGATAACAAATAAAGTTTTTCTTCAAATGTGACATGTGAATGTATTTTCTTGAAATTAAATATATAGTGCAAAATATATATTTTTTGTAAATGTTTTCATATATATATTTATATTATTAAAATACACCTTTTTTATTTAAAAAATGGCAAAAAAATATATTGGTAGAAAATATATTTACACAAATATATTTTAATCATATTTTAGCAAATATATTTTTTCCCATTTTGAAGTATATATATATATATATATAATATATATATATATATATATATATATAATATATATTTTTTTTTTTTTTTTTTTTTTTTTTTTTTTTTTTTTTGCTGTATGGAGTGGATATGTTTGTTTGGCAGTGGTATATATTATTTTAAAGATAATATATTAGATTTATATGATTATTTATATTATATTTAAATTATTATGTTTACATATAAATATTTTTGAAGCATATTTTACCAAATATAGATAGATAGATAGACAGACAGACAGATAGACAGACAGACAGATAGATAGATAGATAGATAGATAGATAGATAGATAGATAGATAGATAGATAGATAGATAGATAGATAGATAGATAGATAGATAGATAGATAGATAGATAGATAGATATTGACCATTTTTTGAATATATTTGAATTTTTTTCTGCTGTATAGAGTGGATGTGTTTGGTGGTGGTGTGTGTACATGGAACATCCATGGAGCTTTACATCTGGCAGTGAATATTAAAAATGGGGCATCCTTGGCACATGTATACGGCTGAAGCCAGCTTTTAATTGAAGAACACATAAACAGCTGCCAGAACAAGCAAAGGACCTAAATATAGGACGCACACACACAAACATGCATGCAAGCCAGCTGCCTCCCTGTTTGTCCTCACTGAGAACACTCTATTTCCACTGACACTGAAAAAACGAGCGAGAGAGAGAGAGAGAGAGAGAGAGGGTTGACTACAACATGAAGCCAGACTCTCCTTCTCTGTGCCCTGGGTTAAGGCTGATTAACTAGCAAAATTAGAAAACCAACCACAACGGCCTCACACCAAACACATTTTTGAAATAATTGATCTCCGCAATTCCCTCTTGCATTATTCCCATTGATTTCCAATGAGTGCTATTGGCCCCCAAGGAAAACTCCTTCACTGGTGAATAAGAATGCAGGAAGGGAAATGAGGACACATTTAACATCAGTGCACACAAAAAAAGGGTCTGTCTGAATGCTTACTGAACTGATAAGACCTTTATTTATTATAGCATGGCTACTCATAAACAAAGAGAGCGAGGATGAAAAATAGAGAGCGCTCACAGTGATTTCGATTTTCAAAAAGGAAAGAAAACTTCACTTTTTGAGTTCTGTTTATGCAGCTCTTGTGAAACAAACAGTCTCCTTTTATTATTTCTCCAGATAGCGTGCAATAGGCTGTTCGGTTTCAAAGTGAAACTAGTAACATGATTACATAGCTTCCCACATGTTTGTAAATGATGAAACTAAGTCACATCTGAAATTATACTGGCTGCCGTTCCCACACTTATCTGCTGGGAAACAAACCAGCTCAATAATCGTGGCTTTGATGTGTTTGTCTGTATCTAATTCCAATTCCATACAAAGATTTCATTTTTGAACTCGGCCAAGGATTCAGACACAGTTCTTTTGCTTGAAATTTCATGCCGCAAGTCCCCAGAGTTTTTGTCCTTTTATTAAATGCTTGCAAGCAAAACCTTCTTATACCGCTGCTGAATGTGATCTGTCGGTGCTTGCACAGAAAATGCATTATTATAACAAATCGGTCATGTGCTGATCTGTTTACTTCATACATGAATATGAAGTTGCATTACAGATGCAATATATTGCTGTATGGGTATTTAAATTGTAAAGCACACACACACACACACACACACACACACACACACACACACGCACACACAGACACACACACACACATATATATATGTGCATTAATAATGACTTAATAATGCCTATTTTATAATATTATTATATTATGATATTCTTTTATGAGCTTTTTATTTTATAATAATGCGCTATATGTTAATTTGTGTTATAGACAACAAATAACGCTTTTCTTCAAATGTGTAGATGTGCTTTCTTGGATTAAAATATATATAGCACAAAAAGTATTTCTAAATTTTTTAAAAGTGTATTTATATTTTTTAATATATTTTTATTAATAATATATTGGTAGAAAAGATATTTATGAAAATATATTTTAAGCATATTTTAGCAAATATATTTTGATAAATTATTTTAATTATTATTAAAAATATTTTTTTCATATGGGTTTATAGTAATGAAACTTCTTCCCATTAGTGCGCCACTAAGAAGGGATGAAAATAGAGATGGGTGCATATTTGCCATGAAAATTTCTTAGTGTGAAAATGGTTAATACAGTTGTACATATATGACCCAGACATAGCTGAAAATCCCCATGTATTTTATGCATTATATTGTACATGCATAACACAGAGGCTTGATTTTTTTTAACTCATTCTTACAAATTAGCACCGTGGCTCTCACATGATTGTGATGCTACCTAATGCTGACAGAGTGATGACATCTCTTCATTGAGAAGCAAGGCCTGATATGCAAAGCACATGAGGTGAAGTGACAGAGAAATAGATCCAAGCCCATGCAGGCCATGGCTGCAAATGAACCACGTATTCACAATGTGGCGAAATAGCATGAATAAAATGTCGCCTGCACCCCGAGGCATTCCTGAGTATCTCTCATGGGTCACAAAGCACCCCATCATCACGGCAAACACACGGAGCCAGGCTATTCTGTGTTCATTTTTCAATAGTGACGGCTTGGCCTCTCTGGAACATGTTAGACAAATACTCCAGTCTGGTGCCATTTAGAACCTGATTTTGTTTTGAGGTCACGTATATTTCTTTCCTCTTAAATGCTTCTTTCAAGTAATCAGTTTTCTTCTTGTTTACCCTCGGCGCCCTGTGTCTCACGTCTCTGTTCGCCTGTACAGCATGCAGGAGCTATTGAGAAATATCTGCATCTGAGAAACAGCCTGAATCAAAACAAGTCAGCCAGGCCGGGGGTCGGACTATAGATTTAACTCGAGTTCATTAAGAATCTCTCAAGGCTCACCTTTCCACATAATGACTGTGGTGCCTTGATTTGATGAGTCAGTGATTCTTTGTACAGATGGAGCAGTATTAATGTTCTCCATAGCAAAGAGTAAGCAATAAGCAAAGCACAGTGTTTCCAATGTACTGACATGACAAAAATCTTCATTTTAAACTAGATTTGTATATAAAAGTGTGTGAAAACTCATTGCTTTGATGCTAGAAAACAGTAGGCCAAAAAAGTAGAATGTCTGAATTTATAGTATGCAAAAAAAAGAAGAAGAAGAAAAAAATGCATGCAGTATGTTAAAATTCATAGGATGTGAAAAGAATAATATGTCCGAATTCATAGTATGAAAAAGAAAAAACAGCATGCCAGAAGAATTGTTTTGAATTTGTATGAATTAATTATGATCAGTGTCAGGTAACTAGTGCTCGACTGATTGATCACTTTTGCCGATGGACCCTTTTCACAAGACTGTGATGACGCATTTCAGTGATCATCAGCATCTTAAATCCTCAAAGGTTTTTTATATTCACTAGGCTATACTTTGTAATATATCACCTTTGCATCAAATTACAAAAAAAACTTTTTATTGCTAATTCTAACCTTTTTCAAATTCATCATTAGCTTTTTCATTGTCAAAATTAACATTGTTCTCTCTTCTGATCTCTTCTGATCTCATGCAGCCGACCTGAAAAAAACAATAGACACCATCACAAAATGTGTAATGGTTTTACTGGTTATAATGGGACTTGTATTGGTTTTAATGGAAACTGTAATGGACCATGTTGGTCTCTACTGGTAACTGGTCACCTTCTGTTGGTGGCTCGTTAAAACCAATAAATCCTAATGTAATATGTCCCAAAACACACTACAGAAAACCATTTTTTAATGGTTTAATGATTAAATGTTGATGGTTTGTTATGATATTCGTAGTGGAAGCCATTATAATTTTCTGTGATGGTTCTATTGTTTGTTTGTTTTTTCAGCAGTGAAACATATAAACAAATCAAAAAACACCAAACTTCAAACTCATCTGCGCCACATTCCTTTTGTCTTTTTGTTGATTAAAAACCCGCTGCTTGAATTGAATGCGGCCGTTATAATTTGTAATGTTTGATTAAATGATCATCGAGTGTTCTGAAACAGATGCAAATGAAGTGAGAGAGTATACATATATAAGTGCCATAAGTTTTCATTCAGTATCTATTTTAAAAACCATCACTTGACTGATTGGTTATCGTCCAGTGCAGCCCAACCTAGTTATCTGTGTTGGTGAAACACTCATCCAGCGAATGTTTAATGTTAATGAGAATGTCTGTAGACTCTTAGGTAATAATATCCTAATACTCACCCAACACACTTTTAACAGCATGTAGCTGTGATTGGCATGATTAGGGAGTAAGTATTTGATATTCAGCAGATTTAAAGCTTGAGGGAAACATCAGTTTCTTAGTTCTGACACACCTTAATGTATCTGTTGAGAAGACCAAGTTTAATACATGCACGTCTCGCCCATTTGAAAGAGAATCTGATGCGATTCATTGAGACTCCAGCTGATCTCTGATGAAGTTATGTTGACGAGAGAGACCCAGGTTTGATGCAGAAGGTCTTTGATGAATGGAAAGGCAAGGCCACAGCCTAATTCAAACTTAGGTTACGATCCTTTGTCTTCCAGCAAGGTGATTTTGCATATTTGCATATAATATTTGATACAGGAAAAACATTAAATATTCTTATAACACTAAAATGTAACATTAAGCTAAATATAATGTAAATAATTATTGAGGCAATTAAAATTGCAACTTAAAGATACCAAATATGCTATACATGCTATTATGATAAACTACAAGAGTAAGAAATTGAAAATGTAATGAGAAAGAGCAGTTTGACTTTGACTGATTTTGTGGTGGCTTTTCTCAAAATGTTTGTAATATTTGCAGCATTTCTTGTGGTGTTTTGCAATGAGAATATACCACAGACAACATTGTTCTAACATTTTTATTGCCTTCTGACCTCAAGAACCATTAGGTTCTGTAATTTATAATAAGAGAAGACTAAAGAAATAAAAAGAGAAAATTAAGTGTTATCCTGTTAACCCTATAACTGTATCATATTTAATATACATGAATTTCTAAAGACTCTAAATGATCAACAAAACTTTGTAAAAATATCCCTACAACATGATCAAAACACATTAGAAAAATCATGTTAAAATGTATCAAATAATGATGCAACAAGTGTTTTGAGGAACATTTATTTGTTCATCTTGCAATTATTGTAGGCATACTGAATTGCATAATGTAATATGTTATTTTAGAAAAATTGCAAGCTATTTTGAATTATGCGGAGTTAGTTTGATTTTGCATTAAATTCTGTGATCGCAGAATCCTGGAGGGACTAAATTGTAAAGTTTGTATTTACAAAATAATGATCTTGAAAATAGCATTATATGACCACTTTTATGGTCGTGAAGCAAGTTTCAAACCAGTACCTACCAGACAGTATGTGATTTCGGACACAGCTCTAGTCTATGGGATTGTAGCACCGATTTTGTGATCCGTTAGGCTTAAAATAATAGACCAGACTTCTAAGAACCAACCCTTAACCCTAAGTATGAGCAATAATAAATGTGCTGCTTAGCAGAGCGAACACAGCTAATAAATAGAAGTGCTCTCAGTGAGACTCTGAGCTGCTGTGTGTGGCTCCTCTTTTAAAGAGTGGGCCGAACAGATCACTTAAAGGAGGAAGAGTGCAAGCTTTTATGACAAATGATCTCTCTCTGCCCCCCCACCACACCATCAAGGAGGTAAACATCATCTGTTCTGGCGCTGTTTTCTGATGGGTAGATAATAACTCACATCAGGAGGCTAAATGAAACTCACCGGGAAAAAGGAGGAGCAAATTACTCTGCCTTTCTAGCCCTTGACACTCACAGCAAATAGAGATAAATGTGAGGGTGTTTATGAAGCAGCTCACCACAAATATTTTCACCTGATTAGGTGCCACAGCGTATTCCTCTTGATAACATATCAAGTTAGCATCATTAAATATTGTGTTTAAATGTCATGCTCATACGGTTTCTGTTTTCAAATGCATTTGACATACTGTAAATTACTGTAAAATGTAATATTGTAAATCTTGGGTGGGAATGTACAGATTTTTTAAACCTAAATAATTATGCTGTCTAATACATGTCTCCTTATATAAGAGCTACAATTGTGAAATTGTTCACCACAAGAATAGAAATCATGCAATAAAAACAAACAAATATCAAAATATGATCAACCAACTCACAAACACAATTCTGACTTTCTGAGTTACCATCTCACAAATCCAGTTTTTTTTTATGTTTCTGCCATGAAATGTCAGAATTCTGACTTCTTTTTCAGAATTCTGAGTTGTTTTTTTATTCCCACCATGAAATAAAAAATTTTAAAAGGTAATTGTGACTTTTTATTCCACAATCTTTTTAATGAGTTTTTGACTTTGCAAAAAAAAAGTTGCAGTTATTTCTATTAAGACTATTTTCTTGCAAATCTGGGTTTACATCTTTCAAATCTGTTTTTTTTTTGTTTTTTTTTTTTTTTCCTTGTTTCCACCATGAAAAGTCAGAATTGCGAAATATAAACTCAGAATTCGGACTTTCTCACTCGCAATTCTGAGTTTATATTTTAAAGTTCTGACTTCTTTCTCAGAAATCTGAGTTTACATCTCACATTTGTTTTTTGTTCCTGCCACAACATAAAATATAAAAAAGGTAATTGTGAATCATCTTTTATCAAAAATCAAAATAAAAAAAAATACAAATTACACAAAGCTACATACTGTTGCTTTAACATGAATTTCTGAAATTTTTTTACGTGTTTACATCTCACAAATTTCTTGTTTTCCACCACAAAAACTCATACAAATTACACAAAGCTACATACTGTTGCTTTAACATGAATCCAATTTCTTTCCCACTCTCACATACAGTACTACCAGCCGTCTCTTTCTGGCAGTGTAATGCACAGCTCAATTGAAGTGCACATGCACAGAAGTTAATGAACCCATATGTTGCAGTGGATGACTGTGACAGCTTGTGCATTTTCTCAAAACATTGAGCGAAGACTCCAGACATCAGCCGTCTCATTGTTTCCTGCACTGACATATTAATAATCCAAAATACAAATACAGTACAACATACATGCCACACTGGAACAAAAATAAATGAATAACCTAATTATCTTATGTTTTTCTAGATCACTAAAGTGCTTGTAACAAATGATGAGCTTTTCCACAGTAAACAACTAACCGCAAATAAAACATGTTCTACAAAAGAGGGATCTATTTAATTAAAACAGAGTCACTCAGTGCTTCCAAATGAAGTGGTCAATATACTGTATAGACACAGAGCTTTTCCATTTCCTTTCTGATTTAAGAGTGGTTCAGCAGTATTGGCAGCATATTGTTTCTCTCAAGGCAATGTTTAAAAAGTGTTAAATGTACTTCCAAACCCAATGTTTATCTACACACATACTGAAATGGGGGAAGTACTCCAAACTAATTAGTGTTGGTTAAAAATACATTTTTTACCTTTAGCTATAATTCTAGCGTGCATCTTTAATCACAGCAAGGGAATTGTTCGCATCGTGAAAGATCTGTTTTCCTCGTGTAAAGAAGTGTTAGCCAAATACAGACATCGGGGAAAATGCATGGGCCCATTTGAACATGATTTAGCAGACATGTATGATATTGTGATAAATTAGTTCATTTAATAGTGCACTGCAAGAAGAAATGTTTTCAAGTAGTAATTATGAACACAGTTTTGGAGAGTGAAACTCATAACATAGTGATGGAAGACTGAACTGATAAGCCTGAGGTCAAAATATTTAAGTTAATTATTAGACGTTAAACTCTGCGACATGCTGTCAATTACCCGGATAATCATTTTGTAAAAAAACAGAAAACAAACAAGAGTGTGTACAATAGGGAAAGATGTTGCACTGAAACAAATGTTACAAAACACATTATTTGGTCAAGACTTACTATTATACTGTACATGCTGTTAGCAAGACACTGAAGTACACTGAAAAAGAAGTACACTTTAGCATAACTTGAAGCATAAAAAGAGTACTTTTTAAAAGTGCTCTCAAACGATTAATCATGATTAATCTCATCCAAAATAAAAGTTTTTGTTTACATAATATATAAGTGTGTACTGTGTATATTTATTATGTATATATAAATACAAACAAATGCATGTATATATTTAAGAAAAATATGTTTTTTATATATTAAACATATTTATACATAATATAATAATATAAATATATAAATGTATATACATGTAAATATTTTCAAAATATATAATGAATGTGTGTATTTATATATACATAATAAATAAACACAGTACACATACATATATTATGTAAACAAAGCTTTTATTTTGGATGCGATTATTCACGATTACTTCTTTTAAAACAATTATTCCTGTTGTTTTTGAAATATGTTTAAAGTGTAATGATGAATGTACAGTTATTTATGGTAAATAAAATATATTTAATGTCATCTATGGAAGCTGGTATATATTTCTATTTATACATAGGTGCGTATAAGTAGATTTTAAATGATACCTTTAAATATGATATCAGATAAAATGACTAATTACTAAATTATTAAAAAATTACTTGTGCTATAGCAGGTTAGTCAACACTTCAAAATTGATGTACTTCTATATGTATATGTGAAGTACACTACAAGTACTCATTTATTTCAAGTACACACTTCTTTGGTTACACATTACATATACTTGCTATTATAATATCAATAAATTATGCATAATTACATGCAAGTAAGTAACTCTAAACCTAACCTTATAGTAAGTACATGTAGTTAATTAATATTACTCAGTACTTAAATGTATTACACTGTAACACTGCAAAAGGGACACCTTAAAATAAAGAGTAACCCACTTCTTTTTCACAAGGGCTGTTACATAAAGCTTTCGCACATGAAGGGGCTGTTTTAAATAAGGTATCACAATGTGTCAGGTTAGCATTGTGCACTTAGCCAGATTGCATGGTCCCCTGCTGGTAGATGTCATAACTACAGCATTATGCTGGCAAAGCCTGTTTCTCCCTTGATGCCCATTCAAAAGCATGCATGTATTCTGATGGAATGCATTTTATTTTCAAGCAAATAGAGATCATAAATATTTCACTATATGTTATAGTTGATGTTTTGCCAGTGCCAGTGTTTGCAGGGCTTTGCACATTGTGCACTCATCATTTTTCTGTGACTACATACTGTTTTGTCACATGACAAATGTTTCTAGAGCGCCCGTGAGTCAAAAAGGCAACATGCAGGTCACATATTTATGTGGTCACATGTGCCAGTCAAGACAGCCATGGAGAAAAAAAGAAATGCTATAGCACTCTTAAGGTAGTGCATAAGCAAAACTAAACTAACTAAGGACCATTTAAATTACTTTACATCTATTTAGATTACTTAACATTACAAAAAGCATGTCTTGCACTGTAGGCTTCAGTGCAGAACTGTGGGATGAGTAGGAAACCCTGTCTAGGTAAATGACAGCAGCTTAGCTTTTGAATGCAAAACATTCTTTTAAAACTGAGAAGAATGTAGAGTGACTTATATAATCGGACCATAAAATATTAAGACTATGACACATCAATCTCAGACTCTTCAGTGTTCAACGGTGGGCCTTGTCGTGATGCAGCCACAGTTTATGAGTCACTGTGGCTGTTTCTTCATGTGATGCACATGTTCATAGTGCAACATGACAAGGTGATGACACTTACACAAATGAGAAGAAATGATGCGTGAATAGATTATGTTAATTGTGAGTGAACACCATATGCTACACATGTCCATTTTTTTTTCTCCCATACCGATTAAAGAGATCAAAAATGGTATATGATTTCTAAAATTCAATTCTCAGGCACTGATACGAGCAAAGATGACTGTGCCGATAACCAACACCTCTGTCCATGAAATCATTTCAGCTGCAAACTGATGAATGTGTCACACATGGGCTGGTCCTGATGAGAACTTCTCTGCGACTGTGCCGCTTCAGGAATACATATTAACCCTCAGTCAGGCTTTAAATGAAAAAATATTGGGAGATGCAACTATAAAACTTAGTTTTAGTTATCAGAGCTTCATGTCTCCAAGACATATGTAGCTTAAGTTTAAATTGGTGAGGTTTGATATAGGGCTTTGAACAAAGTATTAAAGCAATAGTTCATCCAAAAATTAAAAGTCGGAACAGATTTAAATTTAAAATGTCCATTTTTGAGCGTTGTGTATTATTGTGATGTTTTCATCAGCTGTTTGGACTCTCATTCTAACGGCACCCATTCACTGCAGAGCATCCATTGCTGAGCAAGTGATGTGATGCTACATTTCTCCAAATTTGATGAAGAAACAAACTCTTCTACATCTTCGATGGCCTGAGTGTGCTGGAAAATTTCCAGCAATTTTTTTTTTATTTTTTAGGTGAACTATTGCTTTAAGAAGTTTGCACTAAAGACATAACCAAGAAAAAAATGTTTTTTAAAACATTGAAAAAACCCTGCATTTTCTAAATGTTTAAAGAACATTCAGGCAATGTTAGCAAAATGGTCTTAGAAAATATATTTTTGTTAACCGGGTTATATTCCAACATGTACTGTAATAACTTGGTATTTTGGTAATGAAGCATTGCTTAAATGTACTAATGTGTTTGTTTGTAAATTTAGGCATGAGTGTTTGTATTACAAGGCCAGAGGGAGTCCAGGTTATCGCCAAACATATGGTGTCTTATTTCAGCGCATCAACATGTTTCATTTGTCTTTGCAATCCTCTTTACGGTGTGCCATAAATTTCACCGTAGCTTGTACCTCTGAGATGAAGGCAGGCCCCGTTTGTACTGCCCTGTGGCAGGCCTGATTAGTAACCCTGGGAAATGAATTATAACACCTGGGATTGCTGGTCAGAATGGCTTAATTGACTTTCTGTAAATTCGGAGGCAGTCCTTGAGAGAAGATTATGTAATGAGGGGGAAAATGACAAGCCGCCACAGTAAATCTCTCCTCCTCTCTCAGCCAAGCGAATGAGAACAGGTTCGCGAGCAGTCACTGTGATGCTGTCGAAGTCGACACAGCTCGCTGACTCCAGGGTAGGCTGTTTATAGGTATCTTGCCATCTAACTGTCTCTCTCAGCATTAATCTATAGTTAGAGCCAAGAGGGGGAAACACAGATGAGCATCGGAATTTTACAAGGCCTGCATCCCTTCCCCCCTGACGCTTGTGCAGGAGCCAAAGGCACCTCTCTCATTAAGGGCTGCTCACCTGCAGCGCTGGCGCCTGGCTCTGCTGAGGGCGGCTCTCTGGGGAGGACACTGAGAGTCACAGATAAGAGTCAGGGGCTGCACTGCTGAGCACAGAGAAAATAGAAACCACATGGAGAAGAGTGTGGAAGCTCTCCCAGGGTTGAATAATGGGCCACGCTCTATCTCGCCGCACTGTGTAGCTGATGGAAGGTTGTTTTGTTTGTGTCTGAAGTCGAAAGCAGCAGCCTCGCTGCCTCGCTGACCAGTCGGTCAACTCAATTTATTGTTTAGAGCCTTTCACAGTACAGTCTGCCAGTGCTGTGAACGATAACTGTGGCGAGGAAGATTCAATAAGACGAGGAAGAAACCTTGGGAGGAACCAAAACTTCAAGCAAGACTCTACTGCCCAAATTTGCCTAAATTGCCAAAAATGTTTTTGTTGTCCTATTATCCTAAAGATACATAAACATACATAAACAACCAAGAGCTGCGAGGTACAGAGACAGGTCAAAGCAATGCAAATAAAAAACATTCATATTTGATATATGTTCTAAAAATGTTGAGAGTAAACGCATTAAGATCAACATTCTGTCAACATTCTCATGATGTTATTTGTACTTCATGAACATTCCAAGAAACTTTTTTGTAACCTTTAAAAGTGCCACAGAATGCATTGATACAATATTTGAAATTATTCTCTGATGTCCCCAGAGTGTGTATGTGAAGTTTTATCTCAAAATACCCCACAGATAATTTTTTATAGCTTGTGGAAATTGCCACTTTCAGGGTATGAGCCAAAACGTGCTGTTTTTTGTGTTTGTCCACTTTAAATGAAAATGAGCTGGTGCTCCCGCCTCCCTTTTCAGAAGAGTGCGGAGCTTCAAGAGCTCGTGCTCGCAGGTATACCAGCGGTGTTATAATTTAACTTGTGGTGACACATTGTTTCCAAATGCAATTTTTAACTACCACATTCCTATTTACGATCATTCTGGTAGCACGTGAAGGCAGAATTAGTGAAAACAGGCAGAGACAATGGTAGCTTTAGCAACATTAGCCTTATAGAGAGCCAGGAAGCTCTTTCGGAAAACAAAATATGAGGTGTAATACTTACTTTGTCTGGAGTCTGGACGTTTGTGCACAAAGCGTTGGTATCGATCCCTCTCTCAGAAGCAATCTTTGCACAACTTCAGCGCTGAACTGACCCTCGTTTGTGACGCAGCCCGGTGTCAAATTATTTCCACAAACGTATAGGATTTTTCCGGTTTTTTCCGGGACATTTCCTTCGAAAATGAAATGTAACAATAAACCTCAGTGGTCCTCAGCAGTCTAAGGAGACTCCTATGTTCGTTGGTGCATCCCAACACATGACACTTTTAGTGGCTCTTTGGCGCCAACATTGTACCCCCAGCAGCTACAGTAAGAAAACAGTAATGCATGACCGCTGCTTCTCACTGAAGACTGTGTATATGGTAATAGGGCAGAGAGCGTCACAAATGGGCGAGACTTTCCCCGAGTATGACGTCATAGTAGTGAGAAATCTGGAACTGCTCGTGTGGAGAGACTGCTTATGATTTATTGGGATTATAAAACGAGTGGGTGGATTTTTACCATTATAGGCTGATTGTTTGCACACACTGCGGCCACACAACTGTTCAAACACCTTTTAAAAGCGGATTTTACATTCTATGGCACCTTTAAAATAACTTTATAATCACAACATAAAAACATTTTAACGTTCATATTTAAAATAAATGCTCAAGAAATGTTATATTTTCCATGAAAATACAATTGGTAGAATGTTGTAAGAAATGTTTCTGTAACCTTTAACATTCTTATCACAATAAGCGACCTGGGCTGTGTTTCCCCAAAGCATCGTAAACTTAAAGCGTTAGTTCACACAAAAATGAAAATTCTGTCATTAATTACTCACCCTCATGAAGTTCCAAACCCATAAGACCTTTGTTCATCTTCTGAACACAAATTAAGATATTTTTGATGGAATCTGAGGACGAGTAATTAATGACAGAATTTTCATTTTGGGTGAACTGTACCTTTAAGTACATTGTACTGTAGATCCATTGAAACCAATGGAGCAACAATCAACTTATGCTTATGATGCTTTCGGGAAACACAGCCCTGGACATTTTAACATTCTTAGAATATTAAAAATAAACATTAAGATAACACTATACTGTATATTAGGTGAAAATAAAGTTGGAATGTTAAATAACATTCTAATCATGACAAGAAAACCTTTTTTACCATTTTAGAACATTTCAAAACAACGTTGCCACAATGTTTTTATAATCTTAATTTGTTATCTGGGACCCTATACTGGAGGTTTTTACAGAGGTTTTAGCCTGATTTATATAACATTTCATCCATATTTATTTATTTATTTTGTATGAAGGTGCATCTTGTTTTAGAACAAGTTGCGCATAATGCAGTTTAAATTATTTATTTATGTTTTCAGTTAACATGCTAACTGATTAACTAAGCTAACATATCCAGCACGCAAACAAAATATGAATTTTTCTTTCTAAATAGGAAATTCGATAGAGTAATACCAATTTTTCTGTTCAACACCACAACTGAAAGATGGTTATATATTATATTGAATGTAACATTCACACTTATAAGAAATATATATGGATTATATTACATTATATTATATTAATAATACAGGAACAATTTAGGAAAAAAAGTAGGATGTTTAAGGACACTTTTATAATATTAATGTAAACATGAATTTAAAATAATGATAAAAATGGACATTCATTAATGAATATACTTCTGTCAGAAACATTTTTCTTCTTTTAACCAACCAGTCAACCACGCAGCCAGGATAAAGGGATATCAAAGACAGTGAAGGATCTATATAAGCTTCAAAAATCTTTCAGATGAATACATCACATTTGACAAGATGTTACATAAATACTGGACTCGGACAAGCCTTGATGCTTTCATACCTCTGTATACATGCTTGAAAAAGCAGCAAGATTTTGTTCAAAGCCACTGAATTGTTTGACGATCCAAGTGCCTTTGGGCTTAAAAAGAGACATGTGCAGTTTCATGTTACGAGACCTGCTATCCTCAGATAAACGAAGTTACTGAATTTAATTCTTCCTATGATTCGATTATCAACTCACACATTCCTACAGACACACACAAGTGCATAGACATTCAAAGTTTGAGATCTTTAACTTTAAAACAAGTAAAATCCACAATAAACCATAATTAAATGAAGGACTACTGTGAGCAAAAACACACAGCTTTTCAATTGAGACCCGAAGGGGTGATGATAATGCAGCTCAGCTGGAGAAATCAGCACAAGCATGAATCTCAACAGCGCCCAGAAGACCTCAGAGGGCAAATTTGAGCTAAACCATATCATTTATTGTGTGACTCTATAGGAGTGTTGCTATGAGGCAGGATCTTCTGTACTTCATACTGAAATGCTGCAGCTAAAATAAATATATTACATAACACACTTTTACATGTTAGAATAGACCTTGACGTCCTGTAATGCATCATTCTAGACAGCATGCCATTAAAGTGTTGAAAAAGCATCAGTGCTAGGATCAAGTGTGTGAACGTGTTTTTGTCAGTGTCTTTTGGTTGAGATTGTTTCCTATAAGCTACTGTATTAAATAAAGCCTGATTGATTAATACTGTAATATTATATGCAATGACCTCAAAAGGTATTTAAGCCAGACTTAAAATGTTCGAAGTGCAATGCATTAGAAAAATAAAATACACGTACTGTATTAGTGCATTAGCACCCGTCCACTTTTCCAGAACTTTTTTTTTTTTTCATTTAGTCTAAAATATTAGAAGTTATGTATATACAAATATTCAATTAGTTTGAGAGCGAACTCAACTATAGCATTCATTTGCACTACTTCATAGCAGGTATTGATAAAGAGATCTTTTGGTCTTCTTTTCCCATGTAACCCATATGGCCTGTGAACAACAGAATTCAAATGGCCACTGTATAATTAATTACAAGTACTTAATTTTTGGAATCTGATTACTTAATCCAGATTACATGTAATCAGTTACTACCCAGCACTGATTATATATTATATAATACATTTATATTTTAGATATACTATATATAATATAGTATATGATACAATGTGCATATTATATCTTATACATATTACAATTACATAAATGAGTACAGAACTTTCAAGAAATATTTCTTTATGTCTCTCAGTTGAACTTTGTAGGAACTGTTTGATAAAATCAGGCTTTTTTTGGATCCTTCCCATGCCCTTTCATTGATCTGTTTGGGAGTATGTTATGGACACAAGGAATAGATGGAGGGGTCATTTCGGATTTTGAACACAAGACTGAAGCGTGGGATCAAAAGAGGATGAAGATGACAAATGCCTTTGATGCTGATTGAAATATTTAAACTGCAAAATCAATTAAATGCATCTTGAAGTCATATCATTAGTATGCATGTTGGGTTTGAACTGTGTTGCTGAGGACAAAACGATGGAGACAGTAGTCTACTGTCAATCTCCCACTAACAAAATATTGACCAGGAAACTAGATGATTAATGCATTAGCTGAGGATCATAATGTGATAATAGCATAACACAAAAATGTTGCCGGAAAGCTCACACATCTAAACCTCCTGCTTCCCGGAGTTACAGAGTGAATCCTATTTCTTCAGCGTAAATAACTTACATTTCACTTACTTAATGACAGTATATTATCTTCACCTTTATAAGATGCTTTCTAGCAGATTTGTAGAAGCCCATATAAGCCACTGAATAAAAAATAAAGAAGGTAATTGCGACTTTTTAACTCACAATTCTTTTCTCGCAATTGCAAGTTTGACTTTTCTCAGAATTGCATGATATAAAGTTGCAATTGCAAGAAATAAAGTTAGAATTGTGATATATAAACTTGCATAAAGCTTTTTATTATGAACTTTTTTTCTTGCAGTTGCAAGTTTGTATCTCTAACTAATTTTCTCACAAGTCTTTACTCAGACTTGTGAGATATAAACTCGCAACTGCGAGTTAAAAAGTCCAATTCGTAGGGAAAAAGACATTTTCTTGTGATTATGAGTTTATATCTCACAATTGCATGTTGTAAAGTCAGCATCGGGAGATATAAACTCACAAGTATGAGAAAAAAGTCAGAATTGTGAATTTATATCTAATTAAAATATTAAAGTAGTCGCACAGTTTATATCTCACAATTCTGACTTAATTTCTCAGAAATGTGAGTTTATATCATGCAGTTCTGACTTTGTAGCTCACAATTGCGAGTTTATATCATGCAATTCGGGAAAAACATCTGAATTGTGAGACAAGTCGCAGTAACCTTTTTTTTTCTTATTCAGTGGCAGAAACAAGCTTCCATAGATTTGTGATTTGTCTTCAGTAAATGCATAAACTTCTTCAAGTCTGTCATGCTTCTGCACCCTCAAAGCTTCTCTGTTTTAGATGAAATGTAGCAACACTGCAGAATCTAATGGCTAAAAATAGTCAGTTAAAAATGGTACTCGTGATGCATGTATTTATCAACAATTTTTCCTTCACAGTGACAGAAAAAGAGAAAACTAATATATCAGGCAGTAGAATGCAAAATTACACCACCGTGCATCTGAAATCAGTTGAATATTGCGAGGGGTGTTGCAAAGAGATTTGTCTGGTGGTTTAGTATTAGATTCAGCGAAGCTCATAATCTGTTAAATTCAGAGAGAAGGGTAAGGTCATCTGCCATGTTCGTGAAGAGACAATTTACCCTCCCGCATCTTCTATCTGATTTGCATACATATATTCATTCGACACAAATAAGAAACAAGCTGCTCTTGATTTTTCTGTCAAGAATCCAGTTTAAATGCTGTGCTTGCTCTAATGCTAAACCGCAAGAGGTGCAACATTGCAATGTGTCAGGATTATACCAACTCGAATGAACAAATTGCATTTTAAACCCAGTTCGTTTAATGATTCATTGCACATTCAGAATAAAACATCCTCATATATCCACAAGCAAAATCAAAAGTCTCAGCACAAACGTTCACATTGACAAACAGAAACAGCTTAATATTTCAGTCCGATCCTGTTGATGTATTTCCTCTGGGTTTGAATGAATGGTGAATGAAGTTTGGTGAATAATGTAGATCACATCACAAACTAAATGCGTTCATTGATATGAGTCATTACTCTATATGAGTGAAATAACATGCATTGTCATCTGTCTACTGCAGAAACATACTCACTTGTGCTGTTTTAAACTCTTTAAATAAAGGGTAAATTTGTGGTAAAGGAATATTTCACCCAAAAATATAAATATGCTGAAAATTCACTCACTCTCAGGCCATCAAAGATGTAGAAGAGTTTGTTTCTTCATCAGATTTGGAGAAATGTACTGTAGCATTGCATCAATTGTTCAGCAATGAATGCTCTGCAGTGAATTGGTGCCATCAGAATGAGAGTCCAAACAGCTGATAAAAACATCACAATAATCCACAAGTAATCCACAGCACTCCAGTCCATCAGTTAATGTCTTAAGACAAAAGCTGTGCGTTTGTAAGAAACAAATCCATCATTAAGATGTTTTTGAATCCTCCATAATATTGACTTCTCCAGTGGAAAAAGTCATCAGGAGAGGGAGAGAAATATGCACAGATTAAGCACTGTTTACAAGTAAAAACGGTCCGTGGATTTTGATGTGAGAGGATGGACTTTTTCACTGGAGGATGCATTATTATGGATTATGTATTTTGTCCTGAAGCAACGGTTTAATGTAAAAATGTCTTAATGACAGTTTTGTTTATTACAAACACTCAGTGCTTCATGTCACACGATGTTAACTGATGGACTGGAGTACTGTGGATTACTTGTGGATTATTGTGATGTTTTTATCAGCTGTTTGGACTCTCATTCTGACGGCACCCATTCACTACAGAGCATCCATTGGTGAGCATGTGATGCAATGCTACATTTCTCCAAATCTGATGAAGAAACAAACTCATCTACATCTTGGATGGCCTGAGAATACATTTTCAGCAAATTTTCATTTCTAAGTGAACTACTCTTTAAAACTCTCCATCAGTTAAACACAGTACCAGTATGCAGTTCTCATATGTGCATTGCATTTACAGGAGGAACGCCGTACAAAAGTGCTGTGCAGTCCGCGCACCGACTTTGAGCATCACCAGGTAATACACACTTGTGATTATTGTGTATATATACAATCTGTTTTTTATTTGAGAGATTCGTCTAGACGCCGTGAAATTGGTTTAGACTTTAATGTCATTGTGCCAAACAGGACCGGTCCCTTTAGGAGTCACTTGAGGTTCACGGGAATTGTTAATTGTGCATCTTGCCACATGATTACACAGACGAGCCAATTAAGCCTAAGCAAAGAAGAATTATGTCATCGTATGCGCTGAGAGCTCTGTTGTGTTGTGCTAATAGGCTCGGCGAGCCTGCAGGAAATCATTTCAGAGACGATATTTTTTCAAGAGCTCCGACTGCCACATGTACTTCCTCTCCGGAAAGCGCTCTGGAATTTTAATCCGCCGGAAGTCCTGGATGCATTTCTCCAGCTCCTGCTCCGGCGTCATCTTCTCTTTGGCAGGCTTCCTCTTCCCCGTCATGGCATCACGTGGCCCGGCAGTTCGAACGCGGAGCAGATCAGTCCTCCTGGGAATCGGGGTCGGACCCTTCTTCACCGGCCGGTCCAGAGTCTGGATGTTGTGCTGGCGGGAGACGGGACGCACAATGACCGTTTCCTGCGGAGAGCTGGCTTCCGATTGGGTCTCGGAACAGGAAGTGGAGAGCTCGTTGAAGGAAGTTCCGCTCTCACCCTCGCGCTCGCTCTTGTGGCTCTTGCAGCAGCAGTCGCAGTGAGAAGAAGACCATCCAGATGGGCCACCTGAAAAACACAAAGCCACCCACAGATGTCATCAAAGCACATACAGCCAAAATGATAACAGAAGTCACACTGGGAGTAGTTTTCGGAAGTCAGTGCCATTTTTGGTGCAGGTATCAGTTGGCAGAACGGTCCATTCAGGAATCAGGATGTGTGAAACCTGATAACAAAGGTGAAAGAACTGAGGTGAACAAAGATATTCTTCATTTCCTGCACTATAACCAACACAAATTCTCCTCTAATGGCACGGATGTTTCTCATTTTACACAGTCGATGCTTAAGCAGCCCATTTAAAATGCATCATTTGCTCAAAAGGAAATTAAACTCACAAACTTGAAAATAAAAAAGCATCACGTGCACACTATGAAATGCATTAATATGCACGAGTGCGAGCCAGTTGATTGGCATTGAGCAGGTTGACCAAAGAATCCACATTTAAATCAACGCCTGATCTATATGCATCGATCTGTTTTGTGTTTTGGACAAATAACTGTGCTAAAACCACAAAGGGCCAAGTACTTGTCTCAAAAAGATATCAGTGTGCGTCAGTTGCTTTTGTTAGCTGATGGATATATGCATGCATCAAAACAGACTTTGACTGCAGAGAAATCTCCAAACATCAAAGTATTAGCTGGATGAAGGGACGGAACACCTTCAAATGCATTTACATATTCATATTTTCGGATAATCCTTGAGTGTGATAGAGGTGGAGCATCTGAGCTCTGAAAACAGTATTGGTGAACATGCTTTCTGTTTAAAGCTAAATTTAAATGTCTGAAAATCCAACTTTGAAGCACTTGTGAAACAAATGTGAATGAATTCTCATTATTACTGTAATGCATAAATACATAAAGTTTAAAGAAAATAGCTATTTTTAATAGCAAAAAAGAGTAAAATTTATACAACATGGTATTAAAACAAATTAGTTATTACCATTAAATTATCTTTAGTCTAATAAATAAAAAAAAATTAAGTAGTAAAGACTTTATACTGTATGTCATAGTATTAAAATGAATCATTAGTTAAGTCCATTAAAATTCTCTTTATTGTAATGATAAAAGAAAATTATGAGTTTATAAACCATGGTAAATGGTCCTTTAACAACCATAAAAATTCTCATTCTCATCAAATTCTCATTCTCTGTAATGCAAAATGTAAATAAATAAGTGCATAAATAAAAAAATAAATAATTTAAACAGTTAAGACCATTCAAATTCTCTGTATTGTGATGCAAAAAGAAAATTTAAATAAATAAAATATATAAATAAATGCAAGTAGCAATGATTTTATATGTCTTGGTATTAAAATGAATCATTAGTTAAGTCCATTAACATTTTCTTTATTGTAATGATAAAAGAAAATGATGAATTTATAAACCATGGTAAATGGTCCTTTATGTACTATTAAAATTCTCATTAATGCAAAATGTAAATAAATAAATGCATGCATAAATAAAGAAAATAGTAAAGAATTTAAACATTGTGGTAAAATGAAGCATTAGTTAAGACCATTCAAATGCTCTGTATTGTAATGCAAAAATTCAATTTAAATAAATAATTAAAAATTAATATTTTTAAGACCATTAAAATTCTCAAAATCGAAATGTGAAAGTAAATAAATAAATACATGCATAAATGATTAAAAAAGGATTTTGGAACATTGTGCACTAAATTAAAGCGTAGTTAATATAATTACAATTCTAATCAATAAATAAATAGTAAAGCTTTTATAGATCATGGTGTTGCTTGATTTACTTGCATTTACTGATTTAGATTTAAAAAAAAAAAAAAAAACATTAAAAACTTTTCCTTCACAGTAATGCGAATTTATATTGTTTGAATTCTGATAATTTGGTTTAAATAATTTGGTTAATTTGATCATTTGGTTCAATAATTTCTTAATGCATTTTTTAATTTCTCATGTCAATTGTTTCTATAATTTGGGTGATGAAATATGACCTGGGCTGTGTTTCCCAAAAGCTCCGTAAGCCTAAGAAGTTCGTAAAAACGATCTTAATATTACAGTCTGTTTCCCAAAAGCATCATAACTTAAGTAGCACTTGAAAATCATTTATATCTACGAGTGCTCTGGAGTAATCGCAAAGCATTTAACTTTATTCAAGTCTCATAATTATAATATAAAGTTTTGATTTTACTTTATTGTACACTTTATTACTCATTTTTTCATTTTTTTTTCATCTTAATTACATGACTATATAAAACAAAAACAAAAAAGATTAAAAGAAGTAATGTAGGAAATATGCTTCAAAGACTGGGGGAAAAATCTGTCAATGACTTACTGACGTGCACGAAAACCAATGTATTGGACCCGGAAATAACGTCTCTATATAGTTATTATATACTATAATATAAATTTTTATATAAAGTATATTATAGGCTATATTATTATGTAAAGTTTAATATTATACGTATAAATATAATATAATATAATATAATAGTTATTACAGCCATCTGGAACGCAGCATTAGGTTAACATTTCAATAAACGAGGGTGTACTACAATTACGAGCCATAATATGGACCTTTCTCACATTTCCGGGTTTCTCAACAACGGAAGTCATCATAGTTGGGTTAACTTGAAGAGAAGTGAATGAGGGAGTACCACGAATATATTTTTTGCATTCCCATTTGCTCAAATAGAAAAAGAAAAACTCCACGATAGTGTTTTCATGACTTTCAATAAAAGGAAAAAAACTGAGAGAGATTAGTAACGGCAGTCAGAAGAGAGAATGATGTCAAATTTAACGTCCCTCCCAAAGACGCTGCATTAGAAACACCCTTGCATTAGCGTTAACCGTTTTTTTGTCATTTGATGCAAAGGTGATATAATACAAAGAATAGTGTTATAAATGTACATACATTTTTAAAAAAATACAAATATGAAAAACTTTCGAGGATTTATGATGCTGATGACTGTTAAACGCGTGACAAACGGATAGAGAATCCTAAGTAGCACTTAAAGCATGGCGACATGCAATTGCGTTAAGTGCATTTTTGGGAAACGCACGTGAAACAATAACGAACAATCGTGAAATAATGCGTAGAAAATGCTCATAATAAGCTCTAAGATCAATCGTTATCAAGAAACACAGCCCTTGACATTACATCGAGAGATTCACCCACCCAAATCAAAGTATGTGTATGATCTTTCTCATTTGTGTTTGTGTATATACAGTAATCACTGCTGTGTTTTCTCAGTCCAATCCCTATGAATCGCAGCTGTGGTTTCGAGAGCATAACATGAAATAGCTATAGCATGACAGAGGCTCGATAAAACAAGTCTGACGTTTTCTCCCCAGGGGTCACCGTATCTCCACCTTCCTGTTATTGGTGGAATAGAATTTCAACCCTTTTCCCATCAGCTTGACATACTATTAAAAAGAGTGATCACCAATGAGACGTCATCTGCATAGAGGGATGCCATTTTACATCTGAGTATCGTTATTAGCTAAACACGACTCTCAGAAGCAATCATTTGTGTTCTTTGTGTCTCCGAAGCTGCTAATTTATCCTGATTAATAACAAAATCATTCAGCTGAGCTGCAAATACATTTTACTGAATGCAATAACAGGCTAATTGAAGGCGATGTGATTGCTAGTGGCTTTCTAATGGGAATCCATGAATCTGACACCAGAATAAGCAGAACATTTCCCTGCATAACTATTAAAGCAGGTTCTCCTCTCTGTCCATCTCTCATCTTCGCTTCCCTTTGCCTGCAGCATATGAAGGGTAAATAGAAAGGCTTTTACTGAAGAATTGTTTCTAAATGGATGGTGCAGCCTGATGGGACCACAAGTCGAGAAGCATGGCGAGCAACAATACCATAACTAAATAAAACACATCAGTAATACCCCACTCAAGACTTGAAACTTTTATGTGTCTTGACAAAAAGGAGACTGCTAACGAGTGGCTAAATAGAGGTTGTCAAGGACATTAAACGTCCTCATGCATTTACTTACTAACCTTGTTGTGTTTAAACTTGCACTCTTGGAAACTTAAACTTTCCAACTTGTAGATTGCAAATAATGATTGAAAGAGTGAGTTGTTGGAAGCTTACTGGTTAGCGTTATCAGTCTGTGAAAGAAACTGAACATTATTTACAACATTATGACCTGTAATCCAGAGCCTCAGGCAAACGGTTTGGAGTGAATCATTCTTTTGAACCGGTTCTTTTTGGTGAACTAATTGAACCAGTTCAGCAAATCGGACAGAAGCGTCTGAAACGGTTCACGGCTCGAGCAGCACAGATCTACAAGTTACTCAATCAAAACTCACTTTCAGACACCTGACAGTCACTCCGACTTGAAATGAGCTTTGATAATATAATTGCGAAAACGTGACATCATTGCGTGATTACGAAAACAAACTAATGAATTGAACTGGTTCATAGAAACGAACTGTTCGAAAGAGCCAGTCCACAAAAAAGAAACGGCTTTCTGTTTGTCTGAGGCTCTGGATTGCAGGTCATTTTAATAATGTTGTAAATAATGTTCAGTGTCTTGCACATACTGATCATTTCACTTCATAACACCACAATATATCGTCAGGAGTGGCGGTTATTAATTTTGTGCTCCTTTTTATTCTCAGAAACCGATTTTTTGCTCTCTCCTCTGCGCTTACACATTTGTTACTTCTCACCGGAGCTTGCATCATCCGCTGGAACAACACTCTCTCCTGATATTATTGTTACGAAACTGCATCGCTTCACTTCAGAAGGCCTTTATTAACCCCCCGGAGCTGTGTGAGACACTTTTTATGATGGATGGACACACTTTATTGGACTTCAAAATCTCAGCACCCATTCACTGCCATTATAAAGCTCAGAAAATTTTGAATATAACTCTGATTGAATTCTTCTGAAAAGAAGAAAGTCATATACACATAGGATGGCTTGAGAGTGAGTAAATGGGGTCATTTTCATTTTTTGGTGAACTATCCCTTTAACTTAAGGTTTGGTCAAAAACACAAACAAAAAAATAAACCCCGGATAAGCAGACCATTTCCCTGCATAACAAGCAGGTTCTCTTGGTCCTCTGCGCCCACTTCTCCTCTCTGTCCATCTCTCATCTTTGTTTCTCTGCAGCATATGAAGGGTAACAGAAAGGCTTTTATTGAAGGATTGTTTCAAAACGGATGGTGCAGCCTGATGGGACCACAAGTCAAGAAGCGAGGCTAGCAGCTATAACGCTTCCATAAAACTAAATAAGCTGGGCTGGGACTGCTCCTCAACTTGCTGTTGTCCTCAGATGCCGCATTTAAATGGAAACTCACGTTTCCCAGAGTCAGACTGTAAAGATCTGGAGACGGTCTGCATTCCATGGTCATTGCTTATTGGTATTACTGTAAGCGGTAAATATCAAATGGCCTTGGTCAGCAGGACATTAGGCTAATCTAGTGCTGTTTACCATTAATGCTCACCAAGCTTATAGCTGCAGTTTCTATCAGACAAGAAATTGATTGCATTTTGCTGTATCCACCCCATGCTCTGTCTTCTGATCTCCGAGCGACTACAGAGCTGCGTATATGGCTGCATGGATCATATTGCAGGCCCATTACGGTTGGGGCTTGTCTGCAGAGCTAAATCAGTTACCGTATGTGAGTGCCTTCTCATGAATTACACAAGCCTGAAAGATGCATTTAGCACCAGGCTTGAGCAGAGACAATCTCATCACAAGGGGCAACCACCCACCAGCATCTACCCATAATGCATTGCATCTAAATGCCTGAGAGTGCTTTAGATCGCAATTCTCCTGAGCAGCGTGCTCGGCGTAATGTGTTTGCTAGCACTACAGCACAGCACAGACAGCGATCCTAAAAATAGTGTGACGCACATCTATGCATTTTTAATAAACACTCGATCTCCTAATGCTCACATGAAGCAGCTGATGCTAATACTGTATGGGTAAATCATATGGGCGGCAACTAATGTGTTTGTGTTTATGACCTGCAGTCATAATGCTTCCTGCGTATCTGTGCATTAAAGTTTACAGAGATGTTTAACTGTTCAGAACTATGGTATTAATTATGGATTATGTCTACTGGAAATTACAAGAAACACACACCCATTATCTACTTTTTAACTTCACTTGGTTTCCTCTTCCGTAGGAAAGAGACATCACAAATGAGATTTCTTTAATATCCGAATTGTTTTTCCTACACTAATGAGATTAAACTGAGAACAGAGAGATTTAGCTTAAGTCTTCTGCTTCTCCGATTTTTTTTTTCCCTGAGAAAAAAACAATAATAATTGCATGTGTCCTCTACTCGTATCAAACTGTTCTTAGAATATGCAATCAAATGTCTGACATTTCAATATAAGCTCATCAAATTCATCCAAGACCCCAAAAAGGGAAATGAGTGGGCATTTAACATATTTATAGTCTTTTGACGCGTAAAGCTTGGAGTAAAGCACCAGTAAAAGTAATGACTATGAATGTGCAAGGGGATATTTTAATTATTTATTAATAAACTAGTGATTTCTGAGTCAGTGTGTCGGCTGCAAAGATGAAGCAGACTCGCCAGCTCTGCAATACAGTGACACACCTTCAGAGAGAAATGCACCTTTCATACGGATTACATGCTTTCACTGGCCAAGCACCGCCTTTTGATCGACATGTAAACGACCAATCAAAGTAAGCTTTGTTCAGTGTCATGTTAAGGGGCATGAAATTGTAGCCAATGTACAGACCAGCGTGCAACCAATAAATTGTTCATTCAAGATGTCATCTTCTGTTGCCAAGAGTTTGTGCTTTGAACTTCACATATTTTTGAAAATCCAGCGTTTAGTTGATAACATATTTATGACCTTGGACCACAAAACCATTCATAAGGGTAGATTTATACATCATCTGAAAGTTAAATAAATAAGCTTTCCATTGATGTGTGGTTTGTTAGGAGGACAATATTTGGCTGAGATACAACTATTTGAAAATCTGGAATCTGAGGGTGCAAAAAAATCTAAATATTGAGAGAATCATCCTTAAAGTTGTCCAAGTGAAGTTCTTAGCAATGCATATTACTAATTAAAAATTAAGTTTTGATATATTTACAGTAGGAAATTTACAAAATATCTTCATGGAACATGATCTTTAATTAATATCCTAATGATTTTTGGCATAAAAGAAAAAATTTATCATTTTGATCCATACAAGGTTATTTATTTATTTTATTTTTTTTTCTATATCCACAAACACACACCTTCTACAAAAAAAAGGTCATCTTGGTTGAATCAAAATATAGTTTGTCTTATGCATCAGACATTCAACACTCTGTGGGCTGAGACTATAGTGTGATGCTTACTTCTAGGTTGGCCTACAAAAATACATCATCACTGCAGCACTCGGAAGCTATAAATCAACAGTTTGCTCATTTGTGTCAATTATATTTTAAATCTGTGAAAGATGTACTTATCAAGTAATCTATAAAAGTGGGGCAAAACAATTTTCCTGTGATCTGTGTGGATCCAAAACCATCCCGCTCCCAAATATAAGGTCTATCTACAAACAGCAAAAGGAAAAAATAAATATTCTCAGCTCTTGAGTCAAGCCGTTCATTTTGGTATGCTAGAAAAGTCAACCAATCATACTCACCACCACAACCCTGCAGGCATTTCTGGACTGGAGCTATTTCCACACACACACACACACACACACACACACACACACACACACACACACACACACACACACACACACACACACACACACACATACCTCTTCATTCTCAACAGATCGGTCTGATATGAGAAATTAGCAAAGGAATCTCTGCACACTTGAGGCTTGTTAATGAGAACGGGACAACTGATGCTAATCTTAAATACTGTGAGTCTGTGCCATATTTTCATCCTACGAAAAACGGAAGATCAACATCAACTCAATGCATGATGAACAGCTATGTGCATCTCAGGGTTACGTTAGTTCAGTGCAAGAGCTCTGTAAATAAGTATAATGTCTGATTAAAGTCCTTCTGTTATGGTTTTTGAGCTTCGCCTGAGGTTTGATCATGTGTACGTGCTTGTTAATGTACAAAGTAGGCCAATTTTGTCCTTGCGGGGGAGCAGTCATATAGAAAACTCATCTTTGCAAATAAAAAAAAGCTTGTACTGTATCTAAGAAACAAACATTTTACTTGAAAAATGAAGCTGGGGAAACAGAAACTGTGCTGATAATAATACAAATGAGGTGTCCTTTTGTAAAAAGAGCTGATGCATCATGGGAAATGAGGCAGGGTGACAGAAGGGTCCAAATGGGCTGGACTTAATAAACACCCATTGTCCAAATCCAAGGACAAGTAATGTCAATCCCAGTCTCTAAGTCTGCAATCCAGAGTCCAGACAATATGACAATTTCATCCTCTGACTGATGTTGACACAAGCTGCAATCTCCTTCCATTGTTAAAGGCAGCCATGTGCGTCTGAGGGAAAGAAGCTTCTGAAAGACAGATCGGAGAGCCCAGATCATCTAAATGTAGTCATGACCCTCTCAAAGCACTGATGGGGCACAATAAGACCAGCAGAATGAGATGACAGAGAACCTGTCATTACTACAGTGGCTTCTTTTGAGACGTGGAGAAAGTCAAATTTCACAGCGTCACAGAGAAAGGACAGTGAGGGAGAGCAGGAATATCTGAAAGCCGTTGTTAATTTGAAGGCTGAAATCTTTAGCTGGGAGTATAAAACACTTTTGATGCTTGTAATGTATAAACACTAACAGTCTAGACATATTCATGTTCTTTTAATAACATTTTAGAAATTCTCTCAACCAACTTCATCAGAGGTGCTTTTTAAACTGTATCGAAGGTGTATACTGGACACATTTACCCATTAAAATTTCTTGACTAATTAATCACACAAGTTCATTAAGTAAGCTACAAAGTTGTCACTGGGCTAACTAACTTTGTCCCTTGTTATGGTACATATAAAAAGTGTTACCTTAAAAGTACATATTAATATAGCCTATTAATACCTAAAGTTTACATATTAGTATAATATAAGTTATCAGGCATATTAAACTATAAAGTATATTAAGTGCTATATTAATAAACTGCAAATTATTAGACTAGTGTTTTTGTTTAACATTAACATTTTGGATGTACAACAATGATCCTAGTAACTGGAATAATAATGTCTCATTTAGCTATGCTTTTATTAGGAGAAAAGTTTTTCTATTTCTTTAATTACTGTGTTTACTCTTCATTTGATTGAGAGGTCACACTTCAATGGTTGTTTTACATATATATTTTAATACTAAAAAAATAGTAAAAAAAAATACAAATTAAAACAGTTGGTATCAATATTTTGATGTAGAAAAAAGCCTTAATTAAATTTGTTCATCATATAAAGTGATTGTATCTCTTCACAAGACTTGGAGTAAACTGCTCAATCCATATGGATTCATTTTATGATGTCTTTATTGCCTTTTTGAATCTTTAACTCACCTTGAGTTTCAATGGAGGGACAGAAATCTACCAAGTTTCATTAGTCTGTGTTTTGAAGATAAATGTGAAATAGATGAAAAGATGCATGTGAAATAGTATGACCAGAATTCACAGTATTCATAAAACAGGAGGCATAAAAAGTACCTGGATGCGCATACATTCGTCTGGTTCTCACGAGAGCAACTGGAGATTTGGTTTGATGCTCACCCTGCATGTAGTGTGACCTATTAAATACAACTATAAAAAAAGTGAATAATAGTAATGATAGTTATTGCACTTTATTTAGTTTGTTTATTTAGGCACAGATGAAAACAGTGATTATGCATTAACAGCAAATGAGTATTCTGAACTTATTTACCCAGTGCATTTGTTATTACGGCCGTGCATGTGCATTTTAACAGTCATGAAGTACCTTGAGAGTGTGCAATTCTGAATTCAGCCCATGACTGTATCCTACATCTTACATTGGATTTTTGCCCCAACCTCCTTAACAAAGCATCACCCCTGTGCACTTGTAATTTCACAGTTTCCTTAAGCACGGAAATCTTTAACACACTGGATATGACCGATTCTGCTAGAAAATCACTTCTCGCTCTTCTCAATTTACTTCCCACCTCAGGTGGAGACTGAATCAGTCTTTCTGTACAGCAGCCTAAATGGGAACGGTCTGGATTTGCCCCATCTCAACTCCCACAGTGGACACAGGACTTATTTCTTGTGCCTGTTCAATAATGGCTGTAAATCACTAGTGTTCACAAGAATAATAGACATTGCATATTCACATGAGGTTCTTAGAGGATATGGCAAGAATAATCTCTCTCTGTCCATGGTGTATTTTGACAAGCTTAGTTGCTTAGCTCGTGTTTCACATTCGATTAGCCCACACCCTACTGTATAATCTGCACTGTACTGGAAACAATGTGACAGGCTGAGTCGTGATGTTGCAATACATTAAATGCAAAATTATATAGCGTGGGCTAGATTCTAGGTTTTGAACGTAGAGATAAGTATGCATGCGGTGTCGACTTCACTGGATGTTTCTGCTTTATGATGCAAAAACATGCCGTAGATCATAAGTATTCTTGGCCAACATAGAAGGTGACCTTAAGAAACATCTAATAGCTTTTTAATTGGAAAACTTTCAAGCTGGCTTGTGATGTAAATAATTAGCTGTACTGTTTTGGTCCTTAATGATCAAAAGAATAAAGCTCATCCATTTGAAGAGGGATCGTTACTGATAATGGTAATCTAAACTTTTTAAAATTAATATTTCATAAATTATTCGTATTGTATTAACTTTCAGGAAAATAAAAAAAGTCTTATTTTACCATATTTTGGGCTGTTCATCATCAAAGTGCAGTGTGTTTAGAATTTAAAATATAAGGCTTGACATGAGGTCAGGATTTTAAGATTAAAATGGAATGCCAAGACTGATTCAGGCAATAAATAAAAAGGGGAAGAAGTCAGTAAATGAGTTTCATCTGAATGCAGCTATGAAATGTGTGAGACGTTTATGAATCGCATGATGCTCATGCAATTTGTTTTTCTGCCAAGTAGAAATCACTGTGGCTGTAATCTTTGGTCATTAATCACAGCTACTAATTAATGCAGAGACAAAACTGACCAGTTGGTACAAATAATTAAAATGTCAAGGACAACCTGCAGCACATTTTCTAACTGCAGGAATGGGCAGAGAAGGCATGTTAAGTGATGAAGCACATAAGAAGGAGGATGAGTAAGTAAGCGACAAAGAAAAATAAGCAACCCCTTTGACCGCAAATGATATATCACCAATCTCTTGGGCGGTCTAAATTGGTAAAATGTGTCATGTGGGTGATGTTCTGAGAAGTAACAGCACAAGAGAAGGCAGCGAGGCCTGTAAAAAGCAACTGGTTCATTTCACCAGGGGATTCAAGAGCAAACAAATTCAGAAGAGAAACAGGAATCTACCAATCATGCTGTAAACCCAACTGTGCAGCGTAAAGTGCAAATATAACATTTCAACCATTAAGTGTAATGCAAATAACTGCATTATAATTTTATCTTGTTATCTGGTGTGGCAGAAGTGTCAAGCCCATTCGATGCAGATGCACATTACCCATATTGAGCCAAGTGGATTTTAAATGCAATGTTAAATGCAAAAAAATATAATAATTTGCATACTTGTCTAACGCTGTGGTAGAAATCACACGTCTAAGTCCAATAAAGTCATCATCTTTAAATATTTTGCTCTAACATCCGCATGTCTTTCCAAACCCATAAGATTTTCTTTCCTGTGGAAGAGAATGTCAAAGCTACTTCAATGAAGATTTATGATGATCATAGCTGACAAGTTCATTAGTTAGTTTTATTTAAAAAATGAATAGGCTGGGATTTAAACCAGGTCTCTCTTGTACTACTACTAGATTGTCCCATTTTACCGTAATAAAAAGTAACAACTTATTAGAAAAAAATGTTTTTGGTTTGTCATTTCTTATTTTGTTCATCTATGGGCACCAAGTAAAATAAGATAATTTCATAAACAATATCCCTAGTAAATGGTGAATGCCCGTTTTTGCTTAAATATCACAATCAGTAAGAAAAAGGTGTCAAAGGATAACACTAACAAAATTGGTTATTTTATATGGAGTTTAAAGTCATTTTTAGATGATATGTGACTTTTGTGCTAGACAATTTGTATTTGATTTTATGTAGGCTTTTGAGATTTCTGTATTTGTTTTAGAAGCCATTGTGAGAAGCCAAAGTTTCTCATCTGCCATAAAAATTCGGCAATGATAAACAATTTTATTTCCTTAAAAGGTATGAACACTTGAGCTTGTTAATCAAATGGCATCCTAATAAAACACTTTATTAAATAGAGAGCTTGTGGCTTCTAATTTGTCAATGCAAAGTTCCAGTAAACAAAGTTGCAATGAAATGAAAGTAGCAAGAAATCTTTTATTCCGTATTGTGATGTACATTCGAGTGTAACGTATAATTGAAAAATAAAAAATATAATGCATCGATTACTCACAGGATGTTTAAACCAATAGCACATTTGCCGTCATGCTGTTGGTCTGAATATCTGCACGACTGTGATGCATTTGTAGAGTTACAGTATAGCATGATGTATCATAAGTTTTTCCATTATGTGTGGGCAATGGGAGGGGCTGAATGCTGCAGTAATTATACTGATGACACAGAACAAATCATTAAGCAGCCATATGTCCATTCGCCCCAAATCTCGTGACTGTCCTCCAGAAGCTCTCTGTTCCAGGCCCACTCTTTTTAAGTTTTCCAAGGGGACTCGTTTGGAATTAAGCACAGAGTGATTTTTAATTGGCCATATGCTGCAACATCTCTCTCATTTAAGACAAAGGCAAGTCAAATGAACCACTAATGAAGGCAGGCACTGCAGAACAATTGTATATCCAAAAGGTGCACATGTAGTTAAATAAAGAGATTGAGTGAGCAAGAGAGAAAGAGGAGGAGGAAGTGACATGATCATCACTGTGGTAGATTACTGAAATATTCATACCACACTCTGTTCAAATCCCTGAGAGCTATACTTGAGGGAATACTCCACATCTGCATTGGCTCAAAAGCCTCCCTCTTTCACTCTCTCTCTCTCTTATCGATGTTCTGAGAAGACAAACTCAGTTAAAACTCTGCTAAAACTTGAAGGGAAGTTGTCACCTACATTAATGAGCACATTCTTAGTTCGAGGCTGATTATAGAATTGATCTGAATAGAATTGATCAAACTATCAGAGTGCGCCGCCTAGTGGTACTGTCTGAGAAAAGCGTAAAAAACACTCATTGGTAATGTTGTGAATCGAATTCACTTGATTCTAAAGCAGTGTTTCTCAAATCTTGCCCATAGCGCCAATGCGCTGCAGAGTTTAGTTTCTAATGATTCTGAAGACAGTGTGTGTTTGGTTAGGGTTAGAGCTAAACTCTGCAGGAAAGTGAATTTCGTGGGCCAGATTTGAGGCTCCCTGTGATTTGGATTTTATTTGTGAGGAATTTAGTGGACAAATATGTTTGAATACCATAGACTAATATATATATATATATTCGTGCTGTCAAACGATTAATCGAGATTAATCGCATACAAAATAAAAGTATTTGTTTGCATAATATATGTGTGTGTTCTTTGTATATTTATTATGTATATATAAATACACACATACACAGTATATATTTTGAAAATATTTACATGTATTTACATGTCTATATTTATATTCATATAATTTATATCATATATAAACAAAATAAATATATAAAATATTTCTAAAATATATACATGCATGTGTGCATTTATATATACATCATAAATAAATAGTACACATACATATATTATGTAAACAATAACTTTTATTTTGTATGCGATTAATCTCGATTAATCGTTTGACAGCACGAATATATATATATATATATATATATATATATATATATATATATATATATATATATATATATATATATATATATATATATATGAAGAGTTGCAAATGCCTCTAAGTGCCGTGTAAAAGTTTCTTCTAAAATTTATATTATATAAAATTATATATATATATATATATATATATATATATATATATATATATATATATATATATATATATATATATATATATATATATATATATATATCAAGATATTTATTTTTGCCGATTCTTCCTTTATTGTGATAATAATATTATAAAAATGTTCCTGGGCTGGGATTCGAACTTGGGACGCGAGTAGAGCAATATGGCGCTGTATGTAGATGTGATGTGAAGTCTATCGGCACCGTCACACTAAAAATTTCAAAATATTTTTAACCTAAAACAATAATTATGTACTTCGTGATTGACAACAACTGATAGGCTAAACCACTTTCACGATTTATCGATAATTACCGACTGGCTGTATATTATTGTGAAGTAAACTGTACTTACGGTAGAAGACATACTCTGCGTTATTGGACCAGTATTTGTCATCGGTATGTCTGTTGTGCGGAGAAGCGGTGAGCGATGAATTGCACGCCACGACGTGGAAGCCGCTCTCCGCGAGCATATCAAACGCGCGCTCCAGGTGGCGAAACTTCAGGTAAAACTGAGAGGTGTAGCGCTCGGCTGGCCTGTCGGGGTCCCGGCTCTCGTTTAGGGTGTCCCCAAAAACTTCTTTGGCCAGACCCACCCTTCCGCAGATGAAGATTTTGGGTAGTCCGCGAGTTTTGGCATCCGTGTCCCTCCCGAAGGCGCATGGGCTCCTGTATCCCACCGTGATGAAGCCGTAGCGCCTATCGCGCGCGTCCAGGTAAGACGCGGGGAACAACCTCTGATCGCTTCCCTGGGATGCTTCGTCAAAGTCACCGTGGATGTTTTCATCTGCTGTCAGGATTTTGACGAGCTCAGGCAGCTGGAAGAACTCAGCCTCGCGTTTGAGCCTCCCTTTCTCGGGAAAATAATCCGGCAGGACGACGCTCTTATCGCGGAGATAGTCCAACACATATCGAAAGAGAAATCCGTCCCTGTCGATGAAGTAGCGACCCTTGATGTCCTGCGCGAGGTCGTTGGAAACGTCCTTTTTAGCTGAGAATAATTTCCCCAGCAGTGAGTTTGGCACGCTGGTGAGGGTGGCATGGCGAGTGTAGTACACCTGTCCACCTACATTGAGCTCCACCACATCAGAGGAGCAACTCTGAGCACATCCACTGTCCTTGGGCGTCTGATAAGTCCTGCAATTCTCAGTCAGGGCCATTTCGGTGCGTTGCACGCTTCAAAAAACGAAAAAGCGGAGACGCAAAAGTTTTGGATTTGTTTTTAGTGAGCAAAAAGTCAAGAGGAACATAACCTGCACGCGCTTTAATAGACATTCACAGTCTATTGTGTTAAGTACAGCATCTCTGAGACCTGCAGAGTGTTTATAAAAGTATAAATGCATCAAAACGACATGGTAAGACTATTAGGCTTTTCCCACAAATATAGCTGGGTATCTATTGCCAGATGATAAATCTGAACACGCATTTCCCTGTTGTTATTTATAATAATGCAGAAATAGAAGAGCTCTCACCCAAGGGACCCAATTGTGCAGCTCATGTAGCTATCATCCAGCTACAAAATCCAAAAATAAGTTCTGCTTATAAAAAATGAAAAACTGCACCAGCTTCAACTTCACACAACCTTCAGAAGAGTGGTTCTCCTTCACGAAATCTCGTCTGTCCAGAACAGTTAGTCTTCATGTACCTGGCACCCACCCAGCATTTCAGTAAAAGGATCTGTAGTTGAAAAGGAGGGTGCGCTAGGAAGTTTGTGCATCCTGACTCTCCTGAGCATCAGCAGCGTAGTGCGAATGAATGCAGCGTGCTGAGAGAGGCTTTGGACGGGGGAGGGAGACCATTCTTAGGGAGATGAGCCTTACATCATCTTAAAGGAAAATGACAGCTGGAAACATACAAGCGTTTCACCCTGCTTCTCCAGATTTCCAAATATATTTATCCAATTAACATGCTAGATGTGAATCGGTTCGGCTGCAAAAATACATTTTCACATAAATGTAAAAGGTTTTCAGGCCATCCAAGATGTAGATTTGTTTGTTTCTTCATCAGATTTGGAGAAATGTAGCATTCCATCACCAAAGGATGCTCTGCAGTGAATGGGTGCCGTCAGAATGAGAGTCCAAACAGCTGATAAAAACATCACAGTGATCCACAAGTAATCCACACCACTCCAGTCCATCAGTTAACATCGTGTGAAGCGAAAAGCTGCGCATTTGTAATAAACAAATCCATCATTCAGGCGTTTTAACTTTAAACGGTCACTTCTGGCCAAAATTTGAGTCCATTATCCATAATAATGCTTCCTCCACTGATAAAGTCCATCTCCTGTGGTCCTCACACATCGAAATCCACCCACATATCTGGTTAGAACCATTGTAAATGGTGTTTTATCTGTGCATATTTCTCTCCTGATTCAAACGAGGTGACTTTTTTCACTGGTGAAAGCAATTTTGTGGAGAAAGGACTTGTATTTTTGCCAGAGGCAATGGTTTGAAGTGAAAAATGTCTTAATGATGGATTTGTTTATACAAACATGCAGCTTTTGGCTTCACAAGACATTAACTGATGGACTGGAGAGGTGTGAATTACTTGTAAATTATAGTGATGTTTTTATCAGCTGTTTGGACTCTCATTCTGACGGCACCCATTCACTGCAGAGCATCCAAATCTGTTCCGATGAAAAACAAACTTATCTACATCTTGTATGTAAATGTTAAGCAAATTTTCATTTTTGGGTGAACTATTCCCATTCCTTTAACAGTGGTTGAGTTTCCCAGAGTAAGTTTTGGGGGATCTGAGGGTATGTTAATGTTTCAGGACCACGGACAGATCCACACAAACTTGGCTCCATTTATCAGCTTTTACCTTTTACAGTAATTTGAGTATTACATGATATTTGATAGTGCATCGGCTTTGTGTAATGGATATTTCTTGTCACCGTTCCAACTCAGCAGCATTTCAGTTCCTATCGCTTTTGCTCTTACAGAATATTTGGTAAAACCCACTCTGAATTTAATGGCTTTTTATTGACTTTTGTCTAGTGTGTGTGCACCCAGAGGATTCTTTGAGTTAGATAACATATTTATTTTAGTATGCAAACCTTTGGCATTGTGTGCTGATCTTGTTTCAAGGAATTTGTGTGCTTGGCTTTAGCAAGCGATGGCTTTGAGGCTATGGTCATGCTTACCCTGCTAATTTAGTGTATTCTGCTGAAAAAGTGTTGCTAGGCACCGAAAGGAGAAACTGTGAGTGGGATTCAGATGGCAAATGCTCTGCTGTTTTCTTTTTATCTGCAATAACGTTTCATTATAAAAGACTCACAGTTTGTTGCATTAATGCCTTCAGTAATACAGGCATGAACACGGTGATATCTTCAGAATTCAAGCTGATGTTTGTTCCCTCTCATGAGGGACTGCTATAAATACACAATTCTCAGAAGGTATGAATCATTTGACTATGCAAGGCTGCCAACGTGTACTTTGTCTGTTTGATTGTATTCATTTTAAAGCAGGTAAGACTCAAGAGTTCCACATGATGACATGCAAAGTTGAAAACATGCCTGCAGCCACTGCCTTTAAAACACTTGAATAATGCAGGACAACTCTTCAGGTGCACATCTACTACTCGCTCAGCCCTGTCTGCAGTGTTTTGGATCACTGGAAAATGTATAAAGTATAAACTAACAAATGCAATGCAAATAAAAAATGATTGAAATTAGCATCCAGCCACATGCATGTTGCATTACAGATATTCCATGTATGAATGCATATTATCTTTTTATTACTTGGATTACTGGTCAGACTGTGTGGTTTTCATCCATCCATAAGCATAACACATACACTTCGGAAAAGGGAGTCATCATAGCTGTGCAGCAATCCATTGACCTAGATTTGCAGTATTCTCTGGATTTCAGCCACCCCTGCCTCAGAGAGGAGCCATTTATGTGGATTTGGTTGTTTCTGCATTCGGAGGGCTGTGGGGCTGCCTTCATGCTTAATGGAACCAGAAGAGTGCCATTATTGCAATTATTTATTTTTCTGCATTTGAGTGAAAGGGTTTGATCCTGTTCCCTGCAGTAAACCCATTGCCTAGTGATTTCTAATGGTTAGGTTTAGTTTCAAAAATCAACACAAATAAATTGCTTTATGTACACCACACATTTTACATGAAAACATACATGCCACCTCAATTTAAGCATCTGTTTTTCTTTCATGTAAGCTGTGCCTCGAGTAGGTAAAAAAGACATTAAAATTCATAATAGCCATTTTCTTTCAGGCATGTCACTTTGTGGTGGGAAGAATTGATCTGTCACGATGAGTTTTAATGATTGTTTAGTTGCTTACCCTCACAAGCAACACAGTACGGCTGAATTTTTATTTATAAATTAATTTTTTTGACTATCTGTGCCAGTTGTGATGCATTACTGATTATTAGTACACATAAGCATGTTGCTGCATTTGTATATAGATACAAAGCCAGTGTAAAAACCATGAATGACAGCAGTAAAAAGGAAAATATGCAAATGTAGTAATAGCAAGAGTGCTTTCTAGAGCGTTTGTAATTCATGAAAAAAACTCTCAAAAGCACTTTTAAGATGTTTCTACTATAAAAACCTACCTATGAAACAAAAAGGATCCACTAGGTGGAAGTGTTTAGTTGTCACCTGGATAATGTGCTGTTTATTTTAATAAATACTATAATAGCAGTGATTATTATGAAATGAACCCTTGAAATATTACTTTCATTCATGTAACCCAATGTAGTCTAATTCATTCAAGAATTTAAAGGCGTCATATGATGCAATTTCAATTTTTCCTTTCTCTTTGGAGTGTTACAAGCTCTTGGTGAATAAAGAAGATCTGTGAAGTTGCAAAGACTGAAGTCTCAAATCCAAAGAGATATTCTTTAAAGTTAACACTCGTTCACGCCCCTCTGAAACGGCTCGTTCTAACACACCCCCACATATCTACATCACTATGTGGGAAGATTTGCATAACACCGCCCAGATGTTCACGCAAAGAAAGAAGGCGTACCTTTTATTCTCGTTGTAGTATTGTTGTTGCCGCCGCCACCATGTCGTATAGACGCTGTGTGTTTCACTGTGATAGCGAAACTACTTTGTTTTAGAAATCATGTTTATATCACGTTTATAAGGGGTTTTATGTTTATGTCTCGTCGCTCCGGCCGGATCACAGAATGTGGCAATGAAAATTAAGAGTGATCTTGAATATACATTTAACCTAAAAGCCTGTTTAAAAAATAAATAAACTTAGTCTTGCATTCTCAACTCCTGATTATAGATTTTATGAAATTACATGTTAATGAACACCGTGTGTGTCTAATTTAAAAAAAAAAAAAAAAAATTAAATTAATTAATATATTATTAACTAATTTACCTAATTCGTCCCAAAAAAAAAAAGAAAAAAAGTAGTTACACTTTATTTTACAGTACCCTGGTTACTCGTAATTGTACATTTAAGTAGGCTACTGAAAATGCATCCTAATTTCTATAGGGTTAGTGTTAGAATTAGCATTGGCTTTAGAGTTATTGCATGTTATTATATATAATTTACTGTTATTACTATAGTAAGTAGCCTACATGTAATGAGTAGCAAGGACACCGTAAAATAAATTATTAGCAAAATAAAGCTTTTCTTTTTATAATTGCACTGCAAGTATTATACAACACCCTGAGTTATTATTAGCTATGATCTACTCATAATGTTCATGTCTGCATTAAATAGCAAAAGAAAGCAGAATCCAAAATAAAATGTGGATTTGCTTGTAATACAAATGTTATTATTAGCTATGATCTACTCATAATGTTCATGTCTGCATTATATACAGTATCTTGCAATAATGTTATAAATGGAATAAATTATATATAAAGCGTCACTAATTTTTCTGGATGTGTGTGATTTGAGAGAGTAAGGGCAGAAGGAAACAGCTGAGACGGAAGCAGTGACAGGGAGAGGAGGCATGTGATGTGTTTTCAGGGTGATATCACTCTCCTCCAATGAAGTCACTGTAATAAGAGGCGAGGTGTAATAACTCAGTACCGCCACTAGGGCGCACTGCACGTTGTAAACAGGGTCACCGCGGAGCTCTACTGTAATCTCCATTTTGAATGTTTTCATGGTTTTAGGGTTTAACGGCACGCCTCTTTTCTCATGGCCGAAGACGAGTAAACCGCCTGGATTACCCAGAGGGTGTTATGAATTCGGACTAAAACGCCGGACGACGTCCGATATCCGCAGAAGAAGCGACCTCGGCCCGCGGCGAAGGCTCCGGTGTCGTTGCTAATCGCTAACAACAGAAACGTCCAAACAAAACAATGTCAGATGATGCAACAAATCAAAACAGGAGCGTAAATATCACAAGGTACGTTACGTACGTTATTTCGACCTCCAAACAGACTTTTCGTGTTAACCGTGCACCTGAATGCAAATATTGACACTGATAAGGTTAGCGTAAAAGTGTACTAGCAACTAGTTTCAGATCAGTATCTGGTTCCTTCACTCACTCTGTGAACTCGCGAGTTGTTTTTAACGGTTTGAATCGTGTTTTGCTGCGCTGTTAGGCCGGTTTATGTGCTTCCCTGGGTATTACGCGTTATTTAAAGGGTTATACTCTAAATGTGAAGTGGATTATTAGCAGGAGTAGAAGCTAGGCCTCAGTGCGTGTCACTGATACGCGCTCGCGCTGCTTCTGCTACTAGCGCGCGAAACTTCCACTTTTTTTAATATCCGTTTATTTTAATATTAGTCGAGGGACTTAACAGTCAGTAAACCCTCATGGATTTATCTGCAGCTTTTGGACAAAGTAGTGTTTACGACGTTAGAGATTAAACCGTTTTTATGAGGCGGTTACTAATCAGTCAACTTCAGTCAAGGGTGCGCGTGCTAAAAAGTGAGTGACATATTTAAATTAGCTAACGGTCTTGTCAACGGTCAGTTGATATATAATCTCCATTAAACATCGTAAGAAGCCTTATAAGAGTCCTTTTATCTGAATTCCTATTGTTAGTTTGTTTACTTTTTTAACGACTGTGTCGGCTAATACTTATTTAAGTTACCGGATTTGTTCGTTTGCTATTTACAAATAGCAACTATGCTATGTTAGCATCGAAATTCTAAATATTTATTGTAGATTTATTTATTTTAGAATCAGAATTGAATTCCATTGATGTGTGGTTTGTTATGATCGGACAATATTTGGCTGAGATGCAACTATTTGAAAATCTGGAATCTGAGGGTGCAAAATAATCAAAATATTGAGTAAATCGCCTTTAAAGTTGTCCAAATTAAGTCCTTAGCAATTCATATGACTAAGTTTCGATATATTTACAGTATGAAATTTACAAAATATCTTCATTGAACATGATATTTACTTAATATCCTAATGATTTTTTGGCGTAAAATAAAAATCTATAATTTTGACCCGTACAATGTATTGTTGGCTATTGCTACAAATATACCTGTGCTACTTAAAACTGCTTTTGTGCTCCAGGGTCACATATATATTATATTTTTTTCTATTTTATTTAATTTTTTAAGTAAAAAATGCTCATTCCATGGTGCAGTTTGTCTGCACTCTTAATACACTTAATGATGTTTTTTTTTCTTTTCGTGATACTTCCAGTAAACTGGGTTTTTTGGGAGTGTTATTCATGCCATTTCAGAAACTATAATTGTTTTGTTCTGTTTTATCACAGTAATGCAAGATGGATCAAGGAGGACTGAAGAATGGCGCCAAGAGAGATGATCATTTGAATACGTTGGATTACAGCAACAGCCCGGTCGAGGGAATTTTACGAAGCGGGATACAAAGCGCCATGTCTGTCGCCCCCACCTCGCTGGTTCCTCAGCCCAATCCGCTGATGCAACCGGTTTCCGGGGACGTTCCCAATGGCTTGAGCAACTCGCCCACTCTGGAGGAGCACACCACCTCCGTGTCCTCCACCCTCGGCATCTTTGGGGAAGATTCAGAGCTCAAAATGGTTGGGAAGGAGCAGAGGGCCCATCAACACCAAACCCTGGGCGCTTTCACGTTGGGAGACAGCTTCTCAAGTCTGGAGGCCAGCATCGCAGACCTCAACAGCACTTCCCCTTCAGTGGACTCCCTGATTGGTGGCGTCGACCCCAATCTCTTTCCTTTAAAAACAGAGGATTTTTCCCTCATGGATAAAGGCGATATGGACCTTGACCAAGATTCCTTCGGGCCCATTGGGAAAGATGGCGACGTTGACAATCATAAGCTCTTTAGTGACAACACTCTGGACCTTCTGCAGGACTTCGAGTTGGACGGATCGCCCTCCGATTTCTACGGGGCGGATGACCCGTTCCTCTCCACCATTAGTGAAGATGCTTTGCTTGGAGACTTGCCGACAATTACAGAGAGGGACTCGAAGGTTGCGGTCAATGGCGCGACTACCACTCCCAGCACCTCCGGCATCAACACGGTCACCGTCAGCTTGCCCACCGTGAAGGTGGAGAAGGACTCTATAATCCAGCTGTGCACTCCTGGGGTCATCAAACAGGAGAACAACGGTGGGACTAAATACTGTCAGGCGAGTCTGCACAGCACACCCATTAACATCTGCGGCGTCACCACTTCAAGTGGACAGAGCTTCCTAATCGGGACCAGCCCATCCACAGCTGCTGTCAGTCAGCAGAAAGATCAGAAGCCCGTCTTTAACGTGTACACCCCTGTGACCTCTTCAGAAGACGGTTGGGGCAGGGGCTATGGCTTTGGGAATGCAAGTGAAATGCAGCAGAGGGCCAGCGAAAGTTTTTCCAAAAACTACACAAGCCCCTATGCCAGGTAAGCCATGAAAGCCAACATGACAGTCTGTGCTTGTGGATGAAAATGTTTAATGAAAGGTTCCTACAGTCATGGAACAGCTGGCAAATTCCGGGGAATTTTCAAATTAGGCTTGGAAAAGTCATGGAAATAGCTTAAAATCTTATGGAAAAAGCATAGAAAGAGTCTGGTTGTGCTAAACTCTAAAACACCTTTTAATTGCATTTCGATTTTTCTTTTCAGTTTCGTTTTTAGAATTCCAGTAAGATTCCATTGATCACTATTAAAACTTATTGGTCAAATCATGGCAGTGTTATTTTAGTATTATATATATATATTCTTTTAATAGTTTTTATTCATATTTTAGAATAGCTTTTTAAAATTTCCAATTTTCATTTTAAATGTAGTTTCATTTTGTTCTGCGCTTTCGTCCTTTTTGTTAGTTTTGGTTTCTTTTAAAGGCAGGGGTTGGTGATTTGGTTCTAAAGCTGGTTGAAGGTCTCTTCACATCCTGATAGCAACCACTAAGTTTTGTGGTCTAAATGTATTTATATCGTCTGTGGAAGGTGTTGGAGCATAAAATGTACGTCCATGTATGTATTTGCACACCTCTTTGCACCATGTTTGCACAGACGTGATACGTCATCAGTGCGTTTCATTTCCCTTTTGCAGACCGAGTGAGAATGGAAGGCGTTATAATTATAATATCATGCACTTTCTACTGTTATGTTTGGTGAATGAGACATCAGGTGATCTGACAGCATTGCTTTCAATCCTCCACCAACTCCGCCATCTCTTATCGTGTTTCTGGTTAGCCTCTGCCTGTGCGTGTTCATGCGTTTCGGAGGAGGCGTGGCTTTGAAGAGTGTTTTGCAGGGAGGGTGAGATTTTATGCTTTTAAAGCTAGCTTGATCTTCGAAATCACCTACCCTACCTTTAAAGATTACTTTTAGTTTTAATTTAATTTTTATTTCAGTTTTAGCTTAACTTTGACTTGTTTCCAGTTAGTAATTTTAGTGCTTCAGCATTAACCTATTTGAGTTTTGTTTCAATAAATAATATATTTAGATATTTAACCTAAAATGCGGGCACCGTTTTATCTCCCGGTTATCTCAGAATTAAATCAGATTTTAGCAGATGTGGCACAATTCTTATTCAAGAGAAAAGGAAAGCACAAAATATGAGTTAAAATTGCAAGCATGTCTTTTCTGGGAATAATCATGCCATGCATTTCCTCCAGTAAAGAATCAGCAGGAAATGGAGGTCGGACCAGACAAAATCAGTTTTAAAGACCGCACTGCACCCTGAATTAGCCTAAAACGACTGTGCTGCACCATTATGGATTTGTTACGGTATTAAATTAGTTAAAGATACTGTAAGCTTAGTGCAAGAACACAATATCTGAACATTCAGACAGTACTGCACCATTTTTCCTTTTCACATTCATGTTCCATCATGTTTTCACTGCTATCTCTCCTCACCTCTTTTGCAAACCCTGACTAGTGTGAACAGAAATCGTAATCGTATGAAATGTGCTCATAAGGCATGACAGTAAGGAAGAATTTCTGTGGAAGTAATCTGTTAATGTGTGTCTTTTGTTACTGTACAGATGGTCTTGTGTTTACTGTAAGACAAGGAAGTTTGTTCTCATGGAGGAGTTACGTAAGTGACACACATATCTGACAATCTCCACAGAGCAGGTCTCTGCAGCTCGACCTGAAACCCGCTCATCCAAAACCGCAGCGGTTTGATGGATAGTTAATGGCGTGTTAGGCTTTGAGGAAGTGTCTGCATATTTGTCATGTGAACGGGCCATTGGCGACACACCCACCTAGTTCAGCTTTTGCTAGATGCTTAAAATAAACACAAGATTGTTTTTCTAATGTCGGAGTCGTCAAGTTCAGATCAAATGCCAGTGTCCTCACTTATTGTTTCAGTAATCAGAGCACTGATAACATTATGCAATCTTACTTAAAGTCAACAAGAAATTGGAATCAACCCTTACTTTCATTCTTTAGATTATTAATATGTGTACATGGCCTTATTATGATCAGTTCATTAGTTCATGTTGCTTTCAAAGAAATTTTGAAATTTTTCATCATAATGTATAAACTGGTTCTGCGTCTAAAATGACTTGATGGCTTAAAAGTGCATGCTACTGTTTAATGTTAACCAACAGTCAAATAACTATTTAGTAGGGATGTAACGATTTTATTAATATATTTATTCGCTATAGCAAAACTGTCTCAATATTATTGTGGTGACGCATGACGATGTGAAACAAAAGGTATTCTGGGCAAAAAGTAAAATACTTATTTTAACATAAAAGGTGTTGAAAGTTGTGTTTTGGGCCATTATGCTTTGGCACAGTATCTGTCCAACGAACTAAAACCGAAAGCAGAATTGTGTCTGTTTTCAGCTCATGATCCGCTGTTTAATAACTGAAATAAAATAAGTTTAAGTGCTAAAATTACTGAAACTAAAGATGAAATAAAAAGAAATCAAATTAAAAGAAACAAAATTACTTAATCTAAAGCTGAGATAAAAATAAAGCTAAATAAAATCAATAGAAATTAATCCCAACAAACCACAAACAAAAAAAAATCTCATCCAAAAAAAAAATTATAGTTTAAAAAATATGTGTGTGTGTGCTGTGTATGTTTATTATGTGTATATAAATACACACACATGCATGTATATATTTAAGAAAAATAAGTTGTTTAAATTTTAAATATATTTATATATAATATACAGGTCTCGAAATTTTACTTTTTTATTTGATAGCACTGGTGCTCACAACGTCTAAAAGTTAGGAGCACCAGTGAAAATTTAGGAGCATCACAACTCCAAATTATATATTAACAGATTTTATCCTTACATTCTTAACTTTAATGCAGATTTTAGATTGGTTAATATTAGGATGTTTTATTTATGAAAAGAAAACTACTGTATGCAGTGTTTTTAAAAAATTTAATTACAGGTTCTGTACCTGAGATTTGGTTTCATCTGTATTTATTTATGCTATTAATAATTGATTTGTTTGTTCCTATTTTATTACTCACTGTTTACTTGTCTTTAACACTTTAATATTTTCACTTCATATTAATCTAGTTGTTTTTGCTGTGGTATTTTTTTTTAAATCATAGGCAAAATTCCTCATTTTATTCAGCTTCAACAGAATGCTTTGTAAAAAGACGGAATAAATTTTTCTTACATCTAAATGTTTGACTTAATATTTTTATTTTGGATTTTTTATCTTATTGGAATCGAAATTAGGAATCAATAAGAATCGGAATCGATAAAATTCCAATGATACCCAACCCTAGTCACCGTATCAACACTCAGAAGGCACATACTCTGAACGTTTTTAGAGAAATTAAAACAGGGCACACGACAACAGTTTTTTTAGGCACTCGCACAAATGCTCCCAAATATATTTTAAGGTCGCACAGATTAAATTTCGGGAGCATATGCGACCAAAATGGTCGCAATTGTAAATACATGTAAATATTTTCTAAATATATACTACATGTGTGTGTATTTATATATAAACGTTTTAAATATACACAGTACACATACATATATTGTATATATGTAAACGAAAACTTATTTTGGATGCGATTAACCCTTTGACAGCACAAATAGAAATAAAACTACTGAAACTTAAGCTGAAATAAATGAAAGGTAAATAGAACTAAAATAAAATTAATAAAAAATAAAATAACCTAAACTAAAACTGAAATGAAAATAAATTAAAGCTAAATAGAAATATACAACAAATGAAAAATGCACATAACAAAATTACTAAAACTTAAGCTAATCTTAAAATGAAAACTGAATATTAAAAATGTAAGCATATGCTAAATATTAATAAATACTGTAATAGTATATAAATTACACTAAAATAACATTGGCTCAGTCCTGGGCCTGTTTCATAAAACCAGTTTACCAAATAAGACTCAGTTGGTTTGACATATTGTCAGTTGATTTGGTTCAAAATAAGTCTTAACTGAAGTAAGCCTGGCTTATTTGGTAAACTTGTTTTATGAAACAGCCCCCAGCTCCACTTCTTTACAACTGGAGGGCCAGCTTAGTTCCAACACACCTGCTTGTTTCTAGTGATCCTGAAGACCTTGATTAGCTGCTTCAGGCGTGTTTAATCAAACTCTGCTGGAAGTGCCCCCCCTGGAGCAAGATTGGGCATCAAAAATAGCAAATAGCTAGCTTTGTAAAATAACCAATAATAGACATTGAGATGCTCTCGGGGTGATCTTGACCTTCAGGCTGCGCCTTCTGCATCTGGCTCCATTTGTGGTAACTCTCACTTTTTCACAATCCAATCCATTCCCGATCGATAAAACCATTTTTTTTTTCTCGTTCTGCATCCTGTTTCACTCAAATATTTGTCACATGGAATTTAAATAGATGCTGTTTCATCTGGACTCTACATGATGTGTTTATCTGCCAGATACATCACAGGGTTTCAGCTGAAAATTTGGCCCACTACGTAGTCACAGATGAAAAACGTAGCAATAACTCGAAAGTGCAGCGTAAACTCATTTAAATAGCTAGTGGTTCTGGATAGAAAACAGTCAGTTGGTGGTTCAGTCACGGAGAGCAGGAACAGATGGTGAAACACAAAAGAGGTTTCATCTTTAATTTACATGTGGGCTCAATTATCAGGCATTTGTGATCTGCAGGTTTTGAGTGGGAGTCAGGGTTGTTTGCGACTGCGTCCCAACCTGTGTGACATTTAGTGGCTTGGAGCCAGCTTAGACAGGAGCTGTCTGTCTCTTGCTCTCTTTGTTTGTCTTTCTCTATCTCTGTCGTGTGCACGCTATGTGGCAAACATGGTTGGTATCAGGTCAGGTCAGCTCACGCACTCACAAATCGATCCACACCCCTTTTGTTTCGTGGCGTGTTTTTTTGTTTTTCTGTCTCTTCTCCTATGTGACTCTCTTTCCATCATGAATGAGGATCTAATTGAGCCAAACCCTTTTGATATGCAGTGACTCAGAAATTCTTCCTGAAAGCTTTGCTCAAATTGTTCTTGGCTTTATATGAGTCAACATGGACCGGTCTTAGGCAGCTGTGAATAAGTAGCTTGTTTTCTCTTTCTCCTCCTAGTCTCTCCCTCCAGCGCACACCCACAGAATATTTTTAACTCTGCATGACCAGTCCCACAATGAGGACCTTTGGACGAGTGAAAATATAGGTTTTCTGGAAAAGAAAAAAAAAAGCCTAGAGGCCGGTCTTTGGAATGTATGCGCTTCTGCAAACACTGTAAATACGGTTTATACTACAGTTGAAAAGAAGCTCTATATTACTACAATGCAAGCACGCAGTTGCTTTTGCTTCTTTTTGCCAGATGCAGTTTGCTTGAATGTAGGGTAGTGGATTTTCCAAAAGGCTTTGACTTTGTTGAGTAAACATGAGCACTGCACGTGTCAAAGTCGAAACCCGGTTGCGGGTGTTTTTATATCACTGTATTTCTGAATGAAACCGACTGTCTTCAAAAAAATTATAGATGTCATTTTTATTTAATCTTGCCTGTAATGCCCAAGCAGTGTTTGTGAGCGCAGCGCTTATTGGGAAACACTGTGGGAAACACCGCTTCTGTTATGAATATTATTTAATATTTTAATTTGAATGTTGAAGTTATTAGAGTAGTAAATCATTAATCATTTTTCGAACAGACAAAGTCTCTATAGTGTGATATCTAGGTGAAAGCGTCTCTGTTTGATCAGAATTAACTGATTTCTGTGACATGAGGCGGCTAGCGGGCGTTCGGTTTAGCCAGTCTGCCCCAGATAGTCAAGTACGAACTCTAAGACCATGCGCCATATTTATTAACTAATGAAGCCCTTACGTAAAGTGTGACCGAACAATAAAGAATCAGAACACTTGCAAACAATATCTAGGGCATGTTGTAGTCCAGATTAAAATGTAAAAAAGTTTTAAAATAAATAGCCTAGGGCTGGACAATAATTCAATATCAATATGTATCGCGATATAATTTTTTTCAATAATGGTAATATGATTTTCAAACACATTTCCGATATTTCGACCAGTGTTTAAAGTATTATAGTATCCTCAATTATAGTAATTAATACTTAAAATTGATCAAAAGTAACGATAAAGGCATTCGTAATGTTACAAAAGATTTCTGTTTCAGATAAATAGTGCTCATATCGATATCGGAATTATATCGTATCAACCGAAATTAAGAAATATATTGTGATATAAATTTTGGCCATATCGTCCAGCCCTAAAATAGCCTTTTAAGTCTAAATATTTAAGTAGCCTATTTGGCGATGTGATGAACACCATAGCGAATACGCAAATCTGAATGGCTTCTGTAATGGGCAGAAATAGAAAAGTAGTGCTTCTCATCCATGCTTGTTTACATCAGAGCAATAAATTACAGTTTATTCAGCGCCATCTGCTGTCAGAGAGTGAATGTGCACTTTCATCCGCCATGTGCTTCTCATCCATGCTTGTTTACATCAGAGCAATAAATTACAGTTTATTATATATTCAAAAAGACAATGAGTATTTTAAATTAATATTTTTGATGATATGGGTTATGGTTTTATTCTTCATATGGACATGGCAGAGAAACAATAAAATTAAACATTTAATCCAAATTCTATTTTTTTTTTTTAAATAATACAGCTTTGAATTTTTTACTGAAATAAATGGTGGTTGAATGTCTTTTTTTCCTTTCCTTTTTTTTTTTTTTTTTTTGTTTAGCTATATTACATTAATTGTGTCTCATAAACCTTTAGTAAGATGTATAGTATCTTTAATACCAGTCAGTGGTTTCTCCTTTAATATTAAATAACATAATACATAAATCAATGCCATTATTTTCCTTTCTTATAAAGTATATATCTGTATTAGTAATTAAAAAAGTATAAAAATGAATGGTTCCAGTCCTGAATGCTGGTTAGTCAACACAGCATTCCAACTGTGATAAAAATACAATATAGTAACAGCTTTGACTGGTTTCTGTTACCAAATACCAACTTCCCAGACCTCTACACTGGAAGCTATTTCACAGCATCTCAGTGTTAGGAATATCAGACCGGTTAGTCATCGCGTATATTTGACACAGCGGCCAACCTAGGTTTAACAACAGCCATTAAAGAGGGCAGTCTCTCTTTCTCTCTCTCTCTGTCTTGTGCTCTCTCTCTCTTTTATTTTCTTTCTCTCTCGCTTACTCGCTCTCTCACCGTCTCGGTTCGGTTCCTGTAGAGCAGAAATCTTGCCAGTCAGCAGAAGTGGATAAAGGATGTAAATCACCTCTGTGTTATAAGTGCTTTAGCACACAGAGATCAAGCCTCTGAATGCCATTGGTTTGACCTACTTTCTCTTCTGCATCGCTGCTGGGCCGAGCGGAGATTACCCCGCGTCTATACACTGCAGGCCAGCAGCGGCGCAACAAAACTAAACGCCTCCGTCTTAGTTAATGAAGCAGTCTATACTGCATGCACGCAGAGTCCTGGAGGACAAACTGAAGTAGAATGAACAAATAAGGCACGTTACAGCTGGGCATTATGGCCACAAATATTATCACAATATAATTTGTAATATCAGTCATTATCAATAATTGTCATGATAAATTTCAAATCAGTATTAAGTTTAAATCAGATTTTTGCTCATAAGTGGAAGTTGTAGAAACCATACTGTTAATTGTGGTTTTAAACTAGTCTTTATGGTCAAACCGTGACATTTCCAGTAACAAAATAAATCTTTTAATAGAGAAATGTGTTTTGATGTGATGTGTATCTTCAGCACAGTTTGCAGTGCAGGCTGCAATATTAATAATATTACTTTTTTTTTTCTCTTAAAATGCACATTTGACAGTGGCTCGAGTTAGGATGCAGATGTAAATTTATGTTGGTTATCAAAAACAGTAACATCAGTAAAAAATTTTACATCCTCATTTTTATATGGTGAAATTTAATTATGATGACTGTTGGAGTTTTATTAAAATTAACCATTGGTTTTCAATAGTAGCATACATTTAACCACAGTTAAAACCACACCTTATGTCACCTCAATACCATGATAAAAATGTAACTATATGGTTTCTATGTAACTGTATGAAAAAATACAGTAGTCTAAATAAATATAGTATAAATGCACATACAATGCTATAGCTTAATCACAAATAAACTGTGATTATATTCCGTTACTCCTTCAATACATGTCTAAATTAATCATATATAATATATAAGATATGAATATCCCACATACTGTAGTGAGTGTTGCTACAGTAAGTCCGTGGTAAATGATGGCGATTTGTAGATTGAAAAGTCTTCTGACTGGATTGTCGTGCACAGTGTTTCTCCTGTTTGTCAGCGCTGTTTCATGTGGTTTTAAACTAGTAATTTTCTTCACACTTCACACTGGATCTCACAGCTCGCGTGACTTTAGTGCTCTAGTGAGCTTGCTGAAATGAGTAGCTCTATTTCATTCTGCTTTAAGCGTGCAAACATATTGAAAACTTGCTATCGTTTATCAAGGAAAATTATGGATTCGAAAAATGGCTTTGAATAATTTCCTCATGGTGCATTTATGATTACTGTATATGAACCCGGTGACATTTCCTTTGAGAAGAATGCAGATAATGTAACTGTATTTCAGGTTGAGCAAACCAGTGTGGTTAGACTGGTTGCAAAGTAAATGTGACCCATATTGTAATTTTTTACCAACGTGAGTCATCTGTGCAGAATACAAAAGAAAGAGCTGAAGAAAAAGCTTATGATTTAAATGCAATGTGTTTGTACTTGTGGCCTGATTCATGAGGCTGTGTGCTGTATTATGGCCAGGCTTTGAAAAAAATATCAGACGCAGCGATGGCACGCAACTTCCTCTTTCTGTTTTCATGTGTTTCTCCTCGGGGTAGGCACTATTTCCTTTTTTTATTGCTGTTTTTGCTCTCCGATCCTGGGAGACTGAAGACTTCAGCCGCGAATTAGGCATTTCTGTCAAAGAGACGATGATTAAAACCCACAACCTTTTGCAAAATGTCATTATGTGTTATTGAAGGTATAATGAAGCTGTTACAACAACTAGACTAATCTAGCATCTGACAACTAAAATGCTGCCCCGTAACCAAACCGAATCTGAGATTTTCAGCCCACTGTGATCATTAGATACAAGGGCCTGTTGGGATCCATACATCAGTAGCAGATGTAATGTGGAGGAAGTCACGTGCTTTTGTGTCCATCAAATGCAGTTTATAAATACGTAAACAGAAGATGGAGAGAGAAGGATTTTAGACACTTCAGGGTGTCCACCAAGCCCTAGTCCTGCATCCTTCCATCATTTGCCAGTCACAGGTGGTTTTGTTTGACACAGCTGTTCTGTTTTCTGATGCGTATTGTTCGCTCACTTGATAGAGCAGGGCTCTTGTAATCTCAGGGCCACATTTGGCCTGCGGGCCAACAGTTGAAAAGCCTTGGAACAGACAATTATGACTAAAACTATTATTAAAATGTTTTCCAGTTGATAGAGATCAGGTTGAGCTTGCAATGACACGATGCTATTAAAACTTCATGTGCGTCGTGCATGCACAAGTTGCTTCTTTTATAGGTCTTAATAAAAAATAAAAAAAAATTGTTTTTGTTTTAAAGAGCAATAAAATGCATGCCAGGATGATAAGCAGTAGATGAGAGTGAACTTTTATCCATTGCATAATGATGTAGGATGTCTAGTCATATCAATAAAATAACACAAATGACAGGTATCTCATATAGTTATTTGGAACTTGATGGACGCAAACCAAAAGATATGAGTATTGATAAGAAACCAATAAATCAGGCATCTGAGCAAAAACAACTTCACATTTCGTAACATCTGAGTCAAAACACTGGATAAAACTAATATTAAAAGCAAATCAATTGGATCTTGCAAAATGTGATGTTCGTTTTGTGCCTAACAAGACCTGCCATGTTTAGACTGGATGCAAAACACGTCTTACTCTGTATTTTCAGGTCACTCCGTGTTTCTTTGTTTCCCTCGCAGTACTGACTGCTGATAGTCATGCAAATGGATTTACTTTTGTACCAGTGATACAGAAAAATCTCTACCAATCTCTGAACCACAGCTGTGTTTCCGTGAACACACACTGAAAATCATATTGATAGTATAGATGTTTGTTTGGCTTTTGTTATCTGTTAATAGAGAGAAACATGTGCATGCTGTCTGAAGAGGATATGCAACTGTCCTCTCCTCCTTTTCTGCTTCACTTGATGGATTTGCATGCATCTACTACACTGTGACCCTACACGTATTCTCTACTCGTAGTCTTTCTTTCACACTGAATGCATGTGTAGGCGTTGCCAATGTGGCTCCGTGTAGCCAGTGTGGAGGTGGAGCAGTGCTAAACGTTTAGGCTACGTTCAGCCGTCGCCCCCTGGTGGCCGGTCACACATCCTCATCCTCATGAGGTGTAATCATTGCATTACTTATTTTACTATGTTTGGAAAAAGATATAAGAGAATGTGTGCTGATGGTTAGTTCTTGCCTTTCCTGCTAAACAATATGAATACTTTATTCCTGTTCATTAATATACACGTGTCCCTGTGTCTTGTGTGTTTTCAGACCTGAAGACAGCACTGCCACATCCTCGGCTGCTGGGAAGTCCGGCACACATAAGAGCTGTCTTGTGTGCTCCGATGAAGCTTCAGGCTGCCATTATGGAGTCCTCACCTGCGGAAGCTGTAAAGTCTTCTTTAAGAGAGCAGTTGAAGGTGAGGAAGTCCTGTCTCCTATATTCTGTTTTATATTTATGGCCTATTTACTGCGCTTTGCCTTTTTTGAAACACTTTTAGTGGGTCGTTCTGTGTCAGGTCAATCAGAGGTCCCCGGTGCCAATTGTTGATTTTATTTTTATTTTTTTTGGTGCAAGAATCTCATAAGTATTAAATGTCATGAATTCATATTTACTGAATAATCTGGTGAAAATTGGTAATATTCATCAATCTGAGCATGCTTGTCTTGAGATCCCCATATTCCTGTGTAATGAATAATATAGGGCCTTGAAAAAGAAGATTAAAAAAAGCTTATTAAGAACTAGAATCTAAAATCATATTGAGATATCTTTAATACTTCTTGAGTTACAAGGCATGCAAACTTTGGGAGAAGAATATTTACGGCTTCCAGACAGGTCTGTGCTTTGCAATTGTTTTGATAGAGGGAGACAAGACACATTTATAGTTTCAGCGGTATTTGTTCTTGGATGAATAGTGATCCACATTTGGTTTTTGGCGACTGAAAATGTGTACAATTTGACAATTTACTCCCGGAGCGATATTTAGATCCCAGTATCTCTGGAACTTAACCGAACCATACCATGGCCTTAAAAATAAAGATGCCAAAAGGAAAGTTTGTTAAGACCTAATATCTAAAAGGGCATTAATATAGCTTTAATACTCCTTGAGTTATAGACATTCAAACTTTGGAGAAAAAACTTGAAAAGTGCTTTTTCCCCACTTTTGAATGGTCACCATTGGCATATAATGCAAGAGGGATTGCTTAATAGATTTTAGTTACAGACCTACCAATCTCTGTGTAAAAAACATGATGCTCCCATCTTTCTAAAGGCATTTTTAAAGCATTTTTAAAGTTTCTTTGATTTGGTTGATTTGGCACGGAACGACCCTAGTGCATATTTATATGTAATTTTAGAATAGTATCGTTACTAGTAGTAGAATAGTAATAGTTGAAATATGGTTAAAATGTACTGCTGAATGTGCTGACGTGTATTTATGGGAAATTATGATATATTCTAATGTAATTTCTATTGAAAATATATTAGATAAGGTCAGTTTGATACATTTATACATTATGTATATTATACAATATACATTATATACATTAAATATATTAACTTCAAATGTAATATAATAATAATTAACACACTGCATTTCAAATTTTTATTATGTTGCTTGTGCTTTACTACTGTATGTTTGTCAACACATTACAAGTACCTTTTAAAAAAATTGCTTTAAATGCACATTCAACACAAATAAGCTAACTTTTTTTTCACAAAAAGGCATGTGATCGAGACAAATTAGTAATGGGATTATGCGAATATTTTTAATGTTTAACATGTTTTTACTTTCTCACTGCTTGTCTATTTCAGACAACTTGTACTATGAGTCATTCGTCAGTCAAAACACTTTTTAGACTGTGGGTGTTGAAATGCATATCTGGCTGACAGAGGAAATGCATTCTGATAACATCACTCTAATGCAGACAGATGACGTCAATTAGATTTTACAGCTAATCAGTGTGTATTTTAAGTGCATATATTTGAACAATACAAACTACGGCTCTGCGTTTTCAAAAATAGCAATTAAACGCAATGCAGTGGGGTTCAGGACAGTGCATGAGGGACTCCTGAGACAGACTCCTGTCTAATCCACACTTTTCTTGATTCTCGTAGGGCAACACAATTACCTGTGCGCTGGACGGAACGATTGCATCATTGACAAAATCCGCCGGAAGAACTGCCCTGCCTGTCGTTACCGCAAATGCCTCATGGCAGGCATGAGCCTAGAGGGTAACACGAAATGTTGCACTTGTTACATAATTACACCAGTGTGTCCCCAAATGTCATTTTAGATGTATAACAAAACTTCAATCACAGGAAAAGTGCATTAAGTTTGAAAACTGACTGTCGTAAACTTTCCCTATTCAACGCTCAGCCCGTAAAAACAAGAGGGGCCGTCAAACCGGCAAGGTTATCCAGCAGCCGTCGATTCCAGAGCGCAGTCTTCCTCCGCTGCCCGAAGTCCAGGCACTGGTGCCCAAACCCATGCCCCAGGTGGTGCCCACCATGCTGTCACTGCTAAAGGCCATCGAGCCGGACACCATCTACGCCGGATACGACAGCACCATACCTGACACCTCCACCCGCCTCATGACCACTCTGAACAGACTGGGCGGCCGGCAGGTCATCTCTGCGGTCAAATGGGCCAAAGCTCTGCCAGGTACAACTTGAGAATAGGGATGTAACGATGCACCCCGAGCCGTGTTGATTCAAGTCGGTTCAGATGTTAAAATGCCTCTATTTTGGATAATGAAAGGTTCATATTTTGGTTTTAGGAGTCCCAAACAACATTGACATGCATGCAAGGTCAAAAAACACTTTCATTGTCTTATAATATGCATTTATTTTTACCTTACTTGCGTAATGTCTCCCAAATGATTCGCTCAACGGCTTGGGATTCGTTTTAAAAAATAGCTCTTTTCAATGATTCAGAGTTGACTCTTTCTTTTGAAAGACAAAAACATTGCAGGATGTTTTCATGTTTCATACACTGCATGAAAGGTAATTTTCAAAAATCCATAACAGGGGCACTTTAAACAAATCTTGGGGGTTTATATGAATGTGTCTCTTAGTGGAACTGTCTTCAGAAAAGATTAGATGGTATTTTCTTTTCATCTTGCCTCTGTGCAGTGGGTATTGAAGTAGTGTTCATAAGCACAGCTGCTTTGTTTACAGCGGTAACCAAGTAAACACTGTGTCGCTGCTGTTCCACAAGCGCCACCTGCTGTCAGAGAGTGACTCTGAGTCTCATTCAGCTCATCTGCTGTTTTTGTTTTGCACTGCAACTAAAAATCACATACCAAAAATAATAAAAAAAAAACAAAACAAAAATAATTTGTCTTAAATCAAATTAAAAAATCAAGAATAAAACAAAGAATATCACATAGAGACTAGAGAAAAACAACACCTCTACACTAGATATCTCTAGTTTTGCACTTTTTAGGGTTCCCAAACCCTTACCACTATGATCAAATCATATACTAAAACTTCTGTTTTGCACTTTTTAGGGTTCCGGAACCTTGACCTGGATGATCAGATGACCCTCCTGCAATGTTCCTGGCTGTTCCTCATGTCCTTCGGACTCGGTTGGAGGTCATACCAGCAGTGTAATGGAAACATGCTGTGTTTCGCACCAGACCTGGTCATCAATGAGTATGTCTCTCATTTAACAGGCCATTTGCTTTGATAATCTCTATAGCAGTTTGATGTGTTCACACCATGGAAACTATAATGAAAATAACAACTATAAAGTGTGGAATAGTAGTTCTAATTCTATGCGAATAGTTTACACCACAACTATCGTTGGAATCACGTACAGAATGATTTTTTTCAAATTGATTCAATTCGGTTTGATTTTTTTCTAGCTGATGAAAAAAAAAAACATGGTCAGCCAATCAAAATCCGTTATAAACAAAATGTTATCGTCTGTTGAAAATGTGCTCACCCTCAGGCCATCCAAGATGTAGATGAGTTTGTTTCTTCACCAGATTTGGAGAAATGTAGCATTGCATCACTTGCTCAGCAATGGATGCTCTGCGGTGAATGGGTGCCGTCAGAATGAGAGTCCAAACAGCTGATAAAAACATCACAAGTAATCCACATCACTCCAGTCCATCAGTTAAAGCTTGTGAAGCCAAAAGCTCAAAAATACCAGTCCATAATAAGACTTTCTATACTTCGTTCTGACGGCACCCATTCACTGCTGAGGATCCTTTGGTGAGAAAGTTATCTAATTCTAAATTTCTCCAAATCTCTTCCAATCAACAAACAAACTCATCTCTGTCTCCGATGGCCTAAGGGTGAGCAAATTTTAAATTTTTGGGAGAACTATTCCTTTAACTGCCAATATAAGCGTCTAAATAAGAGTCTTGTGTGTCCATCTGCAGAGAGAGGATGAGGTTGCCCTACATGAATGATCAGTGTGAACAGATGCTGAAGATCTCCAATGAGTTTGTGAGACTGCAAGTGTCCAACGAGGAGTACCTGTGCATGAAAGTCCTTCTGCTCCTGAGCACAGGTGACTTTTTTTTAGAAGCCATTAATCCTTGATCCAAACCCGTTCGTGTTCCCTGAGAATCCAGATGATACTTCATTTTACAGAGGACTGTAACAAAACCTTTGTGTGTTTTTGTGCTCCATCAGTGCCGAAGGATGGTTTGAAGAGCCAGTCAGTGTTTGAAGAGCTACGAATGTCTTACATTAAAGAACTGGGCAAGGCCATAGTGAAGAGAGAGGAGAACTCCAGCAAGAACTGGCAACGATTCTATCAGCTCACTAAGCTACTGGACTCCATGCACGACGTAATTCATTTCATCCTAAATAATGCTCTTTGAAAACTGTGGCTTTGCTCCAAAACCTAGTGAGTTGCTCCTGCTAAGGCTGCATCCTAAGATTTGGAAAGCTGTGCATAGGAAGCAACTCAAATAAGTGTGTCATACTAATATATCGCTCGGGAGACTCAAATCAACAACTGATCCCAGTAGAGTTTTGCATGTCGCTTAGCTAATGATGCATAAAAACACACGGCACTAGGGTCACCGTATCAGGGGCCTGTTGCATAAACAGTCACTATGTAAAGTTTTACTAACTAGTTACAAGAACTACTACTTAAGTGGTAATCAGCCTTTTTGGATTCAGTGTTGCTGATTTTGAAAAGTTATGACTCACTAGTCTTTCAAAAAAAAATTAGATGGCTAGCATTTAAGACTAGTCTAAGCAGTTCATGCAGCCATTTAACGTTTTACAACTTTCTCTTTTTTATGGCCTGTGAATCACACTCAAAATGAAACTAGAAAGTAGGAGGAAGAGTAAACAATTTTACCATTTTTACTTTCACCCTTCATCTACTCCAACATGAGTTTGTGTGGCAGTAGTAGCTAAAAATGTCTTCTTTTTTCAATAATTAAAGTTAACTCTAAAAGTAATGCATTGCAATATTGTGTTACTCCCTAAAAAAGTAATGCATTACGTTATTTGTACATGTTTGGCAACTGTAAAGGCACCAATAAGGGGACAGGTGTCAGTGAATAAATGTGAAAAAGTAACTCAGATATTTCATTGTATGTTTAAAAGTAATGCGTTACTTTAAGAGTTACTTGAAAAACTTGCATTACTCGTAATGTGTTACCCCCAAAACTGTTCATCAAATTATAACATTTAACTGTTATAACCACAAAGCATGGTGAAGCAAACAATGCCTTTTTTGCCTAAATTAGGTTTTTTATAATGTAAGCAAGCTTTTTAGAACAGCTTTCACCTCAGGAGTGTGTCTATGAATGATGCTGTCTACTGAGGCAACTCACAAGGTTTTGGAACAGAGCCAATGTCTTTGTAGTGCATAAATTATCATTTTAGTATAAAGTAATGTACCTTTTACTATGCATGTTAGTCTGTTAAGAAAAAACACTTGTTTTGTAAGGAGTCTCTTATGCACAACACGTCATATCTTACAAAAGTTTGGGGTCTGTAAGATTTTTTTTTAATGTTTTGTAAGGAGTCTCTTATGCACAACACGTCTGCATTTATTTAATCAAAGACACATTAATATCGTGAAATATGTTTTTTAAATATTTTAAAATGTAATTTATTCTTGAATTCTCAGCATCATTTCAGTCTTCAGTGTCACATGATCCTTCAGAAATCATTCTAATATGCTGATTTGCTGCTCCAGAAACATGTGTATGTGTTGCTTCATATTTGAAGAATACACAGTTTAAAAGAACAGCATTTTTTTTTTTGTAACAATGCGAAAATCTTAAAAGTCACTTTGATCAGTTGGATGCAACTTTGCTGAATCAAGTTAATTTCTTTCAATAGAAATGTCCCCAATATGACCCGGAACGGTACTTTTTACAGTCCTCTTTCAAAATGTATGAACGTCCTCCACTTTTGATCAAACTGAGACTACGTGTGCATAGAAAAATGATATCCTAGCCTAACCTTGTCTTACCCTACAATTGTGATTCACTCGAAATAAAGTGATCTTTCACATCTCTCTGTCTTTTTCTCAGATGGTGGGTGGACTCCTGAACTTCTGTTTCTACACCTTTGTGAATAAATCCCTCAGCGTGGAGTTTCCCGAAATGCTGGCGGAGATCATCAGCAACCAGTTACCAAAATTCAAAGCTGGGAGTGTCAAACCGCTGCTCTTTCACCAGAAGTGAAGCTCCTCCCAGCAGCAGGACACGATGCCTTAAACGTCCACCCCGTCCCCTCACTCCCACTCCATCGGGACAGCAGAGGGAGAGAGAGAGGACTGTATGCAACCCAGCACACAACTCCATGATTGACCACAGCCAAGTGCAGTCGGAGGAAGAGACGGGTAATTAGAGGTTGTAAAACTGTTGAAATGACATAACCGCGAATCTCACGGATAGATTATCCCATATATGTCGTCTCAGGTGTTTGACTCCCAGCATCAACTGTTATTAGTAGAAGAAAGCTAATAGTCCAAGGTCACTTACTATGTAGAGTTGCACACATCTTTATTTTCGGAACAGAAAACATACACAGTCCAGTATGCGCAGATCATATAGTCAAGAGTATAATACTTTTTAACTTCAGATGATAACAGTTTGAAATAATCATTTCAATAATATGCACAGAGATGATGGCTTCAGCTTGGTTTGAAATTAAATATGTTTTATATGACATCATATCTACACTGTTTTAAAACAACTCATGTCATTAACAGAGTTACATATATACAGAAAAAGGGAAATATGTGCCTTTTGTTTTTTTTTGTTTTTTTAAAGCTTCTTTCCTTTTTTTTAGCCGTTTTCTTGACTCGTCTGCACCAGGCATCTAGCACTTCTTCATAGTTGATTGTACTTTTATACCCACTTGCACTTGTAATTTTAAAAACGGACTTTTTTTTTTTTTTTTGGCAGCTCTGTATTCATTAGTGGGAACTTCAAAAAAGTGGTCCTTATCATGGAGATGAGTCTGATGATTATTTTTACGCTGAGAAATGCAAATCGAGCACTTTCACTACTTGTAAATGCTTTAAAGGGCCTGGTTTAGGTTTGTTCTGCAGCGAAGGTGTATTTGTGTCTAAGAAAGCCATTTATTATTAATTTCACCTGTTAATTCATGTAGGAATTATGCAATGTGAAACATGAATTTGTTTTGTCACTTTTGTTTTCATGTGTATCGTATTTGTTCCACAGAAATGCCACAGTATACAACCAAAACAATGAATGCAGATTACAGGTCCTGTACCATTTATACAGACAGATAATACAGTACAATCACACTTAGCTACGCCAAACATCAACTCAGGCCCACTTCATTTATATTTGCAGATCTTGTATTGTACATTTGTATTATTATAATTTTTTTGATCAGGTCCAGACTAATCCATATTAAACTAACCTTGACCTGTCTTGGTTTAATCAGTCAAACTGTGGTGCAGGAGCAGGGTTTTAACTCTCTGGGAATTTCTACTCACCTGTATTGTTGCAAACTGTTATTTCTGTGCCAAACATATATTGCTTTCAGTTTGTACAATCTAAAACTGTGCTTGTCTTAACAGTTGTCAAAGGTATATATATATATATATATATATATACTCAAGAGAGGCAAAAAGAGAGGATCAGAATATTTTAGTTCTTCTGTGGAACCTTAATGCATCTTGTTTAATACACAAATAAAAGATCTCCAGCTTCAGACTGCTTAGCATTGCATTGTGTGTTACAGATTTAGCGATCAACGCTTATTTTTGAATTCTAATCGATATCTGAGCAGCAGTTTTCACTTTGTTCTTCCGTCCCTACAGATATATGTGATACAAATAAACATAACTTTTTGCAACGTGTCTAATGAAATGTTCTCTTAGACCCTACAGTGTCAGGAGTGGCCTGTCGTGTTATCTGAAGTCAGATGCAACGCTGGGGTTCACGCAGTAAGCCTTGAATTACACTCCACCACTGAGCAACCGGTTTGGGTTCCTCGAAGAACCTTTCAGTGATCAGTCATTTTTTGTAATAGAAAGGTTTCAAGGATGTTAAAGGTTCTTAATGGAACCATCAGTGCTAATGAAAATATATATTTTTATTAGTATATTAAGACTCCATTAATGTTTATATACATGGTAGTGGTATGTTTTTCAGTAAAATCTCACAGCTCAAACATGCAATTGTTTGAAATTCTAGTGACCCTGGAGCACAAAAGCAGTTTTATGTGTCAGGGGTATATTTGTAGCAATAGACAACAATACATTGTATGGGTCAGGATTATCGATTTTTCTTTTATGCCAAAAATCATTAGGATATTAAGTAAAGATCATGTTCCATGAAGATATTTAGTAAATTTCCTACTGTAAATATATCAAAACTTAATTTTTGATTAATAATATGCATTGCTAAGAACTTCATTTGGACAACTTTAAATGTGATTTTCTCAATATTTAGATATTTTTTTTCCACCCTCAGATTCCAGATTTTCAAATTGTTGTATCTCAGATAAATATTGTCCTCCTAACAAACCATACATCAATGGAAATATTTATTCAGCTTTCAGATGATTTATAAATCTCAATTTCAAAAAAATTACTCTTATGACTAGTTTTGTGGTCCAGGGTGAAATATGTTAACAAATCTGATTACAAAAATTAAGAACCATCTTTATAATCATCTTTAATCTCAACTTTTTATTCTCTCGCAATTTAACAACTTTTTTCTCGTAATTTAATGAATTTATTCTCAACATTTTATCTCAACTTTTTTCTCGTAATTTAATGAATTTATTCTCAACATTTTAGCTCGACTTTTTTTTCTCTTGCAATTTAATGACTTTTTTCTCGTAATTTAATGAGTTAATTCTCAACATTTTATGTCGACTTTTTTTTTCTCTATCTCGAAATTTAAGACTTTAATCTCGAGATGGTTTTATTTATTATTGCTTGGCCCTTATCCTCTTCCGTAGAAACATAATGATAATAAATTAAAAATAAATCTTATTATATAAACAACATCTTGTAGGCTATATTTTGTGCGTTTTTCCCCGGGATGTCATAATGACGTGTGTCTTGCTGAACAGCCCAGGCAGGTTTAGAGTCTGGGGTTAATCAATACAAACCGCTCACCGTTCCCCGCAGCTTCAGCATTATCACCCGTGTCTCAATCCCCCGGAGCTGCCTACCTAGACAGCATTTCGTCCATCGTATGCACGCTCCGAGCCAGCCGCCCAGGAATGCAGTAGGTAAGCGCCTGGCTCGAAGCAAGTGAGACACGGCCATTTTCAGATTCCTAACAGCGCCTGTGCTCAGAAGAGCGCACTGGATAGTAGGCATGACGGAGGCCGGTCCTGCGGAGAAACTCGGCCCTCACGATTACAAGAAGCTGGCGCGGCTGTACTGCATGAACGGAGGGTTTCACCTGCGGCTCGCGGCGGACGGAACCGTGGCGGGTGCGCGAGAGGAAGACGAATACAGTGAGTTCCGCTGCAGATGACGCGATGATGATAACGCGTTTATCGGTGCTACTGTAAATGCTCTTGTTAGTGCCAATGTGCTACCAGACTACAGGCAGAATGAGAATAAAGTATTTAAAAAAAAAAATAAAGTAGACAACATTGGGATTGATACAACTGAGAATTGTTATATTGACATTTAAATTCTAAAAGGGCTTTGTGCTGAAAAGCATATTTTCCCCTCAATATTGCTTTATATATATATATATATATATATATATATATATATATATATTGTCAAATGATTATTTAATCACATCCAAAATATTTAATATATATATATGTGTACAGGGTATATTTATTATTATATATAAATACACACACATAAAGGATATATTTAGAAAATATTACATGTATATACATTTATATATTTATATTCATATTTTAATATTATAATAAATATATTTAATATATAAACATACATATTCTTCTTAACACATGCATGTGTGTGTATTTATATATACATAATAAGAGCATATGATGCATATATACTATTACACACATTCGCACACACAAAAAGCAAACACAATGACAGCCCTAATATATATATGCATATGCACACACAATAAAAAATATATACATACAAAAACAAACACAAAACTCAAAAGAAAACATGATGAAAATTATTACACACATTCACATAGCATAGCCTAATATTACACACATTCATATATATATATATATTTACACACACAGAGCTGGGTAGATTACTTAATTGCAATCAGTTACTGATTCCAAATTAAATGGCAAAAATTGTAGCCAGTAACGTAATCCATTACATTACACATTTTAGGTAATAGAATACTTTTAGATCACGTTTGTCCTTGTTTATCACACTGATTTAAATAAGATAATCATATACCACGATGATGTAAAAATACAGAATGGAAAATATACTCCATTCATTGTAATTAACAACATGAAGTGTATTAAAAATTATAGTGGGGTTCGTACAGGAGCTGCAGGGGGTTTGTGAGTTTAATGAAAAGCTACAAAGATTTCAATCAAAGATGCTCACATCCAGCAGGCCAAAAGCTCAGTGTGGGTGCTCGACCACAAACTGTCAGACAGGAAGAGCACAGGCGGCACACCACACCTCCAAACGAGGAAACATATGTATGTTCTCACCACAGGTGATGTTTCGAGCCCACAAGCTCTTCTTCAGATGAAAACCTAGCAATTAATAACGCATTTGAAAGATGAAAGCCTTTAGTTGTAGTTGATGCAGTGTTGAACGCTTCCTAAGAAAGGTTAAATAACCTACCATTTTTTTTCCAAAACCAGAAACCAAATTCATTGTATAGTTGATGCAGTGTTGAACGCTTCCTAAACCTGAAATCATTTTTTTGTAAATCCAGTGGCCAAATGCAGTGTAGCCACCTGAATATTGACTGAAAACTGGAATTTCTGACTGTATATAAGCAGTAGCCCATTTTAGAAAGGAACATTTAAAAGATGAAAGAGAGGAATGCTACATTTGCTATGTATTGCTATTTAAAAGATGAAAGAGAGGAATTAGGGCGAATCAGTACATTACGAATAATGTATTGGTATTGTGTAAATAAAATGCAATCATGCAATCCATAAAAAAAGTCAAATGTAATTTACTCTAATTACAAGTTCTTCATTTTTGGAATCTGTTTACATAATCCGGAATAAATGTAACCAGCTCTGTACACACACACACACACACACACACACACACACACACACACACACAACAAAGTGTGTGAAAAGACTTACATAAACTTGTTTGCATCAACCTGTAAGCATGTCTACTCTAAAGCTCAATAGCATTACAAAATATTTTTTTTTAAAAATGATTTAACTGCTGTATATCTTGCTTGAAAACTTAATTTAATCCATAAAAACTTTTGTCCTTGATCTTCTGTTATTGTGGATGTTGGACACTTCTGGAATGTAGGATTGTTCTGTATCATTTTTAACAATCCTCCCATATTAACAACATTCTTACTGTGTGTGTGTGTGTGTGTGTGTGTGTGTGTGTGTGTGTTTTAAAGGCATACTGCGCATAAAAGCTACTAGTCCAGGAGTGGTGGTCATTGAAGGAGCAGAGACAGGACTTTACCTCTCTATGAATGAAGACGGCAAGCTGTACGCTTCAGTAAGTCTAATCTAATCCTTCTGATACAAAGGCATACATCTTCATCCGTGTTTTTTGAACTGATGCGTGCTTCTTCCCTCTTTGCAGTCATGTGTAACAGATGAAAGTTACTTCTTGGAGAGGATGGAGGAAAACCACTACAACACGTATCAGTCTCAAAAGCACGGGGAAAACTGGTACGTCGGGATAAAAAAGAACGGAAAAATGAAACGCGGTCCAAGAACACACATTGGACAAAAGGCGATCTTCTTTCTCCCTCGACAGGTGGACCAGACAAAGGACTGAGGCCTGAAACCTGATCATATTTCATCACAGAATAACTGCTAACACGTCACAATAAGATCCCATTTGTTCCCATTCGTTAACTACTGCTCATCCCATTCATTTCATAGACCTAAACTAACAATAAAACTACATTTTCATTATCTAATGTTAGAAAATATAAATAATACTGTATATTTACTGTAGAAACAAATACTGTAGCAGATGTATTGCTGTATTAATTATTAGGACATTATGGTAAAGTGAATCACTAACAATAACAAAAACTACTAACTACACACAATGCAGACTCACTGTATACTGTACTAACCCTTAAATGGAAACTGTCCTATTTAAATATGCACTGACAAAGAAAGATATAGTATATAGAATAAAACTGCTATTATAGTGATCTATTTTTATTTTTGAATTGTGAAGAGTTCTTCAGTCCAAACTAACTTAAATGACATTTCATGTTGTATTTTCTTATTATGTAATCATGTGTGTCTGATTGTGTTACATTTTTCTGTTCATGAGCAACTCTGAAATATCAAAGTTATTGTGCTGTCATTGGATCATGTTACATAATAAATCTCCTCACCGACTGTACTGCGTTGAGTCACTGAAAGTATACATTCATGTAAAATTATGAATAAATGGTAAATGTTACTATAAATATTACAATCATGCGTAAGTCACCAAACCAACAAATCATAGTTTATCTTTACTAGCACATACATAATTGATTTATATGTAATTGTTAAAGTTAAGATCCTTCAGCTGAGCATCTAAAAGTTTGGGGTCAATAATATTTGTTTGGAAGGTGGGGTTAATGTTTTGCTAGGCAAGGATGCATTAAATTAATTAAAATTAACTTTCTTATTAAATAAAAATTAGAATATGCTCAAGCATCTGAAGGATCATGTGACACTGAAGACCAGAGTAATTTTTCATCACAGGAAACAAATGCATTTAAAAAAAAAAAAAAAAATTAAATAGAAAACCTTTGTAATAGTATTAGAGCTGTGGATTTAGCACATTAAATGGTGCTGTTAAATTAGAAAAAATAATGCATTAAAATTATTAATGCATTAAAGTCAGCTCGCCCCTCCCATACCTGCACGTCATCTTGCATTGATGCAATTAACAAGATGACTGTCTGATTTCACAACATTACTAAATAAAAGCAGCATCGGTGAGAATGAGAGACTTTTTTTAAATTAGTGTATAATACTGACAAATACACAAGAGATCTGTGGTCTTGCCATATGTTACATTTATTAAAAGTTACTCGACAAGTGTAAAACATACAAATCACAAACAACTAAGCACTATCCCATACTGAAGTCTTCAATAAAAACAAAAAGATCGATCAACCATCTACTGCTACATTTGGCATCATAAAATATTGTTATTCACACTGATTGATTAAGCGCATTACATATTAAGGTGTGCTTTAATGCTGTTTATATATTGAACTGCTATGAATCTAAGCTAACCTTTTATATAATAAGAGTACAATTTTGGTCCGTTTGGTGACAGGAATTTAAAGACATATTTTTGAATACACTTTTAATATGCTTTTGGCTTTACAAGGACCTGGCAGTCGCTCTGTGCATCTTGTTCTGTTTAAATCTTGAAAGTGCATGTTTATAACGTTTAATATCTCTCGTCTCGTATACTGTATATACATACTCTTGTTCTAGTTCACAAAGTTCAGTTACTAGATTTACCCACTTAGTAAAATTACAACTTTCCCACAAATTAAGAGAAAACCCACAAAAACATTCTGAAGTGGAGCACATGCACATGTAAGTTTCTAACTGCATGATAATGAATGCATACTGTACGACTGAATTAAGCACTGATCAATGGTTGGAGGAACTCGAAAGCTTTAGTAAAAAATACAATGTAGTTAGTTGCATTATGCAAACAACTAGAAGTGGAAGGGCGTCTGAAGCAGATGTGTTCTTTGCACTGTTGCTGTTTATGTCCTGAAGATTCAAAAAAGCTCTCTCTGACTTTACCGTTTTGTTCATTTTGCAATTATCCTGAGATTTTAATCTATTCAAAAATCAAAGGAGGAAAACACTTCACCTTCGTTTTAATATCATGACCGTAATTATTTATATCACTGAAAGGTTGTCTTTTAATTGATTTTCCCCTAATGCAATGCACACACCTCATAAAAAAAAAAAAAAAAAGGTAAATTTCTTGTGATGTACCTAATAGATAAAAAGAACTCGGGTACGAGGAAGGGTAGACATGGACTGATCTGCCATGTTGCGAACTCTGGAATAGTTAACAAATCCCCGGAAGAACAGCAGGAATCCTGGTGGAATAAAAATGACAATAGTTGCAATAATATATTGATTTTTTAATAAAAAAAAAGATAAATGATAATACTTAAGTAATGATATAAAATAATATTCACAATAAAGTAATAATGTTAAATTTTTTTTTTTTTTTTGAGATTTGGAGAAATGTAACATGCTTAGCAATGGATCCTCTGCAGTGAATGGGTGCCGTCAGAATGAGAGTCTGATAAAAACATCACAATAATCCATAACAGTCTATAATTCATAACGCTTCCTCCAGTGAAACACAACATTTTTTCAGAGCTGTTTTGGCTTGTGAACAGTGCTTGATCTGTGCATATTTCTCTCCTGATTCAGAAGAGATGAGTTTACACTACAGAACGCAGCCGGAGGAAAATGTTTAACATTAAAACCTTTTTAATGATGGATTTGTTTCTTATAAACACTCAGCTTTTCACTTCTCCAGATGTTAACTGATGGACTGGAGTGATGTGGATTACTGTGATGTTTTTATCAGACTCTCATTCTGACGGCACCCATTCACCACAGCGCATCCATTGCTGAGACACTGATGCAATGCTACATTTCACCCAAATCTGATGAAGAAACAAACTCATCCTAATCTTGGCTGATCTGAATTCGAGGTAAACCGTCATAACATTTTTATTTTTGGGAAAACTATTACTTCAACGATTATTTTTAATGAATCAGTGCAATAAAAACATTTATTCACACTAATGTGCAACTATGCACTCACCTACAACAAGGAAAACCCACCACAGCCAGTACTGGCCGTCAAAATATCCAGGGAAGTAGGTGGAAAACTGTTTAATCACAGAAAGAAAACGGTGAGTGTTGTTCATCCTCTAATAAAATAATAATATGAAATTACAGATAATATTAAAAATAGTTTGAAACACATAGAACATGTCATACCCTGACAATCAGGACCCACTTGACCAGGGACAGTCCAAACCCAGAGATGGCTCCATAGCGTCCAGCCGCAGACGTGGTCAGACAGAAGGACAGGAAGAAGCCAATCCAGTTAAAGAGGAATCAAAATAAATAAACAAAAAAAAAAATATATATTAACATAACTTTTCTTATGAGCTGTTACTTATAAATATTACGGATAAATAAATATTACTAAAACTGCCAGTAGGTGGCAGCAAGTCTGTCTTAATGAGCGATTCATTGAATCATTCTTCCAAACGATTCATTTAGCAATGAAGCAAGTGACAGCCAAGTCACTGACTCAAATGATTTGTTCAAATAATTCATTTAAAAAACAAAACAGCACAGCGTTGCTCCGAGACGCATAAATGTTCTGCTATGAGTCTGACTGGAACTATTTTTGTAGGCGAAACACAAAAGAAAAATAAATAAATTTGTCTAAAAATGTAACTCGATCCATATGAACTTTTTCTGAACTGACGTATAAAATTAATATCAACTTTGCGATTGCGATCACATGCTTATATTCAAGAAAACAGCTGATGCTGCTTTAAATATAAAAACAAAAACAGAAATAGATTTATTTTTCTTTCATAACTTGACTTACAGGGTCATCATGCAATGAATGCGTCTGGACTCTCAAGACAAGTTCACGCTTGTTTTTTGCAATGCGACTGACACACTCCATAATTTCAGGTCGTATATTGTTAATTAAAAGAACAATTGCGATTATCGCACACAGTAAATAACGCGCACCCATACCATCATCCCAAAGAACTGAGCACTCTTACTGAAAAACGTAAGCATGAAAATCCCATCGTTCCCAACCCGCAGCTGATCCGTATCTTCAAAGCTGTCTCTGGCAATGAAGTCCTCCTCCTGTAGAAGAAGAACAAGCACAGACGTGTCAAACAGAGGCTTAATTAACCGTAATTACCCCTAAAACAGCCAGAAAGGCTCACCCTGTCGGAGACCAGAGGAACGGTGGTCTCTGCTTTGCTCCTCTCAGCCTCGTCGTACGACGGCAGTGACGTGGCAACATTGTAGGACGGGGGTTTGGGGTAAACATCATCCTCCTTGTACTCAAAGAAAGCTACAGCAAACGCGTCAGACAGAGTTAAACAGTCAGGAATAATGAGAGGCGCAGCAGTTATTTCTGGTTCACACGCTCAGGTTACCTGCGTTACTCGCTGGGACGCTGCTGTACGGGGGAGGCGCATCCGCGGCTTGTTGAGACACCTCCGCCGACTCCTCCTCATTATTCAACTACACACAAAACAAAAACACAGCTGCTGGATACACACACACACAGCCATTTAAGACACTTCCATAACTGTTGCAACAGAGATGGAAATACACATTTTAAACACATTAATTAATTATGTGTTGAGTTTTTTTCTGTTCTAATGAAGGGGTGCCAATACTTTTGTCCATATAGTGTATATAGATACACTGTGTGTGTGTGTGTGTACTCACATACATATTAAAGCACACGTACTAAAGACTGTTTATATATTAGTTTATATATATATAAGTAAACATAAAATTTTCTAAATATTTCTAATATATTTTAATAAATAGTAAACAAACAATCTCTAACAAGTACAGTTATTATATATTTCGTCACCGAAAATTATTGAGGTCATGTAAGTTACACACACACACATATATATATATATATATATATCAACTTTTGTATTTATATATATATATATATATATAGTACAATTAATATATATGTTTGTGTGTGTGTGTGTATATAGTGCTGAAATATGATTTATATGATTATTCACAAAAAATGAATAAATTCAACTTTGTCTTTTTGTAAGTCGTGGACTTTAACAGTTTTACATGAGATCGGAATGACAACCTAATATATATATATATATATATATATATATATATAATTTATATATATATATAATATATATATATATATATATATATTAATTGATAATTTGACGATATTGTATTCATATTCGATATTTAATCCTCGTGAGCGCTTGGTTTTTCCGGTTTGTTGTCACTGCTAATGCTAACTGAAGGCCGCGGCTAATTAAACCATAAACCTGACTTTATCCTCTCTCTTCTAAAAACATTACAGTTTAGACTATACGAGGGAAAAGTCAGGCTAACTGAAATAAATCTGGTTTATCTGTTAAACTGGTTTTATCAAACCCAGGTTTGTTGGCGTTACCTGCTGGTATCCGCTCCTCTGATCCGTCATTCTTCCGCGTTTATCTCTTCACTCAATCACTCATACAGGAGAAGTGAGCACTGGTTTAACGTAAGTTATACTTAATATCACAAACTGATTGTTCGTTGATTGAAATGTTCTCGTGTGTAGTCAGACTGACAGTACTAGGCTATACTGTAGCCCAAACAATGGCGACTGCGCATGCTCAGTGCGGCTCTGGCTCAAACTCTAGTGTGCTGCCTACCTAGACAGCATCTCAGCTGTTATAGACGTTCAGGCTTAGACAGCTGCCCAGGTTTATTAACACACAGCCCGTGGGTGTATTTATGTCAGTGCAAAGATTGTTGTTATGTAACCAATTACCTGCTTAACTGTTGAACCTTTAGAAGGACCTTTGAACTTTTATACTTTCACTTGTCTTCACAGTGGCTAGAGAGATTAGTGCATTTTATACCAGTCCCAGTACTGTAATAAACACTCAGTATTTCAGTAAGTGCAGTCTGTTGAGTGCTGTCATTTTTGACTCCGGAGGGCAAGTCTTATTCCTAACTATTGTGAATCACTGAGTTATTGTCATGTATGAACTTGATTACACTGAACTGCCTATATTGGAAATGTTTTTATGACTTTTCACCTGCATGATGGGAAAATGTCTCTTTAGTCTAATAGTTTCACATAATAATAAATATATATATACATATACAGTACAGACCAAAAGTTTGGAAACATTACTATTTTTAATGTTTTTGAAAGAAGTCTCTTCTGCTCATCAAGCCTGTATTTATTTGATCAAAAATACAGAAAAAACAGTAATATTGTGAAATATTATTACAACTTAAAATAATAGTTTTCTATTTTTTTCTATTTATTCCTGTGATGCAAAGCTGAATTTTCAGCATCATTACTCCAGCCTTCAGTGTCACATGTAACATCCAGTCTATCACATGATCATTTTAGAAATCATTCTAATATTCTGATTTATTATGAGTGTTGGAAACAGTTCTGCTGTCTAATATATTTGATGAATAAAAGGTTAAAAAGAACTGCCTTTATTCAAAAATAAAAAAAAAAAATCTAATAATATATATTCTAATAATATATTTTCTTTACTATCACTTTTTATCAATTTAACACATCCTTGCTGAATAAAAGTATTGATTTTATTTTAAAAAAAAAGAAAGAAAAAAAATTACTGAACAGTAGTGTATATTGTTATTACAAAATATTTATATTTTAAAAACATAGCTTCTTTTTTTATTTCTTTTATTTTTTTTACTTTTTATTCATCAAAGTATCCTAAAAAAGTATCACATGTTCTGAAAAAATATTAAGCAGCAGAACTGTTTCCAACTTTGATAATGAATCATCATATTAGAATGATTTCTAAAGGATCATGTGATAATGATCCTAAAAATTCAGCTTTGCATCACAGAAATAAATGATAATTTAAAGTATAATAAATTTAAAAACAATTATTTTAAATTGTAATAATATATCACACAAAATTACATTTTTTTCTGTATTTTTGATCAAATAAATGCAGGCTTGATGAGCAGAAGAAACTTCTTTCAAAAACATTAAAAATGGTAATGTTTCCAAACTTTTGGTCTGTACTGTATATATATATATATATATATATATATATATATATATATATATATATATATGGTAATTATTGTACAGTAAAACATATTGCCCTCCTCCACCAGTGTTGTCGTCGATAACTAAAACAAATACTATTTAAACACGTTTTCATGAACTGAAATAAAGCTTAAATAAAGTACAATAAATAAAATAAAATATTAAAACTAAAAAAATAAAACATTACTATTTTTAATGTTTTTGAAAGAAGTCTCTTCTGAAATAATAATAATTAAAAATAAAAGTGAAATAAAAATAAAGGTATGCATGTATATATATACACACACACATACATAAATATATACCTATATGTTAAAAATAAAATGAAACTATAAAAACAAAAGGCAATGTTAAATATTATAACATCATATAAATACTCAAATACCGTATCATCAATGCAAAGATTAATATTTACAGTACTAAGTCTATTTATTCATCAATTTGTTGTTTATTTGGTCACATTTAAAGAATCAGGATTCCAAGTCGATTATTATATAAAGACATCTTAATTCAATACATCAGGTATTGAGAGGTTTAATAAAAGAAATAAAGTGATATAGAGACAGTACATCTGTTGTGTGTCCATTCTTCTTATCAATATCAGTCTAACACCATCTTGTTGTGCACATCCATAATGCCTGAAAAAAACAACATTAACAAACTGATGATGTCATTGTCTTACATGCACAGTATCACTGTATTAATGTCATTCCCTCAGGAGAGAGAGAGAGAGAGAGAGAGAGAGAGAGAGAGAGAGATCAACAAGCAATGTAAAACTACGGAAGTCAGTGCTACCTTTGAAATACTTGACCGTTTTGACCCTCAGCTCCTGTGTGGCGTCTTCATCGCACACAAACACAGCCTGCGGGTGCTGCTGGAACGCTGACACCGTCCACATGTGATTCACTCCCTCTTCCAGGGCTTTATAGAGCGCAAACGCTTTATGTGAGCCGGTGATAAGAATCATGACCTGAAAACGTCATGTAATCATGTTAGCGTATGTTGTATTGATTCAGATCAGCCCATGACTGCTACTCACAAACTATGATCAGTGTCGGGGGTAACGCGAGTTAAGTAACTAGAAAAGTAACACATTACTTTTTAATTCAGGCAAGGTTACGTTTATTTATATATGAAATGTACTCATGAAAGTAAAGTTAGGATGAGCTGTTTCTTTGAGGACCACTGCACTGCAGCTGCCTTCTAGCCATGTTTCGTTTAGAAACATAAAATCCAGGTTGTTTGTGGTTATTAAGTCATTGATTAGAAATTATTTAATTATTTTTTTTAGTGAGCGAATGTTTAAAAATGCTTACATCAGTGTTGGGGGTAACGCATTAGAAGTAACTAGAGATACGTAATGAGATTACTAAAGTAACGCATTCATCTCACTCACAAAATAAAAATAAAAATCAAATTTAGTTTTCTTCAAAATTAATAAAAACTGTTAAAAGCAACTCAGAATGACTGCAATAATTAAATATGTTAAATAATACTGATATCCTTTATGTATTTAATCCCATTTTATTAACCAATTTGCTGCTGACCTATGATGATCCAATTCAACCATAAGCAAAAATTACACAAGATAAACTAACATTTCTTCTTCTTTTATTGCTGAAGAGTGTTGAACTTTCTTCTTCTGCTTTCTACTGTACAGACGTGAATTTACAATATTGTAACGCAATATTGTAATGTATTACTTTTAAAAGTAACTTTCCCCAACACTGGCTAACATACTTTCACTAACACATTACTTTCTATAAAAAGTAACTAAGTAACGTAATGCATTACTTTCTATAAAGAGTAACTAAGTAACGTAATTATTTACTTTTTTAGGAAGTAACGCAATATTGTAATGCATTACTTTTAAAAGTAACTTTCCCCAACACTGGCTAACATACTTTCACTAACACATCACTTTCTATAAAAAGTAACTAAGTAACGTAATGCATTACTTTCTATAAAAAAGTAACTAAGTAACGTAATGCATTACTTTCTATAAAAAGTAACTAAGTAACATAATTAGTTACTTTTTTAGGAAGTAACACAATATTGTAATGCATTACTTTTAAAAGTAACTTTCCCCAACACTGGCTAACATACTTTCACTAACACATTACTTTCTATAAAAAGTAACTAAGTAATATAATTAGTTACTTTTTTAGTAAGTAATGCAATATTGTAATGCATTACTTTTAAATATAACTTTCCCCAACACTGGCTAACATACTTTCACTAACACATTACTTTCTATAAAAAGTAACTAAGTAACGTAATGCATTACTTTCTATAAAGAGTAACTAAGTAACGTAATTATTTACTTTTTTAGGAAGTAACACAACATTGTAATGCATTTACTTTTAAAAGTAACTTTCCCCAACACTGGCTAACATACTTTCACTAACACATCACTTTCTATAAAAAGTAACTAAGTAACGTAATGCATTACTTTCTATAAAAAGTAACTAAGTAACGTAATGCATTACTTTCTATAAAAAGTAACTAAGTAACATAATTAGTTACTTTTTTAGGAAGTAACACAATATTGTAATGCATTACTTTTAAAAGTAACTTTCCCCAACACTGGCTAAACATACTTTCACTAACACATCACTTTCTATAAAAAGTAACTAAGTAACATAATTAGTTTACTTTTTTTAGTAAGTAATGCAATATTGTAATGCATTACTTTTAAAATATAACTTTCCCCAACACTGGGCTAACATACTTTTCACTAACACATTACTTTCTATAAAAAGTAACTAAGTAATATAATTAGTTACTTTTTTAGTAAGTAATGCAATATTGGTAATGCATTACTTTTAAATATAACTTTCCCCAACACTGGCTAACATACTTTCACTAACACATTACTTTCTATAAAGAGTAACTAAGTAACGTAATTATTTACTTTTTTAGGAAGTAACGCAATATTGTAATGCATTACTTTTAAAAGTAACTTTCCCCAACACTGGCTAACATACTTTCACTAACACATCACTTTCTATAAAAAGTAACTAAGTAACGTAATGCATTACTTTCTATAAAAAGTAACTAAGTAACGTAATGCATTACTTTCTATAAAAAGTAACTAAGTAACATAATTATTTAAAAATTTACCAAGTAACACAATATTGTAATGCATTAATTTTAAAAGTAACTTTCCCCAACACTGGCTAACATACTTTCACTAACACATTACTTTCTATAAAAAGTAACTAAGTAATATAATTAGTTACTTTTTTAGTAAGTAATGCAATATTGTAATGCATTACTTTTAAATATAACTTTCCCCAACACTGGCTAACATACTTTCACTAACACATTACTTTCTATAAAAAGTAACGTAATGCATTACTTTCTATAAAGAGTAACGAAGTAACGTAATTATTTACTTTTTTAGGAAGTAACGCAATATTGTAATGCATTACTTTTAAAAGTAACTTTCCCCAACACTGGCTAACATACTTTCACTAACACATCACTTTCTATAAAAAGTAACTAAGTAACGTAATGCATTACTTTCTATAAAAAGTAACTAAGTAACGTAATTTATTACTTTCTATAAAAAGTAACTAAGTAACATAATTAGTTACTTTTTTAGGAAGTAACACAATATTGTAATGCATTAATTTTAAAAGTAACTTTCCCCAACACTGGCTAACATACTTTCACTAACACATTACTTTCTATAAAAAGTAACTAAGTAATATAATTAGTTACTTTTTTAGTAAGTAATGCAATATTGTAATGCATTAATTTTAAAAGTAACTTTCCCCAACACTGGCTAACATACTTTCACTAACACATTACTTTCTATAAAAAGTAACTAAGTAACGTAATGCATTACTTTCTATAAAAAGTAACTAAGTAATATAATTAGTTACTTTTTTAGTAAGTAATGCAATATTGTAATGCATTGCTTTTAAATATAACTTTCCCCAACACTGATCTCGCCATTATTAAAATTGTAAATCTAGCAAAGTTTTTTTTTGCAATGAGAGAATGCAAAAAAAATTTTTGTTGTTATTTTTGGTATCTTAAAATCAGAATAGTGTGCACTTTTTTATTATTAATTATGCACATTATTATAATATTATTAATATCATTTTCATTTTTTTTATATTGTTTTGTTATTTTTATTTTATTTATATATTTTTAAGTATCAGTTTATGCTCTGTAAATAAATGCAGACTGTAATATACGTAGTTGCTATTTTGTAAGCTACACAGCATATAAACTAGCTTACAATAAATGTTTGAAGGCACTGTTTGAATAAATGTGGCCAGAGAAATGTGCAATTAGTTTGGCACTAAAGCGGAGTCATCTATAGGAGCAGAAGAAGGAAGGGGCTTACATCTATAGACGTAATAATTAGGAAAAACACAAATATGAATATTTGTACCTCTCTAGCATCCATCACTGTGCCAACACCAACCGTCAGCGCCATGGTGGGGACTTTAGAGAGATCGCCATCAAAGAAACGAGCGTTAGCCAGAATGGTGTCCATAGCTAGGGTCTTAACACGCGTTCGGGACACCAGACTGGATCCAGGCTCATTGAATGCGATGTGGCCATCAGGTCCAATACCTGCAACACGATAACAAGCCAGAGTTGTTTAATAGTGGCACTCACAGATCACAGGTCAAAGTTCAATCGACTGTCTTACCGCCAACAAAAAGTTCGATTCCTCCAGCAGCTTTGATTTTGGCTTCAAAGTCCTGACACTCCTTCTCTAGACTTGATGCGTTGCCGTCTAGGATGTGCGCATTTTCTGCTCGGATGTCGATGTGCTTGAAGAAGTTGTTCCACATGAATGAATGGTAGCTTTCAGGGTGGTCTCTAGGAAGTCCTGTAACAAAACCAACAAGTTCAGCGTTCGACTAAACATACGACGGGCAGTTCAACCCTTGATCCCCAAGCATAAACGAGCACTCACTCACCTACATACTCATCCATATTAAACGTTTTCACATACTGAAAAGATATCTCTCCCTTCTTGTGATACTCGATCAGTTTCTTGTAGCATCCAAGCGGAGTGCTTCCTGCAAAACACAGGAGGACCTATATTACAAATCAACCTGTTTGCACAAAACAGTGATTTTTGTTTTTGTTTTTAATAACTACCTGTTGGAAGACCCAGAGTGAAGAACCGGTCAGGACCGGGATTAAACTTCTTGATCCTGTTCCTGATGTATTTGGCAGTCCATTCGCTGACCTGCTCATAGTCATCCAGTATGATGAGCTTCATGGCTTTATCTGTGTCTGAAGGAAGAAAACAGGTAAATTAACATGGAGTCTCTGTGTGTGTATGTGTGTGTGTGTGATACAGTCCTGCCTTCTCCAGACTTTAGCACCATACATTAATGCGGAAGCACAGTTGTAGTTTATTACACTTCACTGATATTTAGAAAGTGCACAAACAGCTGTAAGACAACTGACTGTAAACATGCGACAGATTATTGAAGGTTTATTTTTACTTCACTACTCTTTTTGTCACACCAACTATACGTAGTTTCTCTCAGCAAGTTAATAAACAAACTATAATCGTTTGCTTTTGAGTTACAATTTTTTTTATATAGAACACTTGACTAGAAAATCGCGATGGTGACACTGTCTGGAATTAATAATAAAATATATTAAAACACTCACACACACAAAGAGACCGTCGTATTGAGGTAATAAACTCTTACCAGATCATATGTTTGTGAGTAACTCTCCCTGCAGCTCAGAGGAACACGATCATGTGATCGAGAGGAAATGTTGCACTTTTCACACAGGATTTGAGAGTAAAATACACTGCGTCATCAAAAAGGGATTTTAGGAATGATTTAGAAACGAATTTGGCCAAATTTACCAGATTTATAAACTTAAAAAAGAAAAAAAAAAAAAAAAAAATAAATAAATAAATAAATACAGATATTTAAATGAATTAATGATTTAAATGAATTAATGACGAAATGAGGTGCTTTACTTTTAAAAAAATGTTGATCAGTGACTATGGAGGCCAGTTTAAATTATATGAGATGTTGTATTCACTATTAATTTGATTCAAACTCCACCAAATATAAAACCCTAATTTTTAACTCCGTCAAAGTTAAAACCCTTGTTTATGTGATTTAGATGGCAGCAGATATAAACATCAGAATAATAAAACATTTACTGAATAGGCAACATACTTTTTTAACACCATAAGCCTAATTTGAGATATCACTCAGTTGGGGTTTGCTTTTGTGGGATCACCTTTTGATTTACAATAATAAATGGCTAAATATAGAAAAGATCCTAGAATAACTTTGTAACAGGGTGGAATGGTTAAGCTTATTTACTTGCTGTAAAAGTGTCCAAATAATGATATTTCTTGGGTGTCACAATTTTTACAAAATTTTTTACAAAATTAAATTAAATAAAATTTAAGAATAAAACACATCCAAAACATATTTTAATGCAACACCTGGGACAGTTATTTTGGTCATAATAATTAAAAAAAATACTATAATAGCAAATTGAATATCAGTTTAACACACTGTTAATTTGTTGCATGCTTTAAATTTTGTAATGGAGTTGAAAAGCTAGGCCAAAATCCACATTTAAGAGTGATATGGTGTTTAAAATTTGCAACGTATTTGTGGAAATTGACAATCAGGTGTTTCAATGCAAGTGATGCAGGGTTTGCTCACTCTGACAAAGTAAACCCAGATGTGCAAAGGCAAGCATAAGATGGTAAATGTGCATTAAAGCATTTACAAACTATTTGCAGCACAAATGTTGACAAGTATTTTAACACATTTCCTTTTGCATTCAACTGCCGTGGCCTGTGCACTGAAGTAAACTATTAACACTTGTAAATTTATTCATAAATGAAAAAGCGAAGCAAACTGCATCACACGTGCTTTTGCCTTATCTTAAAGTAATTCCACAATATAAGCATGTGCATATATGTTCCAATCCATATTTATTGAAACAACAGTTGACAGAACCAGTATATAACAGAAACTCAGTCGTCGGCAGACAGAACGGTTCTCAATCAGCAGTCGTACAGCATCATGATTTATGTTTTTCTTAATATAAAAGAACATGCAAATATAGCCACTGATTCTCTGATTGGTAGAATCGCCCCGCCGCGAGGAAGATGATTTAGCATTAGCAGTCACTGGAAACATAAGTTAACATTAACAAAACATTATGTTACATAACATAACGTGTAACGTTAACGTAACATTACACAGCGCGGTTAATCGAGGTCCATGTCCGGCTTGGCTTCTGTGGCGTCTGCACTGTCCGGAGCCGCTTGCTCTGCGCCGCTGGACTGGGCTTCAGGGTTTTCCTGCGTATTGACCGGCCCGTTCGGTTCTGAGGGGTTCTCCTCTTTTGGCAAGTCCACTTTGGGCTTGGGTTTGGTCACAACAGGATTGCAAGTGGTGAATAGCTCCTGTGGAAAATGCGAAGATATAAAACAATATTGTCACATATGCAAAATAACAAAAAAATCTAAAAAAAAACAATAAATAAATAAATAAATAAAAAACAAAACAAAAAGAGATGAGCATCTCCGTAACTTTTTTACATATAAAGCAGCTACTGATGTGATTCACCCCTGTTACGATGCAGTGCAATCCGATTTTGAAATACAATGCAATATAATAAATATATAATGCTATGCAATTCAATATGGCACTGATAGTTGGCTTTTATTTCTTTGGTTCAGACAGACAACAAATCATAAATTAAGCGCCTTCTGACTTCTATCGCGTCGGTCTCCTTAGTGTTGTGATGCGTTATATTCACTACATTCGAGAGAATGCGCTTGATAAACATTTTAGAGGGGAGAAATCAATCCACATATAAAATATAGGTCACGAATGATTGTTCACTTTCTCAATAATAAAAGTATAGCAGATCTAGTAATAATTATATATAAATAAATTGGTTTTTACCAATGCAAATATGTTAGAAATGATGCATCGCGATACAAAAGCCAACTGATTTAAAAATCGATGCATCAATGCGAACTGGTGAATCTTAACATCCCTATCATCTTTTGTTGTGTGATCAACATTAATGACAGGCAGAAGCTGGTAAAGTAGGCTGCTGTCACTTTAAGACCTACTGCACAGATCAAATATACGGAAACCAAACTGTTTTTGTGTGTATTTAACACATAACCGACTGTGTTTACATGAATACTCCATGCAAAGAGCATTTTGACACAACTGTGTGTGTATTTGATAGGGCTGAACGATTAATCAAAATTAAATCGCAAAGGCGATAAATCGCGAATATGCAGAAGCTGTGTTTGTCATGCGTATCTTTCAGTGAAGCACGATCATCAGAAAATCACCAAACCAACACCAGAAGGCCATATCGCGCACAAAAGCACAAAACTCAAAATCAAATACGCCCCGCAGAAGAAATCCAGGAAATCCCTATAGCGTAGCTAAATAAACAGAAGATTTAACTGCTTTTATTGATTCAACCTGACTAATAAACACGACAATATATGATTTATCTGAATTTGTCTCATTATGATTTTTATTATAATAAAGTAATGCGTTTATCACTGCTTAGAATGCTATGAAATATTGCGTACCTTATTCTGTGTAAGAAGCCACATCATCTCACAGAAGGATTTATTTCAAACACTCGACCGACGTTATAAAGTGAGTTTGGAGTAAAAACATGTTATTAAATGAGGTATTTTCACATGCTTTCAGATGGAGCAGCATTTATTGTACTACACAGAGAAGATACGCAAACAGCTTTCCTTATCATTACTTTCATTACATCGATTATATCGTCTGCGATTATGAACGCGATTTTTCGTAGCTGAACTACGGCTCTGTGTAGTAAATGCTGCTCCATCTGAAAGCAGGTGATAAAGGTTTACTACTAATCACAGAACCGGCTTTACTTACAAGATGCGCATGACAGCCGCGAAAAAAAAATACTATAAAACTCAAGCGCAACTAGAATTAATATCATACAATCCCAACTATTAAATAACTATTAATCACAACTGTACATGTATATAACTTTTAAGTACTACTGTGCTTCGCTGATATATATGCATACCGCGAAATAAACAATATAGCAAAATTTCTGTGGTAACTATACTGTCATACTGCCCTGCCCTCCCATAGCACTTTAATATGTACCATGCTGCAGAATGACGACATACTAGCGTACTCCAGAAAAAAAACATCCTGTGACTGACCCGTGTTTTGGCCTGTATCTCCGTCGTTTTCACCGCAGGCTCCATGGCGAGACTCTGTTTACTCTGCTGGTTCATTTTACTGTTCATCCAGATCATGACATCGTTCACCATCCTGTCCACCTTCTGAACCTCAGCCTCCTCCAGATGGTCATACAGCTCTTCCTGTAACTCGAAAAGACATGTGAAGCACTACGCAGGTGCAAATTTGTGCCTCATGTAACATTCATCCAGCTCAACCTCACCTTGGTTTTATAGGCCTCTACAATCTTCATGTATTGCTGCAGCTGTCTGCCCAACTCATCGAAAGCTTTGGGTCTCTCCTCAAACTCGGTGTATCTGTCTTGAATGGGTTGGCCGAGAGTCTGCAAGAACATTTTTTAAACGTTAAAGAGGAACTTAGTGGATATAATTTGGTGACTGAGTGCTGTTTGTGTGTAACTGCTTACATCATAAATGATAGACCTCAAAAGACGTTTAGTACCTTCAGTTCAACGAGTTTGTCAATGTATACTTGTTTAGGCTGGTCTTCACCGTCCTCATACAGCCAGACCTCAGAGCACCCCAGTCCTGAAAGAGAAAACATCACACCCATTCAAAAAAAAACACACCCATTCATACAAAAAAGCTATCAAAAACAAAAATACTATTAAAATCATTGTTGTTAATTAAAATAAAGCTGATATAAAATAAATATGCATTTTAGATGAAAAAGTTCAATTAGAAATAGTGACTAACTGAAAGTACTAAAATTAACTATTAAAACCAAAATAAAACTAAAGCTATATAAAAATATTTAAAAATAAAAAAAGAATAAAACGACAAAAGAACATTTAAACTTAAAATAAAAGCCTAAATACTAGGATAATATATAAAATAACACTAAAATAATAATCATGCACTGATCACTTTTTAATATCTTTTTCGTTTTTTTTATTAATATTTAAAATGAGTGTTTTCAATACTTTCAATTTTAATTTTAAAGTTTAAGTCATTTTAGTGCGTTTTTTTTTTTTAAGTTTTTTTAAGAATATATGCTGATAGTTTGTATTTATTATTAAAAAAAATTTTTACGTTTAGTTATTTTAGTACATTAAATGAAATACAGAAATGATAAAGTTAATAAATTTTTAATACCTGCAAAATAACTACAAAAAATCTGATCTTTAGGTTAAATAGTGGTATAAAACACCTTCTGACCAATGGATGTCTAGAAATGTTCCAGTCTTTTGTGATTACTAGACAAGGATTTAAAAACAGTTCCATGCAGATATTTAACAATTTCTTTTATTTCAGTTAAACAAACTGCTTTTTCAAGATTTTTCAAGACATTTCACAATTTATAAATTCCCTAATTGTGACCCTGGAGCACAGAACCAGTCTTAAGTCTCTGGGGTATATTTGTAGCAATAGCCAAAAATACATTATATGGGTCAAAATTATCAATTTTTCTTTTATGCCAAAAATCATTAGGATATTAAGTAAAGATCATGTTCAATGAAGATATTTGTAAATTTCCTACTGTAAATATATCAAAACTTAATTTTGATTAGTTAATATGCATTGCTTAGAATTCATTTGGACAACTTTAAAGATGATTTTCTCTCAATATTTAGATTTTTTTGCACCCTCAGATTCCAGATTTTCAAATAGTTGTATCTCAACCAAATATTGTCTGAACCTAACAAACCACACATCAATGGAGACCTTATTTATTCTGCTTTCAGATGATGTATAAATCCCAATTTCAAAAAACTGACACTTAAGACTGCTTCTGTGCTCCAGGTCTCGTTGACGAACTTCTCGAATATCCCGTGCAGTTTGTCCCTCATCTCGTACACGTACTCCTCCACGTGCCGTTTGTCAGTTTGTCAACACACTCCTCAAACCAAGTCTCCCCAACGTACCCCGCAACCCCCCCCCCCCCCCCCTACTCATCCACATAGTTCTTGGCATCGTTCCGCTCCTTCTCAAGCTTGTCCTGCATGATCATCTTACCCTGAGGAGGAAGAATTTCACAGTAGATTGAACTCACAGTTGAAAACGTTTCCCCAGTCCTCATCTGCACGGACAGCATACCTCGCTCTCCACGAAAAGAGTTGAGCATGTCATTTGGCTAACTGCCACTGTGGGTTGTTCTCGATAGGGCAAGTAACTCCAGGACCTTTGTTTTTCACTTTGGGGCGTCTGTGGCCTTGTGGAGGCTGTATCTGACTCTTGCTCCCTGTTTGCCTTCCTCTGCGATGATGTTCTGAACGAAAACTCCCAACTCCATGAGAGAAGAAAAATCGTTCCATTGGTTATATGATGGGCGTATGAATAGGGGCCCCCGTGTGATGTGATATCTGACAAAAAAATGGCTTAATCTCGCACCCACCCCTTTCACTGGGATTATTGCACCCATGATATGTTCCTGAGTGTGTTCTTGTGTCCAGTCTGTATGATTGAATAAATATAATGACAGCTAAAATAACCAGTAGCGTTGGCCAGCGAAGTCCATATCCTTAATGAGCGATGTCGTTGATGAATCTTCATTGTAAAAAAACACAAAAAACCACAATGTTCTGATTGGGCTTTGACTGGAACTATTTCTCTGCCTTTCCGAATGAATCACTGACTCAAATGATTTGTTCAAAAACAGATTAACTCAGGTGTGTTGCTCTGAGACGCACAAATGTTCTGATTGGGCTTTGACTGGAACTATTTCTTTTATTGGCGAAACAGAGAAAAAAATAAATAAAATGCAACTCGCTCAATATTAACTTCTCGTTTGTTGTATAAAATGATATTTTACACTGATATTTAGGAAAATGGCTTGTGCAATATTACTTTACTGAACATAAACCCACAGAGGGATATTTTTTGCTTTCATATCTTGAATTATAGTGTTATTTTGACACCGCGTCATTTAATACGGCCTTCATCACTCCAGTGGATGTTTTGTAGAAGAGTAAGTGAATATCATATAATTTGAAAACAAATCTTAGACGATAAATATCGCACACCCATCGTGTGGATAGTAATATGCATGATTATCTAAATATGTGGGTCATTCAACTGTTCCCACTTTTTAATCTCATAATAATATAAATAATTATCTAAATAAATTTGGTCATATAATTGGAATCTAATTTACAACCACTTCTTCTGTTCCCGCTTTTTTCTCTCCCTAGTTTTCTTCTCTCGTTTTTCCTGTTCTCATTCCCTTCGCCCCGGTCGCTGGGGGAGTCTTTTGTTCATCTTGATCAACCTGCATTTTGCTCTGTGAGTGATTGGAAACACATGGTGGTGACTTCACCAGAACATCAGTCTATGAGGCAGAGCTGAGCAGTATCATAAAAGCTTATACTAACTCACACACTGCTGCAATACCTCATTGTCTTTCTCTGTGCTCTGCTCCGTGTCCATGCTCTCCCAATACCCCATTCTCCTTCTCCATGCTCTCCTCCTCCTCCACACACTCCTCCACCTCCACAAATTACTCAACCTACGCTCCGTGTCCATGCTCTCCTCTTCCTCCTCAGATTTCTGCACCTCCACTAGTGAAGCACTGGACACGCTGAAGATCCCGTGGATATTGACTCGCACCTTCACCTTATACCCTTTGAGCTCTCCGCCTGGGTCCTGGGGAACACCTTCTGAGAGCATGTGAGTACTGACCTGCGTGAGAGTTTAAGTGTGGATTCTTACACACACAGTGCATCATAACAGTAAAAATATGCTATGAAAAGAAAAGAGCATGTGAAGGGCCCAGAATATTTGCCACTTTTGGCGAGGAGGAGGACTACTGGCCATAAAAATGCATGTGTTTTGCATGCTTTCCCTAAATATATTTCAGTTCCTATAGCAACAGTTGGGTGTCGAACAGTTTGTTCTTCTCTCAAGGTCACTGGTGTCACTCATGCACTTCAGTTTCGCCTCTCCCGTGAGATTGCGGACAACACAGGTCACAAAACCCTTGTTAAAAGGAGTTACGCCACTAAAAGAAAACAACTTTGTTGTGGCAGAACGTGTCTCTACAGTTCTGGAATAAAAATGCAGCTAACCAAAAAAAAAAAAACAACTTTTGTCAAAACTGAGAGTCACTGGGCTTTTCTTCAGCAGTCCATCTGTATTTCTCTGAATTGTTTAATATGCTTAAAGATGAAATAGAAGTGGCAGTAGATCTTTTCTTTCATATTGTGACGTACATTCACAAAAAATCTACAATCCCATTTACAACCAAATAAAAATAAAAAAGATAACGGCTATAACTTCTTATCTCACAATTTTGACTTTTTTTCTCAGAACTGCATTGCAAGATAATTTTGCATTCTGCATTGTGAGTTTATATCCCATAATTCTGACTTTATAACTCACAACTGCAAGTTTAGATCATGCAATTCTGAATTGTAACATAAAAAGTTCAATAATCTTTTTTTTTATTCAATGGTGGAAAGAGGCTTCCGTACATCAGAATGTAACCGATTATCAGAAAAAGACAAAAGTGGGTTGGAATATGTATATGCTAATGCTGAGAGCTGAAGTCCTGCATACGTCAGAGAGAGATTCAGTTAAGAGGGGGGAGGGGGGTGGGGAGGGGGATGGGGGAGGGAGTTAAGGAGGCGAAGGGAACTACGGGGTCAAGGGAGGGGGGGGGGGAGGGGGGTGAGAATTGGGGGAGGAAGGGGAGAGATTCAGGAAAGGGAGGAGGGGGGGGGGAATGGCCCTTGGGAAGGGAGGGGGGTGAGGAAAGGAGAGGGAAGAGAGGAGAGGGGGAGGGAGGGAGAGAGAGGAGAAGGGGAAGGGGGAGGGGGGGGGGGAGAGGGAGGGGGAGTAGAGGGAGGGGAGAGCGAGTGAGTGAGAGGGTGTGGGAGAGTGAGTGAGAGGGGGAGAGTGAGGGGGAGATTGGGTGAGGGAGGAGAGGGGGGGGGGAGAGAGAGAGAGGCAGGGAGGGAGAGTGAGAGGAGTTTTTGAGAAGTAGAGAGGAGGAGAGGTGAGTGAGAGAGTGAGAGGGGTGAGGGATAGGAAGAAGGAGTTAGGCAGAGAGGTGAAGGGTGTGTTGAGGGAGTGAGAAGAGGGAGTGAGGGGGCGAAGGGGGTGAGAGAGCGTGAGTGAATGGGTGTTGAGGCGCGTGTGGAGAGAGTGAGAGAGAGAGTGTGAGAGAGAGTTCGTGAGGTGCGAGAAGTGAGGTCGTGATTCGTGAGAGGATTGAGGTGAGAGAGAGAGAGAGGGATGAGAGTGAGTGAGTGAGTAAGTGAGCCGAGTGAGCAGAGTGTGAGAGAGTGAGAGAGTGTGTGCTGCGTGCGAGCTGAGTGAGACGCGCGTGGGAGCGCAGCGCGAGAGAGTGACGCGGAGTGAGAGAGAGTGAGTGAGCTCGCGTGAGTGAGGTGTGCGTGAGTGAGAGAGTGTGGATGAGAGCGATGAGTGAGTCGAGAGCGTGAAGAGAGAAGAGTGAGTGGAGAGTGAGTGAGTGAGTGAGTGACCGTGAGTGAGTGAGTGAGTGAGTGAGTGAGAGAGTGAGCGAGAGATTGAGAGAGAGAGAGAAGAGAGAGGAGAGAGAGAGACGAGAGAGAGGGGAGAGAGAGATGAGCGAGAGAGAGAGAGAGAGAGAGAGAGGAGCGAGAGTTGTGTGTGTGTGTGTGTGTGTGTGTGTGTGTGTGTGTGAGTGTGTGTGTGTGTGTGTACCTATTATGGGATCTGGATAAGGGAGCTCTTTAGGACAGTTGTAGTATGCTTCCAAGGAGAACGGCTCTCTCCGGTAAAACGTCAGCACTTTGGAGAAAGGTGCTGCGTGGTTCTTTGGGAAGACCTCACAGTCACTGAAACGAAAGCAGTGTACATAAAAACACTGTAGTATCAAGCACGATGACTGGACGCCACATGTTTGTACCTGAGTCCTTCTTCAGCGGCAGAATTCCACTTCAGAGAGATGGGAAAGGGAACCACTTCTGTTATGGAGAACTCACGCACTTTAAAAGCAGGGGAGAGGATGGCACACTGTGGGATCGGGAGACAGAGCCAGTGTTAACGGTCTGCTGTCAAATACCTGCAGTCTCTGCACTTGACCACATGATGCTTTTCCTGCATTTGGCCCAAATAGGTGTGAAGAGCACAAGAGAGCAGAGAACTTTTCATTACCAGATGGGACTCACTTACAGTGTTGTGAAAAATGCAAGTATTTACAGAACTTTATTTTGATTTCCAATACTTTTGCATTTTAAAATAAACTTCTAAATGTCTGTTCAGTATTCTTTATATAGTAACTGTGGTGCTTCTATGTAAGTGATTAAAAGCAGTCGCAAATGCTGTATAAAATGTGACCCTGGAGCACAAAAGCAGTCATAAGTCTCTGGGGTATATTTGTAGAAATAGACAAAAATACATTGTATGGGTCAAAATTATCGATTTTCCTTTTATGCCAAAAATCATTAGGATATTAAGTAAAGATCATGTTCCATGAAGATATTTAGTGAATTTACTACCATAAATATATCAAAACTTAATTTTTGATTAGTAATATTCATTGCTAAGAACTTCATCTGGACAACTCTAAAGGTGATTTTCTCAATATTTAGATATTTTTGCACCCTCAGATTCCTGATTTTCAAATAGTTGTATCTTAGCCAAATATCGTCTTATCCTAACACACCATGCATCAATGGAAAGCTTATTTATTTATAAAATTGACCCTTATGACTGGTTTTGTGGTCCAGGATCACAAATATGCATACTAATCTTTGCACCAATAAAATGTGCAACACTTCATGTTTTACTACCAAATTATATGTAATATCTAATTATTATTAACTTGCACCAGAAAGGTTTCTGCAACATCTCGCGAGATATCAGCAAAAAGTCTCACAATGTATTTCCGTCACAAGATGCATGATGGGATACGCTTAGCCTCTAAGGCTGCAACTAATGATTGTTTTTTCGATTAATCGATTTAAAAAAATAAAAAGCCTATTTTTTTTGACAAAATACACAAATTCCACATGCTGCCCAAAGCTGTACTTCAAACAGAAGTGCCAACTGAATTATATAAACAAACTGTATGGTGAATAAATCTATGCAACATACATTATGCGTGAATGAGTTATAAAGCACAGTTTAAATGGAGAGTTTAAATAGACAAAGGACAGTTTGAATCCCTACATTAAAACTGGAGATGATAATGAAGATAATATAGAAACACACAAACTCTGCATGAACACACACATTCACTCTGAATACATTAACCTGTTACTGTCACTTTTTTTCATCTGTAAATGTAAGGAATGTCTTTATATTCAATGGCACGCTGTTATCACTTTACAGTTACTATCATAAAATTCTTGAATTACATGTTGACTTTTAAACCTAAATTTAACATCCACTAACAGATATTTCAGCAAAATGAATATTTCTGCACTGCATATTAATTCTGCCTCCCTACTGTGTTCAGTGAATTTTATCTCACACTGTCAGGACGGGCCTTCATGCAAAAAATAAACATTTGTGTGAAAATGTTATTATTCACTTTTTAACGCCACGCCAGCATCAAGGCTATTTTCATGCCGATCTCTAAATAAAGTATACAAAGTATAACCTAAACTGAAAGTTTTGCGCCGATGAATCATATCAGCTTGAAGTTTGAAATAAAGCATTTGCATTGGATCACGTACCTTTCCCAAAGCAGCTCGCTTTTTCTTCCACTATTAGATTCTATAGAAATGCATTATTCAGTGGTATAATTTGACGCAACTGGCAAAAGTTTTCTGTGAATTAACTAAACGTTAATGGCATTCATTGTCACTGATTTTAATTATTGATTTCACTGATTAGTAGTTGTAGCCCTATTAGTCTCAAATGCCGCTCTGAAGTGTTAATTAAGAGTGTGTGCTAAGGGCACTGCACTGGGACTGTCTTGTGCATGCACTTCCTGTGGCCAAGACCGTAAGTGTGTTTGGACAGGCCCACAGTCTTGCTGAACTATGAGCACGGCTTGAGTCAGCAGAGGAAACATGATCTGACCTGAAGGGCACATCCTCTGGCCACAGCCTCATCAGCATTCAGCGTCGTGCTCGGCTCCTTCCCAAAGAACTTGCTGATTCGTTCTTTGATGGCTGGCATTCTAGAGGCTCCGCCCACTATTTCTACAGCATGGATGTCATCTTTCTTCAGATCTGCGCAGGAGCAGGTGACAGACGGTTGAATTAAACATATCTGTGACATATAGCTTTCCTTTCCAACGAAGAGCATCACTTACGAGCTTGCTCCAGTAGACTGCGCAGCGGAGGCTCCACTCGAGCTAAAACATCAGCACACATCTCTTCAAACTGAGCCCTGCCACAGGAATAAAACTATACATGAAGCTCAAACGAACTACGGTCAGGATGCCATCTTTGATAAAAGTCCTTTAATTGTGATTGATGTGAATGAATGAATGTATGACACAGTGTAAGCTGTGAATGTAAAGGATTGTAACATGTAAGAATGAAAAATTCTGTCATTTAGACCCAAGATTGAATATGCAAAAATCTGTCCATTCTATCAAGATTTCATAAAATTAAAAAAATAAATTATATTCTAAAAGAAATCCACATGAATCGAGTGGTTTAATCAAAGTCTTCCGAAGATACACAATCACTTAATTTGATGAAACTGATTGAATTTTTGACATTTATTCACATAAACACGCATATGCACGCATATGCAAATACACAGAGCTCATTAAATATCATAAACAGAAGCTCAAACACGACATACTCTCTGCAAAAAGCTTTGATTAAACCACTCAGTTCATATAGATTGTGTTTACATTGTCTTTATGAGTTTTTAAAGCATGGGTATAACAGACTTTTAATAGAGGAACATATTTGTGTTTTTAACGCTGAATTGTGAGTTTATAATGTAAATTATGACAATTTTCATTTTTGAGTGAACTATCCCTTTAAGACCGGTAACGCAGCACACAAGTCTTACAGATTACTTGAACTTTAATGATGCATTCTGGACCCTGACCGCCCTTTGATCACTTTCTTTGACAAAGAAAACCACACAAGCTTGGAACGACATGATCCGACGACAGCATGTTTGTGTGACTGTGTTTAATTTCAGCAGAGGTGAGAAGACGACATACCGGTTGAGTTTGCTTGAGACATCGATATCGTTCATGAAGCACTCGATGTTCAGGGGCAGGTCGGAGGAGTTGGCGCTCATCAGCTTCTTCAGCTTCTCACATTCCTGGTAGAGCCGGACCAACGCTCTGGGCTTGGACTTCACATCCAGCTTGTACTTCACCGCAAACTCCTCACAGAAATGTTTGACCAGCCGCTCATCAAAGTCCTTTCCTCCCATTTCAGGGTCAAAGGCTGTAGCTAGAATCTGTTCGGGTGGAAAAAGCGCTCTGTTTATATTTCCACACAACAGTCAAGATCACTTTTTGTTGGTAGAAATGTCATGGGTACAAACCTTCAGCTTGCCTTTATTAAAGGCACACACAGACACCTGGTAGCCTGAATGGCCGATATCCACAAACACCACCGTCCTCGGCTTCTCTTCAGGAGCGGGAAGATCCTGCTTGTAGATCCCGTATGCCAGAGCCACTGCGTGCAACAAAAAAACACACAGATGTCATTCAAGAGCGGAACGTGGATGTGTTGCAATTGAAAAGCGCAGGGTTAAACCCTGAACACTTCACCTGCGGTGGTTTCATTCATGAGTCTCAGACAGTTGAGTCCTGCGATCTGAGCCGCATCGATGACGGACCTCCTCTCAGCATCCGTGTAGAAGCAGGGGACCTCAGGGATCGAAAACAGCATTCATTCACAGCATCTAAGATGGATTTCTGTCTCCAATAACTCATTTATTGCTGAGGGAAAAATGATGCCTAATTTTTTTTTAGGAGCGCTTTTAGCATAGATATATATAAAATGTGCACACACAGATTTCACCATATAAGTTTTCCACTACTGTATAATATACAAAACTGTAACTGAGATGTTTTATTTCACAACTCTGATAATTCCTAGAACTGTGTCTGTCTTTTTTTTTCTTCTCTGAATTGCACTCGCTATTGTGAGTTTATATCTCAAAATTCTGAGAATAGTCAGAATTGTTAGATTAAAAGTCACAAAATTACCTTATTTTATTTTATACACAGTCGCAAAAACACTCCCCCATATTAAAATATACAATAATATCTCTAAAATTTTATAATAAACAAATTTTTCTACTATTTTTTATAGTTTCTATTTCAGTTTTAGTTTAGTACATCGCTTTAAACCACATGAAAATGCAAAGTTTACATTTTTAATATTTCACTTTATTTCAGTAAACATTATAAATAATGAAAAATATTGTTTAAGTTAATAACCCTGATACTAGTCAAATCCATACACCGAATAATGTGTCAAATAATGTTCTGTTGTTCCTTCCTGTGACGATGCATCCCCGATAGAAGTGACAATAGTTTACCTTGAATTAAATTATTCCATTAAAATTGCATTACATACAGTTAGTGCAACCAAATAATAACCAGAGAGAAAGAAATAGACATTTATAAACAAGCCTGGGATGCATTAAAATGATCAAGACATGCCTTTATTACCTTAAATTTAAAACTAATGCATGGGGATTTTTTTATTCATACACGTTCTCCTAAATGCATGTTGCACATATCTATTATTAGTGACAAACGCAAGTGAATCTCTCACACTGTTGAGCCCTGCTAAGGACGACACGGTCTGCAAACCCACCAATCACATGCAACCTCTTCAGGGACGTTCATTTTTACACTCACAGAGATGACACAATCAGCGACGGGCTTCTTGAGGGCGCTCTCGGCGGTCTCCTTGAGTTTGGTGAGGAGCATCGCAGTGATCTGTTCGATGCTGAACACCTTCTCCTCCTCCATGTACATCACCTACAACATCCAACACACGAGCGCTAAAGCACAAGAACAGCTCACGATGCTTCTCACGTTCACAGCACAACAGAACTCTGAAGTGTTGGCTTCACAAGAAGAGTTCGCTGCCAGAACTAGATCTCTGAACAATGCTGGCACAATGTGATGTGTTTGCACGTGCCAACTGAATCCTGGGTTTCTTGTTGATCTTGTTTAGCTACGCACCTTTATCCCCGTCGTGCCCGATGGCATCTGTGACAGGTCATACACCAGACTGGACCTCAAGTTCTGGACAAACGGATCGGAGAACGCCCGACCGTGGAAACGCTTGAATCCCTGGACAGTGTTTTTGCAATTGGTGACCATCTGTGTTTCAGTTGAGACAAAAAACACCAGTAAATCTTGCATGAGCACAAATACAAAGAAGGCAGCAGAAGAAAAAAAAATACTGAAGAATGAAGCTAAGTCATGTTTAACTTTTGACAGGAACGAAAATAAGGCCGTGAGGTACAGAAGCAGATGTGTTCAGTGGATTAAAATGGATCAGAAATGATGAGATCTAGCACCTTACAGTGTGTGAAGACTGTCACTTTCATCCGTGTTTAGTTAAAAACGGCATCTAACCTGATCTGAGCATCACGCACCTGGCTTTTAGCTGCTGCTCCGATAGATCGATTCCGTGGCCCAAAAGACACACATGATCTGAAATGACAAACACAAATCACCAAACATTAGGACAAATGATTGTCCTGGTATAATCAATAATTATTAGAGCATAGCATACATTTATTCACACACACACACACACACTTATATATAGTGCAAAATATATAAATGTCTGTGTATGTACACACACACAGTACAAAAGTGATTAAGTGAAAAGTGACAGTGACAAAAAGTGTAGTCAGAAATCCATTACAGCACATGTCTTATATATATATAATAGTTATATATAATATATGATCCGACTACTTTTAGATTAGTTTAGATTGATCACATTGATTTAAATATCTCGTACCATTTTGATATAAAAATACAAAGAGTAGGAAAATATATTCCATTTGTTGTTATTAACAACATAAAGTGCTTTAAAAGTGCATATGTGACCCTGGAGCACAAAACCAGTCATAAGTGTCAATTATTCGAAATTGAGATTTATACATCATCTGAAAGCTGAATAAATAGACTTTCCATTGATGTATGGTTTGATAAGATAAGACGAATATTTGGCCAAGATGCAACTATATGAAAATCTGGAATCTGAGGGTGCAAAAAAAAAATCAAAATATTGAGAAAATCATCTTTAAAGTTGTCCAAATGAATTCTTAGCAATGCATATTACTAATCAAAAATTAAGTTTTGATATATTTACAGTAGGATGTTTACAAAATATCTTCATGGAACATGATCTTTACTTAATATCCTAATGATTTTTGGCATAAAAGAAAAATCTATAATTTTGAACTGTACAATGTATTTTTGGCTGTTGCTACAAATATATCAAGTAAACTGGGTTTGTGAAGGAACTGCAGGGGGTTTATGAGTTTAATGAAAAGCTAATAATCACCTAAATCATGAAAAAGTCACATTATAACGAATTTTAAAATTAATCAAAATAAAACAGTTACTGAAAAAATGTAACATTTTTTTTTTTTTTACCTGCATATCATGTGAATGTTAACCAAACATCTGAGAAGCATGAACATGCAAATATGATACTTCACTATTTAAAAAAAAATATTTTGGAATCTCAAGGGCACTTCAAAGAAAAATAAACTGTATATAAGCAGCAGGCTATTTTAGAAAGAGAGGAATTAGGGAGAATCAATACATTAATGCTATCGTGTAAATAAAATGCAATCATGTAGCCTGATTACGAGTATTTTAAAATGTAATTGAATCTAATTAGTAGAGCAGAATCTGATTATGTAATCCAGACAACGTTATCAGTTACTACACACAAGATATACACTCATTGTTATCTGTTCTGTTTCTTGAGAGGAAGCTGGTTTTCGAACACGACGCTACAGTAACAGTATTACAGCTCAGTGTTCTAAGAGCGCGCTGTGCGGCCGTGAGAGGCTCAGCGCGGGACTCACGGTGTGCTCCGGTCGCTGTATTCATTGGCCGCGGTCTCGATTCCTCCGGCGCGCGCTACCGCTACATAGCAGCTCAGAAACCCCACGTCAAAGCCCACCACTGACATCTTACACACAACGAGGTCACGCAGATACCGGAAGCTCGAGCCCAGAAGGGGATTAGATGGTCGATCTGTAAAGTGTAAAGAGCAAACAAGACCGTTTTAATTCATTATTCTACTGTAACTTCAGCGAGGAATGAGGCTGCGGATGATGAACGCCGCTCGTGAGACAACAGGAACGCTTCCGGTTCAACGCGGAGCTAAAAGGTCCAACACAGAAGTTCACTTCTGAATCTCTTGGAATTATAAGAAAGCTGCTAAAACAATCTTTGATGGCTCTGGTTATTCTTTGAAGTTGACATTCTCGTGTGTAAGTATTTATTTTAGTTTACTATTTTTCTTAAGATGTTTATGTTAAGTTTTTATCTATTTTTTTTAATCTATTATTTGTGTATTAGATTGCGTTACCATGGAAATGGTACTTTTAAAAATCTTTTGTCAGTCTCCTCCCCCTTTGTGGGCGGTGCCAAGTGTCATATTACAAAACGCACAACGGTCTTTTAGAATCAAATCTTTTTATAATCCTGACAAAAACTCTCAGGATTCCATTTTTGAGATAGAAGTAATATTTTCAGAGACATCTGCGACAGAAAAATGCGTTAAAAATTCATTATATCATCAGTTAAGTTACTTGCGTGAGAAATTAATCTCAAAGTAGGGAGTGTTTGTTGGACCTTTTTTGTTAGGTGTACTCAGGTATGACAGCGCTGTCCCGGAAGTTCTACGTGCACGCTTCTCCTCACATCGGTCACGTGCGCTCAGCTGTCACTGCACAGATACAAACTCTTAAAGGGATTTGCCACAGGTGTGATCCATAAATTTATGTACTGCATGACTAAAAGAAAGTTATTTGTGACCCTGGAGCACAAAAGCAGTTTTAAGTCTCTGGGGTATATTTGTAGCAATAGACAAAAATACACTGTATGGGTCAAAATTATAGATTTTTCTTTTATGCCAAAAATCGTTAGGATATTAAGTAAAGATCATGTTCCTTAAAGATATTTTGTAAATTCCCTACTGTAAATATATCAAAACTTAATTTTTGATTAGTAATATGCATTGCTTAGAATTCATTTGGACAACTTTAAAGGTGATTTTCTCAATATTTAGATTTTTTTGCACCCTCAGATTCAAGATTTTCAAATAGTTGCATCTCAGCCAAGTGTTGTCTGATCCTCACAAAACCATACGTCAATGGAAAGCTTGTTTATTCAGAATGGGAAGCTTATTATTATGTATGAATCAAGGCTCGGCTCTTATGACTGGTTTCGTGGTGCAGGGTCACATATACTGATGTTACAGTGAGTAGTGTGTATATACTCTGCAGGTACAGATGAACATGGTCTGAAGCTGGTCAAGAGCCTCTGAGCTTCTGCGGCGAGGTATCAGAGCGCTTCCAGCATGTTTCCAGAGATGCTGTAGTTTATACACAGACTACATCTGGACAACAAGAGCACTGAAGACTTCTGGACGGTTCTCCACAGCAAAGGCTTCCTCTACAAAGGCTAATTCAATTAAATGTTTTTTTTTTTTTTTTTTTTTTATAAAAAAAACATTTAAAAAAAAAAAATTAAAAAAAAAAAAACATTACTGGTGTGCATCTTGAAACAAAACAATCACACTGATATATTATAATTTTTTTTTTTTTTTTTTGGAAACAGCTCAGACGTGTTTTAATCTGGGACTAGTCTTAAGCCTTGTCTGTGAAACAAAAAAGTATAAGGTTTAATAATAAAAAATAAAAATACGTTTTAAAATTATTTAATTAATAATAGATTTAAATAATTAGTTTTAGTAAACAAAATTAGATAAAAAAAATTTGGCGAAATATACAAGTTTTGATTAAAATAAATGATTAAGAAATAATAAAATACAAGCAAACTAAAAAGTGAAAAACAAAATAAATTATACAAGGTAAATAAAAATAAAATAAAAAAAATAGATTCAAATATATAATAAGCCTATATAACATAGACTAAAATATAAGTAAACTACAAAAAGCTGATTAAAATAAATGATTAAGAAACAATCAGATTATTACATTTTTAGATTATTAAATAAGACTGAAGACTTATTTAGATTATTAAATAAGACTCCCCGGGCGCCACAGCATAAAATGGCTGCCCACTGCTCCGGGTGTGTGTTCACAGTGTGTGTGTGTGTGTTCACTGCTCTGTGTGTGTGCACTTCGGATGGGTTAAATGCAGAGCACTAATTCTGAGTATGGGTCACCATACTTGGCTGAATGTCACGTCACTGAAGTATACAAGAAAACAAAAATTTTATTAAAACATTCTTTTTTGATTTATAGACCACCAAAAGTTAACAATGACTTTTTAAGGGAGTTTTCAGATTTTCTATCCAATGTGGTTTCAAGTACTGACAAGTTGTTGATTCTTGGTGATTTAATATACATCTTTGTTGTCCCTCGAAACCTCTTGTAAGAGATTCCGTTCATCTCTTAGACTCTTTTAACCTCACACAACACATGTCAGGACCAACACACAAACTGGGTCACACCCTTGATCTAGTTTTATCATTAGGCCTTGATATCAGTAATATATCTGTAAGAGATGCTGGGTTGTCTGATCACTGGCCAGTTTTGTTTGACCGTGTGATTTCCTGTCCTAGTCATGTAAACCAGCCTAATACCTACCGTTCAAGGTCTATTAACCCTTCCACTGCTTTGCAATGTATGGATGCTTTTTTGGCTCTTCCAGCTCATAGTGATGTGATATCATTACAGAATCAGAATGTTGAAGAGCTAGTAAATTGTTTCAATTCTTCATGTTCAGAAATGCTAAAAGTAATTGCCCCTTATAAAACCAAAAAGCTAAAATCAAATAATCAACCATGGTTTAATAGCGACATAATTTTAAGGAAAAACTGTAGAAGAGCAGAAAGAAAACGGAAGAAGGACAAATTACAAATCTCATATCAAATCTTACAGAGTAACTTGTCCTACTTCCAAGAAGCAGTTTCCTTGGAAAGGGCAAAATACCTCTCTAACATAATCTCAAAATATTCCCATTGCCCAAAGATACTGTTTTCTACATTAAATTCAGTATTAAACCCTTCTAGACCGGCCGGTGCAGAACCTAGACTAGACTTAAGTGAGAAGTTTTGCAACTTCTTTATAAAGAAAGTTACTGAAATTAGGGCACAGAGTTCTAGTAATTTAAATTTAAATTTTAAATTTATGCATTTAGCAGATGCTTTTATCCAAAGCGACTTACAGTGCATTCAGGCTATCAATTTTTACCTAACGTGTTCCCGGGGAATCGAACCCCCAACCTTGCACTTCATAACGCAATGCTCTACCACTTGAGCTACAGGAGCATAATTTAACTCAGAATCATCAATATGCAAATATTTGCCCCTCTGCTTTTTCTAATTTTCAGACTATTTTACACTCTGAGCTGTTGAGCATCATCTCTAACATGAATCCAACCACTTGCTCTTTTGATGCCATTCCCACAAAGTTACTAAAGGATGTTCTGTCCTCTGTGTTGCCAAGTCTACTTTCTATTATTAATAGCTCTTTACAAATGGGTACTGTACCATTTTGCCTTAAACAGGCTGTGGTCCATCCTTTACTCAAAAAAAGCTAATCTCGATCCTTCTGATTTTAATAACTATAGGCCCATTTCGAAACTTCCATTTTTGCACAAAGTTCTGGAAAAGTGTGTACAAAATCAAATTTCCCCCTACTTAATCTCTAACAACATTCTGGATCCTTTTCAGTCTGGCTTCAGAGCTAAACAGTACTGAATCTGCACTTTTGAGGGTAGTAAATGACCTCTTACTATCTGCAGACTCTTCTATATTCTTCTATAATTGGACTTAAATGCGGCTTTTGATACTGTGGATCATCGTATCTTGTTAAAGAGATTGGACCTTGAAGTTGGCATTTGTGATGGTGCACTAGATTGGTTTGCATCATATCTCGCAAACAGGAATTTTTTGGTGGAAATTGAAGAATTTTCATCAAACTCAGTTCCCGTCACTTGTGGGGTGCCCCAGGGCTCAATTCTGGGTCCAATCTTATTTTCCTTATACTTACTCCCTCTTCGTTTCATTTTTGAGTCCCATAAAGTTTCATATCACATTTATGCCAATGACACTCAGCTCTATTTTCTGTTAAAATCAGGTACTGATTCAGTTTCCTCTCTTCTAGGTTGTTTAGAGGACATTAAGGCTTGGATGGACAATAATTTCCTTCAGTTAAATCAGAAGAAGACTGATGTTATGTTGTTTGGCCCTTCACACCATTTAAATAACCTAGGCCCCCTTCAAGATAACATTCATCAAAAAAACAAAAATATAAAATTAAAAATCTTCAACTTAACCTTAAAACTTAATAAAAAACTCATAAACAAATCAACTTTGTAGTTAGAGCCAGTTTTCTGCAGCTTAGGGGACTTCGCAAGCTGAAAAATATTCTGAGCTTTAGTGATTTGGAGACCGTTATTCATGCGTTTATTTCAACCAGGCTAGACTACTGTAACGCTCTATATGCTGGAATAAATCAGTCGATTACAACTGGTACAGAATGCTGCGGCTTGTTTTTTAGCGGACAAAAAAAGAGAAAACATATTACACCTGTGTTGTCATCACTTCATTGGCTACCTGTTCGATTCAGAGTTGATTTTAAGGTTTTAGTATTTGTATTTAAATCACTTCATGGTCTTGCCCCTTCATATATTTCAGACCTTCTCCACTCATATTTTCCAGTGAGAACGCTCAGATCTTCCACCCAGATGATATTAAATGTTCCAAAATCTTGACTTAAATCCAAAGGTGACAGAGCTTTCTCAGTTCTTGGTCCTAAGCTCTGGAATTCCCTACCTTTGTCTATTAGACTTTCCCTTACTCTTTCTACATTTAAATATTCTCCTAAAACATACTTTTTTTTTTCTCAGGCATGTGTGTAATTTAATATTAATTATTAAATTATTAAGTTTTAGTCTTAAATATTATTGTTTTATATTGCATGATGTTCCCGTCTTAATTTTATTATTTTTGTTTTGGTTTCTTTTGATATTTTATTATTAGTGGTTAAACTGTATTGTACGAGGATGTTTTGTTTGGTATGTTGTGCAGCACTTTGGTCAGCATTTATGCCGTTTTAAAGGGCTAAATAAATAAACTTGACCTTGTCCTTAAAACAAATAAATTAAAATAAGTGAACTAACATCTAACATTGCGGTACTGAAGTGAGTTAAAAAAAGATAATCAGAAACTAAATATATTCCAAATAATATTTAACATTGGTATAATATGTAGCATAACATTTTAAATTTAAAACGTTGAGGGTCTTTATACTTTTAACTGTATAGATAGCTGCCTTTTGAGTTTTATGATGGGGGATGATTATATTTGGCGGTCCGTTGCATCTGAAAGATAGTAAAGTCCTGATCTAGAATACATCCACAGGTTGACTAAAGTGGAGTGAATGTTTGGAAACAAAACCTTAGTAGATTTTAAAAGACTAACCCTGAAGTTATTAAGAGGAGCAGCACTGGTCTGTTACTAGAGTCGACACACAAGACCTAATCAAACTCTTCTGAAGTTCTTCAAAGTGGCATTTCAGATCATTTCTCAATCCTCTCTGACAGGTGAAGTGGATGAAGGAGGACAATTACACGTTCTGTCTATCAGACTTTATATAAGTTCACTCTCACTGGACGCTGGAGGGAAAGATGATGTCCAAGAGTCTTGAGATGAAGAGGTTTGAGATGCTTTCTTCTCAGACAAGCGGTTCTTGTTTCGGACTGTGACTATTATGACGATAAAGTCGTTAAGATGTGCGACAGTGAGTTAGCAGACGCTCTCTGAAGGCCCTCGATTAACCCCACACAGGTGTATCCTCGCTTCTCCAACACCTAGCCGTCTGGAGAAGAGAACGGTGAAACCAAAGACTCCCAAAAACACCAGTCAATGAAATGAATTCTTGAACTTTACCATGATTTAATGCAGTAATAAAATATGACGGTGCTGGGGTTGCACAGAAATCGAAGCAGACAGTGATTTAAGGTCACGCGCTATACGATGCACAACAAACTGACATGATTTGCTTTAATGAGAAATACACGAAAACTGAAAAATGTACAAATTGAAATAAAATAAACAAGGTTGCAATATTCTTATAATCTCCTGTACTTCTTTTTACATCATAAACTCTTCCATGGTTCACCTCCTCTATGCCTTTCAGAAATACATGTCTGAAAACAACGTTTGACTCTACTTCAGATTCTGTTCTTCTCTCAGAAAGCTCTGTGTAGCAGAGAATCCTCTAACGTGGACAAAACTACTCTTCATCACTGCTGAAATGCATTCAGACGCTCTCAGAAATACGAGTTGGTGTTCTGTCCAGGTTGAGTAAAAAAAAAAAGAAAAACTCAATAAAAAAAAAGAAAAATACACACTTACTACTCAACTTTAAAAAACTAAACAAATAAACAAAGAAAAAAATGAATTTAAACATACTAGGGTTTTTCTAGTCGACCCGACTGGTGGCTTTAACGACTACTAGTTGCATGTTTATATTAATTTGAATACCTAGGGCCCTGTGATTTCCACAACGCAGAAAACATTATGACTGGAATTGCACAATTTTTCTGTATAATGCGAAATGTCAGAATTTGACCATTTTTGAATGAATAAATTGAATTGGAATGAGAACATTAAACACCAAAAAACTATTTTAATATGAATCCTGCATGTTCTGCATGTCTCGGAGCTAATTAAGACAAAACACTGACATAATATATAAACATACGTTGTCTGCAGAGCTGCTCTGAGAGTCGCTTCATAAGCATTTGATAGTTTCATTTTATATCATATACTCACAGAAACTTAAAGGTCTCCTCAGCAACTCGTCATAATAAAAGTTAAGTTTAATTTGAAGAAATTGTGACAGAAATATATAACTTCTGAACAACAGAATATTTCTTAATACTACTACTACTAAAATGGGTATTAAATTTTTTTTTTTTTAAGGAATAAATCTCATAATTTTAACAGCACTTTGTTTGTCAAAAACTGGAAAAAAACAATAATCGTTTAATTACAAATAAAAAACAAGAAGAATTTAATAATTTTTTTATGTCTTCATTTGATTACTACGAAAAACAAATTGTAAAATAAAACATTGCATAGAATAAATTGCTATTAAAACAGTTTATTATAGCTTTTTATTAATAAATGTAACCACTAAAGTGAAATGTGTATATATATATATATAATATATTATATATATATATACTGAAAAAATAGCAAGGAGATATTTTATTTATCATAGGGCCCTATATATACTTAAGGAGGCTTTAAAATATAGCCATTTTTGCACTCACGCACACACGTATGCAAATGTAATGACTGAATGTGTCTGAAAAAATAGCAAGGAGATATTTTAATTATTTATTAATAAACTAGTGTTGTCTGAGTCAGTGTGTCGGCTGCAAAGATGAAGCTGATGATGCTGACTTTGATTTCATCTAGCGAGAAATGCACCTTTCATATGGATTACATAATTAGTTTTCGATTTGAACTGCTTTGTTTAAAAGTAGACATTTCAGCTTTCTATATACATTTCTCATGTCTGTGACGCAAGTAACCTATACACTGAGTTTCATTCATTTTTGTGACACGCTCCAGTTGAGTTTTATTTTGCTGTTGTTGCTGCTAGGCTTGTTGACCGAGATGGCAGAAAGTGCATCCTGTTTGTTTACTTTACCAAACGTTTTGTGGATATTGTGAGTGCGTACATATAAAAGCAGACACTTTCAAGTGATATATTACTCTTATCTGCATGAGCAAAAATGACAGCATATTTCAAGTTGACTCCACCAGAAAACAATGCCAGTGCGGTCGCATGCTGATAGCTTTCACTCAAACACTTTGTTCCTAATAGCACACACTTATCTAGGTTAATGTTAGAGTGAGCGGCTGTGTTAAGTTGCTAATAACATATCTCACTAACGAATGATAAGCCAAATTTGACTAACATTTAGTTGACTATTAGGGGACAGCCCTGCAAGAAATTAGGATTCATGCTGATATTGTCTAATCTCCTGCCATGAGCATTTGAAAACTTTTGGAGGTTTGAAACGGAGTAATGTAGATGCTGAAGCATACTTGAGAGCTGCTGCTGGAGCTGTCTGACCAGTGCTGCGGTCTGCTGCTGCTGCTGGGTCTGCTGCATGCCTTGCCGAGGGAACTGAGACAGAATACAGAAGAAAATATTCAGAATATCCGTAAATAAGTAAAAGCAATAATCCACAGAACTAACAGCTTCTAGAACTGTTTTATAATGTCTATCTGCTACGGCTGTGACAATAAATCAATGCATCGTGAATCGAGAAATGATTCTGCATCAATTCAGAGATTTTCAAAATGCATGCCGATTCTCTCTTGAATCGATTCTGAGCTTAGTTTCTAACAGCAGATGGCACTGCGTGCTTCAGAAACAATTCTTTACGCATGCACCACTCGAGCATAAATAATCATTCATACAGTTCAAAAAATAAAAACAGGACGCAAGCACAGTACAGCTGTTTCTGAAGCACGCAGTGCCATCTTCTGTTAAAAACTAAGCTCAGAATCGATTCAAGCGAGAATCGCCATGCAATCAGATAATCTCAGATTTGATGCAGAACAATTACTCGATTCACGATGCATTGATTAATTGTCACAGCCCTACCATCTACCCATTTTCCCCATTTATTTGTGTTTAAGTACATGGTGCATTTTAAAAGTATGTAGTCTCACCATGGGCTGCATCCCCAGGGCCTGAGCGGGAGGCTGGGCTGCTGCCACCTGCTGCTGCTGCTGCTGAACCTGCTGCTGCTGAACCTGCTGCTGTTGAACCTGCTGCTGCTGCTGCTGCTGCTGCTGTTGCTGAACCTGCTGCTGCTGCTGCACCTGCTGCTGTAATACAAACACACAAATACAATAACATTACAGGTGAATCACTGAAATGAAGTGAAATGTGCAGTATCCCATAATGTAGGGCTGGGCGATATTACCTAAAATCAAAACTCAGTTTATTGTACACTTTACCTCAATTACTGAACAATTTTTTGTTAACTTTTTTTTGAACCTCTTAGTTAAAAGGTTTGTACTGTAAATATACTCAACTATTAAGGGTGGGATTTTTTTTTCTAATGAAAGGGTGTGTTGCTTATCTTTGTGATTTTTAAATAATTGAAGGGGAAACAAGTATTTATGGTTATTTGTTGAATATTACAAATCAATTATAATCAAAGCTTGCTGGAAATGAAGACGTCTTATGAAAAAAAAAGTCACATTTCAGTTTTATTGTAAAAAGCAAGTTTCCTAAAAAAAAAATGTAACTAAGCATCACTTACAAGAACAAAATATTGCGCAGTTATTCAAATTGCAATGCAAAAAGTGTTAAAAAAAAAAAAAAATAAAAATATAAAAAATATATATATATAACAATAAATAAAAGTAGAAGTAACCATTATCTATTGCAAACAAAATACATTTTAAATATTGTCATGCGACAAGTAGAAAATAAATTGTATCTCTTGTAAATAAATGTTTTAACTAATGGAAAATTGCTTTGGTTTCGATTTCTTTTCGATTAATCATCCAGCCCTACCACAATGCATTGGGGGGTGTGTGTACGTACTCTGAGAGCTGAATGCTGTCTGATCATCTGCTGCTGCTGCTGCTGGGCTTGGCTGTTTGTTTGCTTTTGCTGAGCTGCTGCATGCTGCTTGTGGGCCCTGTCTCGTGGCGTAAATACATAACACGACAAATACAATTAACATTGCTTAGGTGAAAATTCAGTCTGGATGAAGTGAAATAGTGCAGGTAGCTGCAGTCCATATATGTAATAGTGCTGGGCGATATTACCTAAAATCAAAACTCGTTTTATTGTACACTTTACCTCAATTACTGAACAATTTTTTGTTAACTTTTTTTTGAACCTCTTAGTTAAAAGGTTTGTACTGTAAATATACTCAACTATTAAGGGTGGGATTTTTTTTTCTAATGAAAGGGTGTGTTTCTTATCTTTGTGATTTTTAAATAATTGAAGGGGAACAAAGTATTTATAGTTATTTGTTGAATATTACAAATCAATTATAATCAAAGCTTGCTGGAAATGAAGACGTCTTATGAAAAAAAAGTCAAATTTCAGTTTTTTTGTAAAAAAGCAAGTTTCCTAAAAAAAAAAAAAAAAAAAAAATTTTTGCAAACAAAATATTGCAAAAAAAAAAAAAAAAAAAAGCAAAAAGTGTAAAAAAAAAAAAAAAAAAAAAAAAAAAATATATATATATAATATATATATATATAACAATAATATATATATATACTATATATATTAAAAATAAAAGTAGAAGTAACCATTATCTATTGCAAACAAAATACATTTTAAATATTGTCATGCGACAAGTAGAAAATAAAATTGTATCTCTTGTAAATAAATGTTTTAACTAATGGAAAATTTGCTTTGGTTTCGATTTCTTTTCGATTAATCATCCAGCCCTACCACAATGCATTGGGGGGTGTGTGTACGTACTCTGAGAGCTGAATGCTGTCTGATCATCTGCTGCTGCTGCTGCTGGGCTTGCTGCTGTTGTTGCTGCTGCTGCTGCTCCATCATCTGATTGGTCCTCATGTTGGGGTGCATGCCCTGTGCTCCCAAGTGACCCAGGCCTTGCATCATAGGCGTCTGCTGCATGGACTGATGGGGGAACCTGAAACACATGGTGAAAGTTGAGCTGATTTGTTTTACACTCCTTCAAAGTACAAATGAACACTACATTTAGCAAATCAGATTATTTTAGGCGAGGTGCTAGGACCAGGACTCATCCATGCAGTTTTGTCTGTGACTGACCTTTGCGTGTTCTGCATTGAGTGTGCGAAAGCTGCAGGAGCCTGCTGATGGACGTAACCACTAGGCCTCTGCTGCATTTGCCTAAGAGAGTCCACCATGGCTGGGTTTGTGCCAGGATGTCCTCCCTGGAAGCCCTGGTTAACGTACGAGGCAGAAACTATTCCTCCGGGCTGAGAGGGGTGCGGCTGCATCCCCATGTGTGAGCCGTACGTGGTGTAGCCCTGGGAAATATTCTGAAGACAGAAACATGGGCTGTTATCTCCGGGTTTCAGTGAATGCTGAACAAATCAAATCTGCCTATACTTGCCTGTGTCGGCTGCATTGAGGGATACTGCTGATTAGGTGCCACTTGTCTAATCTGCTGTCCAAGTAAATGATTATGATTCTAGAGAAGCGAAACAGAGCATTAAAAAAAACATGAATGCCTTCCATTTCCTGAAAATGATCATCCAACCTTTTTGAATTAAACATTCACAAACCACTAGGAGACGAGACGAAACAAAAAACACAGATGGTGCTTGCCCATGATCTCCATGATGGTCTACATCAGTGCTTTTCAAACTTTAAGTGCGACCCATAAATGGAAGCTTGTTTCTGCCATTGAATAAATTATTTTTTTTTTTAAATGTAGCTGCGATTTTATCTCACAATTAACTTATTTTTTTTTTCAAAAATGTGTGATATAAACACACAAACATGAGAAATTCATAAAAAAAGTCAGAATTGTGAAATAAAAACTTTTAAGAAATTGTAAGAAATTAGTCTTTTTCCTTAGAATCGGAATAAAAGAATTTAAGAAACTAGTCTTTTCCTTAGAATCAGACTCTTTCTGAAAAAAGGTCAATCTTGTGAAAAAATCATTTATTCCATAATTCCTACTGTATAACTGCAAACGCGAAAAAATACCACACAAAAAATGCAGAAAAAAAAATGCTATAAAGATAAACTTATTTTATAAGTTAAGAAAAATAGTTTAAGAAAATAAGTAATTTAATAAAAACACATAAATAAAAAAAATCAGTCAAACAGTAAAAATCAAAATTCAGTCAAACAGTCAAAATTGTGAGTAAAAAAGTCACGATATTACGATCGCAAGAAAAAAAGTCAATTTCTATCTTGCAATTCCAAATTTCTCACAATTGAGGATCATGTAATTCTGAGAAAAAAAAACTCTTGAATTGTGAGAAACAAAGGTTGCAACTCAATTTTTTTTTTTTTTTTTTTGGACTGCCATATCCACATTTTAAACCATTTACATGCAATCAAGTCAAGCCATAATAATACTTAATGCCAAGTCTGCAGTTTTACACTATTTGGATGGAAGGGATCCCCAGTGGAGAGGAAAACCACAGAAAATACACAAGAGTCCTAAAAATGTGTGGGGCCCCTGCAGGACATGTTTGCCTTAGCAAGCAGCACTTATTACACGACATGTAATAAAATGGCAAAGCAGATGAACTAATCAGACAGCATACAAGGAAACCATGTGTGTTTTTGGTCTGGGGTCTTGATCAGTAAAACCAGACTCACCAGTCTGACCTGTAGCTGATGACGGAGCATCTGCCCCTGATGCACGCTCTGAGGCGGCTTGTAGCCCATCTGGAACTGCTTGTCCATTCCCATCATGTTGACCATGCCAGGACCCTGCATGTTAGCCATGCTGTAGGGGGGACGTGGAGGAATTTTGCCCATAGGACCCCTGGGACGGAAAGGGGGCTCTAAACCGGGGCCTCCTAGGGGGAAATACGAAGAAGAAAAAAAAAAAAGCATAAAATACAAGTAAAAAATATTTATATATGTGATGTCCTACATGCATATCATGATGCTTAACTTACTGAAACAACTGCTTTGTGAGGTTAAACAGTAGAAGAGGTTAAAGGGCACGCACTGACCTGCTGGCAGAGGCTGGTTTTGGGTATACATTGCAGTCTGGTATCCCATCCGGAAAGGCATGTTTGACTGGCTCATGTTCATGAGATCAGGAGCCATGCCCGGCGTGTACTGCAAGACTGGGTTGTGCTGCTTGTACTCCTAAACCACAGGAAATTGTAGAAAACTTAATTTTATGACTTTTTAACTCTTTTGCATTCTGCATTCCAGCTTTTTGTGTTTTCACTGTTACACAGCAGGAGGCGCTATTTCACATTTTCTGAAAGAATATTCCCCTTGACCTAATATCAGGAAATATGTCATAAGTGTTCAAGTGCAAAGGCCTCAAGTATGGGTATTAGGACAAGACAGAGTCAAAAACATGGGTGAGGAAAGAAGGAACAAGCAATTGGATATTTAAGCAAATGCATGTGTGAAATAACATGATCATCAAACATTAAACAGCATATATATCAGATCTCGCTAATGTTACAGAGTAAAATGTTGACTCGGGGAAGTGGTGTATGACTGTGAAGCTTTGGGGGTTTTGAGGGAAGCGATCGACTTTTTAATCAGCGCTTTGAATCTGATCCAGACTTAGTCTTTTAAAAATAAATCATTTAAGTTTTTAATAAAACTTGCCCACAGGGCTGATAAAAAAAAACAAAAAACAAAAAGAATGCATGAAGCTAGAATCATTTTTTTAGTTTGTTTAAAAGCAGATGCTCTGTTCTCTCTTTTGACAAGTGCATGTTCAGATATTTATACAATAAAACACTCTAAGGCACATGAACATTTTGTGAAAATGATCAAAAATGCTGCCGTGGCTGGGAACTTTTTTTTTGAATACTAACAGGGAAAGAGTAAAGAAGAAAAATATTTCTAAAGGATCTAATAAAAACATTCATATTTTTCTCATATGTACCTCTTGTTTATTTGCAGATGTCTGTTTCTTTTTCTTTTTCTTCTTTGCGGTGTCAGGTGCGACGTTAGAGACGCTCTTCTCCAGCTTCCCTGGATCCACCTTCTTGTCCGGCTCAGGAGGCACGGGTGTGGGTGGCTCCTCCTCCTCTTGGGGCAGGTTGAGGGGCGCCAGGTAGTAACTGCGCTGTTTGGGCTTTATGTGAGTGTGGTAAAGCAGGAGCCGCTGCTGCTCCTCATACTTCGTGACTTTGCGGTCGACTCGCACGGTCCCAAACCAGCCCCAGGACAGCGGAGCCGAGTGCTTCAGGCCCTCGAACACGTCCCAAGGAGAAATCTTCTGCTTAGTGGACACCTGAAGACCCTGTGTGTGAGAACACACAGCGCAAAGGTAAGTGGAATGTCCAGAAGCTGAGCAGCGCTGCCACACCTATAATGTGCTACGTACCTCTTTTTCGAATCCAGCAATTTGTTGCCCTTTGTGTCAATGAGGGACCCCTGGGGCTCACAGGTGATGACATCACGCGTCTGCTTGGGCAGAGGCAGCAACTGCCGCACTTTCTCCAAGCTCTCGGACTGACGGTCACCGAGCTCTTTCTGCAGGGCAAAGCATTTCCAGAAGAATAGTGAGTGCCACTCGCCTGTGCAAAATCACTGCCATGATGATAAAATGTTGCTTATTACAGTTGCTGTAAGTTCTGAGGGGTTCTGTGCAGTTTTAGGTACACTGCCATGTAAAAGATTTGGGGTCAGTAAGATGCTTTTGAAAGAAGTCTCTTATGCTCTACAAGAATGCATTTATTTAAATAAAAACAAATCAAAAATAACTAAAATTATAACTGAAAATATAAAAAACGTAATAGCTAACTTAAAATATCATAAACATAAAGCGCTGTTATATTTTCAGCATCATTTCTCCAATCTTCAGTGTCACATGATCTTCAGAAATCATTCTGATAATATTATTATCTACACAATAAAAAATACTTATCATTATCAACATATAAAAAAAATAACAAAAAAAAATAACCTATTCTTAAAAAAAAAACAGATTATTAGTGCCACATAAAAAAATTAAAAAAAAACAAATAAAAAAATAGCAAAAATATGCTGTATAAGATAACAGCTTTTTAGTGCCACATAAAAAAATTAAAAAAATTCTAAGATTAAAAGGTTAAATTTGTAACATTTTGAGATTAAGGCCTTAATACTTTAAGAAAGTCATAGCAAAAAAAGTAGTGATATTTTAAGAAAACAGACGTTTCATTTTGAGAATAATGTAATATTTTGAGAAAAAAGTCATAATATTTTGAGAATGACATCGGAATATTTTGAGAATAAAGTCATAGCATTGTGAAATTAAAGTTGTAACATTTTAAGAATAATTTCAAAATATTTTAAGAATAAAGTCACAGCATTATGGGATTAAAGTTGTAGTACTTTAAGAATAAAGTTATAACTTTTTAAGACTACAGTCATAGCATTATGAGATTAAAATCATAGTACTTTGAGGATAGTCAAAGCAATACAAGATTAACCCCCATAATAGTTGAACTATAAAGTAGAATATTGTGTGATACAGTATATGTAACATTTCCACCAACTACTCCACAAAAAAAATAAAAAATACTTCACATGTATTTAACATTAAAAACAGCAATAAAAACAAAAGTTGAAGTGGGCTCCAACTCATTAACTTAAGTTACACTGTTGTCTTTTTCTGAGGTAAATAACATTACATGACTATTCAATATGCTGTTTTATAGACATGATTGGAAATAATATTTCACATCTTCATGTTCTTTAATTATTTATAGCACACCAGAAATAAGCTTTGCACTTTAATATAATAGCGCTCAAATTCTCTGCGCTCCTTATTGGCTTGACGAAGTAAAGCCTATTCTGGCTTTCTAAGCAGTGTCAGTATTGCTCAGTCTCACCCTGAGCTTCTTGACCAGGTTCATGTAGGCTCTCTTATTCTCCTCCATGCTGCCCTGAGAGATGCTGGACATGTCCGCCGCCAGAGTGCCGTTAATCAACACGCTCAGCATGTCTAACACCGTAGTGAACAGCTCACTAATGGAAAACAACAAACATCATTCAAATTAGACAGTATGGCAAAGGTTGTTCAGAGACTGTGTCAGATCTCACTTGTTAGACTGCATGTCCACCGTGCCACTGCTGATGATGTCCAGCAGAAGCACCGCCCACTCCGTCGTCTGCTGTGTGCTTCGCTGCACCGTATCAAACATCCCGCCCACCTACAGACCATGTGACACCAAATAACAAATGAGCTCAGAGCAGTTTAACCACATCTTGGAAGGGTTGGGTATCATTTGAATTTTATTGATTCCGATTCTTAGCAATTTCTAGTTTCAATTCCAATAAGAAAAAAAAAAAAAAATCCAATATATATAAAAAAATAAAAAAAATCTAACATTTAGATGTCAAATATTTATTCTGTTGCAGCTGAATAACATGAGCAAAAACCAGCAGCCTACAGAACACTTACAAGAGGAACGCTTTTAACAAAATACCACAGCAAAATCAACTAGACTTATATAAATATCGGCCGATATCTGGCATTTTTCAAATATCGGCATCAATATGCGTTCGAGGTGGGACTTTTATTTTGATGGCGCTGAGAGCGGCAGTTTTTTGTCATCGTTAACAGTTCTGTCATACGGATAGAGGTCTGTCTAATAATTCGATAGAACGGTTAAACAAAGGAATTAAAATGTATACGGAAAAGTATTATAATGATTGCTTTTATATGATTAGTAATAGAAAGGAACACATTATAATACTTTTTCGTTTGCCGTCAACATAATACGCATTTACATCATTTTTAACAAATCTTTGAATGGCTAATGAAAATTTAATTTCACAAACCTTGCAAACTCAGTCGAATCTGGTTGTGAGATCTTGGGAAGTGTGCATGTGACCTGCATGATCGCGTGTTCGCTGCATGACTTTTGATGCAAACTGAATGCTTTAAACATTATGCTGTGCTTTATGCATTTGCCCACTGTCATATTCATGTCATTTTATTCATGTTACCTTGGCTTTATTTGAAAAAAATAGGATTCCCAATGCACACAAACTTCCCAGAATACTGAGTGCCCTGTTGGTTACAGTTTACTTCCTTTTTAATTATATTTGTATTAAATATTTATTTATTTGTGGAAAATACTTTGTCATCTAAAGTATATGTTTATTTTACTTTTTTTTATCCATTTTCAAATGATTTCAACTTTCTGAAATATCAATTAAAATAAATTATAAATTATATCTGCTTGATATCAGCCATCCTGCTTTCCAAGATATCGGCTGTCAAAAAACAATATCGGTCGACCACTAAATACAACTGAACCATAAAAATCTAGATTCATTTAAGTTATTAAAGATACTCAGTCAAAAGCGCAAACAAAAGTTCTTTCCGTTCCTGCACTTAAATCATTTTTAAAATCACATTAAAAGATCAGTGAATGATTCTGTTTTGTTCTTTGATTAACATCATTAACAGGGAGCTGCTGTCTCTTTAACACCGAACGCACACAAATCTAAAAATACTGTACACGTGCATTTTCTTGCTCATCTGTTTACGTTCACTTAAGACAAAAACGGCTGTGTTTATGATGATATACTGACATAATATACTGACGTAGTTTTCTGCATACTGTTCTCTGTGCTTGTGCTAATGCTTCAGACGTGTGAGCTGCATGCAAATAGGGCACAAGTTCTTTCCGTTCCTGCACTTAAATCGTACAAGTTCTTTCCGTTCCTGCACTTAAATCATTTTTAAAATCACATTAAAATGCAAATGCAGGAATCGAAAAAACACACGCCTAATCGAATACCCTGTTCTTGGAAATTTCTGAAATGGAACCGGTTTTCGATACCCAACCCTACATCTCGGTGACTTTCATTTGTCTTCTAGGCAGAGTTTAACCTCGGGCACACAATACAAGGAAATGAGATTGATGAGAGGCAGAGCAACACACAGATTGTACTTGTTTGGTCAGCCTGAAGGCACATGATGAATGAGAGAAAGAGGTAACGGTTGCGCACCAGATTGAGCCGCAGCTTCAAGGCCTCGTGCATCATCTGCTTGGCCTTGCAGTCGTCTTGGTACTGGTCCTCACGCCAGTTAGTCACAATCTGATAGGATAGGAATACATCACATCAGTCCAAAGAGATGAGATGCATTTGACTGACAGTGACACGGTGTGTGTTGGTGAGGCACCTGCTGGACTTGGCTGTAGAGGGAAGTCAGGAGACCCTCTCTCTGCTCGTCTTGTCCTTTAAGACACGTCAGCACCAGAGAGAGGAAGGGCTGCTGGCTCAGGAGAGACATACTGAGAGAGAACAGAAAACCAAGGAAATGGTCATTCTCGTTAGCACAGTCACACTTGTTAATTACTGTGATAAGCACAAAACAAAAGGCACACACAAACAGTTTTTTTTTTGTTTTTTTTAGCTTAAACTTATAAGCTGATGATACACAGGGAAACTTTTTAAGCAAAATTTCTTGGGCACTTAGTCACTATTTCTAACTGGATACTTAAGATAATATATTTCCATTTTAAATAAATCCTGTTCTTTTGAACTTACAGTCATCAAAGATACTGTGACTAAATCACAAAAATATTAAGCAGCACAACTGCTTTTCACACCGATAATAAGAAAACAGCATATAAGGATGATTTCTGAAGGATCATGTGACACTGATGCTGAAAATTCAGCTTTCCATCACAGGAATAAATTACATTTTAAAATATCTGAAAATTTATAAAATACTTTAAATTGTAATATTTCTATTTTTGATCAAATAAATGCATCCTTGTCTTTCAAATAAATAAAATTATTAAAAAAAATACAGCCAGTCACAAGCTTTTTAATGGTAGTGAATATTTTACAATGCATTGTTTGTGTAAAAGGACAGGGCTGCCTCTCAGAGGGCTGTATACTTTTGTTGCTTACTATTTAAGTCAACATGTTTCGGTTCGTTTGAGGCACTGAACATCAGGAGAAAAGCAACAGTGTAAATGCTGCAGCAGCTTAAAAGTCTAGTACCTTTTTTGTTTCTGCCGATCTCTTTCTTTCCTTGAGGAGGGTCCCAGGTGCTGTCCCTTCTCCAGCTCTTCGCCCGCAGCCTTCAGCACGTGACCCTGCACTGAGGTGGGCAGCTTACCAATCAGAGGGGCCACTAACCAGACCCCTGAACGCTCGGAGGAACTGGAGGAAGCACAACAATAGCAGAAACAGTATGTGAGAAACACGCAGCATACACATTGACAGGAACATTGATTAGTGTTGTTTGAAGAAGAGAAGGCCGGTCCATCAATTCCATCAAGCTGAAAGAAAATAAAAGCACAAAGCAAAGATTGGGGTCACCGACCTGAGCACAGGTTTGAGTTTGCTGGCACTGTTGCTATTGGAGACGGAGCTACCAGAAACCGCAGAGCCATTCCAGGTGGGGTTACTAGAGTTCATCTCTGCAGACTTCTGGAAAACCTCAATGGTGGCCTTGGCTATGTTCTCCAGAAGAGAATACAGCTCCTGCAAAGAGTGGGTTCAGATGTACAAGTCTTACGGAAAAGAGAGAGAGAGAGAGATCATCAAGCGGAGATGAACTCTTACGTTATTCGAGCTTTGCTTGATCATGAGCTGCAGCTCGAGAGAGGACTGTCTCATGGTCCACTGGTCCATGTTCTGTAAGCAGAAAAACAGACGGAATATGGAAAGAATGCTTTTAAAGCAATCAAAGCAGAGCTGAAGAGCCCCAGCTGGATGTTAATCGTCTATGAAGACGAAAACCAATCCAGAATAATGAGCTGCCGTGAGACCCACACAAATCATTAATGGCTTAAAGGCTAAAGGGTGTGAAATTAATAATTAAGCTCTGTTCATCCTCTGCTGCTCTTCCAGCACTGACAGCGGTGTCTAAAACTCCCTTCATGTACGCAGGCCTGGTCTACTGGGTTTTAAAGCTGAAATGCATAATCATTTATAATTCTGCATGCTGTTGTCGACAAAAAGAAGCACGGAGATCTTCCTGTCTAGAACACTCCTTCCTAAACGTGTATAAATATACAGTATATTGCAGTGTTTTCCCAGGATTCTGTGAGACTATGGTGGGTGGACGACAAAACATCTAAAAGTTAGAAAATCCCTTTTCAGTTTGTTTGCAGTGCTTTAGAGTGGACTAAAAACCTATTTTTTTGTTGCGGCAGTGTCAGTCCACATCACATTCACACTGGTATTTTTAGAAAGCCAAACCATTTAAATATAATAATAAAGTTAAATTAAAGTTACAATACATAATTATAGTAAAAAGTGTGTAAATATTAAATCATATTTAATTATATTATAGTTATTTTATGTATAATATTACATGAAATATTAAGGTTCTAAAAGACATTTCGGTACACATACACTAGACGAAAATTCTAAAATACATTCAGGTGATACATTTTTAAATAAATCAGTTAGACACTCCTCTGAATAAAACCGTTGTCTATTTACTAGGAATACAGCGAATATTTATATGAAATCACGAAATTACCTCAAAAGATTAGTAAATAAACTGCAGAATGTTATATTTTGTAATGCACGCATGAATTGCATGTATTCTGACAGCGCTGAACTTGTTACTCGTCAGTTGCTCAGTAATGTTTTTGTGAATTTTTTTAAAGGCATGTGACAATGTGATGAAATCAAATTCCAAAAAAAACAACAACTCATGATAATCATTTATAATTCTGCATGCTGTTGTCGACAAAAAGAAGCACTGAGATCTTCCTGTGGGTTTCTGTCGAAATCAAAGCCGAGAAAAAGCAACAACTCCATCGACATCCATAAATGATAGGATTGTAATTTTACTGTCGTTCTGTAAAATAAAATAAAGACAATTATAATGATAATAATAATTACCCTACAACAGCTCTATTAATACATTTATTACAACATTCACACAGTGTTCAAATTGGGATCTGTAATATATTCTAATGTTTTAAAAGAAGTCTCTTCTGCTCAGCAAGGCTGCCTTTATTTGTACAGTAAAAAAATACATGCCTGATTCAAGTCTCAAAAATGGGCAAAAAAATATTATTTTACTAACTTATTAATTTTAAGTTAAATTGTGCTTTGTTGGTATAGTGTCTACTAGAATGTAAAAAAAAAAAAAGTTCAGTGTTAAGTAAATATTTAAATAAATAGTTGTTTTGTAATTGATTTTTTTTTTAATTTGAAAAGCACGACAAAACGGTAAAAAGCTCATTTTGGCAATTTAATTAATGCAATGGTGAAAAAAATTGCAAAATAGGCTTATACATGGGGCCTAAACCGAGTTCGGTATTCGACACAGTGTTTAATTTTATTGGGCTTCGACCAAGAATTTTGATTTCGGTGCATCCCTACTATTTACATTAAAAACAGTACAATCCAATAAAATGTGTTTCTCAGTCATTTTAGTTTGGCAGCCTAATTTATTAAATGTTAGATACTTTGCCAAAGCAACAGCGCAAAACACAGTGTTAGAGGTCTTTCGTTATTATACTGGTTCTGGATGAAACTATGGTGGGACAGATTAGGCCATATGTTGATTAACTGATTTTTATATTTTTTGGATCAGTGCTTGTTCTGGTTGATCATGTGATCTCCTAAATCATCATGTGATTTCTTACTGCAAGATGGCTTCAACATTTCCAACATTGTTAGCTCTGCATTGAAAATGGTCAACGTGACTGAAATGTTTGCCTTGTTTTGTTTTTCTTTTCTGGAAAATTGCTTACACTGCTTTCATCTCGCTTGTGACTTTTTGATTTGGTCTAGGAGGTAATTAATGGGAAACACTGTACTACTTAAATATTTAAAGCAATATTTAAACTAATAGTTTAGATGTAATGTGAGAAGCTAAACATTCACTCTATACTACTATAAAAAGCTGAGGAGCAGATGTTCTGATGGGGTCATGTGAGAGCGTGTGACCTGCAGGATGCGCTTGATGCGCTGTCTCTGAGGATTCTCGCCCTCCTCGCTGTCCAGCTGCCTGTGTGGGTAACAGATGAGCTGCAGTAAGCGCTGAGCCTGGATGTTCACCAGCACCGGATCCTGCAGAGCACTGCTGTCCTCCGACAGAGACTTCAGACACCGCTCACCCACCCACTCCTGAACCAGAGAGAAAAGACAGCTAAATTAAATCTTAAGCGAAGAAAAGAGTAACATTTTTCAACTGGAAGGGAGCAGCGTACTGCTGATCTTCATCACTTTTAGAGTCTCAGTGTAGCAGAAACAATTTTAGGTTCAGTGGTTAGGACGTCACTCAAAAATGTGTTTCTATCTTCACAATTTTAGTTTATACTGATATTACAGCATGGATCATAACAGCTAGAATTCCTCCAAGGATGAGAATATGATCCGGTTGAAATCATCACCTGCTGGCAGATGCTCTTCAGCACATACTTGGCGTAAACCACCAGACTGGCCGTTTCAATCGAGACATTACGTCCTCCGGATTTTTTGGAGCCCATGTCATCCTCTCCGATGTCGTCCAATCCTGCAGAGTGGGAGAAGCCTGAACCCTTCAGCTCAGCGTCTCCTGCAGAAATAAACACAAAGACGCAGTTTTTAAGGACCAATCAATTCTGAATGCATTTAAACTGCCAGCTGGGTCCTGTTAGCTCTATCTCCCACAACAACTGGCTTTCTTCTCCTTTACTAAATCATTTCATGCCTTTTCTGGTCTTCTTGTGTTGTTTTCCAATAACTGGATATAGTTAAATCTTCTGTATGATCATCAAAACATTTTAAAGTAATAGTTCACTGAAAAATGTAAATTTGATGAAAATTTAGGAGATTCAAGATGTAGATGGGTTTGTTTCTTCATCAGATTTGGAGAAATGCAGCATTGCATCACTTGCTCACCAATTGATGTGAATGGGTGCCATCAGAATGAGAGTCCAAACAGCTGATAAAAACATCACAATAATCTCATTAAACTAGTAGGAAACAAACTTTTTTCTTTGCAAGTCGTTAACTGATGGACTGGAGTGGAGTGGTGTGGATTACTTGTGGATTATTGTGATGTTTTTAATCAGCTGTTTCGACTCTTATTATGGCGGCACCCATTCACTCCAATGATGCAATGCTACATTTCTCCAAATCTGATGAAGAAACAAACTCACTCATCTACATTTTGGATACTCTGAGAGTGAGCACATTATTAATTTTTTTTTTTTTTTTTAGCAAATTTAGATTTTTGGGTGAACCTGTTTAATCACCTGTTTGACTGCCGTTAAGACGTTAATACACAACAGAAAAGTACCCAAAGTCTCACCCAGCATGAAAACAGCCTTTAACACAGCAAACACGGCTCCCACCACAATGCTGTTCTGAGAAGCAGCCAGCAGATGTCGGTCGCAGGACGATCGGATGCCCACTGTGGATTTGTCTGTGGACAGAAATATTATTCTAAGTTTATAGTTACTGTCTAGAGTCGTTCAGGTGGGATGTGTAAAAGAGAGTTTGGGTTACTTTATTTGGAGGGAGCTGTTACCTGATTTAGTGCCGTCTTGAGGACAGGGGTTGCGCTGTGGGGTTCTGAACAGATGAAGCAGGATCCTACAAGTAAGTCTGGCTCCAGATTCAGAATCCTGCTCACTACAGGCTGAACACACATGAACGAACATGTCACAACCAGCATCTTCCATAAAAAGCCACTGGCCTCAGAATATGACCCCATCATTTCTGGCTCACAGCTGCCTGAACGAAGTACAAACAAAATGAGCCGATCACAATACTGTATCCTGCCAGACAGACAGACCACCTGTGACTCAAATCGAGCAGCATAAATAAACACCCGGGCAAAAGAATCCTTTGAAGATCCCAGAAATAAGGTGCTGGTTCAACCAAACACAAACACGGTGTCATGAATTGCTCATGAATCGTCTCATGTTGTTCCAAACCGAATGACACAAATGTTGAAAAATGTACACAGAAGGTGGACAGCTCGAGGTAATCAAATACAGCACACGGAAAGCTTGTGATGAGAACAAACCTCTTTGATTCAAGTGTGTCAAGCAAATAAGAGCTCATCAAAAATGATAAATGGAAGCTCAATGTGTGTGTGCGCTGATTAACGTTTATATGTGTCCCTAGACCACAAAACCAGTCTTAAGTGTCAATTTTTCAAAATTGAGATTTATACATCATCTGAAAGCTGAATAAGCTTTCAATTGATTTATGATTTATGACAATATTTGGCTGAGATACAACTATTTGAAAATCTGGAATCTGAGGGTGCAAAAAAATATAAATATTGAGAAAATTATCTTTAAAGTTGTCCAAATGAAGTTCTTAGTAATGCATATTACTAATCAAAAATTATGATATGATAGTTTTGATATATTTACAGTAGGATATGTACAAAATATCTCCACGGAACATAATCTTTACTTAATATCCTAATGATTTTTGACATAAAAGAAAAATCTATAATTCTGACCCATACAATGTATTTTAGGCTATTGCTACAAATATACCCCAGAGACTTAAGACTGCTTTTGTGCTCCAGGGTCACAAATGTGAATAAAAGACTAAATTAAATCTGTTCATCATATAAAGGGATTCATATATATATATATATATATATGTGATAAATATTCGATGGTTGGACAAAAGTGATTTGAGAATATTAAAACTATTTGTGTTTGAAAGATGTATATAAGTCTAATGGTCTGAAAATGCCGTAAGGGTGAGTAATGAATTGAGTAATATAAACATATATATATATATATATATATATATATATATATATATATATATATATATATATATATATATATATATATATATATATATATATATATATATATATATATATATATATATATATATATATATATATATATATATTTTATTTCTGGGTGAACTATCCCTTTAAATTCTTGCACACAGTTATCGGATGGTTTTATGGTTATATGGAGTATTTTTATGAATTTTACCAATTTTGAAGTTCAATAGCTCCATTGTGAGAACAAGATTGGAATGATATAAGAGCTGAGTAAATGAAAATTTTAATTCAAATTAATTTTTTTTTAAAACAAATAACAGGAACACTAGTTAGTGTGATTCCAATATTTCAATGAGATTATTAGATAATCATTTGCTTTAGAGGAAGCCTTGAATGGAACAGAATCCCACCAGAATATAAAAAGTTATTGTGGATTCTCTAAAAAAAAAAAAAAAATTAGGCATTTATGCATTGATTTCTTGATAACACTTGGTAAGGCCTTTATGTCCAGTGCATTCTAAAAGTATTCATAATGCATTATATATTTTCATAAATAATTGTAACTAATTGTTTGACTGCCATGCATTTTAATGTATTATCCTTTCCAACAAAGAATAGCTAAATATTATAATGTGTTGTAACATTATAATGTAAACAACTTTGGTTGCAATTATTCATGAGATCATACAACATATTACAAGGTGCATTACAAGGCATAATTAATGCATTGAAACTACTTTTATAATGCATTGTATACAAAGTGTACAGATGAAAATGATCCACCCTGTCTAAATCTGGCACATTTTATAATGACTATGTATTACTAGTATGTGTATTGTCCCTGATTAAATATACACATTTTTAAAAAGAGACTATATAACCGTATTAGATGGAGAGAGACTGGGTGGCAGAAGCAGCTCTGACCGCAGGACACACAGCAGTGTGGCTAAAGATGGAGCTGACCGGTGAGAAACAGTCTGGCAATTAGAACTGACGTCTCTCTGATTTCTCTGAACTCTGTTAGGTAACTGTGAAGAAGTGAACGACTGCACCTCCAAGAGTGAGGTATGCACTGACTGTGTGTCTGTATGACAGGTAGTTGTGGAAAACTACTGGACATCAACTGAAAGAGCCATACCTGCGTTCAGGAGGGAGGGAATGGCCACACAGCGCACCAGATCCTCCAGTAACAAACACTGCCGAGCTATCAGGATGGCAACGAACGTCGCCAGAGAGTCGTGGAAGGACAGATCACTCACCTGCCAAAGAGAAAACACATTCAATTACCACCAGGAACATCTAGCACAGATATTTAAAGGGATAGCTCACCCAAAAAATGAAAATTTGCTGTTTATTTAGTCACCCTCTGGCCATCCAAGACACCAAAGAAGCTGTCTTTAGCTGAAACTGTGGTGCTTGGTGATTCATAAAATGCAAGACAACAGCTACCTGTCTTTGGGAATTTATTTAAAATAAAAGTCAACATGAATATCCGTGGCTCCTGACGATATTTTGAGTTCTTATGAAGTGAAATGATTGGTCTGTGCAAGAAACTCAACATTATTTACATCATCATTACCTGGAAATCTGATTCTTTTACGCAAACAGTCTTTTTGGACAGTTTGTTTCAATTAAATTTGTTCAATTCACTAGTTTGTTTATGTAACCACACAATGATGTAACGTATATGCAATAATATAGGACACATGCTGGCAAAACGAGTCAGAATGCACACGGTCTAATTTTAAACTACAGGCAAAATGTCACGAATTTGAGGTTTTCACATAAGTGAGTTCATTAAGCCCTCTTCTAGCGATTCCTATGCTCCAAATAGTAATTAAACATCTGAAATGTTTTTATTTAAACTGCTGCTTCTCACTACAAGTTGTAGGTCTATTGTTGCAAATATTCATATTGAATTCTCGATGAGTCCAAACCAGTGAAATATGATTTTTAAACCCATGCTGATGAAAACAAAACAATCGCGCTGACTGACATTCGCAAAGCACATGCATAAGACGCGATCTCGCGATTATTGTGAAATATGTCTTGGCAAGATCCACACAAACATAATTTATGTCTAACATGAACGTTTAGTTATTGGTTGGGGAAAAATATGATGTGTCGCATTATATTAAATATAAATAAGTCTCAAGGTTAATCAATCATTAAAAGAAAAGACAGAATCACTCGCTGCTCTTGATTAAACTACTGTGTTTGTGCATCTTTGTCCTTATTTTTAATAACAAAGATAAAATAAAAAATAGCTATATTGTGAATAATAATATAGTATTTATTAAGAAAAGAATCGGAGCTCTGCTGACTCTACTGCTAGGTCTTTGCTTTAACTCGTTGAAGGTATTTTAATGGATAATGTGAAAAAAAGAGCTATTTATTTTGAAGGTGTTTTAATGGATAATGTGAAAATAAAAAGACTTTTTTTTAGACTCATTTTCCCAGCACGTGTCACATATTATTAAAGCACCCAATAATGGTGTGAAATGTGGATGTTTTACATGTCTGACGCAAATAAAGTGAATAAACTGCTCTGAACGATTCATCACAGGATCAGATACGCCGCTATTTCGTCTAATTTCCAGTCAAAGTGACTGTCAGGCGTCTGAAAGTTAGTTCTGATCGAGTGACTTGTAGCTCTGTGCTGCTGAAGCCACAAACTGTTTCAGACGCTTCAGACTGATTTGGAGAACTGAATCAACTCGTTCACCAAAAAGAACCGGTTCAAAAGAATGATTCATTCGTGAACCGAACATCACTCAGGACTGTTTGTCTAAAGCTCTGGATTACAGGTAATAATGATGCAAGTAATCTTCAGTTTCTTGCACAGACCGATCGTTTCACTTCATAAGATCTCAATATACCATCAAGGTATTATTTTTTTGCTCCTTGATATATTGTTTCTCTCTCAAAAACTAGTAGCCGCTGACTTGCATTTTATTAATCGCCAAGGACCAGGTTTCAGCTAAAAATCTTCTTTACGGTTCTACTGAAGAAAAATAGTCACGTAAATCTCGGATGGCTTGAGAGTGAGTAAATTTACAACAACTTTTCATTTTTGGGTGAACTATCCCTTTAAGACACTACACATTTCACCTATCATCCAATGACTTGAGAAACATCTAGTTAACAATAGCAACTACTAGGCATTTAGTAATAACATTAATAATGGAGTATTTTCCTATACAAGTAAAAAAAAGTCAGCACTAATATACTTAAAATGAGATCACACGGCTACAACATGTTAGCAGTCAAAGCATCAGATGAAAGCTGACTCACGTCGACGTTGCAGAGCAGATCGTTGAAGCCACAGTTGCCGTTGTTGGAGGAGCAGCAGAGAGCCTTGAGCACTCCCAGCCACTCAGCGCTGAGAGAGCGACAGTACGCCGTCAGCTCCGCGCACAGGATCCCGATATCATTCACCCTGAAACAAACCACACAGCATTTGCTCACCGCGGGAGAGCAGGTGCAGCTACAGATGCCATGCAGCTGTTCTGCTATTACTGAAGATGCTCACGGAGAATTATAAGACAGGACCCAGGGCAGTGTTTATATAAATCATCTCTATGATATCATTTTTATGATAGCAGCACGTTTTAATAATTTAAATAATATTTTTTATTTAACCATCAAGTTTACTAAATAGTCTAAATAGACAATTTTTGTCTTGAAGTGTTAAAGACTGATGTTACTCTACTCTACAATTTAAACTTTGGTAGTACAATGGAATTAAAAAAAACAAACATAAAATGATCTTTGATTGTTAATAATTATCATAAACTGCCTACAGGCTAAGTAACTGGAATATTTTACCTATTGATTATTACTGCTTAACTGATAATTATTAACTGAGCATCGGTCTGTTTTTTCATATTGCGGTTTTAAAAAAAATAAAGGCTTATTATTAAAGGCTTTAATAAATATTATTTAAATACTACTTTCTATTAATATTCTGAATTCACTTTTATTTTTTAGTTATTTAGATTAGTATAGTTATATTATTATCTTGTTTAATGTGCTTTTGTCAATCTTGTTGTTGTTTTTGAATATCACTATTTGGGTTTAATTTATTTTTAAATTTTATTTTCAATTTATTTGACCGTTTAATTTTTCATCTAACACTTACGTTTTATTTCAGCTTTTTTTCCCCCAGTTATAAAATGTTTTTAGTCATTTTAATCATAAATCAACTGAATCAGATGCCCAGCTCTAAGAATTCAGAGCCAGTCTGTAGATATTGGGCTGTTGGAATCAACAAATGTTGTGTATGTTGAGCACAGACGCTTGATTTTTTTTTTCGCTCCAGAAAAAAAATCATAATTTTTTTTAATCATATATCAACCGAATCAGATGCCCACCTCTCGGGATCGCGGTGGTCCACGCACACGTCCATGAGCACGTTACACACGAAGCTGTATCGGTTAGCCGGGCTGTCATTGAGGATCTTTCCCACCATGGAGTGGTTGAGGTTGTGTGCGGTGGGATTAGCGATAGCGTCGATCATGAACATCTGATCCCACAGCATGTTGGAGTCTGACGGGTCGATGTTGTAGTAGATGGAATTCTTCACCTTCGAGCAGAACTCACTGTGGGAATCCACACAAAACCAGACACCATCAGAGATCAGGAACATGGGGAAATACTTACAAAGAAGTACGGATTCGCTGCTCTCACCTGAAAATCTCTCCAAACTTGCTCTTCAGGTGACTGCAGGAGGTATAGAGGTCGTAGAGATAGGCCAGGATACAGCGTTCGGCTGAGGAACAGTCAGCAGGGTTCACGCCAGACTTGACTACGATCCGCAGCCTGCCAAGAAAGATACGAAATATTAATTTCTGTCCAAATAGCTTAAAGGAGGAGTTCACTTCCAGAGTAAAAATTTCTGATTTTTCACGTCATCCAAGATGTTCATGTCTTTTATTCTTCAGTCGAAAAGAAATTAAGGTTTTTGAGGAAAACGTTCTCCTTATAGTGGACTTCTATGGTGGTCAATGATTTGAAGGTCCAAATTGCAGTTTCAAAGAACTCTACACGATCCCAGCCGAGGAATAAGAGTCTTATCTAGCAAAACAATCAGTCATATTCTTAAAAATATATATATTTATACACTTTTTAACCTCAAATGCTCAGCTTGCTCTAGCTCACACATTACGTAATCCTGCAGTTAGTTCCTCGTCTGTGTTCTTCATTTAAAAACTTAATCTCATTTTGTCCACCAACTCTAAAATCGACCGACGTCACCGTTTTAGCCTTTTTGTATGTTGGCATTTTGTAAACACATGACCTTTCCAACATTTCTTAATAAAGACGAGCATCGCAGAGCTAATACTAGCCGAGCATTTGTGGTTAAAAAGTGTATAAATAGATATTTTTTTAAGAAAATGATCAATTGTTTCGCTAGATAAGGGATGGGATCGTGTAGAGCTCTTTGACGCTGCATTGACTGCAATTTGGACAAATCATTGACCACCATAGAAGTCCACTATATGGAGAACTTTTTCCTCAAAAACCTTAATTTCTTTGCTTTTGACTGAAGAAACAAAAGACATGAACATCTTGGATGATTATCAGAAAATGTTTATTCTAGAAGTGAACTTATCCTTTAACGTCATTCCAAAAAAACACGTGATAGCACTATCCTCTCGAGTGGTGGACATGAATATGACGTACCCATCGAAGACCTGTGCGGTCTGGTCAGGGTTGAGGATGAGGCAGGAGTGGTATCTCCGCAGAACGGCCACGATACACAGACAGAGACCTGTAGTGTAACTGCCTGCCAGGTTGGAGGACTTCAGCAGGAGCTCTGCTTCCACCAGACTCAACTCATTCAACAGCTACATGACACAACACACGCTCAAGTTAATCACTTATAGACGAAGCATTAATAGTTTTCTTTTACAAGCATTATATAAACCGAGAGAGAACATCTAGACCACCAAACGGCCAGAAGGAAGGGAGGAAATCACACAGACTATTTAATGCATTCATATGTCCCCAAACAGAGAGTCAGAGATGATATTTTGGGATCAGATCTCATACCTGTATAGCAAAGTCAATGAGGCCACTTATATTGAGCGAATACTCCATGAGGTCGAAGATGAACTGGATGTGTTGGACCAGTGGAAGGTGGTAGGACATCCCTAAGGCAACATCTGATTTACAGTGATTTACAGTTGCCCAGGTGTACAGTCTGGAGCCATTCAGAGAATCATGCGAATGAGATTTGCAGACTGTCATGATTTACAGTGAACTTAAATCAGAAGGCTTGAATACACAATACAAATATTGCCCAGGTGTACAGTCTGGAAATTCAGAGCCAGTCTGTAGATATTGGGTTGTTGGAATCAACAAATGTTGTGCATGTTGGGCACAGACTCTTGATTTTATTTTCTCGCGCCAGACAATGATTGTTTCCAGTTGGAGGAGATCAAACATGTTTGACATTTTGAAATGATTTTAGAATACAATGTTTCATTGTTGTCATGCATCTCCTAGCAACGATGCGATGGTTCTATGTGATTGTTGCATTCGGAATGATCCCCAGTTGTTCAGTGTATGATTCCCAGTTTTTCTTCTGTAACCATTTACAAAGTTGGCAAGCGTGTAATGCCTAATATTGTTTATGATAATGTTTATTCAGGCTTCAGTGCGGTTTAGGCAATCCTAACAGAGCTCACTGACACACAGAACTCTTAAAGGCACAGTAGCAAAAACAACCTGTCAAGGTATAGTCACATTTTCCATGGCTTGGCAAAATTTTGCTTGCAAATCCAGTCATTTAAATAGGAATCTATGAGATTTCATGTGAGGATAGAACTTATCCCTAAGCAGATATCGCTCATGTTCAACATTTGGTCACACAAATCGGCCACATTGACCAACAGAAAGCTGATTGGTGGACCTTCTTGCGAATCATTTGAGATCTTAAGTTATACATGAACTCATCTGTATTTTGTTTTGGTCTTGAGTTTTATCTTTTCAGTCACTTTATATTCTTTATGTAATTGCATAGATTGATTGATTTCTTTTATTTACTTTCTCTTTTTTTAATCTCCTTATCTTTTGACTCTGAGCGGATCTTGAGCTTTATTAAAAACAGTTATCTTTTAAAATGCATTATAAATAAAGAATCAAAAGGAAATAAAGAACGCTGACTGGTTGAAAGTACAATTTGGAAATTTGGATTAGCCTCATTTAAATCATATTTGACATTTTGTATCATAGTTTCCTGTTTAATACTGTCAATCTGTGAAGTGCAACTTCTGTGTGAGCATTGCTTCATGCATTGCAACACTTTTGAGAATAGACCGTTTTGCAGCTGAGATTTTGCTAATGTGACCAGCTGCACATTTAGAGTCAGAGAGAGGATGGGTGGGAAAAAAACTGCTTTTGGTGCAATAAACTTGAATGCACATAAGTCTTTTGAAATCTACTCCACTGTCTGAGAGCGTGATCAATGCATATGCACTACCTAGTGAACCATTCTATTGAAGCAAAATAAGTATAAGTTAGGTTTAAGAGACATACACACACACACACAACAACCACAGGCTACAGCAGTTCTGACCTGAGAGGTGACCTGGTGCTGGTCAAAGTGTGAGAGGTGCTGGAATTTAGAGAAAATGTCTTCAGCGGTGGGAAAAGCCTCAGGTTTACTCCTCTTCCTCTTCTGACCTTCCTCACCTCCTGAGGAAAGAAAACAAAAGACAAAGCTCTATGAATAGACAGCACACATCATGTAATGTCTCAGGCTGCTGCGAGGGAAATAATGGGATGTTCAATTACAACTCCATTAAAAAAATAAAAGCAAATGCAGGGCTGCACTTTATGACCAGGTCGGCAGCGAAGCTTGAATATAATAAGACCATAATTGCTATTAGCATTGAGATGGGGCTACAGCTATGAATATTCAATGACAGCAACCGGGGTTCAGTGCCATGAAAGGCCGTTAATAATGGAGGAGAGTGGAAAAGAAGGAAAAAAAGATGAATGTAACTGAGCATTAATGATGAACGGTCTCCATTCGGCCCTCGAGGAGAGACGGCGATCTAAATGTGTCACTCAGAGCCGAAAGGTGAAGCTAAAGCACACGACTGCTGGCAAGACTGACTGTGACTGTCACAAAATGATTTGTGTTACATACCACAGCAATAAAAGAGAACGTAAAGATCTCAGTAAACAATTGTCTGGTTGCTAAAAAAATGATTCTTCACATAAGTGAAATTCTGTGTTTGACAGATAAAACAACAAGTTAGGTTTCTAGCAACATAAGGGTTAATAAATGATTCTTTGATTCCTTTGCGAATACATTTCTAGAGGAATGAGTAATACAGTCATCAAAGTCTCTCGGTTTGAGTTTTGAGTTCATTGCCGCACCTGTCTCTGCTGTACTCTTGCGGTTGAGGACCTTCAGGATGTCTTTGGTGATCTTCTTGATGGCGTGGCGCGCTTCATCTCGCTGTTTGCCAACCCCATAGAGAACCACCAGACGCTGGTTACACTCGTGACTTGCGCTCTCCTCCTGAAAACAACCAGTTCAGTCACATTAGTCACATACACTACAATAGAAAACTTTGGGATAGGTTGTTCTGCTTCCCAAATAACCCAGCCAACACACATTTCAGTTCAAACAACGTGCAAAAGTGCATGTAGCATCATATGACCCCTTTAAATATACAGTGACACTTCAGTTTAGGGACCAATTCTGACTGTTAACTAGCATGCATATTACTAGCATATTGGTAGTTTATTAGTACTTCTAAAGCACATGTTGATGCCTTATATTGCATGACTATATTTTGCATCCCTTAATCCAACCAATACCAACACTTAGCTTCCTTACTAATTATTAATAAGCAGCAAACTAGGAGTTCATTCAGGCAAAAGTTGCAGAACTGGTCCCCAAATTATAGCGTGACCTTATTAACACATCCATATCTATTTTGTGAAAGCATCATTTCCATCAGTCCTGCGCGAGCTCACCTGAGGAATGGGGAAGTGGGTGGCGTACTGTATGTGACGGGGCTGCTCGTAAACCAGCGGGAAGGCCGGGTCCATGCCCTTATCCTTGGCAGTGTTTTTGCCCTCCTGCTCCGGGGCAGGTTTCTCCGGGGAAGGGCTTCCCTTCGACTCACAGTGCATCGGAGGAGAGAACATCTGCTGAAGGTTCAGACAACAATACATTTAGTCAATAACTTCGGTTAGCAAACTACACGCACATAAAAATATGCTTTTCTTACTAAGATTTTTGTCTTGTTTCCAGCCAAAATATCTACAAATTCTTAAATCAAGATTTTCTAGACAAGTAAAAATTATAGTCTTGTTTTCAGAAAAAACAAGATTCAAAAATAATAAAGAATAAAATTATTTTTTTGCAGTGAATCTTTGCTTATTGATGAGCAAATAAACCTGTTTTTTCTGTTTGAAATAAGATTATTTTGCTTGCTCTAAGCAAAAACTCACTTAATTTTGACTTGTTTTTTCTGAAAACAAGACTATAATTTTTACTTGTCTAGATATGGCTGGAAACAAGACAAAAATTTAAGTAAGAAAAGCATTTTTTGCAGTGTACAAAACAGGAAAGTGTAGTGAAATACTTTCTCCAACCTCATCAAAGTTAGCGCTGGAGTTGTGATCTATCTCCATTGACTCGGACATACCACCATCCTAAAAAAATAAATAAAAAAATAGCATTAATAGCAATAAAGTATGACTTCATACAACCAATTAATTTCCACCACATTGTGACCGAGAAAAAAAAAAAAAAAGCTACTTGCTTCCATTTTAACACTGCTTCCTGCATCCTGCTCTTTGCGCTCTGATTCGTCAGAGGGCTCGTCGCTGGGGGACCGTGGGCGGGGCAGGTGGGAGTCGGAGGCCAGGTCACCGCGTGAGATGAGGGTGCACATGTAGATGTTGTGTGAGAAGACGTCATGACGGATGAGCTCGCAGAAGAGCAGCACGAGATTGGAGAACTCCACTCGCTCGCTCTCGTTCCCGGGCTCAGCCACAGACACAGAGAAGCATTTAGACTTAGTTCATTTTCATCTCATTTAAAAGTGTAATCCAACTCTAAAGTGGTTAATGGAACTGGAAAGATTTATTTATGGCTGTCGAACGTTTATTCAGCTTTCAGATGATAAAATCTCAATTTCAAAAAATTTACCCTTATGACTGTTTTGTGGTCCAGGATCACAATTTTTTTTTTAAGTGTTATTTCTTTAAAGAATCAAATTTTTCTAGTAATTGTAGGATGCTCAGTTTTAAATGCTTTTAGGCAGGACATAAAATCTGTGCAAAGTAAAAAAAAAAAAAAAAAAAAATGCCGTTGCGGTTCCTTTTGTATTTGTTCTAGAGCTAAAAGTAATGCAAAAACTTCAGCTGTGAAAATCTAGCTTTGTCCAGGGATTGGAACTGGAAAGAAAACCCTACGGATGCTGAAATGTGAACTCACTGAGCACAGGTGCTTGTGTGTCCAGGAACTGCAGCAGGACGTCCTGGAAAACAGGCAGAGTGGCAGCAGACAGAGACCCTGAGGACACAGAGCCCTTCTCATCCACGACCTCCGACTCTCCACACCGCTAAACACATACAGGAACATATCACTGAGAAAACTGTGCAGCTGGATATAATGAAACCATATTCATAATACGGTTGTGCTGAAAGACGGTAGAATCATGTGTATGGACGATAGACAGAGATATATCACCTGTTGCTGACGCCTTTAATAATAGCAAGATGATTAATATTATTTATTGTGCCTCAAAAATAGACTAGACGCCTATCTTTAGCGAAGCAGCATGGAGAGCCACTTCTGGGCAGTGTTGCCAACTTAGCAATTTTGTTGCTAAATTTAACAACTTCTTACAAAAGCACCAAGCAACAAATTTATAATATTTATTTAGATAATCATTAATTTTACAACAGTAAATCATACAAAAAAAAGACAAGGCAAGGCGAGGCAAGTTTATTTACATAGCATATCATACACAACTGTAATTCACAGTGCTTTACATAAAAGAAAGTAAATTAATCATGAAGAAAAATAATAACAAAAATAAAACAAGCAATTTTAAAAACATAAAACAGGCAATTTTAAAACATTGGAAATGATTTAAAAATTGACGTATTTAAAATGAATTTAAAACAGTTAAAAATAGAAAATGATTTTACATAGAATATAGTGAATATGTAAAATACAGTGCAATCAATTCGGACATCGCACATTGCTCATTCAACAAATGCACAGCTAAACAGATGAGTTTTTTGAGTCTAGATTTAAATGTGACTAATGTTTTAGCACATCTGATCTCTTCTGGAAGCTGATTCCAGCTGCGGGCGGCATAGTAACTAAAGGCGGACTCCCCTTGTTTTGTGTGAACCCTTGGTATTTCTAACTGACTCGATCCTAATGATCTGAGTGGTCTGTTAGGTTTATATTCAGTGAACATATCTGCAATATATTTTGGTCCTAGGTCATTGAGTGATTTATAAACGAGTAAAAGTACTTTAAAATCAATCCTAAATGTAACTGGAAGCCAGTGTAAGGACCTGAGGACTGGTGTGATATGCTCAGATTTTCTGGTTCTAGTCAGAATCCTGGCAGCAGCGTTCTGGATGAGCTGCAGCTGTCTAATGGTCTTTTTGGGAAGGCCGGTGAGGAGACCATTACAATAGTCCACCCTGCTGTTGATAAAGGCATGAACAAGTTTCTCTAAGTCTTGACTGGAAACAAAACATCTAATTCTTGCAATGTTTTTTAGATGATAGTATGCTGATTTAGTTACTGCTTTGACATGACTACTGAAACTAAGGTCTATCTCCAGAATCACACCAAGATTCCTGACTTGATTTTTTAGTTGTTTGTCCCCTTGAGTCAAGGTATGCATTCACCTTGAAAACTTCATCTTTGTTTCCAAATGCAATAACTTCAGTTTTTTTTTTGTTTAACTGAAGAAAGTTCTGGCACATCCAACTATTAATTTCATCAATACATTGGCAGAGGGAGTCAATGGGGCTGTAGTCATTTGGCGATAAGGCTAGGTAAATCTGGGTATCATCAGCATAGCTGTGATAGGCAATTTGGTTCTTTCTCATTATCTGACTTAGTGGGAGCATATACAGGCTAAACAAGAGCGGTGCCAGAATTGAGCCTTGTGGGACTCCGCATGTCATGGACGTCCACTTAGACTTATGCTCTCCTAGACTCACATAATAACCTCTCCCTTCTAAGTATGACCTGAACCATTTGAGTACCATCCCAGAAAGCCCGACCCAGTTTTCCAGTCTCTCTAGTAGTATGTTATGATCGACAGTGTCAAACGCAGCACTGAGATCTAGCAATACCAGCACTGATATTTTGCCAGAGTCAGAATTTAAGCGAATATCATTTATTATCTTAATGAGCGCTGTCTCTGTGCTGTGATGCAGTCGAAAACCAGATTGAAAATTGTCCAGGTATCCATTTGAGTTTAAGTATTTGTTCAGCTGATTAAAAACTACCTTTTCTATAATTTTGCCTATAAAAGGAAGATTAGATATTGGTCTATAATTGCTCAGAATGGTGTTATCAAGATTGCTCTTTTTTCAGGAGGGGCTTTACAACTGCAGTTTTCAGGGAGTTTGGAAATGTCCCAGAAAGAAGTGAGGCGTTCACCACTTCTAAGAGATCTGCTTCTAAACAGTTAAGCACACTTTTGAAAAAAGATGTGGGAAGTGTGTCAAGATCGCAGGTTGACGATTTTAGGTGCTGCACTATTTCTTCCAAAATTTTGCTATCAATTGCTTCAAAAATAGACATAGTATCTTTTTGATATTGCGTCCAGATCTGTCTGACCTCTGCATTACTTGAGGATGTGCTAATTGCCTTCCTGATATTAATGATCTTCTCAGAAAAGAAGGAAGCAAACTCATTGCATTTGGTAACTGAAAGCATTTCACTGGGAATCTGACTTGGGGGGTTTGTCAGTCTCTCAACAGTGGCAAAAAGAGTACGAGTGTTGTTTAAGTTACTGTTTATAAGGTTTGAGAAGAAATCCTGTCTAGCTGTGGCTAGTTTCACATTAAAAGCATGAAGGCTGTCTTTATAAATGCTATAGTGAATTTCAAGTTTCGTCTTCCGCCACATCCGCTCGGCTTTTCTGCATTGTCTTTTCATAGTCTGAACTGCTGTTGATCTTCTCCAAACTGATATCTGTCTGTTTGTTTTCTTACTGACTATTATTGGAGCAATATCATCAATAACATTCTTAACTTTTGAGTTAAAGGAATCAAGGAGAATATCAACAGAGTCTGCAGAAATGCTTGGTGTTAGAGATATAGCCTCCATAAACCGCACACTAGTGTTATCGTTAATGCATCTCCTTCTGACAGAGACAGATCTAGATTCATTGGTAGCAGAGATCAATATATCAAAGAAAATACAGAAGTGATCAGATAGTGCTACGTCCTTAATAACAATGGATGAAATGTTTAGACCCCTACTGATGATTAAATCTAGAGTGTGTCCACCTTTGTGTGTGGGTCCATGCACATGCTGAATCAGGTCAAAAGTGTTTAGAACCGTTATCATTTCTTTTGTAATTTTGTTTTCTGCATTATCTATATGAATATTAAAATCCCCTGCAATAGCAAAACAGTCAAACTCTGAGGAAATCATTGATAGCATTTCTGTGACCTCTTCAACAAAGGCTGGAGAGTATTTTGGAGGCCTGTAAATAATGATAAACAGAATGCGTGGAGCACCTTTCAGCACAATCCCTAGATATTCAAAAGACAAGTACTGACCAAATGACATTTGCTTGCATTGATAGACATCTTTAAATAGAGCAGCTACACCTCCACCTCTCCTAACAGTCCTGCACACACTCATGAAAGTAAAGTTAGGAGGGGCTGCTTCATTGAGGACTGTTGCACTGCAGCTGTCTTCTAGCCATGTTTCATTTAGAAACATAAAATCCAGATTGTTTGTGGTTATAAAGTCATTGATTAGAAATGATTTATTTTTTAGTGAGCGAATGTTTAAAAATGCCAACTTGATGGCAGTACTTTGTGTCTTTATATCAATCTTAGTTTGATGCATTATAGGTCGCAGATTCGATGAGTTTGCCCTTGAGCTTGAAAAGACCTTAGACTTTCTATCACGTGATAAAACTGAAATATAGAAAGCTACAGGCACGCTGGGTTCCCGCTTGTTCTGTAAACATTTGTGAATGTTGCTGCTATTATAGCGGGGACCCGACACATATCACTGAGAGCTGCTATCAGTTGTTTTTGGTTCACCTACAGCAGATGGAGGGTTTGGGACCTGGCGTTGTGGCAGCGGTCGGAGAGCTCTCACAGGAGCAGGGCCCACAGGCTTTGGTGGTTGGGGGGCCCGCCGTTTTTTTGGTGATATTTGCAGGCTTGCAGCGAATGAGTGAGAGAGTTTAGTCCCAGCATACACCAATTCCTCCATTTTCTGTGAGAAGCACAGAAGTGGAGATGCTGGAGAGAGGGACAATGTGTCCGGTGAGAGGGGCTGTGTCTCTGGTGTTTCCAGTGACTGTGATATGTTGTCCTGGCTTCCCTGGCTGTTTTCCAGAAGGTCGTCCTTGGGTGCTGAGTCTTGTACTCTGTTTTGATACATCACAGTCTGTCTGTGAGGAGCTCTGTGGGCAGGGCTCAGCCGGGATAGTGTCCATCAGAAGTGCTTGTTGTGGGCTGGATGGTGTTATCAGTGTCCTTGTGGGATATGTCAACCACATGATGACTCGGACCTGGTGTGTGTGTGCTGAATGAATTGACATACTCTGCTGAAGGATGGCGTAAGCAGAAGTAGAAATTGTCCTTAAGCACTCTAGCTCCAAGTTTGTTAGGGTGGAGGCCATCCGGTTTTAAACAGTTGTCTATGGCCCCAGAACAGATTGAAGTTGTCGATGAAATTTACTCCTTTTATATTGCAAGATCTTTGTAGCCATGTGTTCAGCCCAAGCAACCGTGAAAACATATTTGTTCCCCTTGCTGGAAGTGGTCCACTGATGAACGACTGAACTTTGAGTCTTCGAAGTGTTTCAAAGAGTTCACTGAAGTCCTTCTTAAGGAGTTCTGACTGCTCTTTCCGAATATCATTCTTCCCCACATGGATGATGATTCGATTTGCAGTCTTGTGCTTCATCAGAATGTTCTGAAGTTCCTTGTTCACATCAGAAACCGTTGCTTGAGGAAGGCAGCATGTTGTTGTAGTCCTGCTACTGATGTTTCTGATAATAGAGTCACCCACTATCAGAGTCCTGGGCTCGGCTGCGCTCTGAGCTGAATGCCGCTGTCTGCTCGACCTTGAGCGCCTATTAGTAGCAGTGTTAGCTGCTGGCTGATCCGATACATGTTTAATCACATTTGGGGATTCCTCACCCGCATTCATTAATGCTTCAAATCTGTTCTCAAGATGTATAGGGGGTGGCAGAATACCAGTATTCACAAGCCTTGTAATAGTCGAATCTGGGGTAGAGGATGCTACAGCAGCAATACGAGAAACTCGTGACAATCTGATGTCTTGTGTTCCTTTGGGTCTCGCTCCCTGTTTGTGCCATCGATTAGTGTGGCGATCAGTTTCGGCTTGTTCCTCTACACTTGGTATAAACTGTTGAGATTCAGAAGATTCATGGGACTCACCGGCTGTATGCTGAGAGGGTCCATGACGACGGTCTGCTGCTGAGTGTTCCGCCTGTTTTGGAAGTCCAGCAAAAAACATTATTTCAAAAACAACAAACCTTACTAAAAATCATCATCATACTAAACAACAAGTATATTCAACAGGAGGCATTTTCTCTCTCTCTTCTGTTTGAATGTAGGCAGTTGTTTTCCCCCCCGTCTCCGGAATGTAAGCTGCTGGCAGTGGGAGGCAAAGTCTTCTTTTTGTAGTATAATTCCAGTCCCAAAGAGTTTTTAGTTTTTAGTGTTTGTGCCAAAAATCTGTTGTTTGAGCACTGTGCTGATCTGCTGAAGTAAAAATCTTAGAAAAATCTGAGAAAAGTACAGAAATAAGAAGCAAAGCGCAGAGCAGTAAGCTAGAACGTCCGAACGGTACATAAATCAACCAAACTGCTAATAACAATATAAGTGACTCAGACAATAAAAAGGCACGCATTTTCTATCCAAATTACTCAAAAAGACGAAACCAAAGACGCCTAGCAGTACACACATCACATAATTTGAGTTAGCTGCTATTTGCAATTGTTGAATTTAATAATAATTTAATAATTGTTCATTTATGATACTCAGTGTTGATCAGTTAGCACACTGTCAGGAAAATAGGAATTTTCCATGACAATATTTATTATCCATTGTAACCCAAAAACATAATGCGTAATTTAAAGACTTTTCTCAGAGTGTAGCATATTAACTACTTAAAACACCGCTTAAAGCATAATTGTTGAAAATGTGTAGAATTTCTAGTTTACCATCTATTAAATTATTTTTAAATTGTAATCATTCAAAACTGTGTGTTCAATAATTCAATGTATTTAAGTTATTTATATTTTTTTTTCATATTGTTTTACAAAGAAACCTAAATTAACATATATAAAATATTTTTTGCTGAGATTTGATGTTGTGACAATTTTGCGTCGTGATTACGCAATGACGACGTCATTTAGCAACTTTTAGCAAAAAAATCAACCTTCCTGTAGCAACTTTCTCTGAAAATTAGTTGGCAACACTGCTTCTGGGTCGCTTCAGAAACGTGACGTGGCTGGTATAAACACAAGCACTGACTGGATCAGCAGACGTGTGCAGTGTAAATAAGAAATTATTCATTATACAGTGCAGACAGCTGCACTGATTACAGCGGGAGTGGTTTTAAAGAGCATATTCTCGCGCTAGATGCTGTTCTTTGGTAATGTAAATGTTCTTTGCTCGATTGCTGTAACTGCTTTTTGGATAATTTAGAAAATGTAAGCATTATAATTAGTAACTTACAATGTTTCTATTAAACTGTTATCATTTTAAATACAAATTCAGTCATATTAAAATAAAAATAAAAACTCCAGCCTTACACTGGAGTTGGTTCACTTTCCTTCAATGAAACTAAGTAAATGAATAAATAAATCAGCATGATAATATCATGTATCGGCGCTCTCACAGGCTGAAGATAGGACGATGAGACAATTGAGCATATCTTCCAACAATAATTCATAATGGAAAATAATGTTTCCCAGCAGCACCTCTGCCTCAATCTCCGTCTGCCTCTTCTCCAGGAGTTTGGCCACCACCATGGCTCTGTGCGGCCCTGACCTTTTACAGGAAACAGCCCACTCACACAGCAGGGTCACCACCGCATCGTCGTCTGGACTCATCTACAGTGACATTTTACATTAAACATCAGATCCAGCTGAAACACTCTAGTATTACATAGTTATTACATTTTATTAACATTGATGAACAGCTGTCTAAGCATCACAGCACTTATGTGTCTGATTAAAATAAATAAATGTCAATTATTAGTATGCTACCATTTAAAAAATTTGGGGTTAGTAAGATTTTTTCTGTTTTTGAAGTCTCTTAGGCTGCATTTATTTGATAATAAAAATATAGTAAAAACAGTACAACTGTGAAATATTATCACGATTTAAAATAATTTGGCGCTCAAAAAACATTTTATTTTTATCAATGTTGAAAACAGTTGAGCTGGAAACCGTGAGAACCGACCTTTTTTTTAGGATTCTTTGATGAACAGAAAAAACATCAACATTTATTTGAAATAGAAATGTTCTGTAACATGATTGTCTTTACTGTCACTTCTGATAAATGCAATTTCTTCCTAATTTCACTTCTTAGTAATAAAAAAAAAAAAGGTAACACTTTATATTAGGGTCTCTTAACTAGTTGCTTATTAGCATGCATATTACTAGAACACTAGCCATTTATTAGTACTAATTAAGCACATATTAATGACTTGTTCTACATCCCTAATCCTCCCCAATACCTACACCTAGCAACTAGCTTAGTAACAATTAACAAGCAGCAAATTAGGATCTTATTGAGGGAAAAGTCGTGGTTTATAGTGAATAAGTGTTCCCTATTCTAAAGTGTTACTTACTGACCCCAAACCTCTGAGAATCAGTGAAACCCCATAACAACAAATTTAAAACTCAATTGTCTGTACCTCGTGTCCATCTTTGCTCTGTCCCGAGCCAAAGATCCGGTTATACAGCGAATCCAGGGAATTGCTGAAGTCAGACTTCTCAAAGCTGTGGTTATCCAAAACCTCCAACGTATGCAGAACCCGGCTGATGGTGAAACCTACCGGACACACCACGATTGATGATATATTACACAGGCTTAAGTCCTGTCCACACTGAGATGCTGAAGAGCTCATGCCCACCTGCTGTTGTCTCCTGACACTTATCGAAAGACCAGCGAAACTCCACCGCCTGTCCTCTCTCTTTGATCTGCTCTTCAATCTCCCGCACCTTGACACGAACCTGAGAAACATCCCACTGCTTTAGATGAAGTGCTGTGATCAGAGGAAGTGGCAGTAGATCAGATGGTGTAAAATCAAGAAGTCAAACCTGCTGGTTAAAGCTGCTGTTGCCCCCAGGCATGGGCAGGTTCGAGGGGGCGATCGGCAAGAGGTCTAATGGCGAGCCGGTCTTATTACGGCTATCTGTCAGAGAGTAGTGCCAGACCAGAGCGCTGGGACAACACAACACGATACTCTACCGAGGGACAAACAGAATAAAACCAGTGTCAAGAGAAACTCAATGACAGGGATCAGAGAAATGCAGCGGGAATAACTAGATAACTATGAAAATTATCACAGTTAATGTAACTCTCTGCAAATCCACGCTCTGACACTAGGTGGCGCTTATGGAACAGAAGATTTACAACTGCTTTCCGTAACCTCCGTGAACGAATCAGCATTGTGATTAACAACATTACTTTATTAGTTATTACATGGAGTGAAGACGAACACAAAATGCCCTTGAATCTTTTCTGAAGACAGAGCCTTCAGAGATACAGTCATATAATTCATATTCATATATTTGTGTAATTCCCTTAGCACTCTTTTAAAACCTCCCGGCTTTTCCGACAGGTTTTCACACAAAACGAATGCACTACTTTGCATGCAGTGCGCACATGAGAATGTTACTGAAAACTGTACTTTATGCTGGACAGTATTTATTTATCCTCAGTTCGCGGTAATCGAATACAGTTTTAATGATAATTAAAATATGAAACGGTAATACTAACCATGGGGAATTTAATCATGAATAAACGATCTGTAATCGTTCCATCCCTAATGTATGCCGATAATTTATAGAGTATTCTACCGATTATTCCATTGAATAATTGAGTAATTGGATAGAAGTAATTTTTTTTTATTAAAGAGCAATACTAAATATACAAGATAAACCTAAAACTAAGGCATGTTACTAATAAGTGCAGTTACTAATACCATTTCATGTTCATTTCTTGTTTATTTTTCTTTTGTTTATTGTTTTTTACAGATTTGACAGTAAAACACTAAGCCTGAGTTAATATGGGTTAATATTAACTTCTTGTTTATTGAACTGTTGCATAAAAGCAGTATCACATTTGTAATCATGCTGATTTTAGAGGTGAAAACTGGCAGTCTTTGTGTTATATTGACAAAATTTCTTTCTGTGGTATATTTATGCGTAGCTGTATGAGAAGTGTGTCTGTGTGTGTCTCAGAGAGAGAATGAGACAATCAAAATGAACAATTGGGACTAGCCACCATACTGATTTATGGTCGTAAATATGCCCAGGGCTTATTTAGTCTATGGTCCAGCGTTTACCAGGTTGTGCATCAGTAATAATGGTCAGTGGGGAAACACGGTTTTCCGTGTGTAGTTACAGTTAATGGACTAAATGAAAGCTAGAGGCAAATGATTTTTTGTATTCGAGTAACTCGAGGTATTCGAGGAATCGTTTCAGCCCTAGTATGCCATTACCTGCAGCATGCAGCTGAGTCCAAACACCACGGGCCTGTGCTGGGCGCAGATGTAGAAGTCTGTGAAGGGGGTTTGGGGCTGGTTGCCCCCTGCAGGCTGGGAGGTTGGGGTGGGGGGCAGAGCATTCCCCTGCTGTGCTGAAATGCCGTGGGCCGGGTGTCCGCCTGGACCTGGTCCGAGACTGCCATCGCTCAGCAGCAAATTGAGCCGGCGTGTGCAGAAATACGCCAGCCGTCTAGATAAGTAGGCTGACTGCACAAACTCTCCCGAGTACTGAAAAAAATTAAGACAGGGGTCAAAATTATCACAATCCATTCTGAAAATTACCATGTCGAGACAGATTCAATTCTTTACGGGTTCTCTGCCCTGATTTTGGGAGACAATCTGCAGAAATCTCTGGTAAAACTGTGTTAAACTAAGTTGGAAGTATTATACTTTTATTGATCATGTTCGTTTGGGTAAAAATGAGTCGCACTGGGTGGAATTGATATTTTTAATACTTCTCGAGTTACAGGCACGCAAACTTTGGAAAAAGAATATTTATGGCTCTCGGACAGCAATGCAAATATTTTAAGAGAGAAACAAGGCATACAGGTGCATCTCAAATTAGAATGTCGTGGAAAAGTTCATTTATTGCAGTAATTCAATTCAAATTGTGAAACTCGTGTATTAAATAAATTCAGTGCACACAGACTGAAATAGTTTAAGTCTTTGGTTCTTTTAATTGTGATGATTTTGGCTCACATTTAACAAAAACCCACCAATTCACCAATCTCAACAAATTAGAATATATTTTTATACCAATAGATTATTTGTTCTTCAGAAATTCTTCTTTAAAAGAAAAAAGTATCAGCTAAATGCAAAGTGAAACCACATTTGGTTTCTGGCCACTGAAAATGTGAACAATTTTACATTTTACTCCTGGAGTCATACTTAGAGCCCAGTATCTCTGGAACTGAACCACACAGGGCCTTAAAAATCAAGACACCAAAAGGAAAGTTTGTTCAGGCCCTAAATCTAAAAGGGTATTAAGATATCTTTGATAGAGGTCTTTTAGGCACGCACACTTTGGAGAAAAAAAAACTTGTAGTCATTTTTCTCCATTTTTGAAGTGTCACTATTGGCATATAATGAAGATAGCAACAAAGAATACTAAAGTCAACAGATTCTGACTGTGTTAAAATAATGATGCTGCAAAGTCATTTTTACCATGCTGTAATGTGGCTCTGAATCTCAGGTGAAAATTGCCATTTTGACTCCTTACTAGGGATGTCAACGATTAATCGACGATCGATTAATTGTCGATAAGAGATGCAATCGATTAAGGCTGTCGATGGTCGGTTAACCGCTTTAATGTTGGGCTGCATGCGGCTCATGCGCAAAACACGTGCGAGCGCTGTGAGTGACGGACGGTGACTGTAGCAGTAAAAACATCATCATTCATTCACCAATGTACAAATTAAGCTTTTAACGTGATTTAAACTTTAAAAGTAGCCTACATTAAAATAGAAATAACATAAAAGTTCTTCAACATAAAAAGCATATCATGCGCTTTGCAGGGCTGCGGGACACAGGACAGAAAGGCTATCCTATTACTTGTTAATTCGTTCCTACGACTTATTAATTTGTGGCAATTGTCCATGTTTCATAAATTTTTGTTCCCTAAATAACCCATGATTTAACTAAATAAGGGAACAAACTAATAAATCGAACGAATTCCTAATTCATGAAATCTTTCATTTCCCTTCCCATGTTTACCACAGTAAGAGATGCGAAAACAGTGATTAAAAGTGAAAGATAATAAAATAAACCTGCGAAATTAGAGGACTGTGAAGATTTAGGAAAAGAAACAATGCCTGTATGTTATTGAATTTCTGGAAATTAGTGACTAACCGGCAAACCCGAACAAAGCCGCGTAAATGAAGGCTATGGGCTCGAGCGCATGCAGAGCATGGTCACGATCTAACATTTTCCTATTATTCCTCTAATAAACAAAGCTTTTATACCACACTTGTCATAATCAGAGCTTATAATTTGTAAATACATAATTGCTGGATTCAAAACAGCGATTAAAAGGCGCTGTGACCGACAATGGCGTTTTCCCGGAGCATTCAGTGATGTCACTAAACGGTGACGCCATCGCTCACAAGTTTCTGCATGGACCCAACTAGTGCACAGGTTCTCAAGCCCTGGGACAAAATATGATGCTTTAAGGAAAATGTATAGCCTATATGAGTAATAGGCCCAACATAAAAATATTTTTTTTTAAATATGCGAAATAAATCCGACTTAAATAATTAAGATAACATCCATAAGTTCACGGAAAAAAAAGGAACGGCACCATAAGTTCAAAAAAGGATGGCAACGCATTCTGTTTGTTTGCTTTATTTTACAAGAGCACAAATCTTCTGTTTTTATTGTGTGCGCACAAATGAAAGTAAACACTTTTGCGGAAAAGGTTGTTTTTTTTTTTTTTTTTTTTTTTTAAAGTCTCAGGCTGTTTCGATCGCGCCGGAGCCTGCTGCACACGTATATTCTAGCGATTCAAAACTTACATCGCAGTCTGTTCATTATCAAAATAAAATAGTCAATTAAACATTTAAAAGGTTACACTGGTCAGTTTTAAATTAGACCTTATACCGGTTCACTCTGCTGTTATGCCAAGGACGTTTTTGCTCATATGAAGAGGATGATCTTTTCCGTCTATATGCGAATGCGTACAAGCCTAGTTAACATTATAAATAATAGTTTAATATTCAAATACATTGCGAATATGGAAACATTTGGATTTGTGCCCGTATGAGACATGAGCAATAACCTCCAAATTAATCTAGCCAAAGCCGCGCTCGCACATCCTCAAAAACAAACATGCACTGTCACTATCTAATGCACTGTATGCCAGATTTTTAAAAACAAATAGGCCTCCGGAATGCAAAAAATTAAAAATCTGACATTTTATAGGACAGAATCCAGCAGGATCAAATTAATGTATGTGAGCAACAGTGTTTTGCTGCAGCAGTGCCGATGTAGTTCACTTAATGTGCAGCGCAGTCACACGCGCGCCACAGTTCCGTTTGGGATAATTTTATTTTAAATACCATAATGTCAGTTGAAAACATTGCAATTGTGTTTTAAAATACAACAACGAGTCGCACCACAAAATCATTTAAAGAGGCGCGTTCAGCGGTCTCCCGTGCGGGATAGGAAGCAGTCACACAAACTAAAATTACCTCAAAAGTATGGCGCGCTCTCTCTTATTTTGAGTATTTTATCAAATGATCTTAATCACATCTATTCATTTTACAATCCTGCTTCTAGCATTTTATTCAGGACTAAATCCCTTTTATCATTCAAGTGAGAAAGCGTTGTGTGTGTGTGTGTGCACGTGTGTGTGTCGGGTGGGCGAGTCGGTGGGGGGGGGGGTGACTGCGTGCATGCCAATAGAGCATTTTTTGCAGCATTATGGTTAACGATTAATCGATTAATTGATCGTTAATTAAATGACGGATCGATCATGGAAATAATCGAAATTTGACATCCCTACTCCTTACTACATAAATATATATCCAAGACATTTAATAATTTGCCTCTTTTCTTCATTTATGTTTTACTTTAACTAGATTTTTTTTTTTTTTAACAAACTCAAAAATTTAAGCCGGGGGACCCCTGGTTGAGTTGACACGGAATTACTCAAACATTAAATGAAATAAAATTTATACATTTATTAATAATTAATTATCAATTTAATTTATTGCAATTTCAGCTAGTTGCCAAGGCAATATTTCTCATAATCAAGTACTAAAATAACTAAAGAAATTAAAATGAAAAACTAAAACTTAAGCTACATAAAAAAAAAATACTGAAAACAGAAAATAAAAATAATAATAATAATAATTCACAATAGAATTAATAAACTAGCATACCAATAATATTAAAATATCAGTCCAATAAACAATTTTGCAATGTGTAAATTTAACTGAAATATGTAATTAATTGAAAGACAAAGGGCCAGGGAGTGTGCAGACGTGCTGGGGTCATGCTGCGTTAACTGACCTGTAACAGGAGCGGCAGCAGGAATCGCAGAAGCTCGTCTTCTCCAGGTCTGATCTTCTCAAAACACTCCAGCACCCAGGTGAGGAACTCGTGTCTGTCTAACATGCCATCCTGCCACACACGTACACATGCGCACAATAAACAATCACATCAACATACACAAAAACACTCTTCTTTTGATAAACGACTTATAGGGATACTCCACCCCAAAATGAAAATTTTGTCATTAATCACTTACCCCCATGTCGTTCCAAACCCGTAAAAGCTCTGTTTGTCTTCAGAACACAATTTAAGATATTTTTGATGAAAACCTGGAGGCCTGTGACTGTCTCATAGACTGCTAATTAAATAACAGTGTCAAGGTCCAGAAAAGGTATGGAAGTTGTAGTCAGAATACTCCATTTGCCATCAGACGTGCAATCTGGGTTATATGAAGCGACGGGAACACTTTTTGTAAGCAAACATAAACAAAAATAATGACTTTATCTCAACAATTCCTTTGTCAACAGTCTGCCTCTGTGTCTCTCCATATATGACGTATGCTCTTCTGTATCATCCGCAAAACCACAAAAAAACGATGCGCTGGTACGTGTATTTAGCTTTGATTTGAAAGAAAACAGTGCATCCATGTGGCGCGGATGATACAGAAGAGCATACAGTGATATGGAGAGACACAGAGGAGACTGTTGACAAAGGAATTGTTGAATAAAGTCATTATTTTGTTTTCTTCGCTTACAAAAACTGTTCCCGTCGCTTCATATAACCCAGATTGCACGTCTGATGGCAGATGCAGTATTCCGACGACGACTTTCATACCTTTTATGGACCATGACACTGTTATTTACTTGACAGTCTATGGGACAGTCACAGGCCTCCCGGTTTTCATCCAAAATATCTTAAATTGTGTTCTGAAGACAAACTGAGCTTTTACGGGTTTGGAACGACATGAGGGAAAGTGATTAATGACAATTTTCATTTTGGGGTGGAGTATCCCTTTAAAACATGGTAACAGTGGGCAGTATGACACATCTTTAATGTGGCATGACAAGTGATTGTATCAAATTCGAAGATAGGCAAAAATATATTAAAAACATCTTATGATAAAAATATAATTTTCTCTGGCTCACTTAAATCCTTTTGTAAGACTTGGGATCCCTATATTAAAGGCCTACCTTTTGCACCTGTATCTGGCATGTAAACATGTAATATTCGTCATCTGTTTTTTTGCTATTTATTAGTTCATTACATCTATTTTGTTCCACTTGTTTTTCCTTATTTATTGCTTTTCTGTCCATCTGAGTTAATATGAATGAGGGGATTGTGGAAGGGATTAATAATGGACAATATCTGTTACCTTGTTATCGTTATTTCAATCTGTACTGTCACAAGAACCACCAATAAAAAGATTTGAAGTAAAAATATCTTCACTTGTGTTTCAAAGATAGCTATGGGTTTGGAATGACGAGGATGTATAAATGATGATTTTTTCTTTTTTTGGTGAACCACCCCTTGTGATCTTTGTCTGACATATTTCCATTTTTCTTTGTTGCACTCTGACAGCCCTCTGCATCACATGAAGACAGCTGCACTGCATCTGTAAATAAAGCCGGGCCCCACCCACCTGAAACATGAACATGGCCAGCTTCTCGTTGTACTCCCACTGTTTCATGGCGGTTTCCACCTCAGCAGGAGGAGCAGGCAGCGGAGACCCGCAGCCCTGGCCAGGAGACTGTCTGTAAAACTCTGCCACCTTCTGCAGCTGCTCCCACAGGTATTTAGTAATGATCTGAGTCCATTCTGCAGAAGCCAGATAAAGCCAGTGAGGCATTGCAGCACAAAGCCCAACAATCTTCATTCCCAGATTAAACCGGGACGGCGCTGCATGTTCGATAGAGCCAAAGTATTATACGATCATACAGAGCGATGCACAATTACCACACTAACCTATGCAAGGGTCAATGACGTGCCTCTTCTTCACCTTGGTTTCAGTTATAGCAGCGTGATACGCACACGTCATTTTAATCATCCAAGCAGATCGCATCACCGGCACACAGTACTTAGCAAGGTAGCCAAACACTTCCTCTTTCTTGCTGAAGATGGGAACCTAGTGCGCACACACAGCAATTAGTCACAAAAACCCAAGCTTTAATACCAAATTGTGAAATGTAGCAACGCTTAGACGTTTGCTGTTAACAGCATGTTCTGGATCTGCACAAGCGCTCTGTTCAGAGTTTATAAACCGCAGCATGGCAAAAGCGAACCTTTTTAGCGAGCTGTGTTAAGGGTTTGGTGCCGGCCAAGTCTGTGAACCAGTTATTAATGGAGCTCTGCGACCGCGCCGTGACGAGCCAGAAGTTGTCCTTCTGATTGACCTGCGGCTTCCTCTTGCCAGTGTCTGGAAAGGTGTTGCAGCGTAGCTTCTCCGCGATGATGCTGCTGAAGTTTGAGCTGATCTGAAAAGCAGAAGGTAACAGGGACGCCGAGTGTAAACGAACGAGGTCGGCGGGTCGGTTGGGGTTTTAACACCACGCCAGCGTCCTTGGTTATTTTCATAGCGAGTACAAAGTTGAAATACTATAAAAAGGCAATTTGTCAGGTTTTTTATATTTCAGATTAAGATTAAAAATGGATTCAGGGTTGCCTTCGCTTTCAAGATCTTCATTTGATATTAAGCACTTGTGTTTTACTTAGTTTCTTTTATATGCATTTGTGAGCCTGGAGCACAAAAGCAGTCTTAAGTCTCTGGGGTTTATTTGTAGCGACAGCCAAAAATACATTGCATGGGTCAAAATTATAGATTTATCTTTTATGTCAAAAATCATTAGGATATTAAGTAAAGATCATGTTCCATGAAGATATTAAGTAAATTTCCTACCATAAATATATCAAAACTTAAAACTTAATTAAATGCATTGCAAAGAACTTAATTTGGACAACTTTACTTGCTTTTTACCCTCATGACTGATTTTGTGGTCCAGGGTCACATTTATGCATCCATTCATTATCATATAATCATTTTAATGTTCCATTTAATCAAATTAAGTCTGAGCACTGAAACGTGCACAGATGAGATTATTTAATAAACTCTGCCAATTTTATTTTTTTACCATCATTACATTATCTCCTGCTTTTGCTCTTCTCCGGCTTTACTCCGTAGACTTCTCAGCCGACTGGAGATTAATACAGTTTTGGGAACCAGACAACTCAAAAACAAAAAATCTGAGGGAGTTGTGAAACATTTTTTTTAATATCTGTGATATTGAATATCTGTAAGGGTCCATTCGTTCGTTCCTTGGGATACCACGATGACTAGAGACCCAACAAAAATAGACAAAGTTCTGTGTTTCCGACAATTTGACTGATAAAATGCATGTATGCAGATAACCTCCGCACTGATAATCTTACCTTCGAAGAGTTGAAATTGACATTTTTAGCGCTGCCATGCTCATCGCCTGAAACAGCTGGCTGGTTGTTAAATCCTTGCTTGACATTCAATGCCGTCAAATCATCCTAAACACGAGAGAGTGATAGTTTCAGTTATTACGTGCCTCATGCATGCATGCATATCCCATTCTCACTTCATTGTGCCGGAGGGCTACTCGAACGCCCGAGACTTAAATCACTCATTCATCCTAATGAACTCTCAAAATGCATCAAGACGACAACCGCTGAACTCAGAAAGAAAAATCTGCAGGAGCAATTATAAGACATCACATGCAATGCTAAAAGAATACAATTTATGATGCACTCTATAAAAAGAAACAGATATGATTTACTTGCATATGTATTTTCTGTTGCTTACAACTGAGACTGTGTTTAGCTAAACAGCACCTAATAGCATTTTAGGCTTCACATGCACGTACATAATTTTTTTTTTTTTATCTGTGCATGAATAGATCATTACGAACCCATGATAGTCAGAAATGTTGCTTGCTAGCTTTTAAAACGCGTTCATGAGAAACACATCAATTCAAAATGAGTTGTAAACAAACATATATCGTTACACATACAGACAGCATTACAGTACTAACAACCTATTTGGGATTGTTTACATCTTAAGTATTTATTTTCACGTAATATAGCTTTATTTATTTCTTGAAATACATAAAATAATGATTAGTAACGGTTGTGGGTTTCATGTGTGGCCCTTTTAAACGGCTTTAAAATAAAACGCACGGTAAACACAGATTCTCAAATCATTTTTAAAGCTGGGTTTCACTAATAAAACGACCTTTTTCACTCTCTAACCATCTGAAAATAACAACTACAGGTGAAGACCGAAATCATTTGAGGCAAAAATGTTGTTTTTCTGTCCGGCTAATCGAGCCGTTGGTTTCATTGTTATTGGCCGTTAGCAGACGGCGGGGCCTGATCTCAACAGCCCTGAAAACACACTTTAATCTGCTATTTAAATATAAATGTCGCTACAGAGGATGAGAGAAAGTCTTCTAACCTCCTTTTGCTTCGGGTCCTGCGGATAGACGTCGGGAGGACCGAGTCTGGGCCGTTTGAGAGGCCTGTGTTCGTAGCTCAGAATGCCGAAGGCAGCCATCATCCCCGCGGCATGTCAGCCGGTGTGTAGCCGATCCTGAGCGCTGCTTCTGCGGCTAGAGCTCCGCTGCTTCACCCGCTGCTTCCGCTCCGACGAGAATGATGGGTAAACACGAGACAACATAAAAGTCCCTCCAAGTACAACAAACAGAGCTTCTTTGATTTTTTTTTTATTGCAATTTTTAACAACCAACATAAAAGTGCAATGACATAAATTACATGAAGAAAAAAAAAAAAAAAATTTATATATATACATATATAATATAAATAAATAATATAAAAAACAGATACAATTAAAACATAATAAAAATATACATACATACATATATAATAAAAACAGATACAATTAAAACATAATAAAATATGAAAAGTAATAAGAAATGCACATGTCCATAACAAGTACAAATAGTTACACATTATTTAAATATTATATTTAAGGTTTCAAAATATTTTTTTGCTTTGTTATTTCTTGTTCATTTTCATTTCTATTTTAAAATGAGTAAAATTAGTTTTACAAAAAAAATAAAAAAATAAAAAAATAAATAATAATAAATAAAAAAAATCACAACAAATTCATTTTGTGTAAATACAACCAAAAAATAAATGGACAATACCACACTTCAAGTCAATGTATTTACAAAACTATGCAATTAAGGATAAATACCATGAACAATCTTAAATGATACCTAAAATTATTTGTGATACAAAAATGTCTAGCGATCTTAAAGGTCTCTTTCCAGTTGGCATCTTGAAATTGTGATCTAAAAAAAAAAAAAAAAAAAACAATGCTAAAGGAACACTGGAAATTAGGCATTTTTACTTGTTATATCAGAAGGTCCCACAGCGCCATTGTGGTTTATTTGCTTTGTTTTGTTTTTGATGAATGATCATATTAGCAAATGAAAAATGCATATCCAAAAGTTTACTGTTCAGGATGATAAAAGTCCTAAGTGAGTGCCATGGATGAGTAATATTTCATACATAATGTTTATATAACGTTTGTCTTTATATAACGTATGCCATGTTAAAAAAACGTCCAGACAGGCATAATTATAAACCACTTGAAAATTATCTCTGACAAAAGCTATTAAAACACACGTTATATTGTAACCTTCCATAAACAATTTATACTGTACAAACTGTATATTATATCCCCTTAACCCTTACAGAATACATTTATTGTATTTTTACATTTTCAATAAATACATAAATAAATAAAATACTATGATTTATGAATTGTTTCTCCAAAAAGTGTCTCCAAAAGGTCAATTTAAAAAAAAAAAAATTTTGTACCACACACACACAAAACCGTTAAATGTATAAATATAATCTTTATTCGATAAAGCTTTTTTTTAATAACAATCATAAACAAGTGTTCACGAAACAACCACAAAACTATAATCTCTGAATCATAAAGAACAAGACGACTCTTAAAGATTAGAGTATCTAAGTTTGTGAACCGATTTCTCGTCATCTTGATATTTCCAAGATAGATATCCAAACATATACTGCACGGTATATCATATATATTTATATATATATATAGACCTAAATCCTTGCATAATTCAGGTACCTAAATGTGCAATTTTCATCTTGAAAAACAAAAACAACCAAGTCCTCCATCTGTGAAGAGATCACAAAGTGTAGTCTTGATATGAAGTAGTACAGGCACTCCTCAAGAATGAATGAGATATTAAGCATTAATAACTTCCCAGCCTCCACGTGTGCATGAAACATAAATTAAAGTCTCTTTAGATTTCACGAATCATCTGAGAATGTAATAAACCCAGCATGATGAAAAACATCACAACAGATGCGATATAAGATTACACCGAAATATGCACTTAGAATACAAATAAGAGCAGCAGTGTCTCGTTGAATTATTGCAAGAACTCACATTGCACATTTGTGTCACTAAAACACTATTTGCACGATGCTTTTGACAGATATCTGCCAAATATGTAACAGCCGAGGCACAGAACTTACACGGTATGAGTAACAACGAAAGCACTAGGAAATGAAACAGAATAACTCTAATAAAAATAAAAGGTTTTGTGCTGATGTCTGGAATGATTGATACGTGTGACGGATCTGAATGTCATCTTTGATTGGATTCATATAAATGCCTGAAAATGGCAGATAAAAATAAGGCAAATCAACCGGTTACCTCACGGTCGATACATATCTTGCATACTTTTATAAAGTAAAATAAAAATGCTGAACGACAGGAAAACAAACACATTATCAGTGTGCAAAATTTACTTCGAACACAGGCAGAAGGGAGAAACACACTCCATCAACACTTCAGCAGGCCAGGAACACAAATAAAGTGCCATCAACATCTCTTCTTCATGACATCATACACTATATAGTCTCTCTGTGTGCTTACTATAACAATTAAAGTACTACAAACAAACTGACAATCTCAGTTTGAGCAGCTTCTAGGATTTCGATCTGCTCTCCAGAGGCTCGGTGTCTTCAGTGTCTGCTATCTTCTGAGGGGTGACTACGTGTTTCTTCTGCTGCCTCCATCATGGCACGAAAACGTGAGTTTTCATCGGCCAGCAGGTTTGAAGGGGTGTCAAACTCCAAAATCTGTTTCAAAAACAACAAGACATGACTTTGACTTACTGTATATAATCCATAGTGTATATATGTGACCCTGGAGCACAAAAGCAGTCTTAAGTCTCTGGGGTATATTTGTAGCAATAGACAACAATGCATTGTACGGGTCAAAATTATATGGCAAAAATCATTAGGATATTAAGTAAAGATCATGTTCCATGAAGATATTTTGTAAATTTCCTACTGTAAATATATCAAAACTCAATTTTTGATTAGTAATATGCATTGCTAAGAACTTCATTTGGACAACTTTAAAGGTGATTTCCTCAATATTTAGATTTTTTTGCAGATTTTCAAATAGTTGTATCTCAGACAAATACTGTATATCAGTAAATTTTGAAAAATTGACACTTAAGACTGGTTTTGTGGTCCAGGGTCACATATAGGCAGTGTTTGACACAAAATATCAAACAAAGTCCAATCAGTCTAAGCAAATGATTTTGCACGATTTTATAATACTCACTTTTCTGTTCTGAGTCAGTTATTCTACACATAAATCGAATGCATCAGATCGATGTACTAACACTTTGAAAACATGACACTGTTGCAGCTGCATGTGTTAATGTTAGTTTGACAGCTCTCTCTCTCTCTATGTATATGCACTACAGATATAGAATTATCTCTTAATCTAATTTGACATTTAACTAATTCATTACGCTCTGTTTGATTTTTACAGTCTGCACCTTTGGGTCTGATTATCACATTAACTATGAACATGAACAATGCAAATTCTTCAAATACATTAACTTGTTTTGTACATTATATTATTACTTTTATTGTTTAAAAACTAACAAATTTGTGTTTTGTGGATGTTTTCCCCATAAAATGTATACTTGAGCTGTTTCTTATAAATGCCACTTGGTTTAATGTTTTATTGTCTATGCATTTAAACACTTAACATGCAATATTGACAAAAACGATCTCAATACTTTTAGGGAAATTTAATCATATGTGACCCTGGAGCACAAACACAGTCTTAAGTCTCTGGGGTTTATTTTTTAGGCCTGTTGTGACTCCCAAAATCTTTCATATTCATTTGTGACCCTGGAGCACAAACACAGTTTTAAGTCGCTGGGGTATATTTATAGCAATAACCAAAAATACATTGTATGGGTCAAAATTATCCATTTTTCTTTCATGCCAAAAATCATTAGGATATTAAGTAAAGATCATGTTCCATGAAGATATTTTGTAAATTTCCTACTGTAAATATATCAAAACTCAATTTTTGATTAGTAATATGCATTGCTTAGAATTCATTTGGACAACTTTAAAGGTGAATTTTTTCAGTATTTAGATTATTATTTTTATTTTTTTGGCACCCTCAGATTCCAGATATTCAAATAGTTGTATCTCAGCAAAAAAAAAAAAAAAAAAATATTATATCATATATAAAAAAGCTTATTTCTTCAGCTTTCAGATGATGTATACATCTCAGTTTTGAAAAATTGACACTTAAGACACTTAAGGTTTTGTGGTCCAGGGTCACATATTATGTGTGATTTTTAGTTCACAGCAGTGACCGAAATAACATGTTCATTAAGGTGTGATATTTGCCAACTTTAATTGATTTCTAGGGACATTTTCACATTTTTCACAGGTGTGTTTGTTTGTTTTTCAGAGTGAGTGATACTTGTCAGCTTTCGCACTGTTAAAACAACAATGCTATGAGCGGACACATATCGCTCACCCCTGCTGTGTGTAAACCATCACTGTATCAGTGTCATTAAAACAGCAGCAGATAAAGCAGGACACCCACCTGCCCCTGGTCCAGGACCATGATCCTGTCACAGTTGAGCACAGTGTTGAGGCGATGGGCGATCACTAGAGAGGTGCAGCCACTGAACGAGGTGCGAATCGTGTCCTGTATGAGGCGGTCTGTCTCTGTGTCTATAGCAGCTGTAGCCTCGTCTAACAGCAGGATCTGAAACACACACAGCACATGAATCACAATACAATGGCCGGTTGTTGTTTTCTTTTTGTACGTTTTAAATTAAGTTTTTTCCCCCTGTGTTGACATGTCTAATTGACACTGTGGCAGGACACATCGAATGGCTTGTCTCGTCATCTTTAGAATAGCCAATAGTCACAAAACATGAAACATTTTGATCGAATAAATACAAAAATGGTTAAACTGTAACATTGTGTAAATCAGTGGTTCTCAACCAGGGGACCTCAGCAAACTTTTTAGAGGATCTTACAATGACAAAACAAGTATTAAAATAAGCTGAAACAACTAAAAATAAGATATTTCTTAATTCAAACCCTCAACAACTGTTTGCTTGAAGAACCAGGATTCTCACTGTCCTGGAAAACCTGACAATATTAGACAGTCTCATTTTAAAAGTGATTTCTACTTACTTACTTTCTAAATAAATAAATAAATAAAACTTTAAAATCCGTAGGATTGTTACACATTTTTCTAGTCATGCCATGCTCTAAAACAGAGTAGAAACTGTGAGTAAAAATATTTGTAATATTTTTAAATCACAGATTAAATGTTAGAGTCATGTAAATTCATTGGCTAAAAAGAGCGGGATCCTTGAAAAATATTCAGCTTCTAAATCTTTTGGAATCCTGCAAATGTAATTATTTTAATTTTAAATAAAATCATTTTAATGACTTATTTATTATTTATACAGAGACTAGGAGTGCCCATAGTTGATAAAACACACCTAGGAGTGCTGGCCTTTTGATATTTTTTTTGCAAAATATAAGGCCTTGGAGTCAAAACACAGAGAACCACTTTTTCCCTGAAGAGGAATTATATACAATATCTATGTGTCACTGACATAATTCATGTATTCTATTGTAAACTGTGCTGTACAGAACGTTACATCATGTCCCATTCTCAAATCATCGAACATATTGTGCACAGCTTCCCATGTTTACAAAAAAACAACAACAAAAAGACCGGAATGTGATGATTCACTGTCTGCCATGTGGTGGCAATGTTTCACCACTTTACAACAGATTCACCAGTGCATCTCAACAGCAGGGGGATTACAATGATGAATGCAAATCATACACTCCATCTAACCATACTAGCAAATATAGTCAAATGGATCGAAAACCTTTCATCAAAGTTGTCCTAAAACCTAAATGCGCTCTTGTCTTAGGATGAACTTTTTTGATCCACTTCAGATTTTGCCTACTGTAGTTCCTGGCCACAATATAGTTCCTGGTAGTATTAATATGTTTCAAGATTCAATTTTAAGGATCGGTTTGCTTACTTCTGTAAGAACGATGGGTTGTTTCTTATTTAAATCTGTACGAGAGAGCGTATCTGATCTGCACAGTTACCTTGCTGTGTCTGAGAAGAGCTCTGGCCACACACAGCAGCTGTCTCTCTCCCACTGAGAAGTTCTCTCCGTTATCCGTCACCTCTGAATGCAGTGAATTAGGCAGCTGGCTTACCTGGAAATAAATCAACATGTGACTAATGCACAGCTACTCCAAAGCCAATACGAAGTCAGACTTTGGAAAATCAAACCAAAACCTTCTGCTATTACTCACCATGTCCTTAATGTGCGTTTTCTCCAGAGCTTCCCAGATCTGTGCATCTGTATATTGATCCCAAGGATCCAGATTTGATCTGTTAGTGATATAAGCAACTTAGTCAACATAATCTGACCCTAGTCTTACTGCGCATGATTCATCAAGTGGATGTTATTCTGGAGGAAAATAAAAAACATTCATCAAAATGCAATAACTTGCTCAACTTTTGAAATGAAACTGCTGTTTAAAAGTTTGGGATTAGTACGATTTTTAATGTTTTTTTTTTTTTTTAAAGAAGTCTCTTCTGCTAACCGAGGTTGCATTTATTTGATCAAATATACAGAAACAAACTGTAATACTGTGAAATATTATTACAATTTAAAAGAAGTGTTTTCTGTTTGAATATAATGTAAAATGAAATTTATTTCTGTGATCAAAGTTGAATTTGATCAGCATCATTTCTCCAGTCTTCAGCGTCACATGATCCTTCAGAAATCTTTTTTGGAACCTGTGATACTTTTTTCAGGATTCCTTGTTAAATAAAAAGTAAAAAAGAACAGCATTTATTCAAAATAGAAATCGTTTCTAACAATATATCCCTTTACTATCACTATTAAAAGTATCACAGGTTCCAAAAAAAAATTTAAGCAGCGAAAACTGTTTTAAAAAAGGAATAAATTATATTTTAAAGATGATTTCTGAAGGATCATGTTGACACTGAAGAGTGGAGAAATGATGCTGAAAATTCAGCTTTGAGAAAACAGCAATAAATCATAATCAAAAGTACTATATTTAAACAGAAAACCGTTCTTTTAAATTGTAACAATATTTCACAATATTACAGTTTATATAATGCCCACTTTTCTCAATCCAATCAATCCTAGTTGGATAAAATGTCTAGTCCTACTTTTTTTTTTCTTGTTGAATATCCTGTTTCACATTGAAGTACTGTATGTGACATTGTGTAAGTGACATGGGTTGCATCATTTTGACTTCATGACTTCAGGAACAATAGCGCACGGCTAGTCTTGGTAAAGTGACGTGGACCGTACCTGACAGTACCAATGAAAAGAACCGGCTCTTGGGGGATGACTGACAACTTGCTCCTCAAGTCCTCCAGACCAATGTGAGCGATGTTGACACCATCGATGATGATTGATCCCCGGCTGAGCTCCGCTAGTCTGAAGAGTGTGACGCCCAGTGAAGATTTCCCTGAAGAAACAACCCACCTGTGTCACAAACTATATCCTCCACCAGTAATATGACCAGCAGTAGAGACGAACATCTGAGAGGATAAAAAAAGCCAAGTAGACCTGCGTACCTGAACCCGTTCTGCCAACTATCCCTACAGTCTCCTCTGGAAGCACACTAAAGGAGAGATTCTTCAAAACCAGAGGAAGGTCATCCCGATATCGCATTTCCACATTCTGGAAGGTGATTCGTCCTTCTTCCGGCCAGCTGGAAGCAGGAGCGGAGGAGCCGCAGATCTGTCGAGGACCTTCGCTTTCCAGGTTCTGAGTGAATAATGATTATCTGCATTATTTTTCATGTAGATGCAGGTGTGGCTATTAGTAACCTGAATGTGTGAGGCTTCTGGTGTCATTCACTTCCAGTTATTTTAGCTGTACAAAATAGTCAAAATAGTCTTCCCTATATCAAGTTCAAGTCCATTTTATTTGTATAGCACATTTACAACAGCCACCAGGCTGACCAAAGTGCTTTACAGAAGAGCAAGATTACACCAACTACACAGAAAACAGGACTAAAATCAAAGCCTGGTCACAGGATCGCAGGCTTCTAGATGGAGTGTAGAGATGAACAAGTCAGAGAGGTAGACAGGAGCTAGGTTATGTAGGGATTTATATACAAAGAGTCTATTCTCTGACAAACCGGCAACCAGAGTAGAGATCTAAGAATTGGAGTGATGTGTTCATGTTTACGACACTTTAAAAGAAGTCTGGCCGTAGCGTTTTGGACAAGCTGAAGACGCACAATTTGAGACTTAGATGTACCGCAATATAAAGAATTGTAGTAATGCGTAACAAATGCATGGACAGCCATTTCTAATTTTAGACCATAAACGAAAGTGATAGAAACTGGATCCAATAACAGAAGAGATATGTTTATCAATTTTTAAATGCTGGTCAACAAGAATGATCAGCCGTGAGGATCTAAAAACGAATAAACTTTCTAACTCAGGGCTTATACACTGAGGTTCTCATTTGGACCAAAAAAAACAAGAGGAAGAAATTTTGGGCTAGCCATGATATAACCTCCTCTAAACATTGCAGAAGAGAAGTAATCGCAGTGGAATTGTTTCTTTTGATTGGTATATAGATTTGAGTATCATGTGCATAAAAATGAAAAGATACACCATGTTTTCTTAGAATAGAGCCCAGAGGTAGCGTGTTAAGAGAAAACAGAGAGGGAGCTAAAATAGAGCCTTGTGGAACACCACAGGTTAGAGGTGCAGGGGAAGATGTAAAATTACCCAGCTTCACTAAAAACTTTCTGTCAGACAGGTGTGACCAAAACCATTTCAGAACGTTTGTTTTTAGACCTATCCAAGACTCTTATCTGAATAATAATGAGAAGTGGCCAATAAATCTAAAAGAATAAGAACTACAAGAATAAGAATAAGAACTATAGTCTCTGGAATCAGTAGAGAGGTAAATATCATTTAACACTCTCAAAAGGGCAGACTCAGTGCTGTGAGCAAACTTAAAACCAGATTGAAAAACCTCATAAATACAATTATTTGTCAGAAAACGCTGAAGTTGATTCTGCACAATTTTCTCCAAAACTTTTGAAATGAAAGGTAAGACAGAAATTGGCCAAAATGTTCGTTTTATCAAAATCCTTACGAATAAAATCTTTGTAAATAATGCATAGCTGCCAGTACACATCAAGCTTTTCTTGTGATTTGTCATATTTACAGGTACTTTACATACATGAGAAATGTGATCAAACATCAAAGGTAAAGCTTCTTCAAAGTCCGATTTGGTGAACTGAATCAACTCGTTCACTAAAGAGAACCATTTCAAAAGAACGATTCGTTCGTGAACCGAACATCACTCAAGACTGTTTGCCTGAGGCTCTGGATTACAGGTAATAATGCTGTAGACCTAAATAATGTTCAGTTTCTTGCACAGACCGATCATTTCGCTTCATAAGACCTCAATATATCATCAGGAGCCACAGGTATTAATTTTGTGCTCCTTTATATGCTTATTGTTTTATTTTCAAAAACGGGCAGCTGCTGACTTGACTATGAATCACTAAGGACCACGGTTTCAGCTAAAAATCTTCTTTACTGTTTACCTACATGTACATCTTGGATGGCCTGAGGGTGAGTAAATTAAAAGCAAATTTTCATTTTTGGGTGAACTATCCCTTTAAGAGTGTACAATGATCATAATGCAAGGCAAGCACATCGACTGTAGGCTGGTTATATGATCTATTTCTTTAGCGGTATTCACGATAGGATTTTACTGTTTGATTCATAGGGCCCTATTTTAACGATCTAAACGCAAAGTGTAAAGCGCACGGCGCAGGTGCACTCAGGGCGTGTCCAAATCCACTTTTGCTATTTTAACGACGGAAAAACGGTTGGCGCGCCGGGCGCATGGTCTAAATGGGTTGTCCATATTCTCTTAATGAGTAATGGGTGTTTTTTGGGTGTAACGTGCAATAAACCAATCAGAGTCTCATCTTCCATTCCCTTTAAGAGCCAGTTGTGCTCGTGCCATGACGGATTTGCTATTTACACGCGGAATTTGGCAAGCGCAAAGACTGCTCGTGTGAGAGCAAATAGATATCCTAATTCTGATACATACGATGACTATCCATTATGACATGTAGGCATTTTTATATTTAATTAGCCTACAAAAAATTCTTATGCATTGCAATCTTTTAATTTTTAATATTTGGCATGTTTGCTGTGCTGGTGTGCGTCCCTGTGTTTAATAAGCAGCGTGTACAGTACTCGCGTTGTGGACTCGCCTATACTAACGCGCTCTTTAAATAACAAAGAAAAAAACATTTCGCCAGACTTTAGACCAGGTATGAGTTGGTCTATGGCACAGTCTATTTTCAGTTCCTTAAAATAGCAATGCGTCAGCAATGTCCCTGAACACACCTCTTTTTTAGACCAGCAAGCCCATGGGCGCACAAATGGGCGCAAATGCATTTGCTAATTAAACGAGGTGGCGCTGGACGAGAAAATGCGAACAGCGCTGGACTGAAACTAGCAAACACACTTGTACTGCGCCTTGCGTCGCATTGCGGCGGGTGTATGATAGGGCCCATAGACTAAGCAAGCTGTTTTCAAATGGATCAAATAGTTTTACTGCACTTTTTTATCCTTACAGTTGCTTAACTATAGCAGCTTACTTCTGCATTGCAAAATAAGCTGGATACTTTGTACTTCAGAACTCAGCAAGACCATTATTGGCTTCATTAATCACTGTTAAATGCTTTCCGCCACTTGGGCGGCAGCTAAGACAGCTGTACTGCTCTGCTTTGATAAGAGCCTCCTGAAACAAGCTGTGTCATACGCTATAATGTTCTGTCTGGCAAAAAAACGCATCCCATGAAGCCTGCTGAGCGTGATGTAGCAGGCTCTCTATGCAGCGCTGACCGCTGGGCTCAGCCGCCTGTGCAAAGCAAAGATCTGGTGTCTTTTGTGTGCCGTGTCAGTTGAATAACAAATGGTCCGTCCCTTTCTATTTGTCATTGACACAACCAGCACGCATGTGTCACAGGAGCTTCTACCTTTATGTAATGATTGATCCGCTCCACTGATGTAAAACGGGCTTCGGTTTCAGAAAGCAGCCTCACGGTGAACTGAAACAGGCCGGTTAGCTGGATGTGGGAAGGGAAAGAAAAACAGGGAGTAAATATCAACTGAGCAATAGTAAGCAATGCGAATTAATGATGGCACAGTAACAGTCCTGCCTTACAAGCTTCCCCACTCATATACAGTATGTGAGAGCGGCACACCTGTACGGCGTAAGAGATGGCCAGACCGGCGTAAGCAGGAGGAATGCGGCCGTGCATGAAGACGATGAGGAGGGCGACGGTGGTGATGAGAGAAATGCTGATGAGGTCCAGACGCACAGCCAGCCAGCGCATAGCACAGCTGAACAGATAGTGACACGCTTGGTTTGTGTCAAGCAGGGCTTGATTCCTGGTGGAATATTACCAGTATTTAACCTTAGTTAAGTCCTTATTTTGTAAGTTTATTTAAAACATACTTTTAATCTTGTGTGTTTGTTTGTCTATTGTAATATATTGTAAAATGTAATTTATTTCTGTGTTCAAAGCTGAATTTTCAGCATCATTACTTCAGTCTTCAGTGTCACATGATCCTTCAGAAATCATTCTAATATGCCACTCAAGAAACATTTCTGATTATTAATGTTGAAATCTTTTAACATGAGAAATGTCATTACTGTCACTATATAATGCATTATCGAAGTAATTCTTAATTATATTTATTATTGCAGGTTTTATTTTAAACATAAATATAAAATGTATAATAAAACTTCTTTAAAATAAAAGTCACTAGGTTCTGTATTTTTCATGATTTTCTGATGCAATGCCATTTGTGAGTGTGCCATCTATGTGCTGTTTGAACTTTGTGCAATCTTTCTGAGGCCACGGTACACGCAGACCTCAAGTAAAGTTTCACTTCAGTGTTTGTCTCAGAGAAAAGTTCTGCAAAGTCATGGAGGGCATTCTGTAGTGTGAATATTACCTGTGTATGAAGTCAGCCCCCCTGCCGTAAGCATAGATCGTGGACAGGCCTTGCAGACTGCTGGTGATATGAGAGGTGAAAGGGGATTGGCTGATATTTTCCAGGCGCTTCAGCTCACGAATGAGAACCCTTTGGGTAAAAAGGACAATCGGAAAAGTATATTTATATATATATATATTTCAGTCCCCGACAAAAAGTCAGCCAGGCTGAGAATATGAGCGGCGATATACGGCTGAGTTTTGATCAAAGCTCTGGCTCATCTCATCTGCTTATCTGTGTGGCTCACAGAGCGGCTGTGATGTGACAGTTAGTGGCTTATGAGATGGAGGCCCACAGGGGACAATAACAGTGAGACTGAGGGGATCTTCCTGGCTGAGCTGCAGTCATTTCTGGCTTCTGAACTGATTTATATGGGGCTTTATGGGCCCTGTCACACATCAGCGCTAACGCAGACAGGACAGCAGGGTCAGGCAGAGCCAGGCCATTATTGATGAGCAATCAGTGCATATATATATATATATATATATATATATATATATATATATATATATATATATAAAAGGCATTGCATGTGAATAATGTTGTTAATGATTCATACTTTTCTCAAAAAGAGCCCAAGCAAAGGAGGACGAACATGCCCTTGACATGCTTTTTTTCTAAGACAGATCCTATGAAAATATATTTATAAGGGTGGTTCTGTTGTCTTTTTAGACATTTAAAAACAATATTAAAGAAAAAAATATTCTGCTCACCAAGGCTGCATTTATTTGATAAAAAACAGTAATATTGTGAAATATTATTACAATTTAAAAGACCTGTTTTCTATTGTAATGTATTGTAAAATGTAATTTATATTTATTTATTTTATATATATATATATATATATATATATATATATATATATATATATATATATATATATATATATATATATATAAATAAATTCATTTCTTCTATTATAACCATTTATTTAAAATTATTTAGCAATTTTACAAAATGTATTAATATACAAAATTATAAAATAATAATAATAATAATTTTTGATTAGTAATATACATTGCTAAGAACTTAATTTGGACAACTTTAAAAGTGATTTTCTCAATTTTCTCTTTTTGCACCCTCATATTCCAGATTTTCAAATAGTTGTATCTTGGCCAATATCATCCATACATCAATGGAAAGCTTCTTTATTCAGCTTTCGGAAGATGCTTACATTTTTTTGCATTTTGGTCCTAAATATATACTAGTATATAGAAAATATATAAATAGTATATTATATATATATATATATAATATCTTATCTTTTTTAAAAAGATAACATAAAAAAAACAACCATAAAAACTCAACAATAAAAAAACAAATAAATATAAAATTTTTCATGGTTTTCTGATGCAGTGTCCTACAGTTTGAACTTTGTGCAATTTTAAAGTACAAGATAAATTAACAGCTCAGCATATTTTTCATGGTTTTCTGATGCAATGTCATACAGTTTGAACTTTGTGCACACTGTTGGAACTCATATAAGTTGATTAACAGCTCAGCTATCTGTTTGACCCAATAAATCTGTAAGACCGAACCTGGAGATGCGGTTGACGATGAAGAGGAACGCTCCTAAAGGAATGATGGAGAACAGGAACCAGGGAAACACAGCACCCACCATGCCCAGGCAGAACAGCACTAATGTCACATTCTGGAGCAGCATTTCGGCTTGCATCGCCAGACGCACGTCCACTACACACAGAGGAAGAACAGAGAGCGAACGTGTGAGAGAGCGAGACATCAAAACCCTTCGAGACGCCCCCGTCATCCTGCATGTGAAAGGATTTGTGAAGAGAGATAGAGAGAGGTTCCTCACCCTCATCCATGTCCCTGGAGAAACGGTTGAGAATTCGTCCAAGGGGTGTTGTGTCGAAAAAGCGCATGGGGCTCAGAAGTAAAGTCTTAAATAGTTTATCATGCAGAACCGAGGCTGCCCGCACAGTGCACTGCAAAAACAACAAAACAACACACACAACACTGTTAATAATGCATGCACCAATACACAACCAACATACTAATAAATGGCGCTGTGATTTAAAAAACCTACACAATTCTTTAGTTAAGGTCCATAAAGCAAATAAACAAGTCAGGGATGCACACACACATTTAAACAGACATAATAGCTAGATATATACGGGGGAAAACCTTGGCAAGCACACAGGAATGCTTCTGCTCTGTTACACAATAGCAAAACACGTCAAACAGTGTTCACTGTTGACACATACCCACACACCACATCAGAATAAAAAGAAAATTATAATTAATAAAACATATTACATATTAAAAAACAATAGATTATTTTAATTAACAGGACAGAGACCACTTTACCAGCTTTTATGGTGCAAATGAAAGTTATTTAAACATATGACATATTTAATATCAGTGTTGGGGAAAATTCCTTTTAAAGGTAATGCATTATAAGAGATTTTAAACTCCCTTTTAAAAAAACTAAACAAATTGTGTTACTTAGTTACTTTTTATGGAAAGTAATACGTTGCGTTACTTTTTCTCATCTAGTATGGGCTTGGTTGTATGTTTTTAATTAATAAAAAAAATAGATATTTTTGGCAAATGTAAAAGACCTTTCACACCAAAAGTGAAATGAATAAGCCTCAGGCGGAAGAAATTAAATACATAAAGGATTTTAGCTGTATTTTACATTTACCTGTATTTATGTTTTCCTGTATGCATTTACAGTAGCTAAAGATTTTATCCAAAGCACCTTACATTGGAGGAGCATTAGTAATTTGTCATGTAGCCAACAATATTTGCAGTGTACAATGTCATGTTTATAAGAAAGATAGTTTAGGAAACTAGACAGAACAGAGGAGAAATGGAGAAAAAATAAAGATTTTTTTTTTTTTTTTTTTGTGCGAGTATATTGGTTTAGTATTGTGTAGTGGTTAAGTGAAAATGTGTGTTTTTTGAGGTCAGTAAGATTTTTTTTCCCCTAAGAAATTAATATTTTAATTCAGTGAGGATGTATTAAATTCAGAAGTGACGGTTAATACGCTGATAACATTACAGAAGATTTCTATTTGAAATAAATGCTGTTCTTTTGAACATTCTATTCTTGAAAAAATCCTGAAGAATAAAATGTTTCCACAAAAATATTGAACTGTTTTCAACACTGATAATAATCAGAAATATTTAAATATTCAAATCAGCATATTAGAATGATTTCTGAAGGATCACGTGACACTGAAGACTGGAGTAATGATGCTGAAAATACAGCTTTGATCACAGGAATAAATTACATTTTAAGCTATATTAAAATTTAAAACAGTTATTTTAAATTGTAATAATATTTAGCAATATTACTGTTCTTACTGTAATTTTAATCAAATAAATGAGGCATTAGTGAGCATAAGACCTCTTATAATTAAAGTGAGACGTGAATGATACATTGTGTATCTAATACATTAAATATATATATATATATATAATATATATATATAATAGATAGTATATAAATAAATTAATTTTGTCATTTTAAGTCACGCAGGGAAAATAAAGTGGCTGGGATTGCTGTGCAGTGAGAAATAGAAAACAGTAATTGTGAACTGTACTGTGTACGGATAAAAAGAGCACTTTTAATGTAGAAAGCTTCGTTAATTATAAAGAAAGCGATCTAATTTTGGTCACTTTAGCACTTTACACACGAGGAGTAGTTAATAATACATAAACGTCACCACTGCGACACATATAAACACACGGTTACATAAGTACAAATATTCTAAAACACATATCAGGAGACCATTGAGAATACGCCAGACATGCCTTCATAACAAAATTCCTCACGGGAGAAAATATTACCATTTGGATTTGATGCTTTCTGGCACAAGGGAACAAATTCGTTCCATTAACAGAATATGTAAAGTTCCCAAATTTGCAATCTTACCTCTGGGTAAAAAGAGATTAGCCATCATCGAGGAATTAGTGAATACAAGTGGCACACAATTACACAGACACATAACCTCTCTAATGTGCTGTCGGCTCTGCTTAATGGAGAGGAGGGCACGGGGTCCTGAGGGGACACATATACTCAACCCCTCCAGCTCAAAGTCAAGACACTGGACAGATAAATGGATTTAGCCTGCAGGCAATTTCAATTAAAGAGCGGAAAAGAGAGAGAGAGAAAAGCAGACACTTGGCAATGTCATGGACTGCAGAGCAAGGATTTGATGTGGAAATGAAACCGAAACTACAGAAAGTACACTGTTCTAGATTTTTCACTTCACAATTATTGTGGCCAAAATAATTCTCAGTAACAATATATCACAAAATCTATCGAAAGAAAAGAAAACAAATTCTTTATTTCAACAAACAAAACAAAACAAACATTGCAAATTAATAAAATAACGTTATACAGAAACTTCATACTGTATGTGATGGTATTTCATGATTTGTTTTATTGCATTTAATATATTATACTTTCAATAAAACATTTGCATTTTTAAAACATTTGAGTTTTTGTTGCATTTACAGTTTTGACGAGCAGGCATCATTAATGTGCGATGTTTGGAGCGCTTCGAAATAGAAAATTATTTTGCGAAGCAATTGCTTCAGTTGATTCAAAGCTTCAAAAAAAAATTGTTTGCATCAAAGTACAACAACATATCAGAAAAAAGACATGTTTTTACACCAAACGTGTGTTAATCGAGTTTTTTAACTAATTTAATTATATTTTAATTAACTTCAGTCCGTGAACTGATGTGGCTTCTTATCACAGAATGAGGCAGAAATGATATTATTTGATAATATTCTGTAGAGCGAAAAAGGCTGTGTCGATTATCATTGCATTTTGGTGCATGCTTATCACAATATATTGCCACACCACTAATTAACATGATATCGATATAAAAAATTGTAATATCACAATCATCGTCAAAACCGGTATATCACGTGCACAGTCAATAACGTATCGGTTTACAAAGACTATACACCACTGTGGGAAAAGGCATTAATTGCGATGCCCTCTTGACAGATTAACCTGCTACTCTCAGGTAGATTCAGGCAGTGATGAATAGTGCATGAGCAAAGAGGAAATGCATCTGCCTAAGTGTTTGATAAAATATTCAGCAGTGTGTAAAGGAGACAGGAAGCCTGAACAGAGGAATCTCGTTCGCTGATAGATTACCTTGACGAACACCAGCCCTCGCACCGTCTTCAGGAAGAGCGCCGCCCCCATGGACAAGACGTACACCCTGGAGTAGTACTGCATGTGCGGATTCAGTCGCATGCTGTCGCTCTCGGCGGTCGTGTTCGTCTGCAGCAGAGAGGAATTCTACAGGGACAAAGGAACATCACCTTGGAAACGTGATCCATCCCTGGAGATTCCCAACAAACCAGCTGAACTGCGTGCATCAGTCCCAAGCTCAGTTATTTTACAGAATGCGAGTTAACTGCAGCATCTGTTGCCATGATTGTCCCTCTGAGTAAATCGTGTGGAGTCTTGCACTTCTAATTAGTTTCGCGATTGATGTTCGTTTCGGCTAAGCATCAAAACTCGGCGATTAAAGCTGGTGATTTGTCGCCTTAAAGGAATAATTCGCCCAATAACGAAAACTGGCAGCATTTTTTTCACCATCAAGTCATTTTCCAAAACTCCCTGCTGAAAAAAACAACAGACACCATCACAAAACTGGGATTTGTATTGTTTTGAATGGAAACTGTAATGTGGGTCTCTATTGGTAATTGGTCACCTTCAATTGGTGGCTTGTTAAAACCACTAAATCCTAATGGAATATGTCCCAAAACACAATACAGAATACTATTTTTAATGGCTTTAATGGTTAAAGGCTGATGGTTTGTGATGGTAGTTGTAGTGGAAACCATTAGAATCTCTGTTGTTGTTTTTTCAGCAGGGCTGTGAAGACTTATTTCTTCTGTGAAACTCAAAATGAGAGAAGTTTCCTTGCAATTATAAGGAATGTGTGAGCTTCAAAAAGGGTACAAAAGAACCAAAAAAGTATCATGGTCCATTTAAAAGGGTTATTCTACTCTAAAATGTAAATTCTGTCATCATTTTCTCACTCTCATTTTTTGTTTAATTTCGTAACACAAATGAAGATGTTTTTAATCAAATCTGTCTCTCTACTCAAAGTCTGTTTACTCAAAACTCTGATGCTTTAAAATATTTGTAAAGATATTACAAAAAGTAAATCTATATTAATTATGTAGTTTAATAAAAGTTTTCTGGAGCCACGATTATGTTAATCTAATAAAACTAGCCAGCTATGCTAGTAGTAGTACTGACAGTGTCACGTAAACGTGGCTGATGGTGCGAAAAAAAGAGGAACAGACAAACCGATTCAATTGAGTCATTTACGCTGGAACCGCTCCGACTGATTCAAACTCAAATTTGTGACTTCGATCATTCAGTTCAAGCGATGCACCAGCAAAAAACTGTTTAAAAGAGACATGCATTTTTGAATTTCGACAACACTTATAATTTAAAAACATGTAGTAACAAGTGAAATGGAGCTTTTCGAAACTCTGAATCGGTTAAACCATTGCGTCGCAAAATGATTCACTGTTTCGAAGCGTTCCAATCGGATCGCGTATCGCGAATCATTTGATTCAGATCGGGACTTCGGAGCTGGTTAGTGAGGCATTTGATTCAGATTTGAATAATGGTTCACGAATCATTGTGAAATTTAGCTAGCAGGAAACGCAGATTAATTAAGTTCTATATTCTCTTTCGAGCAGCCGAACAATCCAAAGAAAATATCTTTAAAACAAAGAAAGGTCACTTATAATACTGCCAAAATAGCATCTTCCTCAGAAGTATATAAACATGATACTAATTGCTTGATGCATGAGAACAAAATTTGTTGGTTTTTGCTCGCAGGGGTGTAAAAAGTACTCAAAAATGATACTTAAGTGAAAGTACAGATACTAAGTGAAGAATTTTAAACTTAGTTTGCCAAAAACATACATGAGTAAAAGAAAAAAGTGATTTTTATTATTTTTTTAATGGTTTTTGAGGGTGAGTAAACGATGAGAGAATGAGATTTTTGGGTGGAGTATCACTTTAAAGAGCAAGATGTGATGCAGAGCAAACATCCAGACACACTACAGGAACCTGTGTTGAGTTAATGATGAGTTATATAAAACATACAGTACTGACTTTTTGTGTTGTCTATTCATCACCCCTGTCCGCAACAATAATTAATCTATTCATTGTTTATTTGGGGCATGTGGTTTTATTTTCTCAACAAATAATTATATGCAATTATTTGCAACAAATTAATGAATAAACCAAGGAATTATTGAGATTAAAAAATAATTAATTGACCGCACTGGAGATTTTCTTTTTGTTTTTGGAACATTTAATAAAAACAAAGAATGCACTCAATCTTGTGCATTCAGATAAAAATAATAAATGGACTTTTTGGGGGAAAAAAACTTTGCTACCTCAGTATGCTTCCTCACATTTGATGGAAACTTTTGAAACAAGAAATTTACGGCCTGATAAAGCTGAAGTTTAATGCATGAAACCAATTTGTTTTCATACATCAAGCATGCATGTTTAAGCTTTAATCTACTATATTAATGGGCGTAAGTTACTCATTATATTATGCACAATAAATATAGAAAACATGCATACCTCATGATTTTGAAAATCCGAATGCAACTTTGAATGCTGTAAACATTGTTAGCAATGTGATCAATTATGACAATTTTAATTTTGGGGTGAACTAACCATTTAAGCTATTATTCACAAAAGTAATTGAAATCCACCCTAATTCTCTTTAGTACATTGATGAGCAAGTAGCGAGGGAACAAATGATTCTTTTGAGTCAGATCATGTCAATGAATAGGATGATGGGAATGATTCATTCACACTGATTAGAACGTTTTCTTTTTCTTTTCCTCAGAAGAAAAAGTGAGTTAAGAGAGGATGACCGAGTTGCTATTGTTAGCTGAATAATCACTTTGTCTTACCCCGCTGCCCTGCCTGATCCAGTAACTGAGCCACCAGTTGCTGAAGGCAATGCTGCCGGTGGTGAAGAGGAAGAGGAGGATGTTCACAACGAAGGCCAGGGGCCCTCCGGCAGCCTTGATGTAAGCAGTGTACACGGGCCAGGCCACGGCCCCGCTCCCCTTTTCCTCCGCCTGCATGAGCTGATCTGTGCGGGGCACATCAGACAACAGAGAAGAACAACAAAGAAGTGTGACTCACATAGTGGCTAGCCAACGACCAAACCAGATCAAAGAAATCAGGAAATGTATTTGCTGGGTGATGTTCCAGAAGTGCTTATACTGAGTATAACAGTCCTGTTTGCATCGTTTCAGATCAGTGCATGCAAGGCAGATGTTTGTGCAGTGTATACATATTATATATTGTAATGCAATTCATTTAGTATGTTATATTAACATTAACACACACACACACACACACAATGCACTTTTGTTTATTGTCAATTTATTGTAAATTTATAATCAACATTCATATATACATACACACACACACACACACACACACACACACACACACACACACACACACACACACACACATATATATATATATATATATATATATGAATGATGAATTTGTAGTTGATTATAAATTATATATATTATATATTACATGCATTAATACAAAACAAGAGCATGGAAAGCTGAATAGATAATGTATAATTTTTTTAAATGAATGATTATTAATTATAATTATAATTACAGCATGTGTATATATATATATATATATATAGAGAGAGAGAGAGAGAGAGAATATATTTATAAATATTAATATATTTATAATAAATTAACAATTACATAAATGCATCAACACAAAACTAGACATAATCTGAACAGATTAAAAAAATAAAAAAAATATGCATACTGCAAACTGCATACAGAGTTTGCCCTTTTCAATGTTTGATTTCGCACATTTTCACATTTTTTTGTTACTTTGTTTTTGGTAGTAAGCAATGGTAATGAATCTCCAGAGTCATCCAATATACAGTCCTGAGGAGAAAACAAATGAGAAGCACTGAATGAAACCCTCACCTCCTTCTTTCTTGCTCTCAGTATGTGGTTTGGCTGCAGGGCTGACACGCAGGGACCGCGGGCTGCTCTCTTCCTCGGCCCTCTGCTTGTTTTTCAGGTTCTTCCTCACTAGGTTCTGGATGAAGGATGAAGATAAAGAGAAAGAGCGAGACCTGGTAAAGAGCAACCTGCACCTGATTAACCGAACAAATCAGCCAGAACAAAGTCTGCTGGGTCATTAATACAGAGATCAGTGACAATGTCCCTCGGCTGTTACTCCCACAGATCAATTCACGTATAAATTACAAAAGCACGGCGTGAATTAACATTTCAAACCCAGTGGCTCTGCAGCCCCTGCTTCATGAATTTTGCAGTGGGTGATGTAGGATGTTTTGTGAACGTGTGACCCTGGTGTTTTCCCATCGGGCGGCGTATCGCACCTCTTGCTGCACGCTGTTGAAAAGGGCAGCATAGTCTCGGCCTTTCTCCATCAGCTGGACGTGTGAGCCGTGCTCTGCTATCTGACCGTCCTTCATTAACACCACCTCATCACACTCAGGCAAGAACTGGAGAACAAACACACCCGCAGAGTGTCAGAAAATACCATGAGTGGACCTCATTTTACATTAACCCAACCCTAAGCATATTCATATCACATTAGAAAAAAAAAATTTTTTAAGGGACATTTTTGTGTCTTTAAAAAAAGATAATATGAATGCATGACATGCCATCAGCTATCAATCTTTTTTTTTATATATTTATTATGATTTTTTATTCATTGGTAACAGTAAATATTGGATGTACATCATTATACAGTACATGTTGGCTTTTAAATGTCCTTTTTTTACTTAGATTACCTTTTAGACATCTAATGCTCACTTGAATATTATGAATATTTAGCTTTTTTTTAAATGCTCATTATAATGTTATGACATTTGAAAATTAATTATATATATATATATATATGTATATGTATATATATATATATATATATATATATATATATATATATATATATATATATATATATATATATATATAATAAACAAAAATTAAAACAATTAAAAAAATTAAGCTTAGTAAAAAATAGAGAAAAGACAAACACATACAATTACTAAAACTTAAACAAAAATTAAAACAAAACCTGAAAATATAAAAATAAAATCTTAATATTAAAATAACAGCTATGCAAAGAAATAAACATAACAATAAATGTGTATTTGACATTGGTATTGGCCTAAATTTGAATTATTTTCTAAATATTTTATAAGCACAAAAAGGAATTTAAAGGCATGCTGTGTTATCAATATACTAGGAACTGCCTAATGATGGCCTTTGCAATACAGCAAGGCCTCTCGAATGAACCGTGTATAATCTCAGTGAAGCTTGGTGGATGAGTACAGTGTCATCTGTCCCAGTCCGTGCTGTGTCTATGCGGTACATCACATGCATTCAGAGCCTCTTGCCTGCAGCTGGTGCGTGACAAAGATGACAGTCCTGCTCTTGGCCGTGTGGCGGATGGCGCTGTGGAATAGGTGCGATCCCACGCGAGTGTCGACGGCACTGAGGGGGTCATCGAGCAGAAGGACGGGTCTCTCGCTGTACAGCGCACGGGCCAGACTCACTCTCTGCCGCTGACCGCCGCTCAGGTTAGCTCCTCTCTCTCCTATCTACAGCAGATCACTCACTTCAGACACAGTAATCATCACACTGCAGCTTTTCAACTGAAAACTAATATGTTAGCATGGCCCATAAACCAGTCATAAAAATCAGTCATAATGGCCTTTTTTTTTTTTTTTTTTTTTTGAGATCATTAAACAGTCTGTAAATACAGCTAAATGCCACTTTTGTGTTCTTCTGTGCCACTTCTGTAGAGCAAAGATGAATTGTTGATACTGATTTTATTTGTTTTGGTAACTTATTCTTTCTTATTCTAATTCTGATTGAATTTATTGTTTAATTAAAACATTTTGAAGAAGTTTATAAATACAAATGAATGAATTTGACATAAAAGATGACATAAGGTTAAAAAAAATGCATTTAAAAAGGTTAAAAAAAAAAAACACTTTGAGGAGTCAAAAATATTGAAGGTGCTTCTAAATTGTGACCCTGGACCACAAAACCAGTCATACTGGAATTTTTTTTGAAGAAGATATATCATCATTTATATATATATATATATATATATATATATATATATATATATATATATATATATATATATATATATATATATATATATATATATATATATTTCCATTGATATATGCTTTGTTGATGTACAATATTTGGTTTGAGATGCAACTATTTGAAAATCTGGAATCTGAGGGTGCAAAAAAATCTATATTGAGAAAATCATCAATAAAATTTACAAAATATCTCCATTAAAAATGAACATTACTAATAAAAAAATAATTTTTGACATAAAAGAAGAAGGAAATTTACAAAATATCTTCATGGAACATGATCTTTATTTAATATCCTAATGATTTTTGGCATAAAAGAAAAATCGATTATTTTGACTTTTGCTACAAATATACCCCAGCGACTTAAGACTGCTTTTGTGCTCCAGAGCCACATATGAGTGAGATTTGAACGACCTTGTGCTGTGATTGTGTTTGTCGAGTTCAGAGATTATATTATGAGCGTTATAATGCAGATACCTCAGTCATATCGCCATATGGCAGCTCAATAATATCAGGAAATAAACAGCAGGCTTCCAGAACTGCGTTGTACCTGGTGAGAGACGAGCAAAAAACTTGTTTAATTTTTCGAAGAAAGGCCAAAGTCATTTTTATGCAGAACTCATATATGCATGAATATGCTCCATACTTTTCCTCAATGTATTTTTTTCCAAACAGGATGTTCTCCCTGAGGGAATCGTTGAGGATCCAGGCCTGTTGAGCAACATATGCGAAGTCTCCGTTTACAGCCACTGAGCCGCCAAGAAGGGTCATCTAGACAGGAGGAGGAGAATCAGACCTATACATCTGCTTTCACCCTGCTGAGAGGACCAGCTGCTTTATGTCCAGCCTGCTTTATGATGGTTAAAGGGGCGGTTATAAAACAAAATCAAGGTTTTTCATTATTTACTTTAATTTCGTGCCAAACCCATATGCTGTTATTTTCTCAGTGGAGCTCATACGGAGAAACACTCATCCTTTCTGTAAAACAACAGCTGTCAATAATAACAAATACTGTAGCACTGTACCATATGACTTGTATACTCGTCTTCCAAAGTTGTACGTTAACTTCCAAGAAAGCGTGATTCACTAACGATCATCCCCATATCAAAATTTGTCCTTTTCTACAGTAACACTGTATGTCTGTTATGATTAGATCCTTGATATAGTAAATACATAAACCACAGAATTATTCATAGACAAAATGTAAATATGTTACCAACCCTAAACTTTCAACAGTGCATATTAAAACATTTAATGGGTGGGTAACATTTTTAATAAACAAGTCTCTTATGCTCAGAAAGGATGCATTTATTTTATCAAAAATACAATACACATAGTAAAATTATGAAATATTATTACAATTTAAAATAACAGTTTTCTATTTGAATATATTGTAAAATGCAATTTATTTCTGTCATCAAAAGCTGAATTTTCAGCATCATTACTCCAGTCTTCAGTGTCACATGATCTTCAGAAATCATTCTAAGACGCTGATTCGCTGCGCAAGAAACATTTTAATTATTATTAATGTTGAAAACAGTTGCTGCTTAATATTTTGTGGAAACTGGGATACTTTTTTCGGTATTCTTTGATGAATACATTAAGTTCAAAAGAGAAGCATTTATTTTAAATAGAAAAATGTTCAGCATTTTTGACCAGTGGAATGCATCCTCACAGAATATAAGTATTAATATCTTCCTTTCTTCGAAAACAAAACAAAAGAAAAGCAGCATTCTCGCTGACCCTGATCTTTTGAACAGTAGTGCGTGTAATTCCTCACCTGTCCAAGCAGAGCAGATAACAGCGAGCTCTTTCCACTGCCGACTCCTCCACAAACCCCAAGCAGCGCCCCCTGGTGTACAGCGCAGAAAACAGGCCAGCAAATCACGTCACAGGTGAATTTAATCTTGATTATGACAAGTTCTGTAAATAAATGATGCTGCGTGCCAGACTTGAGCTTCAGAATATAATGAGACATGTTGACCTTTGACACGGTAATGAACGTAAAAGCGCACATGGACTGATGTATCGCAGTACCTTCCGGATGCAGAGGTCTATGCGGTGCAGGGTCTTGTGCAGCGGAGGTCGGATGCTCTGTGTGGAGGAGATGGTGCTCTGTGGGCTCTCCTGCTCCATGTGTGTGAGGAGGTGCTCTGCGTTGGCTTCCTCGCTCTTCCCTTTGCTGTCTTCTGCGGTGATGTACAAGCTCAGTTTCTCCCTCCTCAGGACTCTCTTCATGCCTCCTCTTTTCTGCTCTGCTCGGCTCTTTTTCCCCGGTGAGCCGCAGGTCTTCTCCCAGGCCAGTGTGGCATCTTTAAACTCCACTGCATTATAAGGATCTTCCGTTTTGTTTGAGATCAGCTCCCTGTCCTCCATCATAAACAGCTTCTGTGTGCGTAAGAGGAGGCTTTAAAATGGAGTAAACACTTAAGGAAACATTCTCCCATAAGAAAAAAATCAGCCATCATTTACTCACCATCATGTTGTTCCAAACCTGAATGGCTTTCTGTGAACACTTAAGGATAAATACAGCAGAATATCCAGGCTCTTCCTTATAATAATTGTGAATGACGACTGGGACTGTTAAAGGGATAGTGCACCCAAAAATTATACTGTGGAAGTCAATGGTTCCATAGAAGTGCGCTGTTTTCTTTCAAATCAAAGCTAAATACACGTAAAAAACAGCGCATCCTTGTGGCGCGGATGACACAGAAGAGCATACACAGCATACGGTGATAAGGAGAGACACAGAGGAGACTGTTGACAAAAGAATTGTTGAATAAAGTCGTTATTTTTGTTTTCTTTGCTTACAAAAAGTGATCCTGTCGCTTCATATAACACAGATTACACGTCTGATGGCAGATGGAGTATTCTGATGACGACTTTCATACCTTTCCTGGACCTTGACACTGTTATTTATTTGGCAGTCTATGAGACAGTTACAGGCCTCCAGGTTTTCATCCAAAATATCTTCAACAGTTCTGAAGACGAACAAAGCTTTTAGGGTTTGGGACGACACATCGGGTAAGTGATTAAAGACAAAATTTTCATTTTGGGGAGGAGTATCCCTTTAAGACTAGTTTTGTGCTCCAGGGTCACATTTGTTCCATTATTTCTTTTTCTGTGTTTTTACAGTGTTGCGCATTATAACCAAACCCATCACATAAGATTATGTTGAGTTTATGAATGCAATGGCCAATCAGAGGCGTTCAGATGAGTCATCGATGAAACAGCAGAGATTTGTTGTTCAGCGCACACTGACTGAATTCTGACTCATGTATTCTCTCATCATAAGCAACAAAGTGCAGATGTACGTGCAATGTCAGTATAAGAGATTTATTCATCAAACAATGTAGACAGCTTCACTGATTATAACGGGAATGTTTTTTAAAGTGCATAAACTCGCGCTAGACTGAAGTCAGTGATGATGTTCTTTGCTCGTTTTCTGTAGCTGATTTTTAAATAACTGAGGAAATGTAAGCCGTATGATTAGTAACTTACAGTTTTTCTATTAAATTGTTATCATGTTAAATACAAATTCAGTCATATTAAAAACATTAGTCTGCTTTTAGCCTTGCGCGGGAGTTGGTTCACATTCTGGTAATGAAACTAGGTAAATAAATAATTAAATAAATTAGCACGATTATATCGTGTATCGATGATCTCACAGGCTGACGACTGAATCTAAAAATCTTTTATGATACATTTATGGTGCTTTTCGTCATTTTTGGAGTCCCAGGCTCTATTTTTTCAGGTGTATTTGGAAAAGAACTGCCTGGATGTTCTTCAAATTTTCTCCTTTTGTGTTCCACTGAAATTAATTCAGATTTTAAATAACATGAAGGTGAGAAAATAATGACATTTTTGGTTTGTTTGTGGATGTGGATGTGTTTTTGACCTGAAATCGTTTCACGGCCACAGAGCCTTCGGATAAAGCACGCACCGCCAAGGGCGTGACCTTTAGAGCAAAGGTCATGGAGTTGAAGACAGCGACGACGGTGAAGGCCTGCAGGTTGTGACAGAAAGTTCAAGAGTTCAAGTTCGCAGTTGTTTACGAGCCTCGGGCAGAAAGCGAAGTGCAGAAATATGGCTGTACCTGTGCTGCGGTGAGATCATAGCCCAGAGCCATGTGAAGAGTGAACGTGCACACGCTAGCTATCACCACCACCACTGGAGCCACACCCACCGTCAGGCTCTGAACACAGCCCGCCCACTCCAGGACCCTCCTCTCTTCTGACCGAACCCCTGGAGACACAACAGAGGAGACGTCAAAGAAGCAAGAGATGGTTTTCTGTTCAATGAATTCATTCACAGTCAGTGTTTGAGATGGACAACTGTACAACTATCAGGTGTGACTCTCTAAATGTCCTGGTGCTGCTTGCACAAACTGCTTAGACTAGTCTTACAAGTTAGTCATCCAGTTTTATTAGCTAGTCTAATTTGAATCTGAACGTAAAACAGATTAATCCTTGGCTGATTTAATCTAGTTGGTCAGACTAGTTTTTAAGAAAAGTGCTGTATGTGATTTTTTTGACTGTATTAAAGCTAACAAAACAAACAAACAAAAAACACCATAATAAGTTTGCAAATATTTAGTAAACATGCTAAGCTCACACACTTGTTTCTCTGAAAAACAATGCTGCAGCCAGTTATTCAACTTTGAAATGTGTGTTCTGTGTCAGAATGTCTGTTTTTGTTTTGGTCTGCCAGTTCAACCAATAGGATTTCAACACCCCAGGTTGCCAGTTGGTGGAAAACACAGCGTATTAGAGCCATGGAAGCCAGCAAATGAATGAATGAAACCACCATATTTGCACACACACACACACACACACACACACACACACACACACACACATATATATATATATATATAGTTAGAGCACCCTCACTATTTTAAGAAGCACCCTCAGTAATTTGATTATTGTGCTTTTTGTCATTTTTGGATTACAAGTTTTCATTAATTTCATTTTATTGAAAAAGAGCCGCCTGTACATTCTTTAAATTAATACAAATAAATTGAGCACACACTTATATCAGTCCAAAAAAATAAAGACATTTCTATTTTGCATTTTCCTAATTAATTTTTATTATCAAAATAACAACTTAAAAAATTGCAAAACATTAAACTGTTAAATTTTATTTCATCCAACTGAATGTCAGTGTCTCAGTTAAAGGGGTCATATGATGTTATTTTAATTTTTCTTTCTCTTTGGAGTGTTACAAGCTCTTGGTGAATAAAGAAGATCTGTAAAGTTGCAAAGACTAAAGTCTCAAATCCAAAGAGATATTCTTTATCAAAGTTAACACTCGTTCACGCCCCCCTGAAAAGGCTCGTTCTAACACGCCCCCACATCTCTACATCACTATGTGGGAAGATTTGCATAACACCGCCCAGATGTTCACGCAAAGAAAGAAGGCGTAATGTTTATTCTCTCTGTTGCTGCAGCTGCCATGTTGTGAAGTCGCTGTGTGTTTTGTTGAAGTGAAATTTTGTTTGGCCTTCCAAAAGAAGACATGACTAGAAATCAGTGGTTAAGTTGTATTTCAGCACTGTTCCAGAACAGTTCAACCCAAATATTCAGATGTGTGCTGCGCATTTTATAGAGGATGAGGAATATTTCATGAACCAGTAGCCTGTAATGTGTCTGTGGCACAACGGCTGTTTCTGTAAAGCTGGGCAGTTCAAACTTTGTAAGGACAGTCTGGCACTTCTTACTAAAAGCCTGTAGGTACGTTTTTTATATTTAAATAATTTGCCACTGATGATTCAAATGTGAGTTTTGAGCACTAGAGTAGTGCTTGTTGTTTCTCAAATCACAAATGCAGACATGGTTTTATGTTTACGCAGCACAATACGCAACGCAACGCGTAAAAAGACAGTACAAGTCATTATAATCAGTAATTATGTCCCCACTGGATGCAACAAATGCCTCGTTTGTAATGCATTTTTATTGGTTTTGTCTCATCTAGTGATGTCCGGATCTGGAACAAATCTTTCTATTTAACTGGATCTTCTTAGTGAACCGGTCGATGCGTTTCAGAAGGCGGGGCATAGAGGAGAAACAATAATGTACAGTATGTGGAAAATAATGTGTTTTTTTAACCTTAAACTGCATAAACACATTTCATTACACCAAATACACAAGATAATGTTATTTTTAGCAGGGCATCAGGAATAAACTGACCCCTTAAAATGACGATGATTAAACACATTGCATATTATCCCTACACAGTCACTTCTAATGTATTACTTATAATATTTTAAATAAGAACAGAACCATATTTATCCCTCCAAACAAGACTGCTGTCTGAATGTAGCCATATTGTGTTTCCATCCTACAACACAGTTCTAATGTACACGAGCCACACTATGTTCAATCCGGCAGAAACAGTGAGAAGTGCGACTGTAACGGAAGACAGCTCATGATCATAAATGGGATGCAGCAGTAGATGGGGATGCTGAGGCACTGGCTGGTGTCCAAGTGCCCCGTTTCACCCTCCCTCTGCTGCACTAATATTTATCTCCCGACTGGCCGCAAGCTGCCACATTCATTCAGCGCCGCTCTCTGGCTTATAGCCAAAGTGTTTTGCTGCCGGTCTAAACAACCAGAAGCGCTGGACGTAATCTCTGAAAACATTGCTGGAGCTACATAATTCATATATAGAAGATGTTAATCTATGCAGGTTGTGATATTTTATTCATAAGTGCATGCAAAAAAAAAAAAAGTGTAAATAGAGGAAAGAAGGCCATGCATCCTTCATTACTGCTCAGCTACATAACACAGAATATCTGAGGTAAAAATGGATTACTAGAGCAGTACATCCCAGTTTAACTCTTTCCCCGCCAGCATTTTTGAAAAAATTTACATTTTTCAAAAATCACAAAAAATTGATGGCCTACAGTATATTTTGCTGTATGAATATTTGAATATGCAATACACCAAAATAAAGATCAAAGCCTCTACTTTTAGTTCTATTCTACTCAGTTTTATTCTAGCTTAAAGCATTCTTTTTTTTTTATCAAGACTTGAATATAGGTAGGTTTCATAAAAATTTATATTTTTGAGCAAAAAGGTGAGAAAATAATTTTTTTTTTATCAAATACTATATCTAATATTCAGTATGATTATCAAAGCATAAATCCAGTAAATCGTTTCCATCAACACCTCCAAAGCTTGCACAGATATATACCACTTCCTGGACCAACATTATGCAGTTTTCATTTATATGCTGTTTATTGCTGATGATCGCATTATTTCTCATATGCATCTGTTTACATAAGAGATCACTCGTTTCTCCGTCCTGTTCAAGTGTGTTTTTTACCCGTACATAAGATACATAACAGAACACCCTCAATATATACACCGAAAGCACAAAAATCAAAAAAAAAAAAACCGTAAAAACTCGTCTTTGGCATTGTCTTCTAAAACATGAGATAACTCGTCAATGGCAGGGAAAGAGTTAAAGGGTTAAACAATCAGTTTTCTCCATATACAGTGAGCTCAAAAGTTTTGAAACATTTCACACACAACCTAAATGGTACTTGGCTGGATATTTTATATGTAATGAAATGGCGTTCAGAGATTTTATTTTAAAGAAAGGATATATTAAAAATTCTGTTCAAATATTCAATTTATAATATTAATTTCTTTATTAACTATAATTAATGCATCAACTAACAATGAGAAAAAGATTTATGTCATGAACTACACCTGATATCTCCACTAGATTTTTTTTACTTTAAAATAAGGTTCCATTTATTAACTATAAATAATGCATTAACAAACAATGAGCAATAAATAAGTTACAATATTTATTAATCTTATTAATGTTAATAAAAATACAGCCATTCATTGTTTGTACTTATTAGCTCAGGTCCATTAAATATCACTAGATTCAACTTTTAAATTGTATAACGTATTATTAAATGTAGGAATCAACATCAATGCTTCAGAAGTATTTTTTATTGTTATTTTATGTTAACTAATGTGGCTTACTAATGTTAACAAATTAAACCCTATTGTAAAGTGTTACAGATTTGTTTTTAAATGATTTTGAAAGAACTAGAACTAGAAATCTTTTGTAACATTATAAATGTCTTTACTCTCACTTATGATCAATTTCATGCGTCATCGTTGAATAAAAGTATTAATATCTTAAACAACTGTAGTATAGATCCACATCACCCAAACGTTCTTATTTAACATTCAACAAAGTCAAACCGTCCCGAGGCATTACAGAAGAAAGAGCGTTAAATGCTTTTGTGAGTTAATCTGGAAGCTCAGAGACTCTCAGGACATTTCACTGACGGAGGACTGAGGAAGGACAGAGCCAAGACAGCAGATTAGGAAACTTGTTCCTTTCAATGCAGTGCAAAGCCACAGAGATGATCCTTTGATTTCCATGGAGACTATGACAAGTGCTCAGTCGCCATCATCATACAGTCAGTGCTGCTGTTTGAGAGGATGCAGTCGAATGCTGTCTTACTTTGGATGTTGTTGGCAAACGCCGTCTCCCAGCAGTACATCTTAATGAACTTAATGCAGCCCAGGATCTCGTTCATCAGCCGGACGCGCCGGTCCGTAACCGCCACACACCTTTTACGGAAATACGCTGTCAAGCGGGAGGCCAGCATCTGCAGGAAATAATTCAAATGTGAAGAACCTGTACAGTCAGACACAAGGCTACAGTACGGACATCCCACGAGTAAAACTGTTAGTGTATGGACCAAGGCAAATACAGAAATGTTAAGTTTCAATTTAGATTAGGGAACATTATTCAACGTTTACTAGTTGCTTATTAGCATGCATATTGGCTGCTTATTAATACTTAAAAACCACATATTAATGCATGACCATATTCTAGATCCCTAATACCTAAACATAACTAATACAACAACAACTTTCTTATTAATAAGCTGCAGTTTATTGAGGGGAAATTCTTAGTTAATAGTGAACTCCCTACTCTAATGTGTGACCAATTTAAAAAAAAAACTTTGCTAGAGAAAACTCTTATTTGTTGCCTGGGGTCATGTGGAGTACTTTGAAGCAGCCTGAATATGGATTTTGATCAGTTAAAAATGGTCTACAGTGAGTCTTGTTCACTTGGAGAAAAATCCTGGAATGTTTTTCTCTTGGATCATACACGCCTTGGAAGGCCTGGGCATGAATAAAATAATAAAGCCTTTTTTTTAATCTATCTGTCTCAAATCAACACTGAACTGCAGCTGGATGCATGAAACCATCTTCCCTGACAAACCCATCATAGTATAACTGAATCTAACATCATATTTTGTTACTATATGACTTTCAAAGACCTTTTTCTTTAAGTCTTAAAACTATGCAGAAGTATTTGTATGTTAGATTCTGTTCCTTACTGAGAAAAACATCTTATACCAGCCTAAGCTGGTGTCTGGTCTAGACAAGTCTTAGTCTAGTCAGGGTCGTCAAGTTTAGGCTGGTTTAAGCAGGTCAGCAGCTGTTTTATTCACGATAAAGCACGGCTATGACCGCTTCACCCAACGGTTCTGGGTCAATCATATAGCCTCAAAACTGTGCAATGTATGTATTTCAGCAAGATTAACTGTTAGTTATTTATTTGATATGACTGTATTTATTAGTTTTCTGTTTCAGGTATGATTCTGTATGTCCATATGTCCATCAGTTTATACTGTAATGATGCTTACAAGCTCACGCTGTGCTGCAACTCAATCTGTTTTACACTAAAAGACACAAAACAGTAATTTTCTCGTGCTGAGAGATGAGCAGATGTATGCGTATATAAAAATATCATATTTTGTATTAAACTCTGTGAATGTGCGAGACTTCTGGTTCATTAGTGCTATAGGGAAATAACAAGAAGAATAACAAAGTGCAGTAAAGAGTAAAACTGTTTGCGTTACAAACAAGTGTGTTCATAATTAAGATAATAATATGGTAAAAAAAACACTAGTGTGCAATATCAAGCAGCAAAAATAGATGTTATGCACAGATAAAATAGCTTGAAGCAGATGACACTGGAAGCCAGACACATTCAATTTACAAATGCGTTCATTGCTGCTGTCAGGAACTATTTTTTTTTGCAGAAGGACAAGATTTAATGAACTTTAAAAAAGTAACATATCAATATTACATTTTTTGGTTGTAATATTTTTCATTGTGCGGTAGCTGTTTTATAAAAGCAATAAGTTACTCAAGGGCGTGCTGCATTGTGAATAAATCCCGGTTTAAGGGGTTGCATGCCTAACACCACACTTCAGCCGTGACTTATTCACAATACAGCACGGCCTCTCGTGCATTAACACATAACACACGTCAGTGAATGTCAGATTCAATGTCTTTTGAGAAAATCACATGTGGGCCATTCAACAGCACTGGCCTCTTTAAAGCCTGTTCCTTTTATTAACAAAAAGTTTAGATGTGCTTATCTCATCTTACCATGGTGGGATAGAAGATGACAAAAATGGCCGATCCCACAAGTGCAGTCGGTCCTAAGAAATAGGTGGTGTATGACAGACCCAGAATCCCAACGAGAGGCCCTCCGGCCAGCAGACAACCCACCGAGACGGCCTCGTACAGACGCTGTCCATCACTGGAGCAAATGTTTACCAGCTGAAAGAGTAACAGGATGAGTCACCCAAGCTAAAACATGGCACGCATCAGCACCTGGCACAGTGCATTAGCGTCATACAGCACTCACAAACACAAGCACAGTTTGGTTTTAAAGAGCCAAAAGATCACATGAAAAAGTGAGCTTAAACTACGCAAAGACCTGAACCCTCTCTGATGTTATCTTCCCTTTAAATTCAGTTAAATAAGGCATGACCTGAGAAGATTGTTTACAAAAGTGCTGCTCCTAATGAATAGTTAAGTGTTTATTACGGGAGTATTAACACACGCTTCACCTCTCCAGTGCCGATGTCTTTAGTGCTGCGCAGTCGCAGGATCTTCTGGAAGGAGAAAGTGAGCGCGGCTCCCCGGAGGCGTGCGGCCGTGCGATAGCTGACAGCCCACACTAAAGCCAGAGACCAGGAGCGTGTCAGCTCCGTGAGGAAAATCCCGGCGACCAGAGCCAGACCATACAGCAGCTTCACATCTGCACACTGAGAGTACTCCAGCAGGGCTCGGATCAGCAGAGCCTGAGAATAACAGCACACAACCAGGAGACAGGTGTGAGACTTCAGAGTTTTTGTTGTTTTTATTTGAACAGAATCAGAATTACATGAGGAGGGATTCAGAGGCGAGCTTTGAGGTTTTATGGTATCAGATCCTTTGGCTTGCGCTGGGGTCATGGGATCAAGTGCTGCTCATAGAAAACACTAGAAAACACAGAGTCTTTTTTTATTTGACTTAAACGATTCTCGTTCTAATTATAACACAGAGCTGGTCCTGGATGCTAATTGTTCAGTACAGTTGTGCGGTGCATTGTTTTGCTAAAAATTTTATTCATTAATATAGAAATTATTAAAATTACAGAATTGGAATTGGAAAAATTAATCTGTCATCCTCAGTCACTTTTCAAATTGTTCCTATGCCTCTGACCAAATACATTTTTCATTTTGTGAAAAAGATTAATACTTTTATTCTGTAAGGGCCTATTAAATTGTTTAAAAGTGACAACAAAAGACATTTATAAAAAAAACAAAAAATTTAAAATAAATGTGGTTCTTCTGAGCTTTCTATTCAGCAAAAAATACTTTAAATTGATCTTATGCCTCTGGATAAATTTATTTATATTTTATTTAAAAAAAAAATAAAAATAATAATAATAATTCAGTAAGGACTCAAGAAATTGATCAAAAGTAATGGTAGAAGACATTCTACCATATATCCAAAATAAAAGCATTTATTTTAAAAAAAAAAAAAAATATATATATATATATATATATATATATATATATATATATATATATATATGTATATTTTTTTTTTATTTTTTTTTTTAAATAAATGCTTTTATTTTGGACTTTCTATTAATTAAAATAATAAATAAATAAAAATTTGGAAATGGAACTGGAAAAATTATTTTGTCATTCTTAATCACTTTTCAAATTGTTCGTATGGCTTTGACCAAATACATTTTTATTTATTTTTTTTGTAAAAGATAAATACGTTTAATCAGTAAGGATCCGTTAAATTGATCAAAAGTGATGCTAAAACATTTATAATAATATACATTTTAATAAATGCTGTTCTTTTGAACTTTCTATTCATCAAAGGATCCTGAAAAATAAAACATATCATGATTTCCACAAAATTATCAAGTTTTTAAAATCAAAATAAATTGTTTTTAACATCAATAATCATAAAAAAAAGTTTCTTAAGCACCAAAGCTTTGCCATCACACAAATAAATTACATTTTAAAATATAATCAAATAATAAAAGTTATTTTAATTTGTAATAATATTTCACGATTTTACCGTTTTGATTCTATTTTTGATCAAATAAATGCATCCCTGGTGAGCATTAGGGACTTATAAAACATTTAAAAATCCTTCCGATCCCAAACTTTTGAATGCTAGTGTAAGCCAAAAATAATATTTGAGTATTTACTTGAAGCCGTGGCCAGGAGCAGTGAGGAAATATTTAATTTACGACATGAAAATAGCGCTAAAATGTACTGCAAATAAATATACGAGCTGCTGAGACAATGGCTGACCCATGCAACACTAAACAAATCAACGCAAGGAAATAAGTGTGCTATTTTGTAACATGTAATCCCTGATAATGCTATTAAGCGAGTGCTGTCAGGGGCATGTGCGGCCTTGTGTGGGGAAATAAAATTAACAGCTGCGTTCCCAACAGCGTCACAGTAAGAAACTCCCAGCTACACCAAAATAAATCCCCTCATAGTGAAACTAATAAGATCAAAAATGTGTGTGTGTGTTTTTTAGGAGAATTTTTTAAATCCGAACTCTAAATCACTCTTTGTTGAATAAAGATCTAAGCTCATTTGGCAACAGAAATAAAACAGCAGGCAATAACTTGAATAATATGAATAACATGCCTCCTGGTCCATAGAAAATCCACACACACGTCACAATCCTGTGGATTAATACTAGTTTGAAGTACGAGGAGGTATGAAAAATCTCTTTTTCATATTACGATTTTCATTTTGAGCCACATATAATCTTTCTGTTGATCCCTTGAATATTAAACTGTTCATAAATGTGTGCAGGTATGTGTTCTGTGTGAAGCAGGAAAGTGCTGAACCATCACAGTGTTCATGCGCAGTGATAGTTCTTCCATTAATTTACTTCCTGCAATCACTTTTGCACTAGGGATATTATCATAATATTTTCTCCATATCATACAATATCAATATTTATCACTGTATTAATTTACCATTAATGGGGAAGGAAATGTTTTCCACATGTTTGTTAGATCTTGAGAATGAATGTAAAGATAATTTGTTTGTTCATAATTTAATGCAACAGAGCTTTTAGCTTAGGGCCCCATGACGTCTGTTTTATTTCCCACTAAATTTAGTTTTCCATTTTATTTAACAGATTCTGTTTTATGATTCAGTACAAATTTCTCATAAAAATTGTGTCTAATTAAATGAATCAGTGACTTTAATTTAAAATGTAAAAATAAAATGAAAACATAATTTACAACAAAACATTGCATTTTTATTTTTTGTCAAATAAGATGATGCACAGCAGCGCTGTATAACTGTATAAATTAACGAAAAAATCCTTGCTTGTATGAAATTCTTTAAAAACTATAACTATTACTTTGAGAATTATATTTCAGTACACACTAGTCATATATTTCTGTAATAATTTCTTCTAGTTAAAATCAGCCTTTTTTTTTTCAGTTTTACTTTCAGTGTTATTTTAATTTTTTTCTCAAATGAAATGCTGTAAAGCTCTTGAAGTGACTCTCAGAGCAGCTCTGAAGATGAAGTTTATGCATTCATGTCCTCATATGTGACCCTGGACCACAAAAGCAGTCTTAAGTGTCAATTTTTCGAAACTGAGATTTATACATCATCTGAAAGCTGATAAATAAGCTTTCCATTGATGTATGGTTTGTTAGGAGGACAATATTTGTCTGAGATGCAACTATTTGAAAATCTGGAATCTGAGGATGCCAAAAAATCAAAATATTGAGAAAATCATCTTTAAAGTTGTTCAAATGAATTCTTAGCAATGAATATTACTAATCAAAAATTAAGTTTTGATATATTTACGGTTGGGAATTTACAAAATATTTTCATGGAACATGATCTTTACTTAATATCCTAATGATTTTTGGCATAAGAGAAAAATCAATAATTTTGAGCCATACAGTGTATTTTTGTCTATTGCTACAAATATACCCCAGAGACTTCAGACTGCTTTTGTGCTCCAGGGTCACATATATCAACATACATTTTATTGTGATCTCGATATCATACAGTTTATCCCAGTTTATAGTTGCACCCTGCCCTGTTTTGTCACTCCACTTGATTTCTTTTGTTTCACACACAAAGAAAATCTTCACATAGTTTTTTTTAATTCAACAACGATTCATAATGATCACTGGCTGTGAAGCTCCAAAGAACTATTGCATCAGAAGACTTAAATATAATGAACACATCATAACTATTTTTTTATGTCTAAATAATGCTTTTTGTACTCTTGTTTCTTTTAATAGAACTATCCCTTTAAGACAAACAGTAAGGGTCTGGATAGGAGAAGCAGGTCAAAGGGCAGCATGCAACCCAACACTCATGTCAGAAAGAAAATGAGGACAACTCACAGGTCCAACAAATCCAGCCACCATGGTGATGAGCAGGGAGAAGATGGCCACCAGCATACGGGTCTGACAGAACCTCCAGATCACCCGGGACAGAGACGCCCCGTCCTTCCCCCGCCGCTTGAGCTCCTCGTGCCACAGCCACTCCAGTCTGAATCACACATCACCAAACACAGCGTGCTTTAATCTACATGTGGACTGTTAGTGTAACATGTAATATCTTAACCAATCATAAGGGTCAAGTTTTCGAAATTGAGATTTATACATCATCTGAAATATGAATAAATAATCTTTCCATTGATGTATGGTTTGTTAGGAGGACAATATTTGGGTGAGATACAACTATTTCAAAATAAAAAAAAATCTAAATTTTGAGAAAATCACCTTTAAAGTTGTCCAAATGAATTCTTAGCAATGCATATTACTAATCAAAAATTAAGTTTTGATATATTTACAGTAGGAAATTTACAAAACATCTTCATGGAACATGATCTTCACTTAATATCCTAATGATTTTTGGCATAAAAGAAAAATATGTAATTTTGACCCATACAATGTATTTTTGGCTATTGCTACAAATATACCCCAGAGACTTAAGACTGCCTTTGTGCTCCAGGGTCACAAATGTGGGGTATTTAACTGTTAAACTTCTGTATTTAAACTCAAGGGTTAAACAGCACATAATATACTGTATTTCTGGTCTTCAGGTAGTACAGCTTGTTTTGGGCACACATTTAGAAGCAAAAACATCCATACGTTCGATATAAATCATAAATGATGTTCAGTTTCTCATAAGTGCAAATTCTTGAAACATTCAAGGAAAAAGCCTCACTGAAAACATCAATCTGAAGGGCCAAGGCTTTGAGCTTCAAGTTCCCAAAGACCACTCGCAGCTTTTATCTCTTGCAAGGTTGTTGAACTGTATCTTAGTTTTTTGGTTCTGTTTCAACAGCCTTCTGTTTTGAGGATAACTCTTTATAGAAGTGATCCGGACCCCATAAAATATCCACCCCAGCGCACCCTCAAGCGTCCAGTAACGTGAGACACAGACCCTGAGGTCAAACACTGAAAACTGAACATGCTTCTTACAGAGCCGCGGAGGCAGAGCTGTCAGGCAAATACAGGAGCCTGTATTTAAACACGATCATTGATCTCGCAACAAAACAAAGCGCAGCCGAAGTCCGATCCAATTCATTCACCGAACGTGATCTTATCTCAGATCTGTGATTAGAAAGGGCAGTCACAGATTACTGGTGTTTTTCTGTGCTCCCCTGTCCTTGAGGAAACCCTTTGATCCCCATCAATTAGCCAGCTTAGTCGAAAGGGACACGGGCTGTGATCTGACGTGTTCATGACATAACCGTCCTGCAGGAAAGGTGCAGACTGACTCTCTCTCTGATGTCTAATCCTAGCTATGAATAACACCCACCTGCCATAACTCTCTGGGCTGTGTGAGAGCGGGAGGCCAGCATCTTTCAATCCCCACCGTGACTCCAGGGATTCCCACACCAACCTCATGTTATCAAGGCGTCAGCTGTGTGAGACCTTGGCACAGGAGGTGTTTTCTAATAGTTCTGTTTGTTCACGGTTCAGCGTTGGCGCATACGAGAGATGCCTAACTTGCTCTCAGCTCCTGGGTAGGGCTGAACGATTCATTGAAATCAAACTGAAATCATGATTTGGCATTTGGAAAATGCTGGGATTTATTGTTTGCACACAGTATCAAATTAACATTAACAGTATCACAACATAATATTCATGTTACAGAATGTACAAAAAGTACATTCTAATAGTACGCCTATAGGATAAGAGGTAACAAATGAATTATTATTATTATTTTTTTTTTTGCGATTTTTTAATTCAATATATACACCTCCTGCCTCTGTATAACATATATTTAAGTAGTGTTTATATACCGTATATTTCAGAGAAACAAGTGAAGTGAAAATGCATACGGAAGACAGAAGACAACGAGTGCAGTGCTAAAAAGGGGCGGAGCTACATAAGGTCCATAACCGCGTAAACACATTGCATTACACTGAATATACTAAATAATGTTATCTTTTAGCAGCATCATATGACCCCTTTAAAAAGCTACACATGCCAAACATCCTCCCAAACTAAATAAGAAGCGTGTATAAACCTGTTGTCCAACAAAGGAGAACATTTAATAAAATGACTTTACTCCACATCATCAATCCAATGTTTGAAATAACGTCATTTTCTGATCTGATGTGGATTCTTATCACAGAATAAGCAGAAAATGCTTTCTATACTGTAATAATTTACAACTGTCGATAAGCATTGGATTCTTATTATTATAAAAATACTCAAGACGGCTTGAAGAACACAGAAAAAGCCTGTATTGATGCGTCATGTGTTTACTGTCTAAATGTTTAATTGGTTCAAGCGTTTCTATCTTGTTTTTACTCAGTCACAGTGATAGCTGGATACAATTGTCCATATTAGGGATTTCCTGGAATGTCATGAGTTTTATTACTTCTGTGATGCATATGTGAAGTTTCCGCATGAGGGCGCCCCCTGGTGTCCAGTATTAATAAATGTGTTAGTGCAGTTATTTGCTGGCTTAAATAGGAATAATTTTATCATTAATTTGTATCTAATTATTATAGGTTTTTTTTGTTAATTTGTTTTAAAAATCAGCAGACAAACCTTGGATCAGAAGGTTTTGGCCAGTAGCTCACCTTTGGCAGTTCGTTTCTGAGGCTTCGTGGCAAGACAGACCCCACACGTCTTCTATCTTGAGACAGGACTCTTTGTGGGCCCTCCATGCCAGAGGGGACAGCCATTGCAGGGTCATGAAGGAGAAAAATCCTGCATTGTCCACCGGGTGCTGATGTCTGGGGGTGAAAATGGAAGAGTTTGGCTCGTATCGGTCATCTAGGCGCTATGTGCTATGTATCTTGAACGCGAGAGAAAATCTTTACTCGCTGCGGCCAAACAGGAGATGAATCACACGTTCGTGTTTGAACAGCAGTTTGCACGTCCCTCTCAGAACTCTTACGAAGCAGTGAAAAAGTTCAGTTCAGTGGCTCTTTATCAGTCAGCATGTTAAAAATCAAGCTGTCTGTTTGTAAAGGATAAGAGCGTTCTTATCAGGACCTCACTGACTGTCACTTGAGTCCAAATGGCAACATAGGAAACATCTCCTAATGCCTCTTTCACACCTCACAAAAGTATTTCAGTGCTTTATATGTTTATTGTGGCCTCCTATTAACAGGTTTCACACTGTGTGCATAAGCATTATATTACATAAGTGTAATATAAGTTACACCAAACTCATCAGAAAACATGTTGAAAATACTCTATAAATGTAAGCTTTTACAATAGAGGCTTATGTGAAGCAACCGATGTGAAATATTCATTGATAAAAATGACACCGATCATGTTTAATGCAGGATAAATGCACAGTGATGCAAACAAACTATTTCTATTTATTTAAGTGACAGATTCAGATGATAAAAGCAGCTCATAGCTTCATTTTAAGGTTTGTGTTAAAGTAGCTCAAAAAAAATAACCACTTAAAAATTTATCCCAATAACTAAAGAAAAACACAAAACCCAATTTATAGCACTTAAAAAAAAAAAACTCAAAAAAGTAAAACGTAAAGAACATTTTAAGCATTAAAAATCAGACGCTGTGTGAAAGTAAAATGTGAGTCTCCTATTGTAGTTTGTGAAACTTATATAATTATAAGTTTTATATATTCATTTATGTCCTGTAAAGTGATTCTTCCACATTTTAAGCATTAAAAATCATAAAATAAGCTTTATGTATTTGTGCATATGGGAGTCTAACTGTTGGAAACAATGTGTCAAAGTCAATTACACCTTGTTTTTACATTTTAAAAAATTATAATTTTAGTCTTTAATCCATTTGCTAACTACCCAAATATTATTTTATATGGTTATAACAACTATATCCACACTGAAAAAAAAAATACAAAAATTATTAATTGACTTTACAATTTTTTTTTAAGGTAAGTGTGGTTGCAAGCAATTTATTTTAACTTTTTTAACTTATTGTAATTTTTTTTTTTTTTTTTTTTTTTTACTGTAGTTGACTAACTTTCAACATTTTTTTTTTAAATGTAGCTAAAATAAATAGTTTGCAACCACTTACCTCAAGAAAAACTTAGTCTATTTTTTTTCAGTGCAGAAGAACTTACTTGTGTGTGATCCGAAAGGGCTTGAGTATCTGTAAGCTTTGGCGATATCTGCCTCGTCTTTTTGTTTCGGTGCCCAGCTCCACCTCATCATCGGGGTCTGGGAGAGTCTGTGGAGGGGACAGCGTCAAACCCTCCACCTGTCCTACAGCCTCCAAGGCATCTGAGAACATACCTGTCTCTAACAAACAAAACGGAAAAACACTCAACCACACTCCAATATACCGTCAGACACTTGGGATGAGCTCCTGTCCACGACTGGGAATGTCTGAATCTGCTGACCAAGACCTTCCTCTAACTTTATGGCCTTGGCTGCAAAGCTGAAGTGTTTATCTATTTAAAGACGCCTGTGGGTGGCCTCAAGGCTGGTGCATACTGAGACGGAGGATATTCGAGCTCGCCGTGTGTGTGTGTGTGTGTGTGTCGACCCTGCCACTGATCCTTCTGTGGCATGAGACACGATAAGGTAAATCCAGAAACACCGTGACTCTCTGTATCTGCTCGGTGTACGTCACCGGCGACTGCCATGCAGATAATAAAAGATAAGATTTACACTCTATACAAGAAAGAGCCCACGTTCTAATGCAATAGTGAATGCAAACTATGATAATGGGACCATTTTGAAATTCTAAAGGGATAATTCACACAGAAATTATCATTCTGAGTAAGTATTAATGTCACTGCAAAATTGTATGACTTTATTTCAGAATTTAAAGCAATTGATCTTGCTTTTCATGCAACTATAATGCATGGAGATTAAGGCTTTCAGGTGTCTAAAAAAGCACCACAAAAAGTTCATGTGATTTGTGTGCTGTATTCCAATACTTCTGAAGCCATATGTTTGAAACACACTTAAACTTAGGTAATTATTCACGGAAAATCAACTTTATCTTTCCTATGAATTAATTATACAACAGACAAATTACTAACAATTATCACTATCAATTACAAAGTAAATATTCATCTTTACTTACAATAAATAAAATTAAACAGTGTATAAAAGTATGAAATATTCTAAACCAGTAATATAATAAAAAACATCTCTGATATCGATTTGACATCAGTATCAGTAGATACTCAAACATTACTGAGCAATCCCTAACAGTCCGAATGTTTCCTTCATGAATCAGACTAGTCCGGATCTCGACTTAATGACTAAATCATCTAATGTTAGTCAAATTTGGAGCAACATTTTAATTTCATCCATCTCAATAGGCACACAAACAGCTGAGTGGGACATAAACGCACACATTTAGGGGCTTATATAAGGCGTATAGTTCATGTTTGTCTTCCCCTCTCTTCAGTTTCAGATGACTAAGAATATTTATCCATCCGCACACAATATAAAGGAAAAGCAAAGCCTCTACTGCTTGTGTTGATCCAGTGGGACTACTGTAATCTACTGTACTATAACTGTACATAAGCATCTGCTAAATGGCCTTTAATAATCAGAAGTCAGTTTAAGATTATTATATCAGTTGTTGATTTGTGCATTACACCTGCTCGCTTTTCCAATCTTTGCTCTCTCTGTTTCGTCCTGTTCCTGGAACTGTGTGTTCCCTGCCGTTTCTGGAGATGTTCTCCTTTGGGATCCTCATGTGGGAGATTTGATAGATTATCAGAACTACTTTTATCTCAAATAAGCATGGCGTGTTATTAAATAATGACCCTCCACTATTTAAGGTGTCTTAAAAAGTCTCTCGGAAAGTTTCTAAGAAAGTTGGAGCGTGAAGAAGGTCACTTACATACCGAACAGAAAACGTCGGGATTTTGAACCTCTTTCCTTTCGGCTTCTGGATGTTCCCGCAGGTTATAAATGATTTATTCACAAAGTCAACGCTGTCTTGCTCCCTTGCTGCACATGACACATCTTCCTCTCGCACAATAACTCAAGCAGCGTGTGCTCTGATCCCGAGTAACGCTAAAGTCGCACCGCGCTAGAAGAGAGTGCGCTGGAGAGTTTTGAAACGTGCCGCAGCACAGCTGACGGGATTCCCTAAATGCATCCTGCGTCACGCCTAAGCAACCAATCACGGATTTGCTTGGTCGTCGCTATGGTAACCGGACCTGAAGGGGAAGGAAAAGCACGTGGTGATCTTTGTAACAGCGTGCACACAGATTACAGACTATTTCGGGCCGCTCATCTGAAGAGCATTGTTTATATATGGAACAAGATAAGCAGTCTGACAAGAAACACGCATTTTTTTTTTTTTTATTAGAGGCTGTTGCGGAACTCGTATATCTTTGAAAGAGTGCGCGGTGTGATGTTCCTGAAAATGTAATGATACAGCCTTTGCACAGACTTTCACTATTTTAACTTAAAAACAAACCAAAATAATTATTTATGAATAACTTTTTTTTTCTTTAGCATTTTTATTTTCACAATATTAGGCCTACCACCGGATTGTCAAAGTATGACAAACGATATCAATGTTTCACAATTTAAAAAAAAAATTTTTTTGGCATAACAATCCTGAAGGCAAACGTTTTAGCATAAAAAAAATTACTGATATCAAGTGACTAAAACAGGTTTGGATAATAACTAAATAAATAAATATACAGTATGCAGTGCTGGGTGGTCACTTACTGATTACAAATTACATGAAAAGAAAACTAAATTTAGTTAGTAACAATCTATTAGATTATTAATTTTAGGTAATGTATTCAAACTACTTTTTGATTACTCGTTTATCCCATAGATTTGAATGGGATTAATATGTACCATATTGATTAAGGGGGAAAAGAGCATTTTAATCAGGCTCCTATGTTTATGTGCAGTTATTTTACATTAATGCCAAAGAAACGAACCTATTCACTGACACTAAAGTGAAGTTACTGAACCTAAAAATAGGAGCCTGATAAAAATGCTCATTTTAGAAGAAGTTTTCAAACAGCACTTACAGACTTTTGTATCTGAACTCTTTATATATCACACACACACATACATATTCCATTCTTTGTAATGTTTTCGCTATGTAAAGGTCATGACCTCTGGCTGTGTTAACAATGATGAAGGATGACTGACAGCAAGATGCAGTACAAGAGTCCAGTCCATGCTGAAAAAGACAATAAACACTGCAGTAGCAGACAAATAAACATGAACTTTTAATAAAACACAAAAAATGTAGGTTGTGTAAGGTTATAAATTTTTTTACAAGTTTTGCAACATTTTTAAATAACGTTTTAGCTGTTGTGTAGTTCAACAAGTGCAAGCGTTTCGTTAATATGCGATCATAAACAGTGTAGGGCACTTATAAAACTATTTGAAAAAAGTAGTTTTAGTTGAAGAATATCAAACCGGGGTTTGCTAAATTAATTTCAGGTATATAGGAAACTTCCTGCTACTTGTAACACTTAATGCAACAAGTCAAATACATCAGTTTTATACAATACTGTGATTAAACTGGATCCTTCAGTCTCAGAAGTGCTGCAGACCTGCGCTGTAGTGACCTCTGTTGGCATATAACACACTGTTTACATGAGCATTGCCTAAAGCAGTGCTTCTCAATCCAGGTCCTGACTGCAGAGTGAAGGTCTCTTTTATTGAACACATGTAATTCAGATCATCAGCTCATTAGCAGGGAGCGTTTCAGATCATACAGTAATTCTGTAGAAGAAGAATTCATAGCATTTGTATTTTCACAGTTTTACCACCAAACTGTTATAGTATGACACATAATATCTAATATTTCACAATTTAAAAAAAGACTTTTTTTCTGCGACAGTCCTGAAAAACTAGGCAAATATTTTGTCATGAAAATGACTTAATATAAACATACAGTGCTGGGTAGATTACTTAGAAAAAATCGAAGTCTGTTACTGATTACAAATTACGTAATGAAAATTTTTGTTAGTGACATAATCTATTAGATTATTCATTTTAGGTCATATATTCTGACGACTTCTTGATTACTTTTAGGTAACTTTTTACCCTTCTCATTTATCCCGTAGATTTGAACATGATTATCGCATACCATATGGATATAAACAAATAAATAATCCATTCTTTATCAACAGCATGCAGTGCATTAAACATAAAAGTCAGGGTTTCCCAGACTGGGGTAGAGAAAAAAAAAAAGAGAAATTAGGGAGAATCAATAAAATTTTATATATAATTAAAATATATAGAATAATTTACTGCCATCTTGTGGTTAATTTGTAATTATGTAATCAAACAAAAGTAACTAATTGGATTACTACCATTACAATTACAATTTACAACCTAATCTAGATTACATGCACTATATATGCATGTAATTTATATATATATATATATAAAACACACTATATATAATATATAACACACACACACACACACACACACACACACACACACACACACACACACACATACAAACCTGATTCCAAAAAAGTTGGGACACTGTACAAATTGTGAATAAAAACAGAATGCAATGATGTGGAAGTTTCAAATTTCAATATTTTATTCAGAATACAACATAGATGACATATCAAATGTTTAAACTGAGAAAATATCATTTTAAGGGAAAAATAAGTTGATTTTAAATTTAATGGCATCAACACATCTCAAAAAAGTTGGGACAAGGCCATGTTTACCACTGTGTGGCATCCCCTCTTCTTTTTATAAGAGTCTGCAAACGTCTGGGGACTGAAGAGACAAGTTGCTCAAGTTTAGGAATAGGAATGTTGTCCCATTCTTGTTTAATACAGGCATTCTAGTTGCTCAACTGTCTTAGGTCTTCTTTGTCGCATCTTCCTCTTTATGATGCGCCAAATGTTTTCTATGGGTGAAAGATCTGGACTGCAGGCTGGCCGTTTCAGTACCCTGATCCTTCTTCTACACAGCCACGATGTTGTAATTGATGCAGTATGTGGTCTGGCATTGTCATGTTGGAAAATGCAAGGTCTCCCCTGAAAGAGACGACGTCTGGATGGGAGCATATGTTGATCTAGAACTTGGATATACCTTTCAGCATTGATGGTGCCTTACCAGATGTGTAAGCTGCCCATGCCACACGCACTCATGCAACCCCATACCATCAGAGATGCAGGCTTCTGAACTGAGCGCTGATAACAACTTGGGTTGTCCTTGTCCTCTTTAGTCCGGGTGACATACTGTAGCATCCCAGATTTCCAAAAAGAACTTCAAATTTTGATTCATCTGACCACAGAACAGTTTTCCACTTTGCCACAGTCCATTTTAAATGAGCCTTGTCCAGAGAAAACGCCTGTGCTTCTGGATCATGTTTAGATATGGCTTCTTTTTTGACCTATAGAGTTTTAGCCAGCAACGGCGAATGGCACGGTGGATTGTGTTCACCGACAATGTTTTCTGGAAGTATTCTTGAGCCCATGTTGTGATTTCCATTACAGTAGCATTCCTGTATGTGATGCAGTGCCCTAAGGGCCCGAAGATCACGGGCATCCAGTATGGTTTTCCAGCCTTGACCCTTACGCACAGAGATTGTTCCAGATTCTTTGAATCTTTGGAGGATATTATGCACTGTAGATGATGATAACTTCAAACTCTTCGCAGTTTTTCTCTGAGAAACTCCTTTCTGATATTGCTCCACTATTTTTCGCCGCAGCATTAGGGGAATTGGTGATCCTCTGCCCATCTTGACTTCTGAGAGACACTGCCACTCTGAGAGGCCTTTTTTATACCCAATCATGTTGCCAATTGACCTAATAAGTTGTAAACTGGTCCTCCAGCTGTTCCTTATATGTACATTTAACTTTTCCGGCCTCTTATTGCTACCTGTCCCAACTTTTTTGGAATGTGTAGCTCTCATGAAATCCAAAATGAGCCAATATTTGGCATGACATTTCAAAATGTCTCACTTTCAACATTTGATATGTTATCTATATTAAGTTTATGAGATTTGTAAATTATTCCATTCCTTTTTTTTACTCACAATTTGTACAGTGTCCCAACTTTTTTGGAATCGGGTTTGTACACACACACACACACACACACACACAAACACACACATGTTTGTTTTTGTGAATTGTGGGGTTTTTATACTGTACAAAACTGTATGTGCTATTGCCCTACACCAACACTACACCTTACAGGAAACTTTGTGCATTTTTACTTTCTCAAAAAAAACTCATTCTGTATGGTTTATAAACGTTTTGAAAAATGAGGACATGGGTTATGTCCTCATAAGTCACCCTCTCCTTGTAATACCTGTGTCATACCCATGACATTATACAAAGTTGTGTCCTGATATGTCACAAAAACACGCACACACACAGACACACACACACACAAACACAGACACACACACACACACACACACACACACACACACACACACACACACACACACACACACACACACACACATATATATACAATATATATAGTTAAAGTGAGTCACGAGTCATGTATTTAAGGCCACTTACTCACCGTAATGTAGTAATGAAGCTTGTCCGGTGCTGTCTGTTAGCCTGCTGAGAGTCATACATTAACAGTCCAGAAATCACTTAAGATGGTTTCACTTTACTGAGCTGGGAAATCTGCTGAACGCAGGCAATCAATGAAGTGCATCCAAAGCTCCCTATCAGTTTCCACAAGCTTCATAATACATGTCTCCAGCAACACACACTGCTGGAGACAACCTGCTCAGAGACATGGACGGATACATTGATAAACAGACAAACAACCTTTTAAATGTTAATTAAATGTTATCAAACACAAAATGCCACTACTTCACATACAACGAAAGAATAGGTGAAACTGGCCTTGTGCAACGTCACAAAAACAATGCATCAGGATCTCCAGCAGCACACCTCACTTCTGCTTCACACCACAGCACATATTTATCTTGGTGGCAATATTAGAATTGTTCATTATCACCATCTTTTCCACTTCCTCAGTGAGAGCTGATGCACATTACAAAGTGAGTCCAGCAGCGGCTCCTCTGTGACCTGCGGTGCATCCCATCGCTCCAGCAGTATGAGGTCAGAGAGAACACAGGTCCAGCGCCATCCCACACTTCATAAGGTAGACTAAAGCCTTTATCTGTCTATTCCCAGCACTGGGTGCCGCTATCAACAGAGAGCCGGAAATACACCTCCGAAACCAAATCCAGTCTCAGCTCGGTCTCAAAATAGATTTCTCTTTCTTGTCTTTCACCCCTTGTTGTACACGGCACAAGGAAAACGAACACAGAGTGTAACTCACACCGGGGCTGGACAGATTCGAGCTCGCCTTCCGTTCAGCGGTATGTTCAGAGAAGATAATAGCAGAGGTTTATGTTGCAGTAGGAAGTATTTTCTGTGTGAGGGCCAGTCAGCTTAATAGAATGTTCTGGTTCAATATGACTTAAACTCTACATATAATCTGTGGCACGCTGTTGATTACCACTGAAAACCATTTAGACTGGTCCCTCAGTTTGTAAAACAAGCAAAATTTGTTTTCCGTAATGCACTGTTACAGTGGAAATCTGCAGCAACAATACTGGGGAATACATTTGTTTATGATTTTTAGATTTTTTTATTTATTTATATGTGTGTGTACGTACAGTGACATGCGAAAGTTTGGGAAACCCTTGCAGAATCTGTGAATAATTTGAACAAAATAAGAGAGATCGTACAAAATGCATGTTACTATTAAAAAAGGTTCAAACACTGACTGATGCTCCTGAAGGAAACACGATGCATTAAGAGCCGAGGGTGGGGGGGTGAAAACTTTCTGAATTTGAAGATCTAGGTAAATAGTGTTTAATTTGTCTTCCGGGAAACAAGCATGTATCTTCTGTTGCTTCTGAAGGGCAGTACTAAATGAAAAAAAAAAAGATATTTCAACAAAATAAGAAAATTTTTGAAAATCTTCGTCTCAAAAGTTTTCACCCCCGACTCTTAATAATGCATCGTGTTTCCTTCAGGAGCATCAGTTAATGTTTAAACCTTTTTTAATAGTAACATGCATTTTGTACGATCTCTCTTTTTTTGTTAAAATTATTCACATTTTAACAGATTCTGCAAGGGGTTCCCAAACTTTCACATGCCACTGTTTGTATGCATGTTTAAATATTTAATTTTCACTTAATAAATAATATCACGTGGTGTAACCAAGTAAAACATATTTTCCTTACACCTCAAATGTCACCTCAATCATATTTAAATTCATTTGTCAAGATTTATTTTCACAAGCATCATGAATTATGTCATAAAAGGGAAAAAAAGTGGCACATTTATATAGAAATGTGCTATTTATGTTCTTTTTGCTTTTTTTACAAGTTTGAAAATATAACAAACTTTTATACCATTTTCACAAAAATAAGAAAAAATTAAAAAATAATAATAATATTAAAATCACTTAAAGATGAATATAATGTGGTGTAACCAAGTAAAGCATTTTCCTTAAAACTCAAATGCATTAAATAAGGTGTGCACATTATTTAATTATTATAAAAATAATAATTATTTGTATTATAAAAATAGTATTGTAAATGGTTGCATTATTATAAATAGCATTAAAAAAATTGTATTATCATAAAAATAAGAAATAATTTATGTTCATATTTAAAAAAATATCTTGATTTTTAATTAATAAATTCCATAAAGTAGCTAACATTCTTAACTAACATCAGAAAAGATCAAATTATCTGATATTTTAAGAGACTTATTGACCCTGACATACAGTCATCATGAGTGTCTGAAGGACTACTTTCATTTTTACATTAAAAAGCATTAAAAAACTACACTTTGCTGTTTTAAAAAACTCAACAAACTAACAAAAACTCAGACTCCACTTTGCTGTTTAAACCTCAAGAACCTGCCATAAACTTCACTGTAAGTGCATTACTGCAAACACAGTTTTCGTTTGACAACTTTGGCTATTTAACCGAGGAACGAGTCGGCATTAGTGTCACCATCAATAAAGCTTAACTTGTTTTAAAGGTGCACACAGAGTGTTTCTTGCTAACAGTTGAAGAAGGATGACGATTGACTGGAGGTGAACTTTATGAGCAGAAGCGAGTGCACAGCTCTTCAAATCAGTGCTAATGGCCAGTCACTCAAGCGTAAAGTGACAGTCACAGACAATTTCGTCTTCACATATCCTTAAGATCTTTATTGGGCGGTGCAGTCACAAATCAAAACTCATTAAGCAAAGGCCTCGCTAATTCAGATTTAATAAATGTGACTTAAGGGCAACAGTGTTAGACAAAGTTTACTAAGTCACCATGACTTCCTAATTAAGCAAAGCCGATGACATGCACGGTAAAAAGTTTTAAAGTTTTGGTAAAAGTGACATGCCGCAGGTTTCATGACAAGACTGAACTTTTGTTCGCATGGGGCGCCCCCAAGGGGTGGCCGTATAAACTCTGAGGAACCCTAGGATGATTTGCAGGCATTTAATTTAAATCTATTTTAAATCTATTAATTTTAGATCCATAGTTTTATATATCATTTAAAGGTTACACACAGAGTGTTGACGTTTTTCTCCAAAGTCTGCATAATGCAAATGTGACATTGGATGACGATAAACAAGAAGTTAATATCAAGACGTTTTAGACAACATATTCAGGTTTTTGCGCTCTATTTCTAAAAACAAAAATCATTCCAAACACAGCCACTGCGCGTCTCTGAGCAACAATGATAGTGTTTCGTTCAATGAATCAACCGTTTAAAATGATTCGGTTTCAATCGCAATGACTCACTTATTAACAGTGACTCGCTGCCACCTACTGGCTGTTTTAATCACATTTAAGGTACCATTGACATTTTTTAAAACACAGACATCATTTCAATCTTTTATGTTTACAATATCAAAACATATTTATTAATTTGTAACTCCAGGTTTAAAGTATTCCATGTCCCTCAGAGCTCCATTAAACAGTGTAAAAACATCTAAATGGCACTTCAAGATGCAGTTTCTGTTTTCTCTGCATTGCAAAGATCAATTTTGTAATACTGATTGACTTGGTAACAGCCCAAATTCAAGTGTCTGACTTAAAGATGGTGCACACTTTTAGAAAAAAATAAAAAAGCTGTCAGCACACTTAGAAATAAGATATCAGCACAATAACACACACAGCAAAATATTGTCTAATTTTCGTTATCGATAAAATCCCAGAAATCACAGAGATTTAATATTGCAAACCCTTTATTTAATTTATTTTTGGTGCCACCCCAAGATTTTGAACTTTTGTTCGCTCATAAACACTCACCTCCTCCTTCACCCTTCACTATTTCATGACAAGACTGAACTTTTGTTCGCTCATAAATATGCAGCGCTGCCTTGCTCTTGCACTCTTTATGATATTATTTGTGCATCACCTCTACAGCAAGCCTAGTGCTCGAGTGAGGAAACACGAGTAAAAGTGCAATGCTTTCTAATTAATAGAGTCTGTTTTACTTTTTTCACACGCTGTTAGTGCGAGATGACAGGCTTTTAGTAAAACACTGGTGGAAAACAAGCCACTTTATTTTGAGGAGAGAGTTTGGCGTTTTTCAAATGCTTTGTTCAAAGACTTCATGAAACAGCCGATGACAAATAAGATCTGTTTAGAGGCACACAGCTCACTTTTCCCAGTAAACACGAGGAAATAAATCTTTAGAGCATGATATTTAGACAAAACAGATGTTAAGTCAAAGGAAAAACAAGAGTCTGTCTGAACATGAAAACAAAGTTATTGTCATGTTTAAAAATAGTTGTGAACTCACTCAATCACTTGGATTGAAGTCGTGTTTCTGAAAGGTCAGCGGCGTGATGAAGACGAGTGTGACTGTAGTTCATCAGTCAGGCAGCGTGTCTCTCAAAGCTATCATTTCAAATCAAACACAACAGGACCTCAAATTAATTTATGTAAAAGGCCAGGAGCAAACGACATCACTGCAAGCACCTGATTTTTAATTTTATGACAAAAAACAAACACACTGCGAAGTGCAGTTATTACCTTGAGCTGCAATATAACCTTAACTTTTAAACGTAAGTGGTGACCTTTGACCCTTTCCTATAATTCTATATGATAGTCCACTTTATATGTCATAGTGCTTATAATTTATGACAAGGTAAAGTCAACATGACTGATGAAAGTGGCTGAGAAATATTTATGTGCATTCTGTTGGCGGTAGACAGATGCGTAACGCTTTCAAGAAATTAGTTTTGAGGAAAAAAATGATTATATTGTTGTTTTAAAAGATTTTTTCCCTTTTTGAGTTGATAATTTATTTATAATGTTACAAAGATTACTATTTCAAATAAACACTGTTCTTTGAACTTTGTTCATCAAAGAATCTTGAAATTAGCATATATTAGATTGATTTCTGAAGGATCACATGACACTGAGTAATGATGCTGAAAATTCAGATTTCCATCGCAGAAATAAATTTGATTTTAACATGTATACACATAAAGAACAGTTCTTTTAAATTGTAATAATATTTCACAATTTTTGAACAAATTAATGCAGCCCTGATCAGCAGAAGATACTTATTTAAAAATAAATAAACAAATAAATACCTTACTGACATCAATCAGTATTGTATACATATTATTATACATGTATATTAAGTTAAGAAAATAGATTTAAAATAATCACCACTTTTTATTTGGACAGTTATATAGCTACACACACACACACACACACACACACACACACACACACACACACACACACACACACACACACACTTGCTCCCAGAAAGGCGTTTCATCGTGGCGTCTCTCTTTCTTTCCAGAAGGAGGAGCTCATGAACCACTGTACTCCATGTATTGGCTCTGATATATTATCCATAAGCATTATTATGGAAGTGGCGACCCTCTGTAACCTCCACCGGTTCCTCCTTAAACAGATGGACACGTTCAGTCATACGCTCTGACTGCTGCGGAGTAATGAGGAGCTTTCATTTGCGCCGGACGACGGGAACATTCACTCTCCTCACGAGCCAATCACCTCCCTCTCATCCCATCGCTCAGAGGAACCGCTCTCTTTGTAATTGCCTGGATTCACTTTGACTGGAGGAAGTCAGGTAAGAGTGAACTAATTAGCCGAAGCATCAAGACACGGCCCACCAGAAAGAGATCCACGGAAGCTGGATCACTCCATATCCAATTACATCCAAGGATGTGAGGAGCATTGGGGGGATTATGGGTTATGAGCCAGACTCTCAGGTGTTTGCGCTCTGACACCGCTGCCCTTTGGATTCAGAGCCGCTCTGCTCTTTAGGAGAGCTCAAAAACAAGGCCAGGTGCTGAAGGACACTCCAGCTTCCGGAGGAAGAAGATAATCGAGAGGTGAAGCGCGTGGATTCTGCGCAGGATTGAATTCAAGACTCTCGGTGGTGATGCGTAAAGAAGAAATGAAAAACATCTCCAGGGCTACACAGAGAGATCTAATTAGTCTGTTAAGGGTTTTGTGTGAACATCTGAAAAATGGAGGATTCCTGTCAGGGCTAAATAAAGTACATAAAAAGCACAGCTCCACAAAATAACAGTATTCCAGAGAATATCTGTGCTTGTCGAAGTGAAAACCACAGCCATTTGTCAAACACAGACTGAATGACGGTGATGTAGTCCACATAAAGTGGTGAATTGATGCACACGACTCTCCAGCTAAGTGCTGATGGAGCGGCTGGAGCTTCCCAAAAATAGAGGAACGAGGAGAGGAAAACAGCACACGTACTGTAGGCCTGCATCTGAGCATGTGTTGTTTTCTCGTCCGAGTTCAAAAACCTCTAAAGCGGTAAAAGCTGGATGAGAGTGAGCTGATGAACAGCATCTGAAGAGGGACTCCAGGTTCACATTTAATAGACCTGATGCATTTAAAGGAATATTCTGGGTTTAGTAAAAGTTAAGCACATGTATATATATGTATATATGTGTGTGTATATATGTATATATGTATATATATATATATATATATAAATTAGGATAAGTAAAAATCTTATCCTAAATTATAGTAACATTTTTTAATTATTTTTAATTTGAAAAAAAAAAAAAAAGTCTGTTCTGCTCATAAACACTCTGCATTTATTGTTCAAAAATACAGAAAAACAGTAAAATTGTGAAATATTATTGTTATTTGAAAAAAGGTTTTCTATTTGAATATACTTTTAAGATGTAATTTATTTCTGTGATGTTCAGCTGTATTTTCAGCATCATTACTCCAGTCTTCAGTGTCACATGATCTTCAGAAATCATTCTAATATGATGATTTATTATCTGTGTTGGAAACCGTTGTGCTGCTTATTTATTGGAACCTGTGATAACTTTTTTAGAAATAAAAAGTTGAAAAGAACACAATTTATTTAAAATACAAATATTTTGTAACCATATACACTTCTGTTCAACATTTTGGGATCAGCAATTTTTCATTTTCTTTCTCTCTCTTTTAAAAAAAAAAATAAAAATAAACAAACAAAAATCTGGTACTTTTATTCAGCAAGGATGTGTTAAATCTGTGACTTGCTGGAATTGTTAGAACTTAATGTTATTGTTTTTAATTAAATTACAGATTTTCTTTTTTAAGCAAAATATTCAAATTTACAACTATGTTGCCTTAAAAAATATGGCATATTTATAAGATAACAACTTTAAAGCTCACATAACACACTAAAAAAATACAAATAATAATAATATAGGTGAAATTATAAAAGTATCAGCCTCACATTTATGCTTTCAAATCCTTTAAAAATGGCCCTCATTTAACTCACCATAATCTAGATTTGTATTTCCTAATTAATTTAAGAAAATGGGATGAGTTAAAACACATTTTAGTGGTATGCCACAAATGCTGATGATTAAACTTGCATTAAGCTGGAATGATGAGACATTTAAACAGCACGCTGTGACACGGGACAAAAAACTGAGCGCTGAAATATTCATATTTAAGAGACAGAATCCTCCTACTTGTTCATGTTCTCTCCACTTATATTTCAGTCCATCTGGAGTGTATATATTAAAAATGCATGAAAAAAAAAAGAAATAATAATGAATTAAGGATTGTTCGACGACGGAAGAAACAATCATTAGCCATTATTAATTCATGTTTGAGAGGACAAATGTCGGACAAGCATTTGAAACTAATTTATGGCCCAAGGAAATGGAAAAGGGGCAGTGGGAACCAATCATGTGTAATAAAGCCTTAGTTTCCCTCAGCAATAAGTGAAAAAATAACCTTACAAATTGCACAACAGAAGAGCATTAGGGACGCCTGACTGTGCCGCCGGAAGAGTCTTCTCTCCTGAACGAGACGTTTACTGCTGACTAACAGACAAACACCCACACATACACCGCTCTGATTGTTAATTAGACTTCACGAGCGCCGTGCAAAAACAGCAGCGCCACTGCATGAAAAACCCCACATATAACAAAGATATGAGACGGGAGAACACAGCAGACCGGCTCAGATCACTTGGGGAAGAGCGGAAGAGCGCTCCTTTGGTCAGCAGCTTAAGCAGGAAAAGCCTGAAGGTGTGAACGGACGTGTGTGGCATAAATCTGATCTTTATCCCACCATTCCTCTCTTAATTAGCAGAGATCTCAGAAGCGCTGGCCTAGATTGTTAAACTAATAAAGTGGTCTGGTTGCAGATTTTGCTGTTCGTTTTTTATTTAAAAATAGCAAGTTATTCAAACATTTACAGGATATGTGAACAAAAGATTCTATGCAACTGTTTTCTGCCGCCTATACAGAAGAGAAAAGAAATATATTCGTGTTATTTATATATTTGTTTCTTTTTTACAAATCAGAGGTGGAACAAGAAAATGCATGTTGACAGTTCAAGTCCTCGGTTCAGCAAACCCTGATTTTTTTCCCCGATGAGTTTTTCATTGTGTGGTACAAGCGTACGGTCCGTTCACGTGGTGCACACACACACACACACACACACACACACACACACACACACACACACACGCACGCCGGAGTGTGCTCGTGTGTACACATACTAAATCATACTACACACACACACACACACACACCGAAGTCTTGAGGATCTCCAGCTCTAGAATGTTTCTGAGATTAGAGACTCATGGGGCGGCGGATGGACGCGGAGAGCTGGGAGGTGATTGGTTGAGACCCCTCCGGTCCATCGGCCGTTTTTGTTTTTCTAGTGGCAACCGCGTCCCGTGTCTCTACGCCGTCTTAATGCCCTCAAACCCACAGAACTTCCAGCGTTTCTCCAGACTCGCCCCGACGCCTGTCAACTCCTGCTTGAACGTGCAGGGCAGCCGACCCAGAAGAGTCTCCACCTCTGTGGTGCTGATCTGAAACCAGAAGAACATCGAGCGTTAGACCCATCCAAACCAATCACAGCTCTGAGACTAGTAGTGAAAATGCTTCTGTTTTTCCAATTTAAAGGGGGGCATGAACTGAGAAACCAAACTGCCTTATTTTTTGACATATTATCGTGCTATCAAAACATCCTGTGAGTTTCAAAACTCAAAACTTTCTTGTTTAGTCTAAAAACAGCTTATATTGAAGCCAAAAACGACAGCTTGTGCAATGTTCTACTCTGTGATGTAATAGTGTGGATAAGCTCCGCCTCCTTCTACATCGCTGCCTGTTTAGCCCCGCCCAACGTGATCACTATTGCTTTGTCTGTTAAACAAGATTGTTTGAGATTACTATTTATGCATTTTTAACCCAAATCACAGCAGCGTTCATCTATGAGCAGTGAATGTATGCTGTCAAACACACACAACTGTTAGCCAATCACAGCAGTGGGCGTTTACTTCCGAGTCTACAATCTGCCACGCCCATTCAAACAGAGCGTTCTGATTGGAGGGGTCAAAACAGAACAGAAACAGCTTATTATTTTTAAATTATGATGTTTTCTGATCAGAGAACAGTACAAAACAAAAAAACAAGGCAGTTCATGACTCCCTTAAAGGAATATTTGATTCATATTCATTTGTATAGCACTTTTCACAATACAGATCAATTCAAAGCAGCTTCACCTGCACGTCTCAATGATACATGTTGCATTAAATCAAGAGCTTCCACTGAATCGCTTTGAGCCCCAGCGAGGAGAAAAACCTTGAAGGAAACAGACTCATCTAGGGGCCAATCCTCCTCTAGCAACGAAATAATGTCATATGACAGTAAAACAGCTCCAAGATACTACCAGTGACACATTCTCCTAGAAAGACAATATGATGCATTGTAATGATTGCAGTTTGAAGATAACACAACGGCAGTCCTGAGTTGTTGGCATATTCAGGGTCAAATACAAGTATAGTTCATTTGACAGTTTTTGTGGAATAATGTTGATTACAACAAAGATGAATTCAGACTTGTCAGTTTTTTAAATTATATTTATTTATTTTCTTTAAATCTGTAAATGGGTCTTAAAACGTCTAAAATTTACCTAAGAAAAAACATACATAATGCTCAAAACCCCAAAGTTACTGCAAATTCACAGCTCAAATAATTAACTTTTTTTTTTTTTAAATTAAAATGATATGCTTCACATTTCTGCTTTTAAAACGGGACCCATTTTCATCTATTCTATTTGTTTGTTTGTTTTAAAGAAAATTAGGCTTAAGTAGAAATTATGTGTGTATTATTCGTGCCATTATTACCCAGCATTATGCCACAAATGCTGCTGATTGTGCTTAATTTATATGCAACCTGAATTATTCCTTTGATACTCATAATCAAGCAAGATCAATGTCACAAATTTACTTGATTACTTAAATATTGCAGAATGCATTCCCTTTTCATTTTTCATTTGCCCTGTATTTTACTCAAACTTCCCAGGTTTAACTCTGATTTAGGATTCTTGACGTGCGTTCAGATTTTTTGGACCCCACTATATATAAGCGCAGTGTGATGTGAATTGTGTTCTTCACAGGATCGTGAAACCCACTTGCAGCAGCTTATCGAGTGGCAGGCAGAGCGATTTATCAATTAAACCCTCCCACCGGGGTGCATTGTTTTTAGTGCAAACGAGCGGAGTGTTGATGAAGATATGAAGGCATGTGTGCGCCGCGGAGAGCGAGAGCGTGGGCATTCGCAGCCGGAGGGCTTCAGCTCAAAACTGAAAAGATATAGAGGCTCATTTTCACCCTCCATCTGTAAGTGTAAATTAGTCACTGTGTGACAGCGAGAGCAGAGCGAGATAAAGCCTGAGAGATGAAGGAAAATAAAGAGTAATCATCACTGCGCTATAGTAAGATGAGCGCTTTATTTCAGCATTAAACATTTTGGCAGGAAAAGCTTGAGGATTGTATTTGAGAACAGGAAGATGAAAACAAACACACACACACACACACACACACACAGGAAATGTGTGTGTGGTCCTGCTGTGAGCGTGAGAGCTGTGCTTTACACCACAAGCTCTTTGTGTCGGCTCAAGGGCTGTTTACTCAGCAGAACATTAGAATGGCAAGCCATACTTTCAGTGTGTGTGTGTGTGTGTGTATGTGTGTGTGTGTGTGTGTGTGTGTGCAGGTGCTGTAAAAAGCAGTAAATACATTCAGTCCGAGTGAGTAGCCTGTGTGCATGTTTCAAGGTTATAAACACTAATGAAAAGTTTTATGAAGATGGAAACTTGCAAAATAAATATTTTTGTATCTATCTATCTATCTATCTATCTATCTATCTATCTATCTATCTATCTATCTATCTATCTATCTATCTATCTATCTATGTATACAGTATATATGCATGCAAATTACAGTGAAGTGCAACAGTTACCGTACGGAACTCAGCAGTGGTCAAAAAAGACTTAAAAAGTGAATTTTGGATCGATTTCTTGTAAACGCAGAGATGTGGATTCGGCTGGCAATTAAATTACCACACAACCTTGGTGTCTGTCAAAAATCTGGGTATTTTTAGACGGGTGGTGGCAGGCTTATCATGAGAGCAATGTCTGATTTTTGAAAGTGCTGATTCTGTTTAATGAATCAGTTGATTCACAAATCACTCTAAAAGATTCATTCACGAGTTGGACCATTTGCAGATGTTCATAAATAAACAGCTGAGTGATTTAATGATCTTGTCAAAATGAGCCAAGATCAGCGACATGGTCTGAGCTTGAATGTACATGTGACTGACGGTGGTACAAAAAGTAAGTTAATATTGCTGAATTTTAGTATTGATTAGTGTACGGTAAAAGAACATCATATTTGTGACCCTGGACCAAAAAGTCTCAAGTGTCAGTTTTTTAAAACTGAGATTTATACATCATCTGAAAGCCGAATAAATAGCTTTCCATTGATGTCGGACAATTTGGTTGAGATACAACTATTTGAAAATCTGGAATCTGAGGGTGCAAAAAAATCTAAATATTGAGAAAATCACCTTTAAAGTTGTTCAAATGAAGTTCTTAGCAATGCATATTACTAATCAAAAATTAAGTTTTGATAGATTTACAGTAGGAAATTTACAAAATATCTTCATGGAACATGATCTTTACTTAATATCATAATAATTTTTTGGCGTAAAAGAAAAATCTGTAATTTTGACCCATACAGTGTATTGTTGTCTATTGCTACAAATATACCCCAGAGACTTAAGACTGCTTTTGTGCTCCAGGGTCACATTTATGTTGTGATTCAGTTATTTGTGAACTAAATGTGCATGTGTGTGTCACACTCTGTAAGGAGTTGGTTATTTTTGGTAAAATAATGCAAAATAATGCCATGCATCTTACCCACCGCTGTAGCTGATTCAAATGATACAAAACCACATATTTACACAAACTTTGTTTTTTTTAATTCTTGATAAACTAAATGGCATATTATTTTTAAAATACTATATGACATAGATGTTTGCTAGCTTGAATTATTAGTAGCTTAAATGGATATTTTAGTAAATTAAAGTTTGGTGTTTTAGTAGTGTAAAAAACGTCTCAATTTATTAAATTATGACTCAAGACGTTGAATCAGAAAGACTCCGGAGATGCCAGAGTGATGATAAATCTGACACTTGTGTAGCACATTTAATTGTCAGTAAGCACTGCAGCTGCATTCTTATAATTGTGACAAATAAAACTTTGCCCATAAACCTCAAAGACGTTGCTGTTTCAGGGTGCAGTGTGTTTGATGGAGTGTGTCATCAGAGTAAGATAAAACGGCCGCCATAAACCATAAAACTACTGAACATAAATAGAAAAATAAATCATCATTATAACTAACTGAAAATGAGAAGTAAAAATAAAGGGAGTGAAGTGTGTGTGCGTGTGCGTGTGTGTGTGTGTGTGTGTGTGTGTGTGTGTGTATCATACCTTGGTGTCCAGCCGCTGTAAATAGGAGCAGATATATTCGATGCTGGCTCCAAAAGGATGGACGTGAAGAAACGTTGAGATGATTCCTGTGGAAGAAAAGCCAAAGATGAATCACTGATAGATTTTTCAGTGCAGTATAAATCTGTTCCAAAACCTTTCAGAAGCTGCCAGTTTTTAAGACCAAGTACTAACTAAAATTAACCTCATAAATGACTGATTTTATACACTGAACAGTGTGTGTGTGTATATGTGTGTGTGTGTGTGTGTATATATATGTGTATGTATATATATATGTATATATATATATATATATATATATATATATATATATATAATAAATGGAAACAGATAAATTGGCTTAATATGTAAATTAATGAGTATTTGTATAGTTATTTAAATTTATAATAAAATGACAATTTACTGTATTTTGAATAAAGTATATTTATATAAATAGATAAATTGGCTTGATATGTAAATTAATTAGTATTTGTATAGTTAAATTTATAATAAAATAACAATTTACTGTATTTTGAATAAAGTATATTTATATAATCAGATAAATTGGCTTGATATGTAAATTAAATAGTATTTGTATAGTTATTTAAAGGGAGCCTATTATGCAAAATCCACTTTTACCTGATGTTTGGACATAGATGTGTGTTGGCAGTGTGTGAACTGATAAAAATCCACCCACTCCTTATTTTTTAACCCCCTTTAAACACGTCAGTCTCACTAGGTCTGCTGTTTTGATTCTCACCGCAGAGTGACGTCAACATTAACATTAGTTAGTTTCATTCTGCCATTGCTTGTTCTACACAGGATACAATGCTTCCTCAGATCTCAGAGGTAGAAGACAGAATAATTCTTGACTTGAGAGCGTGCTTATGACGTCCTAAAATGCTGTCTAAGTAGGCAGCTCGCTTGGTTTTGGAGCAATCACCAATTGATATTTCCAAGCACCGATTTGCAAATGATTCCAAGTACTTGAGCTGTTTTTCCTGAAGTGGATGTCCTTATCGGCTAACTCTGCCTCTTGAACTTTCTAAATGATTATGAGTGTTTAATTGCAGTTTTGATGCTGTTTGCCGTAATCAAGGCTGTTCTTCGGCCTTCTGAGTGCTTCACTCACACTCAAACATATGGACTAATAATAACGGGTGCTATTAGCACTTCTGGCTTGAACGTGATAGGTGTGCGCTGATAACTCAATTACTCTGAACGCATTATGGTCTGATCAGGAAAGCAAAGCAGCTCTCCAGAGAGAAGCGCACAGGTGCCGCACAGTCAATATTCCATTAGTCTTGATGGACTATAGATATAGTTTATATATTATACATGGTTTCATTTCCCATGTCTTTCCACTTACACACATTGATCCAAACCAAACACTGTTAGCTGAAAGAAAATGGACCTTTTATAACGTAACACAATGTGTCATTAATTCATGCTAGAAGATATAATGCTGTATGTGCTTAAACAAACCCTGAGCTGGCTACTTCATCCAAAAATGATCCACCTCATGTCATTCAAACCTGTGTGATTTACTTTTTTCCAGGAAAAACAAAGTGAGAAGTTAAGCAGAGACTGGAAAATCAGCAGTAAACAGATGGTGTAAACTCCAAAAATGATAGAAAGCATCATAAAATGAACTCGTATGACTTCTGCGCTATATACGATGACTATCACATTGCTTGAGAATAAGCGGAAAATAGCACAAGGATCAAATGTACAGAGTCTTGCACAATACATACAGAAGAATATATAGATACGACGACTTTATCATGTGTGGGAACAAATTCTTAATTTGTGGCCACAGTATCTTAAAGTTTAATCTTGAAGTTAGACAGGCTTGGAGCAAATAGAAGTTCTTTGCATTTAAATAGTTTTTCAGGATGCACAGACACAGCACCTATCACTGGAGGCTCGAGTGGAGACTGATGTAGCCAATTAAGTGGGGATTATTAGGAGACCGTGATGGATAGAGGTCAATAGAGGAAGCCCACGGGCCAGCTGCATAAACCTGGCCTCTATGTTAAGACACTGTCTAGTCCAGCTAACTGTTAACCAAGGGGTAATCAGTCTTCTTTTATTCAATTTACACTAATCTATGTTTTTATGTAACAACAACAACAAAAGAAGTAGTCAGTCTGGAGTATTATATTTGATACATCAGGCTTTTATGGCTAGTGATATGGAACTCAAGAAAATATTTTATTCAGAGGCCATAACTGAGCAAAATATACCATTTGTCGCAGCTGCTGCTATTTTTAGAGCCAAAAATAGGATTAAACAACGATAGTTTGTAAAGTAAAGGAATGAAATCTTTGTTACAGAACAGCAGACTATTTACAAAATGCATGTGTCACTCTTTGTCTCCCAATAATGTCTTAGAAAGATGACGTTTGAATGCTTGGTTTTATTATCAAATCGCAAAACATATAATGCAACGCAATACAACGATGATGAGAGAAACATACTGCACGTGAGTCTGAGGATCATATTTGATAGTCGCATCTGAATGTGATTTTTCTAAAAAAAAAAAAAACACATAATAATAATAATGCATGCATAATCAAGTAAACCTAAGCTGTTTCAGTCCAGTAAGCTGAAATATTACTAACAATATCAAAGTTATTCTTAAATTCACTTTAGAAATACATTAAAGATTTCACAGCAAAAACACGTCTCATAACCTGTAGATGAAATTTTTTTTAATTATACTAAAATAACTTGCTAGAAACCTCAGATTCCTGATATTCAAATAGTTGCATCTCAGCCAAATATTGTCTTATTCTAACAAACTATACATCAATGGAAATATAATCAACTCACATATCATATAAAAAAAAAAACTAAAAAAAAAAAAACCTTAACACTTATTACTTGTTCCATGGTCAAGGATAACATATGATACAGTAAGCCTTATTGAACCTTCATTTATTATCCTCACTATACTGTGGCATTAGCATTAACAGACCGCAGAGGAACGCAGTGAGTGACCGTGAATGAATCAAACCTCCAGTGCCGGAAGATTAGAAGAGTTTAGATGCTGTCGTGTGGTCTGGCTCCTCTCTGCTTTCAAAAACACTTTTGATTTGCTACAAGAATGCACTGAATCACATTTTGACTGCGTTATGGCTGGATGTGAGCATGGTCTCTTCTCCTTTAGCTCCTCCTCAAACACAGCATGAGCTCAAACAGATCTGACGGAAAGAAAGAGACTGACGGAGGAGCATCCCTTCCACTAGAGCTTACTGAAGCTGCTTTCTTCATCAGAGAGCGATGTGCTGGACAACAGCTCGGTCAGCACTCTTTCCGGTCACTGGACTGGCAAAGAAGCCAATAAAAACACAAATAAAGCCCTGGCGAACATGCTGTGCCAAGCCACTTACACATGCAGAGAATGCAGCGTGTTCTTCACTACACACACCCACATCTGGATTACTCTTATGCCATATCGATCAGTTTCTCATTCTGGAAACCTGAAAATGTTTTTGGCGTAAACGAATGTGAGAAGTGACTCGGGATCATTGCATTTTTGAAAACCATCACCTCTCCACTTTGTGGAGGGTGTGCATTCATTTTTAATAATTCACCAGTCCAGAGTCAATTATTTCTTCCTTTCTGGCTGTTTCTCAAAATATACTCCTAGACAGTTTTTGGCCGTGGATTTTGGCAGCCTCTCTCTCTCTTGCGGCTGTGCTGCAGAGGACATGTTAAAGTTCCTCATTAAAAAGCATCCGAGGTGACTCATTTGAGGCTCATTTGGTCAGGCAATTAACACCTGCACCCTAGAAGACATAGCTGTGGATGATGAAAATAATGAGAAGAGGTTTTTTTTTTTTCTTACCCACGAGCAGAGCCTCTCGCTCTGACTTCACCGGGCTGGGAGGCCCTTTCTCCGGCAGGCTCTCCTTCTCCTGGCTGCAGGACACCACGGCCGCCGCCTCCTACAGCAGGAAATAACAACACAAGAGAAAGTTGTTTTCTTCTCACAGGCCCTCTCTGTCCCTCCCCTCATTACCCCGGCCCTCTGACGGGCTGCAATCTCCTCGCCCAGTTGTGTCAGAGTGATTTATCCCGTGACAAATAAAGTTCTCCTGCGCTCGATTGGTCTGTAATGATCTGTCATGTTCTGCGAGAGGATGGAGGAGGGGAAAAGGGACAACAGAGCAGGGTGTAGAGTGATGCACAGAAAGGAAAATGTAGAGAGAAAGAGCAACAGAGTGGAAGGAAATAAAGGCTGGAACAGAATAATAGACACGATCCACGAATAGGATGCAAAATAGAAACTTTTTTCTTCTATTAATGCTCAGTGAAAGGAAGTGCTTAACTTTTAGTCAAACCAACATTACATGATCCTTTTTTATTTTGTTATTATTTTCTATATGGTTTGCAATTTTTTAAACCATGTCAGTAGCATGTCTAAAACAATTATTATATATTTTTTTTGTGTGTGATTTTGTTATTTTCTACCATTAAACAAACAGCAAATTTTAATATCTAAAATAATATTTATTAAAAAAAAAGCATTTAAATGTATAAATAAATAAATGTGACCCTGGACCACAAAACCAGTCATAAAGGTCAATTTGTTGAAACTGAGATTTATACAAAGCTGAATAAATCATCTTTCCATTGTTAGGAGGACAATATTTGTCTGAGATACAACTATTTGAAAATCTGGAATCTGAGGGTGCAAAAAAATCTAAATATTGAGAAAATCACCTTTAAAGTTGTCCAAATGAAGTTCTTAGCAATGTATATTACTAATCAAAAATTATAAATAAATTAATACAATTGATACTACTGTTCAAAAGTTTGGTGTTAGGTCTTTTTTTTTTAAAAGCAATGCTTTATTCAGTAAGGATTTATTAAATAGATCATAAGTGACAGTAAAGATATTTATAATGTTACAAAACAATTTGACTTCAAATAAATTGAGTTCTTTTAAACTTTCATTAAAGAATCCTGACAAAAAAAAAGTATTACGTTTTCCACAAAAATAAGTGTTTTCAACATTAATAAATAATCAGAAATGTTTCTTTACACTAAAGACTGGTAATGATGTTGGAAATTCAGCTTTGGTTACAGGGATAAATTATATTCTAAAATACATTCAAACTGAAAATGAGATTCTAATAATATTTAAATTTTGAATTTTAAATGCAGCCATGGTGAGCATAACATAATTTTTTCAATATCTTTTGAATAGTCGTGTATATAATATCAAGTCAGAAAGTCAAGTTAAGCAAAAACAAAAAACCTACAGACATTTGATATGTTTAAAGCTCATAGAAGGCTAATTTTATATAGGATATTACTTACCTAACATTTTCAACTCACTACATAAAACAAGTTTTTTTGTGCCATTTGTGCTTCTAACATTCTAACATTCATTTTTTCCCCCAGAAAAGCCATAGCAGCCCACAGTGTACCGTACTGCTGGAAGGAGCCTGTATGAGGTGTGTCACTTACGCTGGAGTGATTGGTGCTTTCATCGCCTCCTCTGTCCTCCCGCTCGGCCGTCTCCAGCTAGTCAATTAAAAGAATGAGAGAGCTGTCAGCGAGGAATATGTCACAGGCTCGTGCTCACACACGTTCACACGGGGAAACTAAAGGACGCGGGACACACCGAATCACAGGCCTGACATGCTGAGAGCTGAAGGTCACGTTTGCAAATGGATTCCTCTAAATGCCAAATAAGCAGCAAAGCTCCAAAGCATTTGTCCTGCTCAATGAAACTCTAATGAAGCACGGAGTGAAGGCAGACATTTCAAGCCGCTCGGCTGAGATTAGTAACACAACCTGACAGAATATTTAGTGGCGTTTGCCAAGGCAAGCATCACTATTGTTACTGCTCACGCTTATGGTTAGGGATTTAAAAAAACCTCAAATCCATGTATTAAACTTTGGATTAGCACCATATGGGCTACATATATGAACGATATCTCAAATCACGCGGCTTGTCGAGGAGAGGCGCGTTATTACTTTTCTAAGTGATCTGATTTGCGATTTTCGGTGTGCTGTGATAAAACAGGTGAAGAAATCCCATGAAAGACCCAAGCCATAGATACTAGATACCAGAATATTAAAGGCTCTGTCTGGCTTTTTTGTGACTCGTGGCAGCATACTGAGGGCTCTGGGGGCATCAGGATATAATAAAAAATCATGAAAATATTGCCTAGCCAACGGCAAGTTTTAGAGGGCGAAAACACCAATGATATTTTCTTCAGAAAATGTAAACGCTTTGTATTATAAACTGGATTGCTTCAGCTCTAAATATGATTAGATGAATCCCATTTAAAGCTTTCTTGAAATAGCCAATATACAGTATATACACCTGTGACCACATCGCTGGAATTCTATATTTGTGTAATTAAAATAAAATCTAAAATAATAAAGGAAAAATTATTGTGATTCTTGTAATTAATCCATATTTTTAAAAATTATTAAATAAATTATAACAAAATCAATAACACCCATAAATGCATCACAATTTCACACATGCAAAAAAAAAAAAAAAATAAAAAAAAAAATAAGTAAACAAAAGAAAAACATAAAAAAAAACAACAAAAATAATAATTTGTTTCAAGGGTGTCCAAGTACACAAAAATAAATATATAAATATTAATTAAATAATAATAATAATAGTAAGTTGTTTCAAGGAGGTCCTAGTACACAAAATAATAAAAAAAAAAAATAATATCTAAATAATAATAATAATAGTAAGTTGTTTCAAGGAGGTCCTAGTACACAAAATAATAAATATATAAATATTAATTAAATAATAATAATAATAGTAAGTTGTTTCAAGGGGGTCCTAGTACACAAAATAATAAATATTAATTAAATAATAATAATAATAGTAAGCTGTTTCAAGGGGGTGCTAGTACAAAAAAATAATAAATATATAAATATTAATTAAATAATAATAATAATAGTAAGTTGTTTCAAGGGGGTCCTAGTACACAAAATAATAAATATATAAATATTTAATAATAATAATAGTTTCAACTATTTCAAGGGGATCCTAATACAAAATACATAAAAAAATAAATATATAAATATGTAATTGATAATAATAAAAACAACTGTTATTATTTGCTGAATACTTGCATCTTTTATCGTATTTCTGTTAAGTAAAGGCCTCTTGTGGTTTACTGCTTTTTAATGCAGTGAGTGAATCCGGGACGGCACACAAAACTCTATGACAGATATTCTAGGATTCTAGAAGAAATATTAATGAAGTTTATCACAGCAAGAGACAGAAGAGCAAACACTGAGATGCACACGTACAGACTGACACATTCATCCAGAAGAAAACAATAAACTGCTCTCGCAAGCGACGGGCACAGATCTATAGGAGGAACGGCTGTGTTAAAATTGATTTTCATTTCTTCCATTAATAAGTCTGTCTCAGGTGATTCATCAGTGCACACGCTGACGCCTCGAACCCTCCTTCAGCATGGATCAGTGGTGCTGAGATAAATCCTACCGCGGAGTGCCAATCAAACCTGACCCGCTGCTGTAACACACGCAGACATTTCTCCTTCTCTTCCTGCTCTGAATGATGAGTAGCTGATCAACCATTTCCAAAATGATTAGTCTTGGAGGTGATAAAACCCAAACTTAACCTAAAACGATCCGCTCCACAGTACCAGATAAGGAAAAGTGCGATAACAACATCTGTCTGTACAAGATAACATGCTATCAAATTCAAGGCGTGCATCGTCTAGCCTTCTCAGACTGTCATTACCTTTTGGAAGTTAAATTTGAAACTCGGTCTGATTTAAATGTCACTTTTCCCAAATTTAATACATGAGTGAGTAGGTTTTTGCTGTGTTCGTCTCGTGTTTTGGTGAATAAGAGCTCTGTTGAGGACGGCGGTGGTGAGCTGCCGTTAGTTTTCATTAATGTCTGCTGCTGCGCTGATCGTACTGAACACCTGAACGCTTCAAGAAGACCAAACGCAGGATTGTATCGCATTTCCTGTCTTGATTTTGAGGACAAACCATTAGAGTTTGTTGCATGGGGCTGATCATCCACATGAACTATATGCAAGGAGCGTTTTTCTCTCACTTCAAGGTTGCGTGATCCCACACCATCAAGAGCATGACACGCCAATGTGACAATGTCAACATGAATTCATCAAGAATTCAATACAGTGTTAAGAGACAATTAACAGTGAGGATTAAAAAAAGACATGACATTTAAGTGTGAAATATTATCAGAAAGATGATCATTTAAAATGTAATTCTTTGAGACTATTATGAACAGGATTAGCATGAGTAGGAGGATGAAATCCGTGGAAGAAAACCATTAAAATACACTTATATAAATAAAGAAATTTAGAAAAAAGATATATAAGGGGGTATATATATGGAGTCATACGCAAAAGCCTCAAAGGATTTTTCTCAGGCTTCTATATTTATGTTCAGTTATTGAAAAGAAAACCTAAAGAACCTATTCATTGCCATAAAAGTGAAATAACTAGATTAAAAGAGAGAGCCTGATAAAAATGCTCATTTTAGAAGAAAATTTCAGATACATATATAATTTTTTCAGAAAATATCAAAATTCATATTGTGTGTCCAGCTGAAAAAGTTTTAAAAATTTCAATGCAATGTGGAGAAAAGAAAGAAAGAAACAAACCCTTAAATTGAAATGATATAGAAATTGAGTTTTTTTTAACCCAGGGAGTTTATTAGCATATATTTTTTTTACTTATTTTATATATATAACTAATTATTTATTATACTATATATATATATATATATATATATATATATATACATATAGTAATATATATATATATATTTGTACAGGTCAAAAGTTTGGAAACATTACTATTTTTAATGTTTTTGAAAGAAGTCTCTTCTGCTCATCAAGCCTGCATTTATTTGATCAAAAATTACAGAAAAAACAGTAATATTGTGATATATTATTACAATTTAAAATAAAGTTTTTTTAATTTATTATACTTTAAATTATCATTTATTTCTGTGATGCAAAGCTGAATTTTTTAGGATCATTATCACATGATCCTTTAGAAATCATTCTAATATGATGATTCATTATCAAAGTTGGAAACAGTTCTGCTGCTTAATATTTTTTCAGAACATGTGATACTTTTTTAGGATACTTTGATGAATGAAAAGTAAAAAAAAAAAAAAAAAAAAAGAAGTTATGTTTTTAAAATATAAATATTTTGTAATAACAATATACACTACTGGTCAGTAATTTGGGGTCAGTAATTTTTTTTTCTTTCTTTTTTTTTTAAATAAAATCAATACTTTTATTCAGCAAGGATGTGTTAAATTGATAAAAAGTGATAGAAAAGAAAATATATTATTAGAATATATATTATTAGAATTTAATTTTTATTTTGAATAAATGCAGTTCTTTTTAACCTTTTATTCATCAAATATATTAGACAGCAGAACTGTTTCCAACACTCATAATAAATCAGAATATTAGAATGATTTCTAAATGATCATGTGATAGACTGGATGTTACATGTGACACTGAAGGCTGGAGTAATGATGCTGAAAATTCAGCTTTGCATCACAGGAATACATTATTATTTTAAAGTATATTCAAATAGAAAACTATTATTTTAAGTTGTAATAATATTTCACAATATTACTGTTTTTTCTGTATTTTTGATCAAATAAATGCAGGCTTGATGAGCAGAAGAGACTCTTTCAAAAACATTAAAAATAGTAATGTTTCCAAACTTTTGACCTGTACTGTATATAAATGATAACATTTTTGGTAATATATATATAAAAAAAAGTTTTGTAATATTACAAAAGATGACATTTTTGTTATATTAACCATTTTAATTAATGCTAAAACACTTACAAATTTAAAAAATTAATATGAAATAATTTTTTTGTTTGGTTATTTATTGTATTTATTTACGTCTATTACAACGGGAGTACCAGAGGTTTGTATCAGTATATAGACAGACTTCAAATCCAAAATGTCAAGAACCACTGTTTTAAACACAGTACCTGCATTAATTTCCAAACATCCCCACAGCATCATTTCAATCTTATCTCTGAAATGATTCCTGTTATGTTTATGCATTACTATAAAAGCACTCAAATGTCTGCTTGCTTGTAAACAGTGGAGTCTAATGAAAGAATCTCACACTGCTTTCCTTTGTTTCGAACACCGAGATTCATCCTGAGCTCATGCTCCTTTAATTAGAGCGCAGGGAATCAGATATTCCCGTTCTGATCTGAATCCCTGGAGAGCGTTCAGCAGGACAGACTCATTAATACACGCCGTCCTCAAACTGACAGCCGTCTCGTCTCATCTCATCTCCTCACCAGACAGAACACGGAGTTAAAAGAACACAAGCACAGACAGAGAGCCGTCTGTAACTCACGGGCAGAGCGTGTGATGTGGGGAAAGCTTGAATCCGATCTTTCAGACTCTGGATCTGGCTTTCGAGCTGTTGTTTTTCCTCCGAGTTCTTCTCCAGCTCCGTCTCTCTCTGTTTCAGATCCTCGCGAAGCTTGAGCAGTTGCTAGAGAAACGGCACAAAGAAAAAACGACATTAAAAACACACAAGGAGAGAGGAGCGTTATGAGAAGCTCAACAGCCTTGACGCCACACGCAGATCAGTTCATCAGTATTTAAAGAGAACACACGCTGTGCAACATGGCTTTGATGCCAGTTTGGGCTGCTTCATTAAACTGAATGCTAGGATGTCTGAATAGCTATTGCTTTCGTTTAAAACCTAGCAAAACCTGTTCTAATAGGTCAAGATTTGGCTGGTTAGAATGGAGCAGTTGATGTAGTATTTATCCCATTTATAGCCAAAAAGCACTGACGGACAGTAGTTTCCAAACTAGTTTTTTTGCAAGCAACATATGCAAGCGGTGCCCAGTATTTTTTACAGGGCTCTTAAAAGCGTGAAATGTATTTTCAAGGTCTGCTGCCTTTGACATCGCAGCTAGGTGCATGCAGGATCCAAAATGAACACTCGCTGAGCGCCAAATGAGATTTAACATGGGCTTTGGTGGGTAAATAAAACACAGTTACTTGCCAGTTGGACAGTGAATTCATGTGGAACTGCAATTTCACGTGATTTTAATTGAATGATGGGCTGATTATTGTGGATTGTAAGCAACATGGGTGACTAAAATAAGAAAAATGGAAGTAAAGAACTGGCTCATGTCACATACACTGTAAAAAAGGAGTGTTGTACTTATTAATAAAACTTGAATGTTAAAATGTATCTTTAATTCAACACGTTTCTTTGTAACTGTGAAATTTACAAGCGATTTCTAAATTTGTTTTAAAGTTAGTTTAGGCTATATCCACATCAATCCAGATATATTTGAAAATGGCAGCATTGGTGAGTAAATATTCTATCATTTTTGCAGGAATGTAATATGAAGATTGTGAAAAGTAGCATTTATCTTAAGCAGAAACATAAAGTAAATAGCAGACACAACTATACATATCTAAAGAAACAATATGCATCACATGACACAACAATCAATACAACACCAATAAATCCACTCACAAAATCATCATTACAACACCAATTTATCCACTTAGGACTGCTTTTTTTAAAGGCTCCATTTTCGCTAGACAAAAACATAATCTCAGTTGGCATGAAAAGCCAAAACTGTGCTGCTATTGAGATGAACGGGAATTACTAATGGATAGATAGCAGCAGGTATTACATAGACATCATTGATCTAGAAAGCCTTCGATACCCAAATATGCCGTTTTCGGACTGCTCACCAGAGTTTGAGACGCCCTGCTATCAGATAATTCAATCTCAGGTGTTATGACTGTGTTGAATATGGCTTTATTTGATTACCTCTAGCTCATAAAGACATTTCAACAGTATGCAGCTGATATGAAACTTGTTCCCCGACCTCCAGAGGAGCTGAGCCAGTGACATTCAGAAACGGGAGGGAAAATATTTGGACGGTGTGCATTTCAGTCAGAGACGAGTAAACAGATTTTGTGCCTTGAGGATGTTTGTATGTCTGTAGTGGCTCAGGTGAGGGACTGATTAAATCCAAAGCTGGATACACACACACACACACACACACACACACACACACACACACACACACACACACAGGCTCTGTGCCGCCAGTCTCAGCGGAGGAGTGTGTGCCCACTGAATATATGTAGTTTATTTGTATATGCACGTCTCTGTCAGCATAGGAATGCTTCATACATACAAGGGATGTATATGTTTTATGTTACGTAGTATTTTTGCTCAAACATACTATAAACAGCTACAGATGGGAATAATACTTTAAACTGTTCAGCATATTGTAATATGTAAATAAGTGTGCTATTACTTTGGCCTTACAGTTTTTGCCTGATAGATGAAAAATAAAAATAAAAATAAAAAATAAATTAAAAAAAATCTACATTTTATGTTATACAAATATAATGTAATGTAATGTAATATAATATAATATAATATAATGAGATGGTAAACTAACAGATCTCTATTTCAAATAAATGCTGTTTATTTGAACTTTCTATAATATTATACACCATTATTATACATATTATACATGTTTTCAACACTGATAATCAGAAATGTGTTTTGAGCAGCAAATTAGGATATTAAAACGATTTCTGAACAATCATGTGACACTGTTGACTGGAGTAATGATGCTTAAAATTTAGTTTTGCATCAAAGTAATAAATTGTATATTAAAATATATTAAAATTGAAAACAGTGATTTTAAATGGTAATAAAATGTCACTATATTAATGTTTTATTGTATTTTTTTAACACAATAGATGTAGTTTTGGAGAGCAACAGTAGTTTATGTAACCAATTTTTTCTTTTTTAAATGAGAGAAATAGACATTTTCGAAACACACACATACACACACACACACACACACACACACACAAAACCACTGATGTAACGCAATTTACTCAGGTAACACATTATGTAACACATTTCTCATACCACGTTTCCAAACATGCTTATTTGTTGACAAACCTAATAAAACAGAAGCCACGAGGTGCTGAAGACTGCTCCGATTTCTCATTACGCTCCTGCTCAGCATTCAGAAGCCAGGAGCGATCTGAGCTACATAAACTGTGGTGATGTAACCTTTTTGTTTGCCTTCATGGCCTGCTCCTCATGAATAAATCAGACCGAGGGTGAGTTTAACACGCTCTGAGTGCAGGAGCGACAACGTCTCCGCAGCCTCGCATGCCATTTGAGAGTGATTCAACTCGGAGAAATGGCCTGCGCTGTTCACTTCATGTGACAGAATAACATGCCGTCTTCACGCGCTCAACGGAGATCAGAGAAGACTTCCTCGAACAAATCTCTCCGCGTACGGCTCATATGTGACCCGTGCAGCGAGTTCATCTCGTGCCACAGAAATGTTCAATACGCAGAATCCCATTAGTGCTCATTAGCGGCAAGCGTGCACCTTCAAAGTGAGACAAACTCTCCTTCATGGCTTAATAACGCTCACATGACAAGGTCAAAGCCGTGTGGAACATCTGCATGTGCTGGGCTTACAGGAGGACGACGAGGGTGAACAGGACTCTTTGTGTTCTATTGATAGGTACAGTAAAGACAGGTACAGAAATAGACAGAGCATGGGACAGATTTAACCCTTCCCGTGTGAGTTTGTATTGTGTGAATGCATGGTTTGGGAAAATAAACCTAGCTGAAAATCCCCCTCAGATGTGTAGGTCACTCTATGTGAAGAACAATGGAGAACAGAGGATGATCGCTAAAAATAGTGCCAGTCCTTATATAAGATAAAATAAAAGAGATGAAAGTGCTTGATGGGTGGGAGACGTCTACAGCTTGTGGGCAGATGAAATGTTCAACATCTCTTGTTTATTATTGTGTGTGTGTGTGTGATTGATGACCTGGATGATCTGGAGAAATGAGGTTTTTGGGCTCAGGACTCCCTGCGGTTAAACTCTCACGCACAACAACACCGTCTTCAGCGAGTGAGGAAACAGTAGGTGTGTGAGACTGTAAACACACAGATGAGTGACGGCTCGTGGATCTCCCCAACTTTTTGGTTACCAGCACAGATCTTTTTGTGCCAAACCACCGACAAGCATCCGCCCGTGTCTTCAAAAACCTCCAGCAGCTCTGCATGGAGCTCAACACTGCAAAAAACATTTTCTTTCTCTGTATTTTTGGTCATTTTCCAGTGATGATATCGAAACAAAAACTAAGTCTAAGTGACGTGAAAAAAAAAGTACACTTGCAGTCAAAATTTGAATAATTACAATTTTTTGTTTTTAAATGAAGACTTTACTTGAAGCTTTTATGTATTGTGCATTATAAAGGTATGCTGTAATGCAGTATGACATTTCATTAATAATAGTATCCAAAGTTAAAATGCATTATAATATTTGAAGGTTTGTTTGTCATATATTTTAATGCATTATACTTTCTAAAGCTATTGTGTTGGCTTCTGTGAGAGATCATCCTCTTGTCCTGAGGCTTTGAAGCCAGAAGACAGACTTTATTATCTGAGATAATGATGCTGAGAGACTCCGTCCCATCTGTCTTTGCATACTCTAATATTGGTTTCATAAACAAAACATCATTCAAGCTAATCATATTTGAGCACACACAGTTAAATACATGACTAACAGTAGAATAACTCATTGATATATATGGTCATATTCACATTGATTATGCTTGATTAATTCATATTTTGATTAATACAAATCTTCCACAGTATCGAAACAGTATAGTTTCATCACTTTATTGTCGCAGTGACCGTCTTTTTTGCAGTGAAGGACTGTTTTAACATGGTTTTTTATGGAGACCAGACGTAGCTGTCGATCAAGATGGCAGATAGCAGTGGCGGCACATGATATCTGTGTTCTGATTGGTCAGATCGCCTGTCAATCAAGCTCTTTCGAACAGCCAATTAATGCATTACACCACTTTCATAATGCATTATATATAAAGGCTCAAAGTGTCACATGATACTTCAAAAATTATTCTAACATGCTGATTTGCTGCCGAAGAAACATTTTTATTATTATTAGTTAATATTTTGTGGAAACCAAGACACCTTATCATTCAAAAGTTTGGGGTAAGATTTTTCTCAAACAAAAAGAAATGAATAATTTTATTCAGCAAGGACACATTAAATGAATGTTACAGATTTAATTTAATTTAATTTTCAGATTTATTTCAAATAAATGCTGTTGAACTTTCTATTCATCAAAGAACCTGAAAAAACTGCATCACGGTTTCCACAAAAAATTAAGCAGTAAAATATTGATGACAATTATAAGAACTATTATTAATAATTGAGCTAATAATCAATAATAATTTATACTTAATGAAAACCAGCATATCAGAATGATTTCTGAAGATCATGTGACACTGAAGACTGGAGTAATGATGCTGAAAATTCAGCTTTGAAACAAAGCAATCAATTACATATTAAAATGTATTAAAATAGCAAACAGCCCTTTAAAATTGTAATAATATTTCACAATATTACTGTTTTATTGCATTTCCATCAATTGGAAGAAAGGGACAAAATCTGGCAAACATCACCAGAGAGAAGCGGTTTTACTGGAAAATTTTGTTTATTTTAATTAAAAACTACAAGGTACATTTTTTGTCAAATAAATATCAAACAACAATAATAAAAGCAAATTAATGTCCCTTATTTTAATAATATATGGACAGTTTTACTGGAAACAAGATAAAAACCCTGCGTAAGAAAGTGATTTTGTGCTGTATTTACATTTATGCATTTAGCAGACCCTTTTATCCAAAGCGACTTCCAGTGCATTCAGGCTATATATGGTTTTAACAGTATGTGTGTTCCCTGGGAACTGAACTCATGACCTTTTGCGCTGCTAATGCAATGCTCTACCACTGAGCCACAGGAACACTGTATGCCGTGTTGACTGTGTGTGCGTACCTTCTGCATGCCCTGCAGAGCCTGCTGCAGGAAGCTGAGCTGCTGCTGGCGGGTGGCGTCCTCCTCGCTGCGCTGGGGCTGCGCTTTACCCTGCTCCTGTTTCAGAAGCTCCACCTCATTCCTGTAGGCATCCAACTGACACCGCAGACTGTCGTTCTCTTCTTTCAGAGCCTCCACCTGAGCCAGCGGCCCTGAGAGACCACAGAGAGAGTAGGAGAGATATGAAAAACGACAATTGCATTGGCGACTGGAAAGGGAAATAAGCAGACAGAGACACACGAGTGAAGGAGGCAGAGGTGAAAACCAGTAACGGAACAGAAAGATAAGAGGTGCATATTAAGTCGTGTCGTGTGCGGAGTAATAAGTCATGAGGTGGTGGCGGCGAGGCCTGGAAAGGGTAAAATGAAAGAACAAAACAGTGTTCCTCAAAAGCTGCTTAGAGAATTCTGCTGATGGGCCGAGATGAAAGGACCCTCAGTACCACTGCTGCGTTCCTTTAGCTTTCGGAGGCTAATTAGAGAGGATTAAATGGAGAGAAAGTGTATTACTTAATGCTTGACTTAATGTACCATGGGCATTGTTATCAAACGGCTGTAATTAAAACGGACGCAAAAGGGTTCTTCACACCGAGACATTCCGTCATTCAGCCGTCTCTTAACAACCCGATGATCAGAGACGCCACCTCTGCTCTACGTCTAGCAGGAGGAGATAACGGGATTATGCCGAGAAGCGTGTCCCTCTCAGATTGGGCAGGGAGCGGGGGGAACAGCTGGGCGTCTGATCGCGAGGCTGATGAAGGATCTTTGCTTATGCGGCTCTGAAGAGGGAGAGGATGAGCGTCTGAGTGACGTGGGTGGAAGATAAGGAAAGCTAGGTTGAGCTATGAACACCGTCGAAAGTCTGCAGGGAAACGCATCATTACCTGTCTCAGCTCTGCTCCGAAACCTAGCGAGCTGCCTACCTAGACTGCATTTTAAGTGGCCCAAAAGGTAGGCAGCAATGGTATTCTGCCTATTTTTGGCCAAATTCAAAGGGAAACAACAAATATATATCCCTCATGAAGAAGACAATCCCAGAATTCGACCAACGATACAAGATGGTGGATACGAGAAATATTAACTGCATCCCAAATGATGCACTATCCGCTATGCACTCAATCGTGTAGAGTATAAATTATATAAGGTTATTTTGTCATTCAACATCAAAGTCAGACTGATCGTCCCACTATAGTGCATAAAAACACAAACAACATCCCACACCTTAATCCGGGTATTTTAAGTGAACTTTCTCTTTTTAGAATTTTTAGTGTGAACGCACTACTTGCACTATTTATCACAGAATAGTGCATACATACGTGAATTGGGATGATCCTATTGACTATAAATATATTAGCATTTCATGCAATAATTAGAAGTATTGATAAAGCAGCTCATTATAGTTTAAAAAATATTTTTTTTATGTGCTTTGTATTTTTTATGTTTAAGAGCATCAAGGTTGTTAGCTTAGCAGCTTGCTAACGACAAACTCTGAAAGTTTGCATATTTTCAACAGAGGTATCCCATAGGAATCCAAGCACTCTGGAATTTTACGTGAGGGCGAAAGATTTCCCTATGCAGATTTCGCAACAGGTTCAAATTGGTCATATTGCATTGACTAACAGAATGTTGGGATTAAATATGACTTCTGTGCGATTATTCATCGCTACATTATTACAATAGACATGGACCTTTTTTGACTTGAAACATTTCACCAGAATTTCACAAATATTGAAATAAGTTGAGTTGAGTCTCTTAAGTCCGATGAGCGTATTTGTTTAATCAATTGTCTATGTAAACCTGTCTTCCGGCATAATTGTGTCATTTTTACCATGCTACATGGTGGTAAAAAATGTGTCTTGAGACCCCTGAAGTTTGCAGAATGGCCATTCTGTCATGCTAGACCGAGCACAATGGAATGGCAATTCACACGGGACGCAAGAACGCATCCTTTATGAAGGTAGCTGCCATGTTATCAATTCTGTGTTTTGTCTGGAAGCATGTTTGGTGTGAATTAGAGGGGAAAGAAATAGAGAGACGGAGAACAAGATAGAGAGAGACATAGAGACACAGACAGAAAGGGAGGAAAGCAAGTGGCTTTTATTGATTCGTCTCATCAAGTTGCTGCCCTCAGAGCCATCCAGGTTCACCTTCCGCAACACGGCAGGCAGCTCTATCGACCTGTGCTACCCAGGGGTGCTGAGAGTAAAGAAAGCAGCTCCCGTTTGCACACTGTACTACAGCTATTGCCAGAGGACACTTGCCCGTTATCATTGATTAACTCTGGGGGAAAATAAAAGCAAACATGTTGGGCTGCAGTGAAGATGGAGGTGAATCTGCCTAGTTAATATGGCTAAAACTCAAACTGAGATTAGCGTAAACCACTCCCACTCTTCACGGAGGTTGCACGTCTTACTGGCAGGTCTGAAATATTTGTTTTCATAAACGAGGCGGGTGTTGAATTACCTCCTTCATTAACCATGTGGATCTCCTGCCCTTTCTATCCTGCGACATCCTTCCAGATATCTGACAACCCACTGACAGTGATTGTTATCATTGTTTTCTAATAACTAAGGTCGCAGTTGAGAAGACGTGTGAATCAAACCTGGTAAACGTGTGATTACATTTGCATATATTTTCATACTAATGACGGACTCTCTGTTACACTAGAGAATCTCTAATAGTTCTATTGAAATTTCATGAGTTGAGTGGCACATATGTATAGGAAGGTCTCACTTCAAACTGACTGTAAAGAGGGTGTGCTAAGTGGTCTCAAGATGCCAAAAAGACAATGACGTCCCACAGTGATCATTTTATGCTATCCCATGATTCTCTGTCCTGAGCAGCTATAGTACAGGTTCTCTAACAGCAGTTTTTTTGTGACAAGCAACCTGAAATGAACTGGAAGAGCAGCTGGCAAGGCTAATGCTCAGATCGGTATCACCACATTCTGGAAACCACAGGGGGTTGTGGGAATTGTAATACAAAAATTACACTTCTCCCCCATGATTAAATTGGCTGCCGACTGACAGATTTGATTTAATTTGCTCACTTGAGAAAGTAAAATAATCAAAGTAACATGCTGGTGTTGCAACCATGGCCATAGTGCTCAGTTGGGTGGTGCAAGTTCGAATCAAGCTTGTGATATTTCTTGTTTTTATTCTGCTTTCTTTTGGTCCATCTCTCAAATGCCAAAAGAGAAAATCTACACTGAACAATGTCACAAATAATTTTATTTTAATATAAATATATTTGAATGACTAAGTATTAAATGCAAAGTGGAAGACTCAATCAATCACTCAATCAATCAATTAGAGAACCAACAGGATAAAGTCAAAAGTATGAAAAGAACTGTTAATGGAATTGTTATGGAACCAGCATGATTAAATTCCTTACAATTCCCAGGTCTGGTTATTATGTGAGAAAAATAAAAGCCACATACAGTAATTTATATTTATGTCTAAATTGTTTTCTGATACAAACAGATTCAAAACCACTTTGAGGTCTCACAGAGAAGGGAAATTATATGAGCTTCATTAGTTCCTAAAAGAATGTTTATTGAAAAAAGTTCGCGAAAAAGTGGCAGTTACATAGTCGGAATCCAGATATATATCAAGGGTCATTAAACAGTCAGAGCTTTCTCAATTCTTTTTTCGCTCTTCATTTATACTGTGAAAATTAGCTGGTTATCTGCTAATGTATCAGCACTGTGTGATCTGAGAAAAGGTTCCTCATAAAACTGACAAATCACCAGTGGATGCAATCTATAGGCAGTCGGTGCACAGAAGACACTTTGAGAGAATGAGGAAGTACCACTTGTACTGCTTTAAGAAAATTTCTTATCCTTTGCTTATATACTGTCAATCAGAAATGGTGCATACCTGAATCATCCGAATCCTTACTTTCCGGGGCATCCTCCATGTCATCATCCGACATCTCCATTTCCTCCTCCCTCCGAATACCCATCAGCTCTTCGTTGTGGATGTTTCTGATCTCCTGTGAATGAGAGGAATAGAGTCTATAATCCCAACCGCTGCTGGATGATCTCTCACACTTTGATTAACACGAAATATATGAGCCGGAAATGTAATAAGCCATTCGATCAGATTGTAAAATAGAGATTGGACTCCTCAAGAGAGACACCTGATGTTGGCCGACCTTGTCTATGTGCGAAGTCAAACTTTGCACTGGGTCTCTTAATATGTTTTAATGGCTGCCAGTGGGGCTTAATTGTTGCAGGAAGTGACTGCACAGCCATCACAGATTGGCGGGTCCGGGCAGGGGCAGATGAAGCAGATGTCTAGGCATGGAGGCTGCCCTGTGGGTGCTCCTGATGGAGGAGCTCTCTGCCTAAAGAGGCATGTGCACAGCAAACAGATAAGGGTGTGCAGAGACATAACATGACCGCCACGGGGAGAGAGAGACTTACTCTCTGACAACAAACAAAACGCCCGGCATAAACATTACCATCTGTCTAGCACAGCAACACATGATCTCACTGAGAATTACAGAGGTCGAGCAGGTAGCGTGAAAGCAAACAGGCCCATCTGCCCAATCAGTAGAGGGATAGATGATATGGGGCTACCAGAGGAAGGCAACTAGCTTTCCCGCTTTACACTTTCCTACACAGGACGTCTAGCTGCCCACAGTATAAATGTGCTGTGATTGAATTCAGGTCGTCTAGGCAACTGCAAATAGCCATCTGCTTGGAATAACAATCAGCTTAAAGCGAGGAGAACCCGCAATACTGACTGGACATTTCTGTGTCAGAACCAACACTGGCTGAAGCTTTGTTTACGCAAGAAATAGCTGGGAAAACTTGCAGGGGAGCCCATAGGATGAAAATACTCTAAATTCTGGTAAGCAAATTCTGTAACTCATCCGACACCACCATCTTACCGTCACATTTACGAGAGAAGCGCAGTGAGGGTCCAAAGAGCTCCAAGGGTGAGAAGCAAAGTAAACATAGTTTAATAGTGTGTCGTCTATTACCTATCACTTACTGTCACCTGCTCCAGATATAACTAACCGGATTCAGGAGTGAAGCAACCTCCTCCTTCAGCAGAGGATGTTTAAATGGCACTAATGGGCTCTGTTAGAACATAAACATTTTGAATGTGAGGTTCAAAGGCTTGTGAAAGAGTGGCATATCCCTTAAGCCCTGCATTGTCATACTAGAGGGATTCAGACAGTTTTGAGGTCGGCTCTTCTCAATACATAATATAAGAGGCGAGAGTGGCCAGCTTACTCTCTCTTCTTCTCAAACAAGCCTTCACCCCGCTGTGACAGCATTGAGAGCTTCCTGTCATAGCCACGGTGAAGCTGCAAGCACAATGCCAACCTAGGAGTGAGAAGCTGCTCATATCTGAGGCTAAACATATTCGACTTATGTCAAGTGGTCAGAGCAAAGGGCATCAGGGGGGATTGGAGGATGAAAACAGCAAATGAGGACTACATCAGCTTCTTGAAATGATCAAGGGTTATTAGGGTTACTCTTTCTTGTCATCTGATGGGAGAAATGAAAGAGATTAAATGAGAGGAACTCAATAAAAGAGAGAGCTCAATAAGGACGCAATTACTGCTGCAATAATAAGCTCCTTTCAGAGATGAAGAACAGGGTAAGTGCTAAAAGAACTCTATATGTAACGGTTTCATTTAGAGACAAATCGAATAAAATGTCATTTAAAATTTAGAATAAGGCGGTCAATCTTGGACTCAGTTCATGAAGTTAACAAAAGCACTAACAGGCAGTATTAGCAATTTGTCTTAATGCGCTTCACAATGGGCTGGAAATGGATGGACGTGCGCGATATTTTTGATGGAAACGTCTATTTCTGATGACTTAATTTTTGCTCAACTGAAATTAAGAAGTTTATCGAAAATGAATGAAAGACAATAAATTACAAATATGAGATAAGAAACTATAAAGGATTATTTAGGACATGGTGCAACTTATTTTAAACACCTACCTTAAACAGTGAGGAGTCTCTTTCGGCATTTACAGTACCTGTATCTTTAAGCTCTTCCAATGGCTTAAAGTAATATTTACAATCCAGTCATAGTGAAACACAAAAATTAACTAGAAAAAAAGGAAGGATGGGGCTTCAGCTTGTGAAGTGATTGAATCATTATAATTGGCCGTAACATACTACAACAAAGTCAGACCTGAATGCCAGTTTGCTGATGATTGCAGATTACTACCCTTCTCCAACACACACTTTAAAGGGACACTCCACGCCAAAAAGAAAATTTTGTTATTAATCACTTACCCCCATGTCGTTCCAAACCCGTGAAAAGCTCCATTCGTTTTCAGAACACAATTTAAGACATTTTGGATGAAAAACGGGCGGGCCTTTGTCTGTCCCATAATGCAATCTGGGTTATATGAAGTGACGGGAACACTTTTTGTAAGTGAAGAAAACAAAACACAATACGGTGATATGGAGAGACACAGACGAGATTGCTGACAAATGGAATTGTTGAAAAAAGTTTTATTTTTGTTTTCTTCGCTTACAAAAAGTGTTCCCGTCGCTTCATATAACCCAGATTGCACGTCTGATGGCAGATGGAGTATTCTGACAATGACTTTCATACCTTTTATGGACGTTGAAACTGTTATTTACTTGGCAGTCTATGAGACAGTCACAGGCCTCCTGGTTTTCAAAATATCTTAAATTGTGTTCTGAAGACGAATGGAGCTTTTATGGGTTTGGAACGACATGGGGGTGAGTGATTAATGAAAAAAATGTCATTTTGGGGTGGAGTTTCCCTTTAAGGAGGCTGAAGGTCAAGTCTACCCACTAGAACATCTTGATGCATCTTGCTTCTTTTTTTATCATTTAGCATGTGATATTATGAAGACAAATTGTTTTTTTTTTCTTTGATGATTTATGCTCAATAGATAAAAATTCATGTTGACTTTAAAGCCATCAGAATTAATTACTGTAAATGTCTAGGAATTTGTTTTTATGACACATGGAAAGTCCAGTCCTCGGTTGATTTCACACTCATCAATTGCTGAGCAGGAGTTCTCAGTTTTATTAGATGTAAACAATATCAACCCTCTGATCCATGTAAAACAGTGTTTTAATGTTGCCAGCAATGGAAATTAAAGTACTAATTAGACACCAGATTGGGTCTTTGTGCACTAATAATCAGAGATATATCTTAAAACTTACCTAGTGACCACAGAAAACAGAGGAAAGAGACAGAAAAAAAAAAAAAACACTTCAACAACAAAAATGTGGATTCATTAATTAGCTTACAGTGTCTGTCTCCAACTTCCACTAATAGAGAATAAATCTCTCTTTTACTGAGCTTCGAGGGTTTTGGAGTACCAATGATTTGAGACATTGGCATTTCTATTGCTGCTATTAGGAAAGACTCAATGTTACCTGCCGGTTGTGAACCGCTGAAATCTCAGGGTCAGCGGCGGGTCACATTTCATTAACAAAGAAAACTGAGCAATTATACCATTAACATTCAACTCAAAAGAAAATACATGGACTTCAGGAGAGTTCAAGTACACATGGGGAGCTTGCAGGGAAAGGTAAAAGACTAATATCTGACAGTAACATACTGCATAATTTATTCTGAAGATGTGAAGCATGAACACATTCACTTAAAGAAATGAAAACACCAACCTCTGCTTGCTTTCGCCACATGTCCAGGTTCTTGCGTTGGGCTTTGGAGAAATGGTCCCATGCCTTTTGTTTGGAAGCAGCGTGGAATACAGACACAATCTGCTCAACTGTGGCAGGGGATGCAGGGGCCAGTATGGGCGTCCAAAGAAAGAAAGAGAGAGAGGGGCGATTGGGAAGGTGCAGAGGATTGAAAAAATTTGTGTCAGGTTGGAAGGAAGTGATGTTCTTTTCCCCGACCCCCCTCTATACAGCATAAACACTGAGCTGGGGTGACTGGTGTATCTGCAGGGATGAGATCTGAATGAGATCACATTTCTGTCTCTTCTGGAAAAAAAAATCATGTTAAAGGGAGAGTTCACCCAAAAATGAATACTCTGTCATTATTTACTCACCCTCATGTTGTTCCAAACCCGTATATATTTTGTAGAATGTTGGGGTACAAGCAACAAGACTTTCATTCTTTGAAACATTTTTTGTTTGGAACGAAATGAGAATGAGTAAATGATGACAAATTTTTCATTTTGGGATGAACTATTCCTTTAACTTTTGTGGCAACTATGGACTGTTGTTTTATGTAGCAAAACAGCAGCTGGAACATTCTGCCTAGCATTCTGGATGAAAGAAAATCCTTTGGGTTTCGAATGACATGTGGGTGAGTCAATAATGACAGATTTCTAGACTCTCCTGGGAAGATTAAACAGCAGAATAATGAATTCCCTATAGCGTTACCTGAAATCAACTGTTCCATCTCGTGTTTCTTCTTTCTCAATTACCACAACACACCTCTCACCTTCATCAACTCTGCTGGCCGGATAGTCAAAGCATTTCCTGTTTTTTAAGAGTACATCAAGTGGAAGCCTAATGATACAGTATATGAATGTTTCATCGATGACAGGCTGGGCTCATTACTTCAGTGTATATAGATTACAGAGGACGTCTCACTTATGTAAACTCATTAAAGCAAACCTTCCAGAAATAGTCATCTGTTCAGAATTAAAAGACCAGGCAGTCAATCAACTGTTTTGGGGGGCATGAGTGCTTTGGATGTTGAAGATACATGGCAGTAATTTCCTGTGAGAATGTAAGACAGGAGGAAGACGCAGGACGAAAGGGGAACAGCTGCTGAGAATCACAGCTGCTAATAGAATGTGCTGCTTTTGACATCTCTGACATAAACTCCAAACCTTCCAAAAACTAGCAATCTGCCAACCTAGATGGTGTTTTGAGGTAACATCGTGGGCTAATGACATGAAAGCTGAACCAAAAAGTAGGCAGCATAATTATGCACATTCCTGTGGCCTAAACGTAAGGCAGCACCACACATATCCTTTGTAGAGAAAAAAAAACATCCAAGATAGTGGATGACAAGGCAAAACAAACACTATTGTTTAAAAATGTTTCTTGAGCAGCAAATCAGCATATTAGAATGATTTCTGAACAAGAATAAATTACATTTCAAAATATATCAGCTATTTTAAATCATATTATTTCACAATATTATTGTTCTTATTGTATTTTTTGGTCTACTAGAATGTCTTGCTCTTAACTAAGTGAAATGCTAATGTAAAGGTTGCATAACCTACACTGTCAGTGTGAGTGGCCCTTCAGAAGAAAACAGACAGCAAGGCATCTCACTAGGTTTTGTCCTCTAGACTTCACCAAGTATTACTTTAAATCTCTGCATGCCTGTTACTTCTAGAAAAATCTGATCTGGGCTTTAAGCTACTGTCATGACTAGATCATTTAAGACTATCATATCATATTTCAAAGAGTATCTACATGTGCAATGCATCATGGATCCAAAAAAAGTGTCTGGGAAATGGCATCAAAGCATCCATCAGCCTAACTGATGTAACTGAAGGACTGACAGACAAAAACATATGGTGCCAGAGGCTTGATGGATGCATGACATCATTACTGATGGTATAACTTGACCTATGCAGATTCACTCAGAGATAGCATTTCTCTTTCCATAAGAGGGGGTTAATAAACCCTGGGGAGTCAGAAAGGATGCCAAACTCATCTGTCTGTGGCTACAGCATGCTCAAGAGTGAGAGAGGCCCGATCGATAGTGACTTCAGCATCCTTTAATTAGATGGAAGAGATCGATGGCAAAGCCAGGACAGAGAGCCTGTGCCAGAGTGAATGCACCACTGAGATTGTGTAGGTGCATGTATATGTGCAGTGTTTTTAGTCTGATGTGCATGGCAAAGTGTCAATAGTTTGAGTTTTGCATGTTCACCATTTACAAATGAAAATGATGTAGGCCAAAACAACAGCCTTGAGCCGTGCAAGCTCGATTTCATGCATCATTACGATTTGTGTCAGACTGCATTCACAAGTTTATAATGTAACGCAGGTACGTGTTGCTTCTCAGCACTGCTGCAAGTCCAGTCCTCTCTACAGTCAGTTTTCAACTGTCATGGCAGAGCAACAGTCTGAAAGCAGTCTTGCTCAGCATGTTGATTTAATGGCACAGACGTTTGAAGATAACTCAATCACCCCCCAGAGTACTGCGCTATGACACTGTAATGTGCATTTACATTTATGCTTTTATCTAAAGCAACTTATGTTGATTTCATGGTATACATTTCCATTTCTATGTTCATGCATTCCCTGGGAAAAGAAATCATGATCTCAGTGTTACAAGCAGCTTTCTTGGCAGCTTAGCTAATAGATACTGTACTTGCAATGCACTGGCGTAGCCATGACTTCTGCATTTGCATGTTTATGTTTAGTATGTTTCTGGCCTTTCTGTAAGTTTATAATGCCTCAAATTTCCAAACAAATATTGTTGTAAAATGCAAAACCGAATTCCTGATTTAAAGACTAAAAAAAAATCTATTTTAAATAAATGTTGTTTTAAACTTTCTATTCATCAAAGAGTCCTGAAAAAATTTATTAATTTTCGAAAAATGTGAAGCAGCACAACTGTTTTCAATACGGATAATAATAATGTTTCTCAAGCAGCAAACTTCAGTTAAAAAACATGCATAGAAATTTTAGGGGGAGGGTATGTCTTTCACTTTAAATGTGCACTTAGCAATATTTGAAAAACGCTTTTGACCATATCATCGGACCGAGTCCCAAAACACACTTGTAGCCAATTAGCAGTGAGGGGGCGCGTTTTGTTATGATAAGAGAGAAGAGATCGCTCAATTTGAAGACACCATATGAATATTAGCAGATCGACTATAGATAGAGAGATGGCAGATAAAAAAAAGAGGAAAATATCAGAGTAACGGTGAGTAATGAGTAATGTTGTAGGTGAGTAATGTTGATTTTGCAACATATTGTTGGCTTTTGTTTGAATATGCTTGTGTGTGTGTCATCTTCACATGGCTGTGTGTGTACGTGTGAGGTGGAGATTTCAAAATAGGGGCGAGGTTCTATGTTTGTGTGTTAGGCGTATTTATTTCAGTGCTTTCAAATATCAACATCGTTTGGCAAAAATCGCTTTGTGCACCTTTAAGTAAGTAATGTTATTATTGGTACCATATCAGCCGATAATGTTAATAATTAAGCATCAGTTGATACTGTATGTATCTGAATGTTTAATTCTGTCTATCCAAGGTGAATTTTTAATTATAAGACATAATTTAGCACTAAAATGACAGAATGGAGCAAAGATTTAACGATACAGGATGTGCTGTGCATGTAACTAATTTTGCCTTTACTAATATGACTCCAGTATATAATAAGGCTTTTAAGCTCAAATGTATATCTATATCATTAAGCAAAGTGATAATTTAGTGAATTTATCTGTATAAAATACTACAGATTTATAATATCAACCATTATGTGAAAATATTTACTTGTCATCTCCCATGTTTGTGCACTAATAAGAAAGCTGTTTTCTGCGAGGTTGTTTATAGAAACATTAACACTTTTACTACAAACCACACAGATTTGGTTTGTGACAGCACCCATCTGCCGCCTCAGCCACAATCCATCATCTTAAGCTGAAATGGTTTTACCCAGAATTCCCCTGCCACTGCAACAACCTGCTGCTCTGTCCTCCTGCAGGGCTGCAACCCCAGCAAGCTTTTAGCTGTATCCTGTACCTCATCCTTTATTTTGCCGTGTGCTCTGTCTGCGTTCAGATAAGACAGATGCTCGACTGTCACAATGCTTTCTCTCCTCTGCACGTGTGTGCCATCACGACAGACCAGACATTACTAGAGTGCCAGATACTTGATTTGTATCAAAGGTTGCTGTCTGCTGCTTGCAGATAAAAGGCTGGACGCTGCTAAATACCAGGGGAAGCTACTAGAAGGTGCTTCTAAGGTGACATGACCTTTCTGATGAAACATCTGTAGCTAGTTTTCCTGATAGAAGATAACTCTGACAGACAGCTCGAGCAGGCTTGGTTGAAAATCAGTACTGTCACTATTTCCTCAAGCAGACACTCTAAACCCATTAGAATAAGCTGACAGGCTTCAGAACGAAATATCTATAAGAGAGAACACAAGCAGGCAGACAAACAGAAAATACATATTCTGGCAGATGAATCCTGTATCTCTGGGAAGGTGATGTCTCTTCAAAACAATAAAACACCCTAGAAAATAAACCTATCACTAAATAAGATAATTACTGCAAAATATTTTTATGTCAAAATACACCTGTGAAATTCCATCTCTACATGTGATCCTGGACCACAAAACCAGTCAAAAGTGTCAATTTTTCAAAATTGAGATGTATATATCATCTGGAAGTTGAATAAATACGCTTTACATTGATGTATGGTGTGTTAGGATTGGACAATATTTGGCCGAGATGCAACTATTTGTAATCTGGAAATTGAGGGTGCAAAAAAAAAAAAAAAAAAAAAAAAAAAATAAATTTTCTAAATACTGAGAAAATCGTCTTTAAAGTTGTCTAAATGAAGTTCTTAGCGATGCATATTACTAATCAAAAATTAACTTTTGATATATTTAAGGTAGGAAATTTACAAAATATCTTCATGAAACATGATCTTTACTTAATATCCTAATGATTTTTGACATAAAAGAAAAATCAATAATTTTGAACCATACAATGTATTTTTGGCTATTGCTACAAATATACCCCAGAGACTTAAGACTGGTTTTGTGCTCCAGTGTCACAAATGACATCAGGATGGATGCGACTACAGTGTATTGCATAATACTCTGATAGACAGACATCAGTGGTGTTGTGCAGTGGTGACTGTGAAGGCATGTGCAGAAACTTACCATGACATTCAAATTAGATCAAGTTACTGTATGACATCACTGATAAATCAAGCATTATTCCAGATCTTCATGTCTATAAGACAGTGAACCATGATTGGACCAGGAACTCCAATTGTATCAATAATAATAGCAGTGAAGTTAGTATAGGAGGATGAAAACTTTCTATGAAGCCTGTACTGTATATCGATGCAGTATAATTCATAATGCCTTATAATGTAATCTTATAATCATTTGCATGTTCTTACAAATAGTTTAACCATTGTTATAACACTTTCAAGAGTATGAAGTATTAAACTCCATGATTAGCACCACATTTCTTGTGCCATCATGTGTTTCATGTGCATTTACTCTTTAGGGGTGTAACCATGAAAGTATTATAATTTTGTCTGTGACTGAAACAGAATATCTTATATGAAAAATCTCAAATGAGGTTTTCTACTGAATAATATTACAAAAAAAAAGTTTCACTGATTATTCAACAAACACAAAAATAAAGGATATTTCTGGCAAGTCTGCAAAGCTTTTGTGACTAAGTGTATGACTAAGTGTGGTGTGAACTTTAACATTTGTTTATTCTCCACCTTTTCTTACTAAAACACTTGGTTCAGAGTCAACTGCAAAGAAAGAGCACAGATTTTTGTGCAGCTTAGAAGTCACAATGTTTTTTTTTTCATTGTTCACCACTTTTATCTTTTTTTTTTTTTTTTTTTTTAAATAGCACAGTCATAAAACATATAATTAAATTAATTATTCATGATATATTTGCTTTAACAAGGAAAATAGGCTTTTGTGGTTTGCCCATACCTTACTATATCCAGATACACACCATTTTTTTTGTCATTTCCACAGACACATACACTACCATTCAAAAGTCTGGGACCAGTAAGATTTTGTCTCCGAAACAATTCTCTTCTGCTCACCAAGGCTGCATTTATTTAATCAAAAATACAGTAAAAACAGTAACTTTGTGAAATATTATTAAAATTTAAAATAACTTTTCTATGTGAATATATTGTAAATTGTAATTTATTTCTGTGATGCGAAGCTGAATTTTCAGCATCATTACTATTATAATATTTTTTATCAACGTTGAAAACAGCTTCATATTCGGTGATACACTGTTCCCCCCCCCCACAGATTATTTGATGAAAAAAATCAAAAGAACAGCATTTATTAGAAGTAGAAATCTTTTGTAACATTATAAATGTCTTTACTATCACTTCTGAACAATTTGTGTGTCCTCGTTGAATAAAAGTATTAACTTTCCAAAGAAAAGCCCCAAACATTTGAAAGGTAGCATATACAGAAAATGGCTTTGCTGCACACTCCTCGTGCATTATAAGGAATTGTGCATTATATATAATGCATCACACATACAGGTTTCACAGGAAGTGTTATGGAACTGCTAAAAGCCTATTGCATAGGTGTGTTGTTGAGTGGCATGTCATCAGAAGTGCATCTGATCCTCTACAAGCTCAAGTCAAGGTTCTGTGAGCAATCGGTCGAGCTAGACACGACAATCTAGTGATTGGGCTTACTTACTTTTAATCTATGAAGGGTCATCAGGCGTGCTGTCCAGAGACTAAGCAGCTAAACAAATCACAGACTCGGGGGCTTGATGATCTACACATGCCCGATAGGTTCACATACTCTACCTTCTTCTGCATTCAGCTCAAAGTGGTAGAAGCCTCTGGAGAACTTACCTTTGGTCCACACTGATCTCAGATCAAAGCGTGTACACTATAAAACCCAGATGTGGAAAAGCTGCAGTGTAAAAGTAACTGAAGGCAGAGCGTGAACTGCTTTTGAGGTCAAAAGTTGGGCAGATTTTCTTAACCTTTGCCGTTGCATTCAGAAGTGTAGTTTTCTAATAAACACATCTGAATACCTCCTGCTGGTACTTCAGCAAACACAAGCCACGCTGGTACATTTAATTACACTTCATTAAGAGATGCATATGTATGATATTCAAACGCATTAACTTTCAAGGCAAGATTTTCTCTGCCTTGACTTTTCAGTGGGTCTGTATTCATTTTTGTTCCATTTCTTTTTCCCTGGTTGCATATTAATGAAACATTCTCTCTATATGCCCACAAACCCCCCTATATACTTGAATCAAATGCACACTGCCATGCATCAAGGAAACTATGCGTGTGTGAGTGTGTGAGTGGTAGCTCCATTTCTTTGGGCACTGGATCAATCAGGTACAAAGCACTGCTTGCGTTGGGGAGTACTATCATGATGACAGGAAGTGAAGTGTAATCATGCGGTAGCTGACAGCACCCTTTTACCGAATGCTTCCTTTTGTGTCTGATAGCATAGATGAAACTACAGTGACGTCACACAACAGGCACCTTCAGAAAAGATGCTTTTAGTCCTAGCGATGCATTTCTAATGATTTGAGAAAATTTCATTAGGTAATAATGCACGCTAAGTTTAATCAAAGTTATTATATGAAGTGATACCTATGGTTTATAGTGAAATATACACAGGTTGTTCCTGTGTGTTAGCTGGACATACACTACTATTCAACAATGTAGATTTTTGGGGTGGGAAATTAATACTCAAGGATGCAAAGATGACAGTAGAGTCATTTATAATGTTACTCTTCAAATAAATGCTGTTTTTCTATTCATCAAACTCTCTGTTTAAAATATTGATAATCAGTTATGTTTCTTGAGCAGTAAATTTGCACAAGTATATAGTACAAGTATACTGAAGTAATGATGCTAAAAATTCAGCTTCAGTGAAATTACACAATATACTGTTTTCTTTGCAACCTTGAGACTTCCCTCAAAACATTTAAAAACTCTTCCTGAATCCAGACTTTTGAACGGTACTAATATCACGTTATGGATCACACATTCTTATACATGCAGCAAGACTGTACTAAATGTGAATTGTGGTATATAAAAGTAAAATAATCACACAAACACGTGTGAAATGTGTTATCTGGCCTAAAATCTCGGTATTGGTCAGCAGTCATGTATTTGCAGTTATATTTGCTCTGAACGGTGAAATCAGTGAAATCATTTCAGGTTTTGTGCAGTGCCTCAGAGAAATGCAAATCTACAGCCACCAGCTGCGATTGGGTCAATTGGGTCTTATTACAGCAGAGCTGTGATCTGTGAGCTATCATAATTCATGTAAAATCCACCACCAATAATGGAAATCAGCAGAAGGCCAAAAATCCAATATTTTCAATCAACATTTCAATCCCTCAAACAGCATTTTTAGTCATTTCCAGTTCAGTCTAAAAAAAAAATTTTATGCAGAGTGCCTGAAGAACCCCAAAGTATTTTTATTTTTTTTTATGGTTGTAAACAGTAAATTTATCATCAGTTACTTATCATCTCTCCAAGCCTAGTGAGCTGTGAAATGCACATGATGCCCAAAAATGCTGTCTGGGTAAGCAGCTTACTGGGGTTTGAAACAGAAGCAACATCTGTAAAGAAACACTCACATTGTACTAAAATCCCAGCAAGGGCGTTTTTGAACTTCTCCTTGGCCTCCTCCATCTCCTTCTCATGTGCGGCCTTCTCGTTCATCAGCCGGCGAATGTGGCTGTTGGAGGACTGGATCATGGAATAGATGTTGTTGGCGTTTCTGCGGTTTACCTCCCCTCGCTCCACCCAGGTCAGAAGGACACGCACCGCCTCGGCAAATTTGGAGTCGTCTGAGTGGAGAAATAAAAAAAGGTGGGGGAGAAACAGATGGTGGGACGAGAGCTCAGTACAAAGTTGGAGAGCAACACTTCTCATCTGGGACCTTCTAGTGCCAAAACTTATTAGCAGGACATGTTTATTGGGCCAAAAAAGACAGCAAACGCATGAAGTAGAGGACATTTAGGAGAGGACAAGAGAACAGGGACGGACATCAAACAGCAAGCAAAGGGCTTGGACGATCAAACTTGTCAATCATAACTCACGGATATTATTGTGTGCTTTCTGTTATTACTTAAAATGATTCAGTTGATCGTGAAGTCCTGTGTGTGTGTGTGTGTGTGTGTGTGTGTGTGTGTGTGTGTGTGTGTGTGTGTGTGTGTGTGTGTGTGTGTGTGTGTGTGTGTCTGTGTGTGTGGTGTGTGGAATACAGTCAAGCCGATTGCTCTGAAACTATAAAGCTTCGGCTTGCGACTTTCGGTTGGAAATGAGATGAGAAACAGAAAACTGAAAATCACTGTAATGAATGCCACACGGAGTCTCTTCCAGAAATCTATTATTCTTTAGTGTTGTTGTGTTTGTTTAAAATCTGCAAATATATATCTAAAAATTAAAATATCAGTTTGACAGAGATTTGCAGAGCTGTTCGGTGTTAACTGTGTGACAGATGAAGAACTGCTGCAAAGGTATTGTTGTCTGTTCATCAAAGATGACTGGTGTTAAAAAAAAGACAAACATAATTATTTTGTTTTCTTATTCTTGTTACTGTAAAGCACACAAACACATGCCTGACTGATAATTCAAGGAGGCTTTGATTTATTTATAGACATTCTAACTACAGATAATCAAAAGATGTTGTCAAATAATTTAAATGTATAATCCATGCACCCTTTTAAGACTGCATCAGTGTGTCATGAATAAGAAATCCTTCTCTGATTTAGCTGCTCATTTATCTGATTCTGACTCAATAAGTCAGAACTAACAGATTCAAAAATAATTGTCAAACCTGCCCAATATTGATTATACAGACAAATCTAGAAGATATAAGGATGCTGTTGAGATTTTCTCCAGCAAACAGAATGCAATATCATCCTGGCCTCTCTTCCCTTCATCTTTTACCTGTAAACACTGCAAACTGAGCTGAACTGTGTATAAACCATTACATAATGGAACAGTGGCTAATACACACGGCTAATTTCAACTGATTTCATCTCAAAAGCTTCTCTTTAATACACTTTCTCTCTCAGAGAGAGATTTGAGATGCAGTCGTTAAACAGATGGTTTCTATAAAACCTCATGGAGACAACTAGCTTTCAGATGCATCCAGACAACAGGAAACAACAGAAGTGTGACTGACAAAAACAACTAAATCACGAGTCCCACCTTTGAGCTTTTCTCCTAACTGGCTGCACTCGTGCTCAGAGAAATGGACGATGGGGGGCGGCGAGGGGGGCCGCAGGCGGTCCTCTTCTATCCTGCGCCGGTGCCTCTCTTCCCGGGCCAGCATGCGCTGTCTGCACTCCCACTCGTACAGGTCATCTCGAGCCTGAGCGAAATCTACATGCAGCCGGCCTGTGTCCTTCTTATCTGTGCTTGATCCCAGCCTGATCCTATAACCTACAGGACAGGGAAACAGAAATGGACAATGACATAGGAAAAGGAAAGGGAAGAGAAGGTAAGGAAAAGAAAGTGGAAATAGAAGGGGAAGCAGAGTAAAGCAATAAAGGAAAAACAAAAATGAGAAAGAGGAAAGGAATGGGAAAAATGAAAGGGAAATGAGGAAAGGAAAGGAACAGGATGACAAAGGAAAATAAAATGAGAAGGGAAAGGGAAATGGAAGAAAGGACAGAAGAAGGGGAAGGGGAAGAAATGACAGAAAAAAAATGAAAACAGGAAGGAGAAATGGTGCAAAGGAAATGGGAAAGGTGAAAAAGAAAGGGAAGTGGATTAAAGTAATGGACAAGAAAAGAATATAAAGAAAAGAAATAAATAGGTAAGAGGTAAAAGAATGGGAAGGGAAGTAAAGGAAAAACAATGAAAGACAGGAATGGAAAAGAAAATCAAGAGGAAATGAAAGGAAGAGGAAGAAGAAAGGTGAACCAATCAAAGGGAAAGAAAGGAAAGAGGAAGGGAAAATGAGGAACAGAATGGGAAGGGAGTGAAGAAGTGAGTCAGAAGAACAATACAAGAAAAAGAAAAAAAAAAAGAAAAAAAAAAAAAAAGAGGAAGAGGAAGAGGAAGGGGAAACAAAAAAAGATAATGAAAATGGGAGTGGAGAAAAGAAGTTGAAGTGGAGTAAAGGACAGGACAAGAAATGACAGAACAACAATAAAAGAAAAAACAGAAAGGAAAAGAGGAATGATAACGGAAGAAAAGAGGAAAAAACAGGAAATTGAGAAAATGAAAAGGAAGGAAAAGAAAAAGGGAAGGGGAAAAGAAAAGAAAAGAAAAGGAAAAAGGAAGAATAGGAAAGGATGGAGAGGAAAGGAAAAAGAGGGAAAGAAGTCGAGTGCAAGAAGTTAAATGGTAAAGGAGAACAGGAAAAGAAAATTAGAGCAGCAGAAAAACATTCAGTCTTAACAAACTGGGGGAAGTCATGGCCTAATGGTTAGAGAGTTTGACTCCTAACCCTAAGGTTGTGTGTTCGAGTCTCGGATACCACGACTGAGGTGTCCTTGAGCAAGGCACCGAACCCCCAACTGCTCCCCGGGCGCCGCACTGCTCCGGGTGCAGAGCTGTGTTCACTTTTAGAATGTAAACAGAAAAATGAGAAAAAAAAAAAACTGATAAATGCAGAGCACGAATTCTGAGTATGGGTCACCATACTTGGCTGTATGTCACGTCACTTTTAGAATGTAATGAGAAAAACAACATACTAACAACACTGATTCATAAAGTGACCCGTGACAAAGAGACTCCCACAAACTCTGACAAGCTGCTCAAGCTTTACTTCTAACATGTGCTCGCTGACATACTGTAGGCCAAACCACGCATATCTGTTTATTTTGTACAAAATGCAAAAAGCCTCAAAAGCCTTAAAAGACGAGGAAATCGAAAACCAAACCCTACCAGCACAGACAAGCCATGATGTATGAGAATAATCTGGCTTGTGATAGGGCTGAAAAAAGAAAGTGATTTTGTATTAAGGTTTATATATTTCAATTGCTCGGAAAAGTATCTTGACAAATGGCCAAGCGGTACGTGAAAATTATGAATCGTATATTCCAGAGAGGCTGAAGTGTATATTCACAGACGGCCGTGTCAACAGAAATGAGAGAAAGAGCATCACGGTTTGCTTCCGCCCCTCTATCACTGCTTTACAGCCCCGAGACGCTGTTAAATATTTTACGCAATGTGTTCACGTTAGAAATGAGCGGCGTTATTTATGGAAAGGCCTGCAGAGCTCCGTCACGAGGCCACATAATATATGGAGCGCCGCTCCAGTCTCGCCCCTCTCCTCTGAGAGAGCAACACTCAGAGAAGAATAAATAATGGAAAAGGTATTATTGAAGCGACCGGCACTTTAAATTTGCTTTCTGCGGCTGAGATGGACATCCTAATATTTGCATACGAAGACTGATTTAAGATGTGACTAGATAAGAGTAGCAGGTCATGTGACCCGCGTCGAGGAGGTGATTGATATGCAGCGTTCAAAGGCAGAAATTTATTACTAGGTGTCTGCGCTTGTCTTCTCGGTGACCTCTTCTGTCAGGGACTCTCGAGGGCCAGCGTCTACAGATCTTGAGTTCTGTGAGTGATGTGCAGAAGCCCCGCCCCCCTCATTAATTCTGCATCAATCCATCAAGTCAAGAGTCAACTTGTGGACACATGGGCCTCATTTCCATGCAATAAAAGGTTAAGTGAAATTATTCTAAATCACATGGCGTGGCACATAAGTGCTAGGCATGATTTAGTGATCTTATTTGTATTCTTGCTTATGACACTGTGAAATATTAAGGGTGTAATCTACAATGAAAGTACACCATTTACAAGATAGCTGCTGTTAGTGTAAATTAAATTACTCGTGGTGTTGCAGTGACGGAGGAAAATCCTCCCGATCATGTACCTGACAGGAAGAGGGCCTTGTCCACCGTGTGCTCCTCAGCGAAGCGGATGTGACAGAAGTTCTTCTTGCTCTTGCGGATGGCGATGATACTCCCGCACTGTTCGAACACCTCCACAATGAGCTGCTCTGTGGCGTTCTCTGGCAAACCCCCACAAACACCGTCTTACAGCCGGGCGGTCTCTCTCTGGTGGCAGGGGGAGGCAGGTCTTTGAAGACAAGCACAAAAGAATATTAAACTACCAGAATTTTTGACATTTTCTTTTAATCTAGATATTGATCTCCATTTTTCACTGCATTAAGTCCATAGCTCATTATTGACTCGGATGCCACATATGAAAAAGATGAAACATGCAAATCAATCACTGATTTTTTTTTTTTTTTTTTTTTTTTTTTTTTACGACCTAAAAATGATTTATTATCCAATTCTAATCTAAAAGACCAGGGTTCATCTGGAAGATCATTAAAAACGGTAATGCGCCAAATCACATCGATCAGACTGACATATTTTTGTCCTTTTGCCACTTTTTTTTGATCGTCTTAGCATAGAGAGCCCTCAAACTCAACATGTCACTGGATCTTTCTCTCGACTGGTTTAATTTGCAGAACACGGCACTAGAACCTCAAGGTTCACAAAGCTAATCTCTTCTTGATAAACCAATTCAACCATGAATAAGATGCATTGAGAAAACCAGGCTGAGAAGGAATAATCAATGAAACTCGGCACTTGTTACATGACTGGATTACAAGTGCAAAGCCTGCCATGTTCTGCTGTTAGCTGATTCCTCAGCGATGCTGTGCAGACGGACTGGTGATAATCTGTGCTTTCCATCAGGACTGAAGAGACTGTCTTAACAAGCTATGGGAATGCAGTTGAAGGAAGCACCTGCTGGGACTCAGAGGGGACTGCATGCTTGATGGGGGGTCCAAACAGAGTCGGACTCAAAGCAGTTCAGGCATGTTTGGCTGTAAGCCAGTCACTATAAATAAGTGAGTCTCTTTGAACTCCACAGCTGCCCCTAACACTCGCCATCCATCATCACCAACATTACACTAACTCCTGTTTATTGTGGCGGATCATGATGAGCTTTATATTTATGTCAGCTCATGCCAGTGGAAAGAATATAATACTCCACTGACTAGAGGACGTGATATATGTGTACAGCTTCAATACAACACTATTCGAGCATGCATATGGACCAAAACGATTCAGATGTCAGTCATGGACTTTGGATGACATGCTGTGGTATTGCAAAAAAAATAATAACTCTGTAAACATGTTTACCAAGCATAAAATGACTTGTCTGTCTGATCATCACTGAAGTCTGAATGGGACTTTGTTTATTTGCCTGCCTTATTTTAGCACCTGATTCATTGAAGGAATTATGTAAATCAGGTACTGCTACAAATATGGCAACAAAATTAGTGCTGATAGCAATTCACACCTCGACTGGATCTGGAAGACTGAATACCATGATTTGATACACTCTTCTGAGCCTCACGAATCGACTCTTTACAAAGCCGAAAATGATTGTTTATGTTTGCCATGATCACTAGAAAACATTGAAATAAAATCCAGTTTGTTCTCTTTCCTTTGAAAGCACAGTGTCAACTGCATTAGCCAGTGTATGTTAATGTTCATTTTATAAAGAGCCTCATTTGCATAGAAAGGATTTGCCCATAAAGGATTGACATGAATTTGAATAAGCATGGAACAGCACTGTACGACATACAGCACCTGCTTATGTTGGGCTGTGAGTCTTTATGTTAATAAACGTGTGGTAGTGTCGAAATTCTGCAGCCTAAAAGCCATTTTTTCACCTGTGAAGTTTCGTTAATGTGACCTCACCTTAAGCTGCATGTTTGGTTTTGTGCTGAAATACAGGGTTGCCAGGTCTTCATAACAAAACCACCCCAATTGGTACTAAAAACTAGCCCAATCACAACCCATTTGGTTTCTAGGGGGTCAAACCCTCCTCCTTCCGTGGCAACAGTATAAAAGTAGCCAAATTCTGCTGGAAAACCACGGACTTGGCAACACTGCTGAAATACCATATACTGCAGTGGTAAAGCTGTTTACTGAATTCACCTCTCATTGTCTACAAAAGAAAATGGTTATTATGTCTACTTTCTTATCTATATCTTTGTGTACTGTTATGGATCAAGAGCTTTGAATATCCCACCAGGACACTGGCATATTTAAGAAAACCACAGATGCATGCACTGACAGAGCAAAAATGCATCCAGCACACGCAAAATGCCCATAATGTGCAGCGCACTACTTTAAAAGCTGAATACTAACGTTAAAGTTTAGTTTTTCTCAGTATGAGCCTAGAATGAGAGACTTGAGGCTGCTAGTTTAAGAACAATCCCTGAGAATCTCAAAGGGGCAAGTAGTTTTGTTTTCATCTTCCGTCACATCTTCCGCTGCGCTCCATTAAATACTGGTTGCTGGCCCAGGTGAGCAAATGTTTACTTTGTCAAATGCACATGAAACATTTTAGTTTGACATCTGCAGTCTCTTGAAAGTTAAAACTTTGAGCAAGCAATAAAAACACAGAGTAGATGTTTGCTTTAGAAGGAACAGAGGAGCTCCACAAGAAAGAGTTTGATACCTCTGAACCTTTCGAAATCAAATACACGCACTTTGTGTTTTCATATTCACACTGTGGGGAGAAAGCAAAGCAAAGTATATCATTTCATGAGTTTCACCATGCAGCCGGTGGCTGTTTTGTTTTCATTGTCACTCAAGACGGCGATATGAAATTACACACAACGCTGCATCAGATCTGAGATGTCTGAGATAGCTTTAGAGAGTTTCTCCAGTAACTACGACGTCTCAAAGAAGAAACTGCACAGCGATGAAATCAAAGCCTATTATTTCTCAAACCAATGCTCTTCCCACGGCTCCATGGCTAAATATCCTGTGCCGTCAAAGGCGCTTCTTTAAAGAGTGAGTTAAGATGACACAGGAGGGTCTGGGACATAAATTCAGGAGGGCACTGTTTGCCTCCAGCACTGCGAGCGCTCGACCGAGAGACAGTCGTCAACAAGCTTAACGCTAATCAGCTCAAATGAAGACAGCCGCAGGTGTATCTCTGTCTCGCACACGCTCAAATACACATAGACGATGGAGATGACAACCGCTCCGCAGACAGAAGTGGATGTGGGAACATATATGCAATGATGAAAAATGATGAAAAATGCCCAGTTCTGCCACCCTCACTGAAGAGAGAGGGCTGAGTCGCACCACACAGATGCACAGCGTTGATCTTAACAAGCATGTTGCTCTGTGAAGCCCCAGATGTGTTTTATTCACAGACCTCCAGAAGACTGGAAGCCTGACTCGGATCTGTTGGCTCGAGTGGGGTGTCAGGAGTGAGACTGCAGATAAGATGAAGTGACTTCTCAAAAGCCAGTCTTCACTCAGCTTGACAGCCGTCTACCTGCTGCGTATTGTCCCTCTTGAAAGAGGAGAGCAGGACAGTGTCTCTGTAGGAAGCCTGTGGCGATCACAAGCACCTTAAACAGGCTTTTCTCCACTGGAGAGCTATACATGATCACTATGTTTTCCCCCACTTCTTTCTTTCTTTTTATTTATTTGTATTCATTGTAACACTGCATACAAATCTAAATTCTGCAGTGGTTGTATTGTGGATCTTTTCTGTGTCTGATCACATGCTGAGCCACGTTCCAGCATTTTTGGGCATCACAGCAAGGTTCAAGCAATTATACTGAACCTAAACAGATTTGTAGAATTTAAAGGCACTTTTAAATCATCACAATGCTCACATTTTTGGACATCACAGAATGTCTAAATGGAGTAAGCTGCATACTTCTGTGCAACGTAAGTACTTGCATTTCCACACACTGTTATGAAATGTTGGTATGTGCAATAATGCATTTTTTGTCTAGGTTTGCTGCCCAAAATACTCAGTTTGAAATGAACAAATCTATGATGTCCAAAGATGTTTGGTTTGAATAGTCCGTGATGCATAAAAGTGTCTGGGTTTGATTCAAGCATTCACACATTCTATGAAGTCCAGAAATGTTGTTGAGGTCCGACATGAACAGGTCAGGTTGAACAGTCAAGCACTGCCCAAAAATGTAGGCGAGGTTTGTTTACAACATTCAATTACACCATCTTTTTGTTTAGGTTTGATTCAAACAACTCTGTGATGGTTTAAAATACTTTGAGGTAGACTTGAAATATCTTGCATTTAAAGAGTGATGTTTTACAGAGATCATAAAATCCTTAATAATAGTGATATTAAAACACATTTAAGCATGATATTAAGAAATGTGCATTGTGCAATACAGAATACCAAAGTTCATCAGTAAGTCTTAAGTAATATGTCAATACATATGTTAATGGATTTGAAGTATTTAGTATCAAATAAATGTATTTTTAATATATTATGGCATATGTTTTTTTTTTTTTTTTTTTTTTTTTTAACTAGGGCATTGAACAACTTAAATAAATACCTAAAATGCCCATAAATGAGTACAGATTTGAACGTGCCAATGACTCCCAAAAAAGCCATCAAGGTCTGACTACATCATTCAATCAGCCACCTATACTGCCCCAAAATGCTCTCTTGGTCCATATACTTTATCTACAACATAATAACATTTTTGAAAATAAGGCAATTTTTAACAACTGACTAATAACTGATCTCTTAAATCATATAAAAAAAAAAAAAATAAAAAAAAGTAAAACTAACTAAAAACTAAAAAAAAAAAAAAAAAAAAAAAAATATAAAAAAATTAAAAATTAAGCTAAATAAAATAATAAAAAAAAACTAATAATCAAAAAAAAAAAATAAAAAATAACATTACACTGTTTAAAATAAATAAAAACAAAAAAAACATGCCATGGCTTTAATACAAAACATTACACTGTTTATAATGAATAAAAGCAACTATAACATGCCATGGCTTTGAGACATAGCCAGTAGTTATTTTAGGCAGCCGTGTGTATAAGTGAGGTTAAAGGCAACTGCAGGCACAGGCGGGTGTAGCGGAGCGAGGTGTGGGTGATATGTGTCATGTGTGGGCTGAAGTGAGGAAACAGGCCAGACTGGCAGTGCCCTCGGCAAACTGAGTCTTCCAGAAGCAGAACCGCAGTGACACGGCCCTCTCGGCTCTTAGAAGAAGAGAGCTCTGCCTGATATAAAGGTCAGTCTCAGGCACAGAGCCAGGGCAGACTGACGGTTTAGAAGCCAGTGAAAGGCAGCATATGCAGGCTGACCTGACGGTGAAGGTGCATCCACAACTGGGCACTGAATCACTGCTATCCTTTCATGCGCTCTGTGGGTTTCCAGGCTCTGCAGAGAAAACGGATGATATTTGCCATGCTTGGTCTCTCTCTCTCGCTCTCTAAAAACTCAATGTCCTTCAGAGAGCCAGGCCTTTTAAACGACAGTGAGTGAAAGGCGGTCGATGGCCATTTATTAAGCACAGTAGACTAGAATGAGGTGGCGATGCGGAGATGTAGCTGAGTCAAGCTGGGGCCGTGCAGAGCTGCAGAATAAGACTGATGGGTCAGGAAGCTGTGAAGCTGTGCTGGAGCTGCGGGACAGAGATCCAGGACAGAGAAGATTCAGTCTGTCCACCAGAGCGGAGCAGATCTTATTCCATTATCAGCCACCATCAATAACAGACACATTTAGTTTGCTTACCTGCTCAAATAATAATGCATGTATAATGCATCGGTTTATTGTAACTATGGAGGTTTGGTCGAAAGTAACTATTGATAGACTAACATCTCGTTCTGACAGGCTCTATTTAGCCATTCAGCAGCCCGTCCTCTAGATATCAGCACTGGCCAAAAGGCTCTTATCAGTGAGCTACTAAAAACAACAGTGGCAAAGGTCACATGACAGTTATAAAAATGCACAAAAGTAATTACAATACAATATCATCCCAACTGTCAATTAAATTTAATACATATATATATATATATATATATATATATATATATATATATATATATATATTATATAATATATATATATATATATTGTGACGGGACGAGCCAACGACAGACACAGTGGGGTGGCGTCAGGCCTCGGAGAGGTTTTTTATTTAACAGAAAAACCAAAACAAAGGGGGGAATAAAGTGTGCAAAAGGGGAACAGTGTCCAAAACAACAGGGAATCTGGTGTCCTCGTCATGCTGCGGGGTTCGTGGGGGTCTGGCAGTGTTCATGGAGGAAGGGTCCAGGTAAGGGGCGGAGTCCGGCGGCCGCACGCGCTCCCCTCTCGGTCCGGGGCGCAGGCGCGAGGGGCGGCGGCTTCTTAGCGGCTTCATCCTCCTCGCTGGCCGCGGCGCTTGCAGGGGCATGGACGGCCCGGCATCCTGGCCCGACGGCCGTGTAGACGGGTGCGGGACCCACCCGGACCTCGGGTCCGGCAGCTCACGTCTCTGGCGGCGCGGGAGTCCCTCAACGCACCCGTCCTGGAACCACACCACACACCAGTGTGCAATGCCACGGGGAAGAGACCGGTCTCCCGAGGAGAGGGCGCGTTGGGCTTTTAAAAACAGCGGCGGTGATGAGGCTCATTTCCTTCAGGTGTGCCCCCATCACACGCCGCCAGCCTGACTCGTCCAGCGCCCCTCCTCTCTCCCACACCCACTATCCTATCGGGAGCCTGGTGAAGGGCCGGCGATTTAGGACGGGGTGCCGGTGATTATCAGGAGGAGGCAGCTGACTCGTCACAATATATATATAGGTTTTTAATTTCAGCATATTTTCATTCCAGTCTTCAGTGTTAATGATCCTTCAGAAATCAATTTCTTCTTCTTATTTATTATTATTATTAACAGTTGCACTGCTTAATATTTTTGTGGACACTGTGAAAATTTTTCAGCATTTTTCAATGAACAGAAAAATCAAAAGAACAACTATGGTTTATCGTTTAATCAATTTAAACAAAATAAATATAAAAAATATATTAAATATATTATTAAATTCATTTTATAAATGTGTAAATTATTAATTTATTAATCATATATAAAAAAAAAAATATAACAAAAATCTTTAAAATCTTTTTAATATATATATATATATAGAATATATATATCCACTAAAATAAAATAAAATAATAATAATAATAAAAAAAACAGTTATTTAAAATAAATTTTAAGTTAAAAAAAAAAATATAAAAAAAAATAAATTAAAATAAATTTTAAGTTAAAAAAGCCTTTATGTTTGATATTCTGTTACCTACTTCACCTACATCAACAAAATTCACATTGTTTGATATTCTGTTACCTACTGCAGTGACATTCACATATTTGATATTTTAAGTGTGACTCAAGTATCCAAATGCATTTGTAGAGCCACTGAATATTACAAGTCACTCAATGTGTGATCATGACAGAAACACAAAGCAGAAATCAGTATAACTGCAAGAAGAGCTGCCTGTCTCCTTATTAAAAAAAGCCAGGCGAGAAAAGATTTAAGCATAGCTCTGCGCTGTTCCACCGAGACGCCATGAGTTGAATAAAACACGGAGGTTTCAAATATCCCCATCGGTCAGATCTAATAAATAACAAGAGTTGACGCTGACAGCAATAAGCCTGAGTGTTTTTAATACAGCTCCAATCAAAGCCAACGCCGCTGCCCTTTAAAAAGCACTGAATGAATGACATATGGTATAAACGCTGATATCTCCCATCATATTGTGCCTTGAAGGGCACGAGAGCAGACAGAGAGAAAAGGGTGGATGACTTTGGCAAAGATGGGGCATACAAGCAGTGAAAACAGGTTTGGCTAAAGAGAAGCAGGAAAACAGGCTCCTGCAACAAATAAGAGAGCAGGTGCTAATGTACAGAGGCTCGAGTTTGTAAAAATTCATGTTAAATGGCATGAGCCATCATGGGCCCTTGGGAAAAAGACTTGTGTAATTTTTTCTGGCAACTGAGGTGAGAATAACCACGAATGATTGCTCCGCATTACTGTATGGTGTAGTCAGGAGAGCACAGCTGTCACCAGCTATTAAATCCACTTCTGCACGGACTGGTGCGGAAAAAAAGGAGACTCGTTACAATGCGAGATATGAGCATGATAGCCTGTTCTGTCTGAACGAGATGAGAGGAGACGCTCGGGTTTATGGATACGCCCAAATCTCATCAGACAGCGTTCCCTGCGTTCATCGCGATGGCCATCTCTTTCAAGTTTCTCATCATTAAAAACTACAATCCCAGAATCTGATGCCACAGAATCACGAGGGGCTTTGTTCTGCGTCTCCCTTCCTGTCTTTCTCCTGTACGATCTTGGCATAATTACCCACGTGCTGCTTGATCACTGAGCCCAGGAGGGAAGGCAGGAGTGACCAGGTTTCATTCATTTCTAATCTGCAGCTGAGAGAAGGGGAGGGAATGTGAGCTGGGCTTTTCATGTTGTTGTTCTGCAATTCTAGGATCAATATACAGCAGGCTGCTTCTGCTGTCAATTGAAGAATCGATCCTGGTGAATGATGACTAGGCAGCGTTGCGAAAGAAAATCAGATTCCTTTACAGACGATCTAACACTCTTTCAAAACATTTTTCCAACTAGAGCGAAACCTTTAAAGCGAAAAGGCTTCACAACATTCTACACACAATGGAGTTCTCTTGAAAAACAGAATTAGTACTGATAACAAACTACACAACATCAGCTCTTTCAAACTCATATCACACAGTATTTTACTACGTTTTCTCTGTCATTTTATTTTGTTTTGGTTCATATAATGCCACACATTCCATCATTTCCAAACTCAAGGAGGAAGGAGGAGGAGGTCTCAAGGGGTGCTGAAATATTTTAGAAAAACAGTGTCAAAAATAAATAATAAAATAAATTAATTAAATTGCAGTTACAATTATCCAACCGTGATATTATCAGTTTCATTCTACTTTCAAAGACTCTTTATGCACGACAGTAATGGTACTGGGGTCAGCAAGATTTACTTTTTGAAAGAAATTAACACTTTTTTTTTCCAGAAAAGATGCCTTACATTGGTCAAAAGTAATAGTAAATAAATAAAATAAAGTAAAAGTAAGTAAAATAAATAATCTATAATCAAAAAATCCTCCAAAAATGTATTACTGCTTCCACAAAAATATAAAGCAGCACAAATGTTTTCTTGATAATAATCAGCATATTAGTATGATTTCTGAAGATCATGTGACACTGAAGACTGGAGTAATGATGCTGAAAACTCAGATTTGATCACAGGAATAAATTATATATACATATATATATAATATACATATATATATATATATATATATTTTTTTTTTATATATTAAAATAGAAAACTTTTGTTCTGAAGTGTAATAATATTTATAATTATAATAATTTTAATGGTTGAGTATATACTATAGAAAAAAATGATAGAAAGTTGAGAGAAAGTAAATATATTCCAAATAATATTTGACATAATATTTTTTTAAACATTGCAAATGGATAATAATTTAAATAAAAAAATCATTTAATTAATTAATTTATAAAGTACATGGTTTCCTGTGATTTTTTTTTTTTTTTAATGAATTTCTGCTTATATATTTTAGGAAGTTCTTCGAGGAAATCATCATATTTTGGGTTCAAACCGTAGTTTTGAAGACCCCCGTCATAAGTGCCCAGTTATTACTCCACATGGCAAACACCAACATGTTGCTAACAGCACAAGATTATATTAAGCATGAAAACCACAGCACATTAGGCTAAATATTATCTGAGCTTATCACATCGCATTCTAGGGTTTCCTTTACCTCAACCACAAAGGAAACATGCGATGCTCCCTGAGAATTTAAAATGCTGCCTCCCTAGGCACTTTACTTGGTTTTGTAACAGAGCCTCAATTTTTCATCTTTGTTCTTAAAGGGATACTCCACCCCAAAATGAAAATGTTGTCATTAATCACTTTCCCCCATGTCATTCCAAACCCGTAAATTAAGATATTTTGGATGAAAACCGGGAGGCCTGTGCATCCGTGCCACAAGGATGTGCTGTTTTATTTCAAATCAAAGCTAAGTTGTGTTTTCTTTCAAATCAAGTTAAATACACGTAGAGGCGCATCCTTGTGGCGCGGATGACACAGAAGAGCACACAGCATACGGTGATATGGAGAGACACAGAGGAGACCCGTTGCAAAGGAATTGTTGAATTAAAGTCATTATTTTTGTTTTCTTTGCTTACAAAAAAGTGTTCTCGTCACTTCATATAACCCAGATTCTGAAGATTAGTATTCTGACGATGACTTTCATATCTTTTATGGACCTTGACGCTGTTAGGCGTGTATGAGACAGTCACAGGCCTCCAGGTTTTCATCCAAAATCTTAATTGGTGTCCGAAGATGAACGAAGCTTTTACGGGTTTGAAACAACATGTAAGTGATAGGACACTTTTTCATTTTGGGGTGGAGGCCCTTTAAAGTTTCTATGATTCTTTCACTGGTAATTGATGTTTTTGCTGAAAAGAATTTTCATGGGGCCAGAGGATTGTTTTGTTGGCTTTTGAATGCTCTCTCATGCATGCCTAGCCTGTGATTCCGTCACTCTCTCTCAGGTAGCTCGCTTAGGACACTCGCTCAAGCCGACCACAGTCAGGAAAGTGGGTCAGGCCAATCATAGGGTGAGGCTGACCGTAGCGTTATGAGAGCTCCTAGCCTGTGATTACAGCTGTTTGAAGGACACGGGCTCTCTCAGGTAATCACGGTCTCCTCTGACCCTCCTCTTGCTGTGTGGCATATTTTACATGCCAGAATACCTCAGTCTCCTTAGAGGTCAACTGTCCAATTACAGTCAGAGTTTCACCCCCGTCCCACCGGACAGCCCCCTCCTGTTTCATTCTTCTGCCTGACCTCTCTCTCTGTGACAGGAGATGAATTCAGATGAGCTTATTCAGCTGCTGGGATGAGGGGATATAAGGGTAAATACGGAAGAACGGATGACAGCTCCTCTCTCAAATAAAACATAGATTTTCTATCAAGCGTCAGTCTGAGGATTTGATTGGCAGCTGGCTTTTAAAATCGTATCTGCATCTCATCAAGGTGACATGCGCTGCTACGGAGAGCGAAATCTTTATAGGATTATAATATTAAATCATATTCGGGCAGCATAGTTGCTCATGACTATATCAGTCTTTTCATCGGGTCAGCATTCCAGATCATATCGCTCGAGTCAATAATATCATTTAAAATGCATGAGGGTTACAAATACTGCTTATTATTGCATGCATGTTAAATAGAGTGATGTGAGATCTGTTCTCAAACCTAGTGAGCTGCCTTGCTGCCTACAGAGCCAGTTGACTTCTAAGGTGGCGTCCTGAACGAGTTCTGAAAAAAAAAAACCCTTGTGAAAAAGAAGTACTCTTTAGCGTACTTTTATAAAGAACACCTACTACAGAAAATAACATACTTCAAAATAATGGAAGGTTTTCAGACACTTGAATGTAATTACAATGAAATTAAGTCTAGAGTGAGCTGTTTTGACCCACTTAAGAAGGATTTATGTACATCTTTATAATTGTGTAATTTCATAATTACTTCCATTGTCTTTGAAACATGGTTAAAGTTTAATGCCAAATGTAAAAATATTTTAATTTCTATTGAAACTCATGTGCTTTTACATACATTTGCAATTACACATGCATAATAATAAAAAAGTAAAATATTTTACATGTGCTTAACTATGTTATTAAAACAACTATTGACTTCTTGAATTCTTTAAAGGATTATTAAAACATAATGATTTAAAATGTACTTTAAAGTAAAACTTTTAATTCGACATTACTACAAAGTGCACGTGTGTTAAGTGTTCTTAATTGTGTAAAGAAACATCTTCATGAAAGAGTATGCTCTTTAAGGGCACTTAAGTGATCCTTTTACATTATTAACATTAAGTGCACATTTAAACAATTAAGTGCTCTTCTTTTTCACAAGGGTTTACACTGAGAAAAAAATCTTTCTTTTAGTGAATACTGATGGAGCAACACAATTTGTATGTAAAAACATAACAGAAGACTTATTAAAAATATCATCGACAAGTGCTACAAGTGCACATTCAATACAATTAAGCACACTTTTTCACAAGGTTACAGAGAAAGCATCCCATCATGCCATATTTGGTAACACTCTACTTTGATAGTCCACTTTAGACACTATGTTAATCTATTAGCAGTCAGCACTGACACTTTATTTTGATGCTCCATCAAGAGACAAACTACTGAATATAAGAAACTTTGCAAGTACTTGTGAACTTATTCTACCAACCCTACTCCTAACAGTCTACTAATACTCTCATGAGAGTTAGTTGACATAGTTGCAAAGTTATAGTCAGTAGAATGTCTAAAGTGGACTATCGAAACAAAGTGTTACCCCTTTTTAAGATTTTTTTTTAGCATTGCATAATCAATACAACTGTCTTTTCAGTGAAGGTTTCATGCAACTCTGTCTTTGTATTTGGCTAAAATAAATCTTAGGTTGCCTTAAAATGCTGCCTGTGGAGTCAGCTCATTAGGTTTTGGAACGCAGCCGAGAGAGAGAGAGAGAGAGAGAGAGAGAGAGAGAGAGAGAGAGAGAGAGAGAGAGAGAGAGAGAGAGAGAGAGAGAGAGAGAGAGAGAGAGACACTCACTAGGATTGGGCGGAAAAAGCGTGCAGCTCTTGCAGTGGATGATTTCCTTCACGATGGGCATGTCTTGCGAAACCGGCGGGGGCACAATCCCAAGGCCGGGCATCATGGGGTTCATCGGAGCAATTCCAGTCATCATGCCGAGGCTGGGGTCAAAATCTGCAGGAACAGAAGAGAGGACATCACAGGGGACTGAGTGAATAAAAACTGCTTCAGTCTACACACTGCTACCATTCTGTTGTGGCACAAATTAAAGCTTTGAGAGCTAAACACTCTCCCTTAAAGAAAAATAAGTCTAATACATATTTAAAAGGCTTTCTGAATGAATAGGTTTTACTGACTCATTCCTCCAGCTGTTTGTTACTATGCGCAAGCGGTCCATCTGTGGGCAAAAGAAAGTGAACACTGGCTTTCATTTACAGGTATTGGTTTACAGCTGCATGCCAGTGTGGAGCTCTTTGAAATGGAAATGACGAAGGCCTCGCTCTCTGCTGCCTCTCCTGCACCTGTGGAGAGTTTATACGTCTGTCTAACCTTAACTAAGAGCACTCAACTCACACACTTCAAATATTTCCACTATTTGCAGCCACATAAGATAAACAAGCTCTGCCTCTGGCGTGGGGAAAAAACAGCAAAGAGAGTTCTGAGGGTAAAGATCTATGAAATGTAAATCACACTGTAAATAAATGCGCCATACTGTAAGTAAATAATGCAATAACACATTTCAGGGTTCATATTTATACAGAAGTTCTAAAATATTAAAATAAAACAAAATAAAATAAAATAATCAGTTCAGGTACAGACAAACTGACAAGACAAAACAAAAGTTAGCAGAAAATATGTGTCAGCTTACAACTAAACTGAAACAAAAAAACAAGAAAAATAAAACAAAAATAAAAAAATAAAAAAAATTAAAAAAACATGGAAATAAACATATATAAAAGAGGGTGAATTCAGGACTGGTCTGTTAGAAGTGCTGGGCATGAAGCTGTCTCACAGGAGGGTCAGTCTGGAGCGTGTAGATAAACTCTGGACTGGCAGATGTGTCCGGAGGCAGGTCCGGAGCACGGTCTCTCTAGAAGAACCATTGATAGAAGTGGGGTAGAGACAGAGCAGCTGACCGCCACTTCGCCTGCCTTAATGACTCTGCTAGTATTGATATTTCTGTCTCTCAGCCACTAATGGAGGCAGAAGATAAGATGGCTCTCAGTGGTATGGATGCCATGGCTTCTGCTGTGTATTCTAGTTCAAGTCTAAATCAGTACCACATAATTAGGGCTTTTCCTGCATGGCCATTTTTTTTTCAGCTGCCACAATGCAAAACTGTAGCTTGCCAAAGCAAATTAAACTATATATGACCATGGTTTTGTTTTAGTAAGTGTAACTGTTTTATTAACAGAAATGTCACAGATTCATTAAAGGAATAGTACATCAAATAATGCTAATTTGCTGAACATTTACTCACATTTACTTTGGAGTTTGTGTCATGGGGTGTGTTTAGTTTACACAACAACAGTTGTACTAAAAATTTTAAACTTTTTCCTTTGTGTTCTTGAAAAGTTTTGTGTACAGACAACAGCGATGTCAGACGATCCCCAGGGGATCCATCAGTAGATGGCAATGTCACTTTATAAAGAAACACTAACCGCCTGCACACATGCACATGCCTATAGACTGAACACGGCATAATCTCAGGTTTTACAAATGTGTGTTTTTGCACTTTATACAGAGACGATGATGGTATTGTTTTCATGAACTTGCATTCTGAAACCCGTTTTCAAAAGTTAGCATTTTCAGGCCCCCATAATGCAGTAAAACCTTCTTAATTGCAACAGATTTGGAAAAAAAATGGATGCTCTGCAGCGAATGGGTGCCGTCAGAATGAGAGTCCAAACAGCTGATAAAAACATTGCAATAATCCACACCACTCCAGTCCATCAGTGAACATTTGGAGAGGACAAAAGCTTCATGTTTGTAAGAAACAAATCCATCAGTTGTTTCAACTCTATTCCATCACTTCAAAATACCAGTCCATGATATATAATAATGGCATAATAAAGTGAAAAGTACATCTCCTGTTGTCTCTCACATCAAAATCCATTTGGAAGCAATGGTTACAAACACAAATGTTAACTGATGGACTGGAGTGCTGTGGATTATTGTGATGTTTTTATCAGCTGTTTGGACTCTCATTCTGACGGCACCCATTCACTGCAGAGCATCCATTGCTGAGCAAGTGATGCAATGCTTAATTACTCCAAATCTGATGAAGAAATAAACTTGTCTACATCTTGGATGGCCTGAGGGTGACTACATTTTCAACATTTTTTAATTTTAATCTTTTATTTTTGGGTGAACCATTTCTTTCAATAATCTTTTAGGAACAAGAAAGCCAACTGCATTTTTTATCCCAACTGTTGTTCTCAGATATTATAAAAAACAGGCTTGTTTGCTTTCAGATATTACAAGATATGAGTTAAATCATTAAGAGAGTCTGATGAAAGGAAAACAATATCTGTGAAAGAGCAGGAAACAAACATTCTCATTAGAAACAGATTCCCGGCTCAGTAGTGGTCTGCTCAGTCTGAATATTATAACCAGCTATATATTAAATAAGGTGTTAATTATGTTGAGTTAGTTTGACCTTTTTTTGGGCTGAAATCTGTGCTGAATTTCAAAGACTCAGTGTGCTTCAATCATGAATAACACATATTTTAGTTAAACATAATTAACAATCAAATGCATTAATTGCAGTTATACAGTATGATCAACAGGTTCATGTGTGTGGATGAACAGGAAAACCCCTGATAATCATATGGCATTAAAATCGGGAGGGTAAAAAAGGATTTTTCAAAGGATATGGTTTTGAAAGAGAAATATAAACCGCAGCCAAAGGAACACAGCAGACGGTGAAAAACTTTCAAAGCTGCACCTTTCGATCCCACATACAGAACAACCAGAGGCAAATCCTTGTGAAGCTGCATGTCCAGAGTGACCAAGCGATGCAGATAAAATGAGGAGCCAGAAGGTTTTAAACGCACTACTGAGAAAAACTTGCATCCTTTTCAGCCTTTGATTCCTTTACTTCTGCAGGGTTTGTTCTGCTGGCCCTTATTTTAAAACACTTTTTCAAAAGCAATAAGCATAGTCATACTTGTATTTAGAGACCAGATTGGTCTCAAATATAATTCACGCAAAAAACACGATTCACACATGATCGCTTGATGACGTCAGCAACCTGTCTGACAGATGTAAATCTTCTAGTAGCTGTGCGTGCAAACTGCCATCGTTAATCTTGCAGAGACGGCGAACTTGAGCGGGGAGTTCTTTGGCGTGAGTGAGCAGGAGTAAGTATTCTGATGAATTATTTTGTATTGTATTTTAAAAGGTAACGCCAGAGCTTCTATGGGCTTCTCTCTTGACGTCTCCCCGATTGCCTGCGAGCTTCTGAATGCACTCTCAGTGGCTTATGATATGATTGGTTGAATGGTAAGCTCCCATCTGATTGGCTAAAGAGTACGACAGACCCACGTGGGAAGAGAGCTCTGCCAGGAAAGTCTCAAAAACACACACACACACAAATCCGAGTGGATTCGTAGTAAATGACTATTTGTACATTCAGACACTCGTACATTTTAAACATTAAAAGGTTTTTGTGCACAGTTGTATATCTACGAATTGTGTTTTGCATTCGTGAAATGTATTTTATGAATATAAAATTTTATTTTGCGCATGTGAATGGCTTTTTGTGAATATATATTTTTTTTCATGCACCGTGAATTTTTTTTTGTGTACGTGAATTATTTTTCATGCATGTGAAATTGTCTACGCATGTTTTAAAACACTTTTTCAAAAGAAATAAACATAATAATAATCTTATTTTGAATTAAACATTAAAATTTGTTCTGCTGGCCCATATTTTAAAACACTTTTTCAAAAGCAATAAGCATAGTCATACTTGTATTTTGAATTAAACATTAAAAGTTTGTTTCAAGTCTTATTACAAATAACAGCTCTAAATAATAAAGGTCTATATATAAAAGATTTGTTTATAAGAAATATTTTTTTTATTCAGCAAGGATGCATTAAACGGATTAAAAGTGACAATAAAGATAAAGATAGTAATATTCATCAGAGAATCCTTTTAACACTGATAATAAAAAAAGTTTCTTGAACAGCAAATCATCATATTAGAATGATTTCTGAAGATCATGTGACACTGAAGACTGGAGTAATGATGCTGAAAATTCAGCTTTGATCACAGGAATACATGCCATATGTACACACACACATATACATATATGTGTGTGTGTACATAGGGGAAGTCGTGGCCTAGTGGTTAGAGAGTTTGACTCCTAACCCTAAGGTTATGGGTTCGAGTCTCGGGCTGGCAATACCACGACTGAGGTGCCAACGGCGCCGCAGCAGCGCCGCAGCATGCTCCCCGGGCGCCGCAACATGTTCAGGGTGTGTGTGTGTTCACTGCTGTGTGTGTGCACTTTGGATGGGTTAAATGCAGAGGACGAATTCTGAGTATGTGTAACCACACCCATCTACCCCCAAATTTTATCATATATATATATATATATATATATATATATATATATATATACACATATACACACAGTGGTGTGAAAAAAGTGTTGGCCCCCTTCCTGATTTCTTTTTTTTTTTTCCATGTTTGTCACACTTTAATGTTTCAGATCATCAAACAAATTTAAATATTAGTAAAAGATAACACAAGTGAACACAACATGCAGTTTTTAAATGAAGGTTTTTATTATTAAGGGAAAACTAAATCCAAAACTACATGGCCCTGTGTGAAGAAGTGTTTGCCCCTCTGTTAAAACTGTGGTTTATCACACCTGAGTTCAATTTCTCTAGCCACACCCGGGCCTGATTACTGCCACACCTGTTCACAATCAAGACATCTCTTAAATAGGACCTACCTGACAAAGTGAAGTAGACCAAAAGATCCTCAAAAGCTAGACATCATGCCGAGATACAAATAAATTCAGAAACAAATGAGGAAGAAAGTAATTGAGATCTATCAGTCTTGAAAAAGTTATAAAGCCATTTCTAAAGCTTTGCGACTCCAGTGAACCACAGTGAGAGCCATTATTCACAAATGGCAAAAACATGGAACAGTGGAGAACCTTCCCAGGAGTGACCGGTTGACCAAAATTACCCCAAGAGCACAGCGACGACTCATCCAAGAGGTCACAAAAGACCCTACAACAACATCCAAAGAACTGCAGGCCTCACTCGCCTCAGTTAAGGTCAGTGTTCATGACTCCAGCATAAGAAAGAGACAGTGGTCTCTGGTCTGCATGGCAGAGTTCCAAGACGAAAACCGCTGCTGAGCAAAAAGAACATAAAGACTCGTCTCAGTTTTGCCAGAAAACATCTTGATGATCCCCAAGACTTTTGGGAAAATACTCTGTGGACTGACGAGACAAAAGTTGAACTTTCTGGAAGGTGTGTGTCCATTACGTCTGGGTGGCCCAACCAGTTATTAGGTTTAGGGGGCCAACACTTTTTCACACAGGGTCATGTAGTTTTGGATTTTGTTTTCCCTTAATAATAAAAACCTTCATTTAAAAAAACCTTCATTACTTGTGTTATCTTTGACTAATATTTAAATTTGTTTAATGATCTGAAACATTAAAGTGTGACAAACATGCAAAAAAATAAGAAATCAGGATCACACCACTGTGTGTGTGTGTGTGTGTGTGTATGTGTATATATATATATATATATAAATTGTAAAATATTTTACTGAATATTTGATCAAATAAATGCAGCCTTGTACAGCACAACAACAAACAAAAAAAAAAAAAAAAAAACAAAACAAAAAAACAAACAAACAAAAAAAACCTTACAGATGCCCAAACTTCTAAATGGTTATGTGAAGATGTTTTATGACATCTTTAATTAGGGGCTAATGGGCCATGCTAACCAAATAAGAATATGGAAAGAAAGAGAGGGATGTGTGAAGGAGTAGTGAGAAAAAGCATTCATACTCTGTAAAAGGGTTAGACAAAAGGAACCTGGATCATCATATTAACAAATAAAGAGAAAAGTGCACTAAAAAACCCAACTCTCTCATCTGAACCAAATCAAGAGAGCTATGACGTCAACATGTGGAAAATCTACACCGCTACTTTAATCTCTGCAATATCCAGAATTAGAATCAGGTGCGCCAAACCAGATTAGAGCACTATTAGAGAGAAACTTGAGCAAAAAAAGCTCACTAGTCCAGGCAGCCATTTCAAAGGCTTTTGTAGTCAATCACTCCACAGTCTGAAATACCATCTACAAATACAGAACATTTCCAACCTCTGGCAATCTATCTAGGACAGGACGTCCTCTAGTAAGTCTTGTAAGACTTGCCTCAGCCAGTGTCACAGTACAGAAGCTGCCCATCCAAAAGAGACTCTACCCTACATGAAGAGTCAGGAAGGAAGAAGCCCTTGCTCTCGAAAAAGAGCACAAATCCATGAGTGCAGCAGAAGATCATGTCAAGGTGAAGATCAGGACTGTTGCTGCAATCTGATCTCTATGGAAGAGACAAAAATAAGGCTGCTTGGCCGCACTGCCAGATGCCACATGCAGAGGAGAAAGTATCTCTGAAGAGAGCTGGAGGAAGCTATAGAGCTCGGGGTTGGATTTCTGAAACAAAGCAAGGCCAATCTGCCAACAGACAGCCACCCACAGATTCAGTTTCAGAGGTTTGTGGCGCCATCTACACTATACACAATGTTAAAGGTGAAGTATGTGTAGCACGAATATTCGATCTCTTCATGTGGGCATGAATGAAACGCCCCTCTCCGCTGACTGGTCAACCAAACATTACAACATAATAATAGTCCTAAAAACATAATAAGAGTCTCCGCTTCTAAGGATTCTTAACATGTTTATTTCTACTACATTTGATCTCTTTCTCTTCATCAAACAGCCAGATTAATGAATAGCTTGACACAAACCGTACCGAGGCAGAGCCTTTTGGTCCTTTGGCACACCGCCTGTTTTATTATGGTATCCACCTATCAAAATCTGTCTGGCAAAGCTGCGCGACGCACTGAAGCGCGGGGAGAATGTAGCCTATTGTAGCGAAGCGCAGACCGCTATCAATTTATGTGAACATGTAGACATAACTTTTGTTTTAGACAACATGCTGCGGTTTGGACTATGGAGGAACTTAAATAAAATGACAGATATTTAAAGAAATTAGCACATATTATTTTTTCTATTTTGAGTTTTATTCATAGAGCACTTTATACAAATTTAGTAAATCATATGTTGTTATGCCACTGGCATTTGACTATTTGTTCGTCAGAGTGCTTTTTTCAGTGATTGAATTTAGTGAAATGTAAATTCAATGTCATAATTTGAAGGTAAACTCGTTTGAGTTATAAGAGCATATCTAAACCCTGAAATAACACTTCGAACAATAAACCAGAGATCAGTGTCAGAAATTAACTTTCCCATAAGGGGCACTTTACTTTTTTTTTCATACCTTTTACCTTTTGTATGTCATCTTTAATGTTAAATTCTTACATAAAAAAATTAGAATAATATGACAATAGGCTGTTACCAATTAAATCAGTATACAGAGATATAGAACCTGCGTCTGAAGATGCTTTTAGATCTATTTACAGTTTAATGCTGATCGGATGGCTGTACATGCATTTACATAGCAATTACAAATGTATAATGAAATGAGTTTAATGTTTTATACAACATTTTTTATACAGAGATATGAACTGAAATGAAATGAAAATGAAACTTGAATTATGAAAATTATGAAAGTAATATCACCACTAGGTGGCAGTATTTCATTGTGTTAATAAAGGGGCCTTTTTCAATTATTCGTTCAAAATGCTTCATTCATTAATTCAGGAATAAAATCAAGTGGCTGTCTATAATAACTGGTCAGTGAATTGTGTCAAGCCATTCGTTAATCTGGGCTGTGTTTCTCGATAACGATTGATCTTAGACCTTAAGAGCGTTTTCTACATCATTTTACGATCGTTCGCTATTGTTTCACGTGCGTTTCCTAAAAATGCACTTAACGCAATAGCACGTAGTCATGCCTTAAGTGCTACTTAGGAATCGCTATCCATTTGTCAAGTGCTGAAATGTCACCTTATAGAATGGCTCATAATTGTAGTACACGCTAGTTTATTGAAATTTTAACCTAATAATGCTGCGTTCCAGACAACTCAGATATAATAACAATTAAATTATTATATTACATTATATTATTTCATTATGTAATAGTGTATAATATTATACTTTACATAATAATATATACATAGTACACAAATAAGTATGCTTATGAATCTGTAATATATACAGTAATGCTTTTTCCAGGTCCAATACATGGCTGGTTTTCGTGCACGTCAGCAATTCATTGACAGACCCCCCCCCCCCCCCCCCCCCCCCCCCACTCTGAATAATATATAACGAATAATAATTTAGATGCATTTCTATTTTTTCTGCCCTTTTTAATTATTTTATATATATATATATAATATATAACTAATAAAAATATATATATATAATATATAACGAATAATAATTAGTACAATAAAGTAAAATCAAATCATTATATTATAATCACATTGCACTTGAATAAAGTTAAAGGTGTAATCTGCCGATTGTCCTGCAGGTAAAATCGGTCTTCTTGATGTACTCCAGAGCACTCATAGATCTATGATGATTTTCAAGTGCTACTTAAGTTAAGATGCTTTTGGGAAACAGACCGTAATATTAAGATCAGTCGTACAATCGTTTTTATGAACTTCTTAGACTTACAAAGCTTTTGGGAAACACATCCCTGGCTGTTTGATGAAGAGAAAGGGAAAATGTAGTCGAAATAAACACGTTAAGAATATGTAAGCGTAGGACTCTTATTATGTTTTTAGGACTATTATTATGTTGTAATGTTTGGTTGACCAATCAGAGGAGAGGGGCGTTTCATTCCCGCCCACATGTGGACATCGAATATTCAAGTTGTTTATTCGTTTTCTGTCCCTGAACGTAAAAACGAAAAAATTAAGCTGAATTCTTGATTTTTCGTTTTGTTTGAATGAATGAAAAACAAAAAATGTGCTGTTTTTTTATTTTTCAGGTTTCAATATTAAATTAAAAAACGAATTATAGGAAGGTACACCGATATTTAAAGTTTGTGTTTTTTAATTTAAGAGGCCATGCTGATATTCAATTGGTCACACATCTTAATGCGATATAAAGATTGCAGAGTTCAACGAAATTATACTCTGGAATATCGTGAAATTCACATGAGCTCGAGTTTCTGTCACCTGCATTTGCATGGGTATGAATTGAAGTTCATCACACGCCTACAATTATCTTTATCCTTGCAATATCTTACTGTTTTATCAGGGCTATGACAGTAAAAAGCCAACAATAGTAGCAAAAAAACAATAAACTAGACTATGAAAATCTTCATCTCTAGAATAATAATCTCAAATAACTAATAGTAGTCAATGAACAATAAACTGGGTTAAGAAAATGTTTTTGACATTAAGAATCTTCACCTTTAGGTTTGTAGTGTGAGAAACTTTAATCAGGCCGCCAGCCCATCTCTCTTAGCAGTTTAAGAGTAATGTGTGGCGGTTCTGTGTTGGGCGAGATGGACGTGGCCCTCTGTTGAGGCCTTAATGTGCTTCACGGCAGCAGGTGCGGGTCTGCTTGTGCTCTGGCACTGAGGTAATAGGCGCTGGACTGATGAATTATGGAGCCTGCTCTCGGCTGGCACACAGCACATTAAGCAGGCTGAGAAATTACAGGCCTGCTCTCCCGGAGAAGCAGCCGGTTAAAAAATTAGAGCTTGGAAAGATATTTATTCATGGCACCCATAAGACAGATGATTCTCAAAAAACAAACAGTCTCTCCAGATAAATAAAACGATACATTTGTTTAGAACTTGTTTAATCAAAAGTAGATTGATCAAATCCACATCGTTTCCCACCGCTGGATCCTCAGGATCGTGTTTAGATTGAGGAAAGGCAGGGGAATGTCCTTGGGCAGTAAAGCTTAACACAGATTATTTACATTTGTTCTCAGAGCAAAGCCCAGGAAGGATTTTCTCAAGCCTGAGGAATAAAAGACATGGAAAGTACACCCATGTTTTCTTGTCTCAGCTCTGTTAACAACTACTCCAGAAGAAAACTAACAACTTTAGAGACTCTGAGCAGTCTCTTTAAATGAGAAGATATACCACACCCCCTTTAAATAGATAAGCTCAGCTAAAGGGGACAAATAAAAGAGTTTGGTGTTCTGTGTCAACATATTGTACCCTCATTCACAACACTAGCTTCCTCTTCTGTTCACCCGTATTGTTTATTAAAACCAGGCAGCAAAAATGTTTCATTCAAAAATCGTTGCACTACTTACATCACAACCAAGAACATATGGCAGGGCTCCAAACAAAAAAATCGAGTAAGGAGCCATTGGCTCCTATAAGAAAAAAACTAAGGAGCCAAATAATTTTTTTAGGTGCCACAGAATAAACGTGTTTTTTTTATTTTACGATTATTATTATTTTATTTATTTACATTTTAACATTTCAATCATACTGTCATGTGTTTAAGTCTCATCTATTCTTGACTTTATCAGCATTTTAATCCATCTTGTAGATGACATTAAGTGGGAACTAAATGTCTTTTCCAGCTTGACATCTACAGACACAAAGAAACATAAATTACACAGAATCTGTACCAGTAACATGGAGCATAAGCATCACTTGGCCACTGAGCGTAGCTTGGGCTCCTCCTACATGAGACATTTCAGTAAGTTGTACTGTAGGCTCTCTTATAAAATAGCCTACCTTTTGATGTTAATTCATGTTCATTATGTACTATATTAGTAAAGAGAAAGATTAAATGGGTTCAGTTGCCCTTGAACTGAGGCGCTAAAGCGACCGCACCTGCACCATTAAGGAGCGCCAAAACTGTATTGTTTGAATTTCGTTATGAATTCGGAATAATTTTAAAGCTGGTACTTTTTATTAAAAGTTACAAAGCACAGAGCTTTTTGTGATTACTGGACGGCAGTTGCACTTCAAATAATGAAGTTCACGCATTAAAAGAACACAGACCAAGATCTGTTTTAGAAGAAGCCATATTAGTAATTATTATAAACGAGAATTGTTAACGATGTCGCCAATATTCACACAGCTGACAGCTTTACCTGTTCTAGTTTGTTCAAGTTGTGCACGAAATAGACGCTGTATTTTCTGCACTTTCCCTTCTTACGTCTCCGTCATTTCTCTCTCGCTGCACAGCAGAGCTGCGTTTATCAGACTGTGTGCGGCAGCACTGATGTGCGTCAGAGAAGAGGACTGTCTGAAACTCTCTTTTTCCACTAAAACTTTGATGCGCATCGTCTCAGTTTAATACGTGAACATAACAAAAGATTTGATTGCAAAACAATTAGGAAAAAAGGCATTACATTCAAATGTTTAAGTTGTAACATGTAAATATATACCCAGATAGCAAACTCGGGCTGATTCTGGCTGAAACGCGTCTCTGTCGGTTCAGTCTCGGCATCGGTGAGAAGATAATGGACCAGAGCCGCGCCGACTCTACAAAACACTTCTGGCTGACAGACGGCTTTTTCCCTATGGGCCGATCTCGGCTGAAGGCTGTTGTACACGCGGCAGGTCCACACTCGGTGTAGTTGTGTGTATTAACCTTCGGCCCGAGTTCGTTTCATCACAAGAGGGGGCGCTGCTAGAATGAAGCAAATCATCCGCCTGAGAAAACTTTTTTAGCGGTTAAATCCTGAGGAGCTTTCGGCGGGTAGTCGCCAGTGGCGACCTCAGCAAAAACGTCACTCGCAAATTAATATTTATGGTCGCAAATGCGACTGTTTTAGTCGCAGTTTGGAGCCCTTTATGGCCACCTTTCCCTGTTTATACAAAGAAAGAAAGATGTTCTGGGATGAGCAGAGTGTAAGTGCAATGCGGTACATTCATTAATCAACACGAAGGATGCAAACAAAGCAATATGGAAAACAAAACAAAATGGAAAACATCCGCATGCTACAACCATGGCAGGATAACAACCAACTACGAACACAAGAAATACTAGGCTTTAAAAACACAGAAGACAAGGGCTAACAAGACACAGCTGGGAGAAATCAACCACTATTCAGTAAAAGACTACAAACTTCAACATAAAAGTCCAGATGCAAACACAAGGAAAAATTCTTCACATGGCCAAAACAACTGTTTTATACTGAAAAAACAGTATGAAAAAAACAAAAATGACAAAAAAAAAAACCAAACAAAAATAAACCAAGTTATGTTCTAATCCAGATCAAAATGTAAAAATGCATAAAAACGGTGTAAAATGTCTTAAAATAATAATCATTATTTAATTATTTGGTGTTGTTTGATGAAATGTGTCCCTGGACCACAAAACCAGTCTTAATTTTTTTTTTCTTCCGAAATTGAGATTTATACATCATCTGAAAGCTGAAAAAAAAAAGCTTTCCATTGATGTATGGTTCGTTAGGATAAGACAAAATTTAGCTGAGATTGAAAATCTGGAATCTGAGGGAGAAAAAAATCTAAATACTGAGAAAATCGCCTTTAAAGTTGTCCAAATGAATTCTTATTGTATATTACTAATGAAAAAATAAGTTTTGATATATTTATGGTAGGGAACTTACTTTACTTAATATCCTAGCGATTTTTGGCATAAAAGAAAAATCGATAATTTTGACCAATACAATGTTTTTTTTGCTATTGCTACAAATATACCCCAGAGACTTAAGACTGCTTTTGTGCTCCAGGGTCATATACAATACAAAAAAAATCTGAATAGCTGACTAAAAACATGATTTTCTTTCTTCTCCACAACAGGCTGGAGTCAGAAACGAGGGGAACCGGGCTATTTTTGCTTCTCTATAAGTGCCATCTACTGTTAATTACTTGCTTTTTCAGTCCATTACACAGTGCGATGTTATAATTTTTTTTTTTTACCACTTTATGGAAAAGAAGCTAATGTGTATTCTAAAAATGTAAACAATTCAGATGATAAAGTACCTATTATTCACAGCATTTTGAAGTGACCACACAATAACCAAACTGTGCATGTTCATTACCTCAATGTACCATATTATAGAATACAGTCACATTTCAGAAGATTCTAAGATTTTCAATACATAGTCTTTTGTATTCCACATGCAGGTTTGGAACAACTTGTGTAGTTGTGTTTAGTGTTGTGAAATTCTGCTAAATATCTAACAGTGACCATCTTATCAAATTATGCAAAAGAAACCGAAAAAATAACAACCAACAAAATTCACTGCAAAACACAAGAACAGCTTTTCAATTATTTATTGTGGAATTACTCTGAACACTTTAAATATTGATGTTGTACTGGAATGTGTGTTGGATATTCCACTAATAATATGCAATACTTCTAAAACCTCAATTCGCTTTGGGCAGCTGCATTAAAAGGCAGCCATCAATCAAAAGAGCAAGAGAGTCAGAAAAATCAGCCTGGCATTTAACAGCGGAGAGCTGCTGGCGACCGCTGCCACGCTCTCCGCCTTCCTCCGCAAACGCCCCCCTCAGAAGCACCGCTGAAGAATGACACAGTTAGACCCCGTGAGGCATGTTGGCTATTCTCAAATGAGGCATGCAAACCATCTCCCAGTGGAATAAGTCGTTGTGTCTTTGTGGGAAATCTTCAACCGAAGATCTGCAGTTTCACACAATACAGAGTCTGAGCTGTGCAAAGATCCGCACTGACAGATGAGATTTTGGCCCGTATGACCATCATTTTCCTCATTTCACTGAGATTGGGACAGAAACACAGCTGTGTCCAAACAACACCAGATGTGAATAGAGCAGCTCCACACATTTAAACACAATGCACTCATTATATTTGTACCACAAGTTCACTAGTATAACGCTGAGATTTGATGAATACAGCATTGAGCAATGCCCAGTGACAAGAACCGTGTTAAACTGAACGCCTAATAAAAGTTACAACAGATGTTACATTAAAACTCTGGAAAGAGGTGTGAAGAGTATAAGTATCAGAACACTCTTAAAAATAAAGGTGCTTAAAATTATATTCACAGCGATGCCACAGAAGAACCATTTTTAGTTCCACAAAGAACCATTCAGTTAAAGGTTCTCGAAAGAACCATCTCTTTCTTACCTTTTTAGAATCTGAAGAACCTTCTTTTGCCACAAAGAAGCTTTTGCGAAACAGATGTTAAAGGTTCTTTATGGAACCATTTAGAAAAAAAGGTTCTTCTATGGCATCATGAAGCACCTTTATTATTATTATTTTTTTTTTATGATTACACTTTACAGCTGCCACCTAAATCTGAAAGCCACTCAAAAATCGGAGGCCTATGGAAGATTTCCAGTATTTTTTTTTTTTTTTTTTTACAATCACATGTCTACCCAGCATGGTGGAAGCAAATTTATTTTTAAGAGTGAAGGAGAGAGAATCAGCTTCAAGACAAAAGCTAAATCTGGATAAAGGGTAGCAGGACTGAATGTTCAGCTATATCAAGTACTTTTGGTTATCACTACATTATATACTGACTTACAGTTATCTGCTAAATCTTAATACTCTGACTGTAAATCATTTCAGATGCCTCCTGTTCAGACACTGAAAAACAGTCCTCTCATATCAGCAGCAAAGGACACTGATTCCCTCATGACTGCTGCAGGCTGCTGGGTATTGACTGACAAACCTGAAACAGGAGCTGCAGGAGGCATATCAAACAGCTCATAAATTGGCAGGTCAAGATCAGTGAGCAATGTCTAAAGCATGGTTTCCCAGGCTTCGAATTCATACAGCTGAAGCATGTTGCAATTAACATATTTACTAAGCAAGAAGCAAGCAGTTGATTCTCAATATGGGCTCTGCAACACAACATAAAGCTGAAAAAACTATTACGCACTTATTATACTCTACAAAGTTATGGAGGTATTCACATTTTGGGAAATATTGGTCTGGAAAAAAATGGGAATGAATACAGTCTTGGCTCTTTTATATTAGTTGAAAGATTAACTGATTTTGCAAACGACCGAATGGTTGCAAATAATTATGATTCAATGATTCAAGAACAGAACAGATCTTTAAGCATCCAGTGAAAAGACATACAGACACATTTGTTCAGATAGACGGAGAGATTGAAGAGAAAGACGGATGGATGGATGCTCATTTGCTCAAACAGACAGACAGAGTTTCTGTAAATAGATTTGACTTCTATGTGGAGGAAAAATGTAAATGTGGCTTTAAATCACGGCCGTAAAAGAGTCAGAGCTCAGCTGGAGTCTGTTCCAATTAGCTGTCTTTCCTGATGATATTGATCATAATATGAGCTCCCCATGAATCCCGCGGAGCTGCGCGAGTATAATGTATCACACAGCAGACCAACATTCCCTGCCTAAGCAGAGCGGAAATATAGAGCGGCATAAAAATATGCTGCGGTTAAGGCCTGTGGACCCCCCCAAAGAGCAATAACACATATCTCTTTGATGTATTCATAGCAGAAGTCTTATTTATACAGATGAATGAAGAGTCAAGAGCTGCTACACTTGACTCAGCCCACAGGTCCCCATGAGGTGAGATCTGCTCAACAGCAGAAGCTGAGAAACCTGCTCTGGAGGGCAGAAAGAGGGGGAAATGCTAAATAATAAATAACAGTGGACGTGGAGGAAGATGTTTACAAAGACACGGGGGTCTCTAAGCTAAGAAGTGAGAGCGTGCATACTACATTCCTGTGAATGGAGAGTCAACAGAAGTGGGGGGGGTTTCATGCTGCTCTTAAATCCACTGTTACACAATCCGATGACATCGCCAAGACTGGCGAAACACCTTCTTACGACTTACAAGAGCCCAGCCATCTCGGAATACCATCATCTCCAATGCCGCAATATAAAACCGTGTAGCTCAAAGTAGCCACCAAAGTGTGCCGACACTGAGAGGACTGAAGCTAAGATTCCTCCGCTCGAGAACAGCAGGTCAGAGATTCTGAATAATTAATCACAGTGAAGCGCAAGCCAGACCCAAGCCAAGTAAAAACACACAGTACAGTGTGCTCGTCTAGAATACAAGGGCTGAGTGATACACTGAATATTCACTAGGGGTGTGTGATACTGACAAAAATGATATCTCAATGTTTCTTTTAGGGGAATGTGTGTCTTTTCCTGCTGGTACCTCGGCTAGTTTAGGCCTGTTGTGGACAGCTGACTCACAACGCTCTTCACAATGCTTTATAGGACATTATAGGACATTTTAGACACCCGAAGTGACCTTTAGATTTATAACTGTATTATGCAAATTAGAATAGGTATAAATGCATTTATTAAAAATAACATTTTGATTAATGAAATAGGAAATTATTTATTAAAACTGCCAGTCTTACTGAGTGAGTCACTGAATCATTCACTCAATATCATTCAGTAAGGAAGCAAGTGACTTTTATAAGTGTCTTTATACAGGGTTATTGAAAGACTCACTCTGATGATTTACTCAAAAACACCTTTGACGGTTCTGCTCCAGCTTTGTTTGAAGTGTTTGAGTGATTAACATACTCGATAATGGCAACTCACACTGTTACAACAACAGTTACGATTTTGTAGAAAATACATAATGCACACTCCTAATATTCACAATAATTTTGCAATACATTTTGAAGACTGAACAATCATCATTACAAAATTTCTGTTCACTTGTCTTCTAATAGATTATATTATGAAAATAAATAAATAAATAAAAGTAGTATGTAGCTAAATATTCTTGACTTTTTAAAAATATTGAAATAATAAAAAAGGCTAACTGCTGTCAATTGCCGTTTAAATATTAAAAAGATAAATATTGAAGGTAAAATTTCTTTAGCTATAATTAAACAATCCTTGCAGTTGCTCAAAAGTTTGTGCACTGAACTTGTGCACACTTTATCTCTGTTGATTATAGCATCATCTGTGCGTAATGGAGGCGGAACTGATTAGCTGGTTGGCTGAATGGACTACTCAGTGTCATATTCATAACCGTATGACTACACACAACTTGCTGAGGCGGCAGAGTACAGGAACGGAATGGAGTTTGTGGTGAGTTTAGTTTGGGAGACTGTTAGGATGTTGGAGGCAACAGCTGCTGTGTGATTAATGAGGTACGACTCGAGGCAGACAGTACTGCCTCTTCCCTCCGCCTCCAATCAAAATACAGCCTGAGCCAATGCTGACTGAACAGAGCGGGTCATAACATCATCGAGCAGGCCCAGTTCTCCCTGCAGCATGGTGGAATGGACGGGTCAGCAGAAAGCTCAGATCAAAGCCTGCGTAATTTATATTATTTCCTGCTAAGCAGCCAAAGGAATCAATGACAATCAAGGAAAGAAAACGGGATGAGGAAAGTGGAGAAGTATCTATACGCAGAAGTGACCCGCTGTGACGCCCTGATTCAAGGCCTTCTTCTGTATTCTTCCAGTCTCTTCCAGACAGGAAGCAAGAGGAGGCAAAAAGGCTCCCAGAATTCCCTGCGGCGGGACTGATTAGAATAAAAGACCCACGGTACCGGGGGAGCGAGCTCCTGGGAGCCAGGACACATTAACAGCACTAAGAGCCGTTTCATTCCAGCTCATTGCATGGCTCACAGATCAAGGCCGCATAGTCTTTCTGTCATAAAACTGCCATCAGCATTTCTCTCCTCCCAATGCCAGTCTATAAACCGCTAGGCAAACTCCATAATTTGCTCTCGGGCGGAGATCTCGCAAAATGGGAGCTCGAGATGTCCGCGTAAACAGCGCAAATTAAATTTGATAGGGAAATAGCGTAGGTGGCTAGAGCATCCCCACGGCCCACTTCATTTGAAACATGCAGCTATAGCGGGCTACACCCGCGCATATATATCTGCGACTGGGACTTTAAATAAGACGAAGGAGGTGATTTGCGAAACTCCAAAGAGAATCGATTCTAAAAGCCGAGGGAAAAAAAAGACACATGCCCATATAAACAGTGTTCATACTGATAAATGCAGCCCATCATTTTGAATGAAATTGAAGAAAGAACAAAAATTAGATGTTTGCTGCCTGTCGGATGACCCTCCAGTGTTTTCATTTCAGCGTAATGAAAATCCATCCGTCTTGCAGTTGCATTTCATTCTAATCTCCCTGGAATTAAATCGACGATTCAATGGCATTTTCAGATCGCTCACCTTTCGCGCGTTGCTAATAAACGATGCGGTGCGAAAGAGAAATGAGCTCTGAAATGTGCGCTGTGGATGTGTAGGTTTAAGTGACTCATGCGCACCAGCAGAGATGTTCTGCGGCTCCATCCAGCTGGCATTACACAGCCTCGGCTCCCAGCGCCACACAGCCGTTCCTTCACATTGTGCTGCCGACTAACCAATGAGATGAAAAAGCCCTGAAACTAATTGGCCACTCTGACGGCACTGTGGGAATGTGTTTGAAGTTTTCACACTGGTACTTTCACACTCTTGCTGACTCAGTCGAGCGCTCTGCTTCTGGCCCACAGCATGCATCAGCCTCAGTCTCCGGCTAATACTGCAGCGCAGGGAGGGAGACCAGCAAACACACAGATCTTTTGCAGTCCAATCCAAAAACAGGTCATTTAGACAGAACTGGAACATAATACAACCAAGTCGATCGTTCTATTTTTATATGATGATTACAGCTGATTCAAATAATGACACTGCAGTTTCCATGACAGTACAGGCCAGTGTTGTTAACAAAAACTAAAAGTATTAAAAACATTTTTGTTAACTGACATTAAGAAATGAGATAAAATAAAAATATAAGATAAAAAATAAAATGCACTTGAAATAAAAATTAGAAATGTTGAGCTGGCAGCTAAATTAAGTATGTTTAAATAAAATTGTAAAAAAATAAAGCTATGTAGAAATGTTAATTAAAGCTAATAATAATAATAATAATAATAATAATAATAATAATAATAATGGCAAAAGCACTTGACAAAATTTCTGAAATTAAAACTAAATTAAAACTGAACATTTAAAAATAAAATGTAATTTAAATCATCAATAAATATTATAGAAGTATTAAAAAATAATACTAAAATAACACTTATATCAGCAGAAAATGACCTGGAAAATGTTCTAAAATTCCTTCCACCTAAAACTAATAAGAACAGACTTTTCCACAGATATATTTCAGCAAAAGAGTGAAACTCCGCCAGGAGAAAAGTATGTTACTAGCAAGCCTTTTCACGATATCCAACATTTCAGTAGACAGAAGTACTAGGCCACACTTCAGAGGGAGAACTAGCTGCTGGATTTGATTCTGAAGCAAGCATCTTTGAAATATATCCAAAATCTATATTTGCACTGAAGATCAATGATTAAACAAGTTAATTAATTTAATTAATTAAAAGCTTGGAATGCCATTGTAGAGTACAGTGAGTTACCTGGCATGATGGGTTGTCCAGTCATGCTCATGGGGGCCATCCCGAGGTTGTTCATGGCAGTCGCCCAAGCATTAGGGTCCGACATGGGCATCGCTAAAGAGTTGGCGTCCATGCCGATATTTCTGAGCCCCTCTGAAAGAGAGAAAAACACAACCTGGTTTATATCTAGAAGCATTCGGCTCTTCTAAAAGACGGAATACGTTTGAATATTCAAACCTGACTGAAATTATAATTCCTGTTTTGAATTTGTGCCTATTTGTGTGCCCTGAGCTCTCAGTGATGAATATGTTACTCAATAAACCACATTTATGACCAAAATTTGAAGTTGTTGATAAACATCACTGTTCAACAGACTGGGAACAGTGAAACAGTCTTATGTTTTATGCTCACCAAAGCTGCATTTATTTAATAAAAATACAGTAAAAACAGTAATATTCTCAAATATTAATACAATTTGAATATAACTTAAAATGTAATTTATTCCTGTGACCAAAGCTGAATTTTCAGCATCATTACTCCGATCTTCAGTGTCACATGATCCTTTAATATGTTGATTTGCTGCTAAAGAAACATTTCTGATTATTATCAGTGTTGAAAACAGTTGAGCTGCCGAATAATTGTCAAAATGTATAATTTTTATCAGGATTCTTTGACGAGTAGAATGTTCAAAAAGAGCATCATTCCTTTGAAATCTTTTGTAACAATGTGAAAGTCTTTACTGTCACTTTTCATTAATGTGTTGTTGCTGAATAAATGTATTAATGTATGTATGTAAATGTATTATTTGCTGTCAACCCCAAACTTTTGAATGGAATAAGCAATGAAACAAGAATAGTTTAGAACAAGTAGTTTGACTCATTGTGCAATCTAATCAAAAAAATTATTCATTTACTGATCGTTTGTATTTAAATGTGTTATACATGGGTTTTAAAAGTCTGAGCTGAGGACTGGAACTTAATGAAGTGTTCGAGTTGAGAGAGGAATGAGACGTGAAGTCTTCATCAGCTTAACGCATAAAACATTTTATTATGATAAACTGGAAGCTTCTTTGAGAACTAATTTATGTACCATTAACACAGCAGAGGTGCCAATGTGCTTTAGCACACCATCACTTCAGAGAAAACAGACTGCCGTTTTAACTGCTGCCAGAGCTCTGATAAACTTCAGGTTCGCCCACCGAAAGAATGAACGCTAGAAACAGCTCAGAAAGTTCCCATATCTGAGGTGTGAGAACATATGCTTCCTGCGCGGAGTGGGCGGCAGTCACACGGAGGTGATCATTTCTATTGAGAAAATGGCATTGTGTTTCGTGGTTGGTCAGGGAATTATTATACAGAGTTAATGAAAAACAGCATGGTAATTAGTTTTCAGGTTCTCCAGAGGGATATCAAAGGTGGTTTTGGTCAAAACATCTAAAAAAAGCACATTTATTTAGAACAGAAAACAAAAAAATGACCTTCTCGATATTCAACCTCATTCTTCCTTACCTAAATAAAAAACAAACCACCACGTCTAACGTTAACTTTAAACATTAAAATTAAAAAAACATCACGTCGTGTCTGAATTAGCATGATTATACGTCAACAACTCGGATTCTGCTCTCAGCTGTTCACGTACTCGCACTCTGAAATGATTTGTCTCTATGGCAACACTCATAGTGCCAACATGGATCCATGTGTGGCTTTGTTGTTGATAATTAATTTCTATTTATTCACCTCTACACTTATTTTTTTTAAACGCTGACAAATAAAGAAAGTGAACCAGGTAACACTGGCTACAATAAAATGACATTTCAAACAGAAATATGAAGGAGGAACCAGAACTACTATTAAATGTTATTTTGTTTTAACCTTTGGAAGCTCGTGATCATTCTGACATGACACAAGAGTAAATTCAAAGTCATATTTCTCCAGTACCATCCTGGTTCTGGATTGAACAGACAGCAGAGATCCCGCTCTGAAGCTGGAGGAAGTGTGTCTGGTTGATCTTCTGCAGGTTCTCAGAGGCTCGTCTCTCAGATGTCTTCCTCTCAGTCATCCAGACAGACGGCGGAGGTCCGAGGTGAAAACAGCTGTTTAATCATCTGTATCAGCGGCAGTGGTGTGAGCGGATTGGAGCGACAGGCAATTTCCCTCCCGCTCCAAATCCTCGCCGGATTTTCCATTTTCCGCTCCTCAATCACTTCCCACTCACTGGTTAAAGAAACTTTTCTCCAAAACTAACAGTTTTGAGTCTTTTCTATGTTTTTGAAAGAAGTGTGCTTAACACTTTAGATTAGGGAACACTTATTATTATTATTAACTAAGAGTTTTCCCTTTAATAAACTCTACTTTACTGTTTATTGATAGTAAGTAAGGTTGTTGTGGTAGTTAAACATTTAAGGGTTTGAGAATATAGTCATGCATTATCTTCATTAAAAAAAAAAAAAAACACAAAAAACTATAAAAATATACATGCTATTAAACAACTAGTTTATAGTGAATAGTTTCCCCTAATATAAAATGTTACCGAAATATTTTGTTCACCAAGGCTGCATTTATTGTGAAATATTATTGCAATTTTAATGATAATTTTAAATAATATAATTTTGATCATTTTAAATGTTATACTAAATTTTATAATAAAATTTGATACTCCATAAACTTTCTTATTAAATTAATTAATCTAAACCTGTGCTGCTGTTACTGCAAATAGTAAATGATGAATAATGAATTTCAAAAGAATTTATTTGAAATAAAAAAAATATTAAATAAAGAATAAATGATGAATAATGAATTTCAAAAGAATTTATTTGAAATAAAAAAAATATTTTGTAACATTGTGTCTTTACTGTCACTTCTTGAACAAATAAAACTCATCTGTGCTGAATAAGTATTAATTGAAAAAAAAAATCCACTGACTTTTGATTTATATACATCTATATAAGTGAGTTTAAATCATCATATTTCCATCTCTCTTTTATTCTGATGGCTAACAGTCCATACATGGTGAATTATGCTGACATGGAATTGTATTCTGGCCCGTTCACATGCATGTAATGTTCATGATGGAGTGGGAACAGAGTGAGACTTTCAGAAAAACTGCTTCTGCTCAAAGCAAAAATCACACAACGGTTCTCTCTGCTTCATTTCCAGTCCTCTGCGCTCACACAATCTGATCAGCAGGCTAGAGGAACATTACAAAACCCTTATCCAGAATAAACACACTACCATCAAGGCATCGCGCTGTGAAAGTGTTTAAGATTACTAAGGATAATGCAGCACTGCAGAAGAGTGAAACTGAAGCCCATACTTCACTTTTTGATGAAAAGACGTAAATCTTGTACACAAGCGGAGGATATGAAATTTGTTTGGTCAGGAGATGGAACTCATTAAAAAACTCTTTCATTGGCAAGCAGAAAATGCCTTTTTAAGATTGCTTCAAAGATTACTCAATAACAGCACAGGATGTTTGCTGCCAAGCCTGAAGAGGCCATTTGTCTTGCCAGGATGGAGAGCGAAATCAAAGAGTTAAACCACCAGAACAAACTCATGACTTCATACAAAGTTTATATACAGTATATATAAAGCAACAGAGGAATCTTTTATTTGGAATACAAAAATAAAAAAAAAAAAAATAAAAAAATAAATAAAATTTCAGCCAAGGAAACATTTCACATTTTTATTTATTATAACTTTATGTATTAAAATATCTAAAACTAATATTAGAATAATAAATAAATAAATAAATAAATAAATAAATATATATATATATATATATTATATATATATATATATATATATATATATATATAAAATGATATGATATGATAATACTACTGAGACTATTAAAAATTACAAAATTACTAAAACTATAACTAAAAAAATTTCAATATTTTAAATAAATAAAACCTAATTTAAAATTTAAAAATGATATGATACGATATGAAAATACTACTGTTGCACTTGATTGAGATGGTATTAAAGTTTTTGCTGATATTATGAATTAGATTTTAATTCCTGAAAATATTAACTTTTAATTTTAGCACTACAGTATTTCATTACTGTCCATTTCCAGAGGGGCTCACAGTATGTACTCACTGTAGTAGATTGTGCTGACCTAACAAACCCACTTTGGGAGGAAGTGACTTCCCAGCGGACAGTTTCATCTCTTTAGGTTTAAACGTCCTTTGGGACACTCTGAGTAACCTTTCTAAAACACCAGAGAGAGAGAGCAATTAGAAAAAAAGTCACCGGGGATGGACGAGGAAAGTGTCCCCCACAGGCCTGTTACACACAAACAAAAACACACATTCTGTCACACACACACACACACACACACACACACACACACACACACACACACACACACACACACACACACACACACACACACACCTCTGCCACTGTGTGGTCACAAAACTTTCTCAATAAAGCTGTCCATGGCTCACTGCCCAAATCTCCCTCAGAAGGCCAAGAAAAACTCAGAGACATTTATTTTACGATCTACAAGGTCTTAACAGCTAGACGGACAATTACTTGCTCTTCAGCAACTGGGACAACTTTAGCAGGAAGTTGAGGGTCTTGAGTGTCATGAAGAGTTGCATGGAAGACTCACACACACTTACATAAACAATCATATCTATTATTACTAACCCCGATAATTCTGGTTTCCTTCGTTCACCTGTAAAAGAAAATTCTGTTATTATTTACTCACCCTCAAGCTGGTTCTGAAAAAAGAGAGAGAGAGAAAAAAAATGTATTTCCATACAATGAAAGCCATTGTATGTGCAAATACAGTTCAAAACTCTTTAAAATATATTTTGTGTTCCGCAAAATAATTTGGAATATGTTTTGGAACGACATGATGTGAGTAAATGATGACAGAATTGTTCATTTTTATGTGAACTACCCTTTTAAGACATCACTGTGAAAAAAAATACAGAATATTACAATAAGACAAAAATGCATAGTATTAAAATAATCATAATATTAAAATAATCTCCATCAATATCAAAAGATTATTTTAATAGCATACCTGTGCATATGTATTCCTCTTGTGCATGAGAAGATATGTGCAATGTAATATCTGACACTGTCAAGTCATTGTGTATCAGCACTGACTGACAGTCTAAACAGCTTCTATTTTGACAATTAGCATTATATTTTGATTTGTTGCACTGCATAATTTAGCACAAAGCAATTGCTAAACTGGCAACCAAGTACTGTGTTTACCAAACACAATCGAATAAATATGTTTTAAAATACAACTTTGCATCCTTCTCTTTCAAAAGGCACGTGCAAATTACTTTCTCACTTCATAAGCAAGACTGAACCCTCTCTGGGGAGATCTTTCAAGCTGGAGACGGCAGGCAAGCATTAGAATTAAGTCTTTGGAGACGCGCCACGATTGCAAACCTCATTATTTCAAACCATCACGATTTCAATCAGCCTTTTGGATCACCTTGAAAAGACAAGTTAAGCCAGCTAACAACAAAAGATTGTTGCTTTAAACTCAAGTGTCAAGCGCCAAGCAGAAAACACCTCCATCTGATCCCACAGGTCACTCTTACAGGGTTCAGGCCGCGCAGGTCCTTGAGATCGAGATCTCTCTGAAACACTAGATATCAGGTGTTGCAGCTTTGCACATCAAACATGCTGAGAGCCCTTCTGCTGAAACCATATGATGGCTATCAAACGATAAGAGTCTCAAGAGCCTTATTGAATGCAACAATCATTCATACATCTATGGATTGCCCATGTCTTAATGAAGGTACAATTAAGTAATAACACTTTAAAAACTACACATTTTTCCTATTCAATATTCAACGCCAATGAAATGTCTGAGGTTTTCATCTGATTTACATTACTTGTGTTGCGTTTATGGTCGCAAATTATCATCGACATAATAATGTCAATCGGTCAAGAGTACCGTTGAGTTAAAATACACAAAGTACAGTACTTCCAGTAGATTCACTGATATTCAAAAGTTTGGGGCCAGGAAGATTTTTATTTAGTTTTATTTGAACAGAAAATGAATACTTTTATTTAGCAAGGGTACATGAAATTAATGAAAAGTCATAGTAAAGGCTTTTAAATTATTACATAAAAAATTATGTTTAAAATAAAAGCTGCTCTTTTGAACTTTCTATTCATAAAAGAATCCTAAAAAAACATGTATAATGGTTTGCACAAAAATACTAAGCAGCACAACTGAGTAGAAAAAATAAATAAATAAAAAAACCTTAGCAGCAAATCAGCATATTAGAATGATTCCTGAAGGATCATGTGACACTGAAGACTGGAGTAATGATGCTGAAAATTCAGCTGCGCATCACAGAAATAATGTATATATATATAATATTATATATATATATATATATTATATATATATATATATATATATACACAGGAAATCAGCTATTTTAAATGGTAATATTATTACACAATAACATTGTTTTATGTTTGTTATTGATTAAATAAATGCAGTTCTGGTAAGCGTAAGAGACTTAACATAGCTATGGGGGAAAACTATTAATTGCAGCAGGTTAATTAATTCTAGGTATGCTAACATGTCCCGGATCAAATCTTCTAACAAAGAGATAGCACCTAATGAATTAATAATAAAGTAGTAAAATAACGTTTTATTGAAAAATGTGTCCTTAATATTATTATTTTTTTTTATTATTATGCAGTAACCGTTTTATCAAATCTAAAAGGCACTCAAGGCCATATTATTCTGTTAATAAAGTCACGGATAAAAGGGTTGCAGGCACTCTGCTGCATGTCAAAGTCAACCATGCCCTTCAGCCGTGACTACGTTCACAAAACAGCACAGCCTCGGCTTCAAAAACACACAAACTGACGGCTGAGTCACCATCTGTCTTAAGTTAGTAAATGAGTCATAACAGAATTCCCGTTTACAATTTCAGGCCTTCAATGGAGTTTAAGAGCAAAACAGGAAAAACGTTTTTCTTCCCATCCGAGTATCGTTTTACACCGGCAAAAGCGAGTCTGTTAAGTTGAAACAGACATTGTTGATACTTGGCTGGATTTCTCTGGCTCCTGTGGAAGCTGAATTGGGCGCAGATCGCAGACGCTTGTTATAATGTGGCCGGCTTCACTGTGGAGAGGTGGATTCAAATTAACTCCAGTCGCGGGTCAAACGAGCCGGAGCCGTTCCAGCCAGACGCTCGCAAACATGACAGCAACAAGGTCTTTCTAACAATGCGACGTGCGCTGTGATCCCACGTCTGTGTGTTTACACAAATTATTTATTTCTCCGTCTCTCTCTTCTGGCTGGATTAAGGGAATAATTAGTTTTGGGTTCCAGCTCAGTGGCGGTGACATTTCCCTCGCCGCTCCACATTCATCCCCCAAATGTACGATTGAGGATTGTGCATCAGGGCTTTGGAAGGGCTGTTGTGAGCCGTTTGAGAAGGAAACGGAGTCTGACAGCACTGCACCTCTGAGCTCTAAGACCTGAGAAGCAGCCATCAATAAAGACACATCATTACCAGACACTTCACCGTGAGAGCTAGCTCAGGCGTGCAGACCACCGTGTTACAGCATCTACAGTCACGACTGCTGAGAAATCTATCATTTATGCCTGGAAAAGCGAGCCATGAGATACAGAAGCCTTAAAAAGACGTGTATTGTCATGTGACCTCGACAAAACAAAAACGGTTTACTTTTGGTCTGGAGGTAGCAAAAGCCATTTCAGTTCTATGCGGCTGCATCACGGTTGATCAGGGATTCACTGAAGTTGAAACAGCTCTACTGTACGTCTGTCAGTGATCGAGCACTTCCACATCAGTGTTTTCAGACACGCCAGAAAGAGGCTGCAGCTCAGTTCTAGCAGAGACTACAGTGACTCAGAACATTTGGTCAAATGTATTATCGGCCAATATGTAAGACGGGGACGTCTGCAAGGATATAAATGTATATTGACATTGACAGACGCAGATTAAATAATTAGCAGCTGAACAGAGAAACAGAGAGTAACAGTTTCAGACTATTAGAAAATGAAGTCAAGAAAGCAAGACAGAAAAATAAATAATATTGAAAGGAATTATTAGGCATTGAGAGACATGCAATTAAACTACAGTCCAACATCTTGGTGCAAGTAAGCTAGTAACAAGAAATGATAACAGTAACAGTTGAAATATTATGCAAATTAAATGACCTGTTTAAAATTTATTCTGTCAATATATTTTAACATATAATTTATTCCTGTGATCAAAGCTGAATTTTTAGCATCATTACTCCAGTCTTCAGTGTCACGTGATCCTTCAGAAATCAGTATAATATGCTGAACTGATGATTATTATCAATGTTGAAAAAATGAGACTTTTTAGGATTCTTTGATTAATAGACAGAACAGCATTTATTTGAAATGCAAATCTTTTATGACATTACAAATGTATTTACTGTCACTTTGGATCAATTTAATGTGTCCTTGCTGATTCAAAGAATTAATAAAAAAATAATAATAATAAAATTCAATGGTTGTGTATATTTTTTTATGGTTGGCATTACAAAGCAAACAAACATAAGACCATAAGACCATTATTTGAAATAAATCATTATTTTGCCAGTCACAGGGGATTAGTTTATTATTAAAAATCTGATTAGATAAGCCACATTTAAAGCGGGTGTTAACTAGCTGATATATACTCCAAAGAGTTTGAAAAACCCAGAGGAAAGGGGAATTTTGGACAATTTCAACATTATAGTACATTCAGAAATATAAACACATAACAGTAAGTCTTTCTGAGGATTATTGGGTCAGCACACCTTTATAGCATTAAGATTTCTATACAAGAGACTGATTACAACAGTTTAGAAATGCTTTAGAAATAGCTATAATATATGTATATGTGTATATTTATATAAATCACAAAATAAGGAGTAATGCTGTTACTGGCCAAAACCTCACTCTGCCTTCCAAAATGTAGCAGTGCACTAAATAAATTTAAATGACTATAGATGAGATAATTGAAAAAACCTACAGTTTGCTTATGAGTTATACTGAATTACTGGAAGTACTGCAAGTTATCATTACCTTTATTCATCACTGTTTTTAAACCCATATCCTGCTGATGCTGTTATTTTAGTGTGCTTAACACCACCACTACTTGGCTTTACACAAACTAGTGAAGAAACTTGATGAACTCATGCACACATCGACGTGTATTACAGTTATATCCATGCCATGCAGCTCTGAACCGCAGGGATCCTGAGAGACTGCGATGCGCCAGAGCAAACCCTCAGTCTGACACTGAGAGAATGACATGAAAGCAGCAGCACTCCAGCTAATGCTCAAACACAAGGGTCAGCCATCACGATAAGCTGCTCTGAATTTCATATCAGCAGCTCAAACACAGTCTCGCGCTCACTCTGGAGGTCAGGTCCCGTCACTGATTCCCATTGTGCATCGCTCACACTGTAAGAACGCAGACGACCAGCAGAAGTCATTTAAGCGATTTGACTTCATAGAAATCTCAAAGCTCAGTAAATGCTCATATATATATTTATATTGCCTTAAAACCACATTCAAAGTCATATAAATGGTTTAACAGTGTGTCTGGCTCTGCATGGCTGGAGTGAGCCAATCAGAGCTCAGCGCTGCTGGAGGGCAGAATGATTGCTTGATTTATAATGACTTCAAATACTTCTGCATGAATTATGTAATTGCAGGTACAGCAGAGCTCATCTCCATCTTTGAAGTACTAGTCCGTGCTGCCTAAAGACCATATCCGTGTGAGATTGAAGCTCGTTTGACTAAATTAACAGTGTGTTGTTTCCTTTAACTGGCCGGTGTTTGATCTGGCATTGTTACGGACTGAAACAACCTTTTTACTCGTCCCGAAGCACACACAAAGGGTTCAAAAAGAGAGAAGTTCTTTCAACCTGAACAGAGTTCTAAGACAAGAGCTAATTAAAAAGTGACTTTAATTTCTTTGTGAACTTTGTTACAAAGAAAAAAGAACTACTTGTTGATTCAATGTTAAAAGTGCTGTACAGAAAATGACTTGTTTAGACACATATTAAGAGTTAGCCTACAGGTTCAGCAATGGAAAATGGTCAAATTGAAAGGCTACACTGTAAAGAAAAAAAAAAAAACTTTTAATGATAAAATATGGTAAGAAGTCTACTGTAAATTCCTACTTTTTTTTAAAGACACAAAAGTATCGCAGAATTGTTCCATACCATGTGACACATGCATACTGTATATGTTTATCCATGTACTATTTAATGAAAATACAGGACTGCATATTGATGAGACTATTAGTGCCACACTTCAGGAAAAGCTGTGAGAAATCAATATGTATAAAAATGCAACACAAAATACAATCCATGTACTTTCTTCTCTGAGATGAATGTAGCTGTCCTGCTCGTCGCAACAACAAGTTATCATATTCACATCTGTCAACTGTCATTATGACTGTCATCTGACAACCAGAGATATTCAATTGAATAAAGTATGTTATTAATTTTGATTTCTCAAAACAGTCCACTTGAGTCTCACAAACATGCAGCTGTGCACAGAAATCAACAGCCAATGCAGGATTATCATTAAATTTGGGTTTGCTTCTCACCAAACCCTGTCATATAACCCCAGATCAGTTTGAATATGTTGCAAGGGAGCATTCTGAATACTTTTGCAATTTTTTTTTAAAGCTTGATGCTGGTTGCTATCCACTGCTATTATATGGATGAGCACAAGAAAACAAACAAACAAACAAACAAACAAACACAAATCAAAAACCAAAAATTAAATTTTTAACTAAACTTAACAATATTACTGCATTTTTAAAGTTCTAGCAACCATAGCTGCTGGTTTTTAACCATACATTTCACTATTTATTTAACAGAAACTCAGTCAGTGGAGGCGCAGAGATTTAAAAGCTCTCCTCTGCCACAGCTCTGATTTTTCAACTTGTCTCTTAGCTGCGTCTCTCTGGGCTTTTCGAACACTTGCATCTTGCTTTCAGGCTCGGCTCTGAGTTGAATCGGCGTGGAGGTGGGGGCTGTGTTAGAGGTGCTGGGGTTTTCTGTTTTTCCCTCCAGCTTGCCCAGAAGATGTGCCTTTGTTCCTGTTCAGAGATGTCTGACATATGCACTCAGAGAAGGGCCATTGCCCTATGAAACGCCGTTTGCAACCCATTTTACTTTTGTAATGGGATGCGTTTCAGAGTAAACCAGAATATTCAATGGAAGGTAAAGCCTCTGAATCTGAATGCAGCAGGCACATCCTGTATTTATCCAACAGTATATCTGTCTGCATTCAAAACCAATAGCATATGTCACAGGCACATGAATGCGGATCCTAAATGGGTTCATCTGTGGAGAGGAAAACATGGTTTTTCCTTTTTCTGTGTTGAATCAGAACTGGCATATGACGATGTTAACGCTTCGTTAATGAACAAATGAGTGGGGCGGGTAATGAGTTAAGAGTTTACTGATAAACTGTCATGCTGTTTGCTTACCCACCAGAGGTGCTCCTCTTTCTGCAGTCTTTCCCCTATTAACTTTAATTAATCACAACAACTTAATTAACCGAGCTTACAGTAATTATTACAGAGGAGTACGCCGAGCTGTTAGAAATAGTGTGCCTCCATAGAGAAACCCTGAATTCTCAAATGCATTGTTTGCACTGAAAACTGATGCTTGTGGTGATGATCATGATGATGATGCTTGGCCACTTTGAAAAAATCCTATATAATAAATTATCTGTATGTATGACAAGTAGGCTAACCGCGGTATAATAGTTATATCAATTATAAGGGACAAAACATTATGAATGAAACCTACTTGATAATAACGGTTCCTATTTTAAAGTCCTAATAGTTAAAATAGCCTTAAATAAATGTAAAGTCGTGGTATGTGGCAAGTTTTTATTTCTTAAGTTCAGTACACAAAACATAGAATATACAAAATGATACCTGCAAGTGAAAATATCCTACATTTGAAGCCACCAGATTAACTTTCATTTCAGTGTTATTTAAATTTTTCTATTAAATTAAATAAAAATAAAATGCAATATTCAGAAACAAACTGCTTTGCATTATTGATTATGCAACTGCACAGAGGAAATTTGATATTATGGCCTGTGTGGAGTGCAATTTGTGCATTGAAAATGCCTTAGAAAGTTTTCATGTCTGGCACAAAACCTTCCATAATGTATTTCTAAAAAATAAACTGTCAGTAATTTCAAAGTTTAAGACTCCGGAAAAGTACTCCCGTCAAGTGTATTCAACGAATCCCTCTAAAAGAGTAAATACACTCATAGAAACCCTTAGAAATGAGAGAATTAATAACATGTTTGATCCTGCCGGCAGCTCAAATTGTTTAGCACTAGAGGGCACAGACTGCTTCCATGTCAGCCAACCGCGTTTCATTTCCATTGTTCTGTGCTTGACGGATTACCACCGCAATTTACGCCAGACGTCAACATATTGCTGCATGTTAGTGGAGCAAGTGCTGATGATCATGCATATTGTTTAATTTGTATCATGCATTATACTGTTTGCACAATTTTTTATAAAAGGTGTGTTGTTTTGACAAGCTCTTACCAGCATTCTGAACGAACGGATTTTTAATTATCTCTAAAGTAGGAAGACGGTATTTGCTTACACTGTTTGCATGCGTTTTAAATGCCTTTGCTCTGTACACAGAAAGATCTTCTCAAATAAAGCCTCAATTAGTTTAGATGTTAGAGTCGGTGCAGGCGCCGTGAAACCTTGTATGTATAAGAATCTCAGAGCAGACAGAACAAAACCTTATTCACATTCTCAGACAAAGGCCTTCAACTCTAGAGTGTCAACGTAAAGGGCCAAGAAATGAAGAAGAGACTGACAGGGAGAATGATGAGAGAAATAATAGAAAGCAGCAGCCGGAATATATGACTTAATGTATACCATATGAAGGGATTTAAAGAAACAAATCCTATCATTACGAGTCTGGATCGCTTCAAGGAAGTTCGTTCTTTGCAAATGAATGCCAAAATGCATTTTGAATGCGCAGTGGTTCGCACACTTAATATGTCTGATTAACAGACTAGTGACAGATCGATATATAAGCAAGACTAATATGACTGCCAATATTTGGCTATTATGACATTATTTTCATCAATCAATAACCATGCATAATTGTGTGATTATCAAAAGCCTTACCTTCATAACAAAATGAAATATGCTCATCTATTTGCTGATCTCTAACTATCAGTAACAACACTGACTTTGGCTATTAAAAAAAAAAAATCTGTATTATGTAAGCACTAAAATAATCATATTTCTGTCATCGACAAAAAGAGCAGATAACAGACAGAAGGAATTTACTAAAGATAAGCAGAGCTCAAAAATATATTTTCATCAGAAATTCAGGTGTTTGTTTCAGTCTCCAGATAAATACATATATAAGTGCCAATGTTTTTTTTTTACATTGCAATAACAGCTGGAGTACTACAACTGAACCATATGAATGGATTTTCAGACCCAACGGTTTCCAATGGGGCCATGTCTGTCTAGTACCACATAAGAGCCTATACCCTGTAAAAAGAAAGGCTATTTATTGCAGTTAATTAGTCATTTTATGTGAACAGCAAGGGTCACTTAACAAATCATTGAGTGACTCTTTGGTAAACAGATTCTAATTATTGGGAGAAATCAAAGTGCTGACAGCTACTAAGAAAACAAGTGGCAAAACATACCGAGGTGAAACCGTACAGTGACACAGGCACAAGTGAGCAGAGCCAACAAAAGGCAGCATTGTATGCAAAACAGGAACCAGGAGAAAAAAGGCATTATTGTTTTTGTGATTGTTTTTTGCGTTGGCATGTTCCTTGGAGAAAAACGCACTGCTTAATTAGTTTTTTCTCATTTTGAAGTTGCACCTGTCAGGAAGTACAGGAGGCTGCTTCAAACTTTGCACTGGTAACAAATGTCAACACATATCTGAAGCTTCTAATTAGAGCACCTGCTTCCTGTCTTGACACAAGATTTCTTCTGCTCATTTGACAGCCCATATATTACTCACTCAATGACAGGAATTTAATAAAACAAACACCATCATGCCGAAAACAGTCAAATCGCGGACATGCTAAATTATGCCACCGTTTAAAGTGTATATAGCAGCAATTTGGGTTGACAGTAAGTGTTAATATGGAAATTAGGTCATTCCATGTTCAATTAACTTTCCGGTTTAATTTAGAATTGGCCTTGGTACTGTATAAATCCCTTCAGAGGACGTGCCCTCCCATCAAGCTTAAAACAGAAGGAAGAAGAAGAAGAAGAAGAAGAGTAACGCCTTGGCATTTCTTAGCAGACAGCATCAGGTGCTTCCAGACAACCCATAAAAATGCTTTGTACAGCTAAAGGATAACATAAAATAGCACACACTTCTAAAAATAAGGCTTCTTTAATGGCATCTATGGTTCCAAGAAGTACCTTTAAATGTCCATAGTCCCTTTCCAATGGACAAAATGTTTACTTCTGAAAATAAAACTTTCAAAAGAGGGGTTTTGCAGTGACAGAACATTTCGGAGTTCAGGAACATTTCTTTCTTACATTAATATTCCAAATAACCTTTTTTCCACTATATACGTCGACCATTTAATGTAATGGGAAGATACACCGATTCCAAAGACGTTGAAGGTTCTTCTTGGAATCATCGATGTCGTCAAAGAATCTTAATTTTTAAGAGTGTTCTTTCGAGAACTGCTCACTGAAAGGTTCTTTGAGGAACCAGAAAAACATGGCTCTACATTTCATCAGAAAGGTGAAATATGGAGCCATGGGGAACAAAACCACATTAAATCACCACAGAGCTGATGTCATTTGTGACGGAGCCCATGACCTCACAAGCTCTTCTGGGACTACAGACTTCCTGCTGCCCACTGATGCACATCTCAAGACCTCCACAGCAGAGAAGCTCAATTTAGACCATTCCCCTGCTGTTCATCTTTCTGTTCACAGTCTCTGTCATCACTCTCACATGGGCACAACCCCTGCACATGCCGACGTCAGCCTCGAAACATCCTGAAAAATCACTTGAGTATCAGAGAAGAACACATGTGGCCATACGGTCATGCCATGGTAAAGACTGAGTGTCGGGGAGCAGGAGAGTGGTCATAGTTTATTAACTCTCATTCCAAAGAATCGCGAGATGAAACGGCAGATCCATTAAGCTGGGCTGCTTTAATGCGTTTTGATGGAAACGCATCGTGTCGGAGCGAATGGCTGCTCCTTGCACCATTACACCACAGCAACTGTACACTTACCTGAGTAATGCTATCCTGACCGTAGATGTTTCATACAGTGTATACACTGACAACGACAGGGGCAGGAGTCAGGTATAGGGAAAGATGGAAAGTGATGATAAATTGAGGTGGATCTATTTAAAAAATAAAATAAGCCTGTGGAAGATTGGAAGGAAATGAAACAGAAAAACACACAGACAAAAGAAATTGGATGAAAAAATACCTCCTAACTGAATGTGCTGCCTGAAAAGCATCAGAGAGAGAGAGAGAAACATAACAACAGCCTCTATTATTGTGAAAAATGGAAAGGCTTGGCTTGAAAAGAAGACAAGGGGAAAATACTGTAGCTACTGAAAAGCAGCAGAACAAGTCCTATTCTTTCATCTTTTTAATGATGAAAAATGATGAGTAAAGGTCAGCGCTGAAAGCTTATCATCTTGTTACATGAAAACAACAGCTATCTGTTACACACCCATTACAACCCATTTCACAGAGCCACTTTGATTCCGGCTGCTGATTGGACGATGCAGATATCTGGAAGCAACCCGACTCTCCGGAAGAAAACAAACTCGTTTTTTTACATCTTCAGAAGAAAATGTGAGAGGTGATCAAAATGAATGTGAGTGTGTCACAAACGAGATGTCGGATCTGACAATAAAGCTTATATTTTTGTTTTTAGACCTTGTTTTGATTAACAGTCCTGTATGTAATGAACTGCTGTTGTGAATTCTCACTTAAATGTGTCACCAAGGTGGCTTAAAATAGATATAGAGATAGGTGACACTCTTGGAAGCATCTGTTAGTAAGGAGTTTCAAAATAAAAATTATAAACAAATCATTATATTCATTTTTTTTTTTTTTTTTTTTTTTTACAATAGTCATAACGGAGGTAAACTATAGCTGCATATTTGACTACTATTAATGAAAATGTGTGCAATGTGTGTGTGTGTGTGTGTGTGTGTGTGTGTGTGTGTGTGTGTGTGTGTATATATATATATATATATATATATATATAAATGCATTTTTTTCTAAAAATATACTAATGTAATTTAAGAAAATTAAAAACATTTATTTCTAACATATCAAAATTTACTATTCAAAAGCATGTGTTTGAATATTTTTATTCATCGCGCATGCTTTTAATTGAATTAATTGAATCAGGCATGCATTTAAGCAATCAAGAATGCATTTAATTGACATTAAAGACATTTTAAGGCTACAAATAAATTATTTGAAATAAATGCTGCTCTTCTGATTTATCAAATAATCCTAAATAAATCCTAAAAAAAATTAAGAATCACAAATGTTTTTAACCTTGATAATAATAAGAAATATTTCTTGAGCAATAAAAGAATGATTTCTGAAGGACCATGACACCGAAGACTAAAGCAACGCTGAAAATGAAAATTCACTTTTGATCACAGCAATAAATTAAATTTTACAATAAATTTAAATATAAAAGATTTATTTTAAGTAGCAATAATGTTTCACCGTATTTCTGTTTGTACTGTATTTTTGTTCAAACAAATTCAAAAACAACAACAAAAAACTCATTAAAAGTATTACCAACCCCAAGCTTTTTAACAGTAGTGTACATTGAAAAAAATAAATAAATAAATAAAGCTTGATAGAATACTAAAGAAAATAATAATTTTTCATTCTAGAGTAAACTGGGCTGGGCAGAAATGTAAGAAGGTTTGTTTGCTGAGCTGAATGTAGCCATGTGTTGCCCTTCATGACAGAAAATCTATGCTGGTATTTGAAGAGTCTTTAGCCTTTAGTCGAGCACAAGCTCCATGCTTGTTATCAATATCAAGTTATCAGGCAGTTCTAAAGGCTGCCCCTTACACTGACCAAAATATACGTTTGCCAGTCTCGCACCGTATTGTGAAGCCCAAGCGCACAAGTGTTTGAGGAGCTCTGGTGATGATGGCAGGAAACATGTCCACTTCCAGTTTCCAGCAGCTGTTCTATCGACTGATGTTCTGAAGCTGGCATTATCACCGTCTGAGAGCCACTGCCGCCAGGATCTTATCAAGGGCAGCCAATTATAAAGGAAAGGAGGTGAGCCGCGTTAAAGAAATGTCAGCAACTCCGTAACCTCCAGCTCATCTTATCTGTCCTCAAGAATAACGTGTCTCCTCCGTCACATTCACCACACAGAGGGAAGTACAAGTCCCTTTGAAAACCCAGAATCAAAGACAAATTAGTGCAATTAGTGACAAAACCACTGTACACGACGCTCTGATTTATTTAACAGGAAGATGTTTAATAAATGATACAGTGTTGCCTCTGGCTGCTGTTTGACCCAAAGCTCAGGGCCTTATGATTTACACCATGAGCAAAACTCCAGTCAATAAAATGGAATTTATTGTATAACATGGAATGTCAGAGAATTTGGCCAATTTTGAATGAATAAATCAAAAGTAGGGCTGTATGCTTAGACAAAGCATGATATTAGCCGCTTTCCACCGAAATTCCCTGGAACAATTTGTCCAAGAAACTTTTTTTCCCCTCAGACTTGTTGCTGTTTGCGTTTATATTGCGGTCTAAAGTACAGAGAAGATTGGGCAAATAGTCTGGTGACGTAGGTCTGCGTGCGTTTCTCAATACCAAGTACACAAATTTCTGACTTCGCGTGTTCGACTCAGGAGTGTAAACTCCGTGGATGGGACGACGCAAGTCTGGTTATTCTGCAAACAGCAGTGTACATGATAACATCAGTCAGCTCCCCTTGGCTACTGCCATTTTCCTCATTGTATATTTACAATAAGACCAAATATGACATCAAATACCACTGCTTCTTTTCATTTTCATTTAAACTTATTAATAGCCGCAGAAATGTAGTTCAGGGAATTTACATACATTACAATGAAACAAAATATTATATCAAAGAGTATTGCCTCTTTTCATGTTCATTTGAACATATTAATAGATTAATAAATTAAAGACCAAAGACTGCCTGTTAGATTTACCCAAAACAAATGACATCTTGTGTTTAACCACTAGAGACATCAGAGCCAGCGGCAAATGTCAGAAGGACTAGCCGAGTCCAGACTGCTCTTGTTGGGGAACATGAGCACTGAGAGCCTGCTGATCACGTAGAGCTCACATCTCCAAAATCAGTGAAGCACATTTTCAAACAGACGCTGTCTTTATAAATAAACTGCAGATTTGAGTTTTAAACGACTACATTCTCGCCTGAAATACTTTTAAAACCTCATTTCATGACACAATATTTTAAAATTATGCAAATATATGGAAGTTGAAATACAATGCTGCATGAACTCAACCAGAATCAGAAGCAGAGAGGAAGATCACTTTAGTTCTCTCAATCCCCATCATGCAGCAGAGATGAGGGACATCTCAGCACGCTATCTGTCCATCAGCGCCGAAATCAATGATCCAATTCTTCACCGCGGACAGAAAGCCGTTCCAGGAGCCGGAGGAAGCGGTGACAAACACTCATTAGCGTGTGTTAATGGTCTGCCCAGCTGAGTTTGAGGATATCTGCGCATGAGGGAAGGCATGAAAGCGGAGATGCAGATCGCGGAGCCTCTGCCTGTGAATGACAAGCCACTCTTGCGAGAGCTATTGAGCATGTGCCTTTGCAATGATGGGGCGTTTGATGGAGAGATCGGTCAAGTGGCTGTCAGAGGCAATGGGCTCAGACCTAGTTCTGCCACATCACTTAACATTAACCGTGACTGAGACGCGACGCAACTCCATCTGACATTCCACCCTCTCCAGCCACTCAGCGGCTCGCAGAGATAAATGCATGCAGCGTTTCCAGCAGAAACGGAAGAGGCCAGCTTTTTCCGTCCGTCTGAATTTGAGGAATGGAGCCAAGCGCGGCTCATATCAGAGCCACGTGATGAGACTGGCAGAGAGCCTGAGAGAGACAGCGATTCTTAAAATGAGAAAAGATAGCTGGATGATTGACACATCTACGATCGCCCATCTCCCTCGGGCATGACAGGTTTTCAGGTCCAGTGCTGTGACTTACTGACAGACTGATATCTAACGGGAAGCTCAAATCTCAGAACAAAGTGTTAAAGACAGAAGTGAATTCAGGAAATTCCTACCTCATACGTACTGTATCGATAACACTTTACAATAAGGTTCCATTTGCTAGCATTAGTTAACTACATTAGTTAAAGGGGCCATAGAATGCAAAAATCACTTTTAAAAGGTGTTTGAACAGTTGTGTGGCCGCAGTGTGTGAAAACAACCAGCCTTCTCACTACAATGACGTCATACACGGGTAAAGTCCCGCCCATTTGTGACGCTCTCTGCCCTATTACCATATACACAGTCTTCAGTGAAAAGCAGCGGTCCGCCATTACTGTTTTCTTGCTGTAGCTGCTGGAGGTACAATGTCGGCGCCAAAGAGCCATTAAAAGTGTCGTGTGTTGGGATGCACCAACGAACATAGGAGTCTCCATAGACCGCTGAGGACATGGTGGTTACATTTCATTTTCGAAAGGAAATGTCCCAGAAAAAAATAAAAAATCCTATACGTTTGTGCTAACATTTTACACCGGACTGCCTCAGTTCAGCGCTGGAGTTGTGCAAAGATTGCTTCTGAAAGATGGATCGATACCAACGCTTCGTGCACAAACATCCAGACTCCAGACAAAGTAAGTATCACGCATCATGTTTTGTTTTCCGAAAGAGCTTCCTGGCTCTCTGTAAGGCTAATTTTGCTAAAGCTACCATTGTCTCTGCCTGTTTTCACTAATTCTGCCTTCACGTGCTACCAGAATGATCGTAAATAGGAATGTGGTAGTTAAAAATTGCATTTGGAAGCAATGTGAGGATCAGTAACACGGTCACCACCAGTTAAATTATAACACCGCTGGCATGCCCGCGAGAACCAGCTCATTTTCATTTAAAGTGGACAAACACAAAAAACAGCGCGTTTTGCCTCATACCCTGAAAGTGGCAATTTCCACAAGCTATAAAAAATTATCTGTGGGGTATTTTGAGATAAAACTTCATATACACACTCTGGGGACATCAGAGAGCAATTTAAAATATTGTATCACTGCATTCTGTGGCACCTTTAAGATAAACTAACTATGGAAGCCTGTTTCTGCCATCACGATACTGATGTCTTTTCTCAGAATTGTGAGATATAAACTCGCAAACTGCATTTCTGAAGTCAGAATTGCGAGTTTCTATCTTTTTCTCACAAATCTGTCTTTTTGAGTTTATAACTCATAATTTTGAAAAAAATTCAGCCAATCAAATTTTAGGACCAGGATTAACTGTTGTTTAATACAAAAATATATTAGTTGACCATCATAAACTTACGCCTGCTTGCTGAATAGACATTTTAAGATTCCAGTACATATTATGATTAGAAAGTTTTGAATAGCCACCACATTTCTACAGTGGAGAACTTGACTAAGTTAACCCACTAAATATTTTCCCTTGAGTGAGAGACAAGAGAAACATCTGTTTTGAGTAGCACTTGACCAGCATGTTTACGTGTCTTTTCAGAGACTCGTGTCCCTTTTGTGGCACACACATCCCTCCTGGGACACGCTGAAGGTTGAATCACAGACCTCTGAAAGGCGGGAAAGAAAAGGGAATTGTAATTCTTGAATGCCTGAGGGACTGAACAGGCACAAAGGTTGGAATGCTAACAGAGATGCTGTCATGCCACTGCTATGGCAACATCCTGTTCAAAGAGGAGCGCTGTGCTCTTTAATGCTGTTAGATACACTGCTCCGTGTCTTTGATCTCCTCAAAGTATGTGCATTCATGACTTTACAGGCTATAAAATCCGCCAGTGAACAATAACCTGCTTCGTGGTGATTCACATCATGGCATCATTCAGGAGATATATATCGATATCCCCAAAAGAAAATAGACTCTTATAAAATATGAACTACCGTCATCTGAAATCCTCACACCCACACACAGAGAAAGATATATTCACTGACACACAGGGTGCATCTATCTATCTATCTATCTATCTATCTATCTATCTATCTATCTATCTATCTATCTATCTATCTATCTATCTATCTATCTATCTATCTATCTATCTATCTATCTATCTATCTATCTATCTATCTATCTATCCATCCATCCATCCCATCCATCCATCCATCCATCCATCCATCCATCCATCCATCCATCCATCCATCCACCCATTCATTCATGCATCCATCAAGCAATGCCATTGCTCGAATACCATCTTATGAGCAAATTATCATCCATCCATTCATCCATCCATCCATCCATCCATCCATCCATCCATCCATCGTGAGCATCACTGTAGTACCCATAACTGCTCAACTATTCATTAAAAGCCCATTATAAATTCAGTCTAAATATGAGGGACAGAAGCAAGCACACAGTGTTTACAATGGGCAGCCATTTACATTACAATTCTCTCAGCAACCATGACCTCTGCCCAACACACAACACAGAGCATAAAAACACACATGTTCCATTAAAGCCTCTCGTTCTGTTTTATTAATCTGCAGAATGACTCAGACAGACAAAAACAGAACACTAGGATATGGGACAGTGAGAGCAGGCGTGAGAGACGGGGAGGTGTGGCCTTAGAGGAAACTTTCAGACAAACGCAAAGAGGATGAAGCTACCAAGCTGATAGATGGTGGGCAGGAGGAGACAAACACAACTAGGAAAATATGGCTAGATATCCTGTCTGGGCACAAACAACACCTCTAGTGGCATGAATCATTAAAGGGAGGCCTGGAAATAGCATCTGAAGTTGGGAAGGTCAGACAGGGCGTCTGTCTTCCTACATTCACAAACAGCTCCCCGCCGGTGGGGTCCGCAGCGCCTCCCAGAGATCGCACACAATCATCGACAAAGACGCTACATCTGGCTGAAGGTGAACCGCGGTGCAATTGCCAATTAAATCTAACGAGAGCTGGTGTGTGACACGTTTGTCATGATTATCAGAAAGGATGAGCAAGGGCTGAGACATAATGGTCTCATCATGTCTATGTAAACCATTCTCTTGGGGAATAAACAGTAAATCTTCCTTAGTACACAGACACAACTGTATTTAATGGATCCAAGCTGCCTGCTGCCACATGTGGCTTATCCCACACTACACACCACCGATCCCAGCCCAAAACTGCACAATCCAGCCTGATCCTCAGATCTGGTCCTATGTGGTCTCTGAGGTATTCCTCTCTCCTCTTCTTCTCTGCTCTGAAAACATGATTTAGAAACCAAATGGAGAGTTTTGTGATAACACTTCAATGTTCTGCCTCAGCGTTTCCCACCAAAGTGGATCAATAAGCATTTTTATAGATGCTAATTAAATGTTGATGTACCTGGGGTGCTGTAACTAGCTTTTTAACTAGTTTCGCTACGGGTAGGAATCTGCTTTGTAGCTTCAATGTGCACTATCCAACAGTCACCTGGAAGAAGTGAACAATGATTTGAATAGTCTTAGCCTCATTTACTAGAAGTAATTACAGTCACACACAGTGATTGTCTTGGGTTTAAAGGGTCATGAAACCCCAGACTACTTTTTCTGAGATTTTAGCAGAGGTGTTTATGTTGCACCTCATAGAAGACAATGTTAGCATCCGATAATTTTAACTGTTTGGAGAAAACGGGTTAATTTTAAGCTTTTTTGCGCTATTTTCATCTTCCGGGTTTAAAATCTACATTGTGTTGACGTCACAATTTGTGACGTGGCAGTGGACTATAGTACATAGATGACGCGTCAGTGTCTATTAAATTATTCATGAGACTGCATGTTCTTATCCTATGAGAAGACGCTTTGCTTAATTATTCACAACCGCATGTGTTGATTCGCTATGACAGACGTTTCATACTGTGACATGACATCGCACACATCAACTGAGAGAAACGTTCATGGATTGAAGAAGAGTGTTTGTTTTTGTTCTGTAATAAGAGTTCGAGCACAAACACGATTCATTCACTTGGTCGTCAAAAGGCTTATATAAACACCACAGAATAAGCCTTAAAAGTTCTCAGAGGTGCAACAGTGCGTTCATATATATGTTATTGATGCAGCGTGCAAATGTCTGTGCATTTATTTGTGTTTTTAACTCGATAGGAGTGAAATGAAACTGTCTGTCTCCCCTCTTCTTCCTCCTCCTCCTCCTCCTCCTCCTCCTCCGCCGCCGCTGCGCACCACGCCCACTTTTTTAGCCTTTTTTAAAACTGTGGTGTGTACTAACCCGTGCTGAAACAGGGGGTTTCATGACCCTTTAAGACATTGAAATGCACAAGATGGTGTCCATGATTTTCAAGATACACAATTGTCCTCATACTCAGTGATAGCACCTTGGAGAAAGACACTGTCTTACAGTTTTCAAGTCAGTCATAAAAACTCCTCATATTGTAAAAAACAAACAACTACTATTCTACAAAAATATAAAAATATACACATTTTTATATTTTCAACTTCATGCTTGAACACCTAAAAACTAATATAACTGAGAAAATTTGTAACCACTCAAATACATTTTTCATGACTCCAAAATCAATTAAACTAAAATAAAAATGGTCTTGAATTAGTTTTAGTTTTTAATTATAAACCTTACATACCATCTGCTTTGAATGAAAATGCTATTTCATTGCAATGACAATAGACTGTGCTGGGACATTTTCACCATTGCATCAACATTTTTAAACAAATCCAGGCAGCACATTGTCTACGACAAAAAAAAAAAAAAAAAAATTCACAAATAAATAAATACATACATAATAGAGCAGAAACTAATATACCCTAAATTAATAAAAGTCAAACAATAAATAAATGTTTTATTTATTTATTTATTTAAACACAGAAATAAACACTAAATCAAAATCTATCATATTCCTGATGCATACTCAAGGGTAGCAAAACCTTTGTCAAAACTGTATGCTCTACGGTCCAATCAAACAACTCCTTCCTGTTTAAGTGGGTGGTTTCTTGCTGAAAAATAGATCAGACTTCATGCATTTCAGCATTTTTTTTGTAATATATACTGCACCAATGCAGGGGGAATACAGTATGTACTACTGAATGCACTGCTGGTGAGGAATGTGATGGGGACACAGGCTGGTAAGACACGCTGAGCGCAGCTGCAAGTGGACAGGAATACACACATTAATGAGCGTGAGCTCCGAAGACTGAGGCTGGCAGTGAAGGGTGATTTGTCGTTTTCTCCTCGATGTGTCTCACTGGGAAATGGATGATTCCTCGCAGGTGAGAGTCTAGTAGCTGTCACGACAGCCTGTGCGAGGTGTCTGCCCGGTGCGGGTCAGCGCGCGATGCTCGGCACAGCTCTGACAGAAAGAGGAAGGCAATCCTAGCTTGCAATTCACCTGTCCAAACCAGGGGCCACATGTGACAGCAGCTATTGAGAAAGTGACCGAACAGTTGAACCCCTGCATCCAGGCCCATCAGTCTGAGACTCACTCCTGAGAAATTCTCCGAGAAGGAGGGCATCTGGAAAATGGGCTAATGAGTTCGCTCTGGTCCAGGACACCTAGCAGACATGCGATTTCACAGCAGAGTCTATAAAGGAGCTTACGTGGAGCCTGGCCGCCTGCGTATCTCAGTACGCATGCATAAAAATTAAATACACGGGAGGCAAAAACAGCAATCTCACGGTAATGAAAAATGACACTCCAAATGTAAGCAGAGATTCTGCCAGACATTTAAGCGCTACATGTTAGCACAAGCGTTCTAATTCCTAACCGGTGGCAATCACGGTTCTAGATGAGAGTCTGTTCGCCAGCTCTATGGAACGATTATTTAATATGTATGCGGAGGCCTCAAGCTGCGTGCTGATGAGACGATGACTCGCGTCTGGATGTGCAATGATGACTGATGCAAATGGAATAATCCCTCGCTAGGCAAGAGATGGGGCACAAATATTACAGATGAGGATGACATTTACCATTTGCTCAGCTGTACAATTCACTTCCACAGATCATTGCGTCTGTTAAAGAAAAAGAGTGTGTGAGAAAAGCCATCGCATCTGCCGCGTCAAAGGTGAGCGATCTGTAAATGAACATTGTCTTTTTACTGCTTTGTTATGAGAGCGATCTTTTCTAAACTTTGGTTTCTGCAAAAGGAGTCCCACATTTCTAGAGTTTGTCTCGTTGAAGTTGATATGCACACTGGAGTCGTGACCTAGCAGATAAAACATTGAGAAATGCACTCATTTGGGGGAAATGTGTTTTAATACAGACTTTGCTGTGCATAAATCCCGTTCCACCCTCTTCTATAGCTTTTCCTGTCCTTTATACTTTTACTATCCAACTATTTCCAGTTCAAATGGAGAAATCTAGAGAAAATCTGGATGAGGGAGAAACTGACGTTTAAAGAGAGTGTACATAATATATAACAAACACAGTTGCTATACACATTAGACCCATGGCCTAGCAGTTAAATTTGACAGATTTGAAATGTGGCGATCCCATTCAAACCCTCTTCTCGCTTTCATTTCCTGTCAGTAAAATGCCAACCCCCAGTTCGAATAGAGCAATCTACTGAAAATCTGGATGCAGGAGTAATTGACAGCAGCGCCACTGGACGTCCACATCAATAGATCCAGCCTTGACACTCACTCCTCACAGTCAGCATCCGGACACACATCAGATCTATAGTAAACCCAGCAGGCTTGTTAATCAACTCTAGTTAAATCCCACCTGATGTCTGCTCAGCTCGCACAGTTGAGGGTTCACATCCTGAGAGGCTCACTACGGAAGAGAAACCTGCTCAGATCACTGCATGCCATCAATAAAACTAACTTTTATATGTGTCATCTCCAATTAGACTTGATCAGATGCTTTATCAGTGGTGGGGCTGGCTGTGGTGAAAGCATGTGGTTATTCTTGCTTTTGGGAATCGACTGATCTGCAATTGCCTGCACTTTAGTAGGAAGTCCTCACTGTACATTGACAAAGGCCATTGAAACCAGTCAACCTATCAGAGAGAGGCGTGCTAATGGACTTCTGATAGCAACACAGAGAAGGGGAAGAGCTGCCGCCATCCCTGCACACTTAATGAATAGTATTAGGACAAAACTGCAGCTTAACAACTTCAATAGGAAACAGCCAGTCAAATCTGATCGCCGCAATTTAAATCTATAAAAGACTTACAATAGCCAGAGGCTTGTGGTCACGGTCTGGCAGCTCAATCTCTCTTCTTTTTCTCAAGCTCAGGGCAAAAATGGTCTTCAAATAGTTATGAAGCTGCAGAAGAGTTTTTAAGGAGAATAATAATAATTCAACTATATTATATATAACTGTGCAAAAGTCTTTTAAGCCAGTTATTTCTATCTTTTGCTGTAGTGTGTCAGTAGGAAAATGTAACTATGCACAAAGAGTCTGATAACAGCCAGTGCTCCACATAGAACTAAATCAAATCAACATTTGGTGTAACCACCCTTTGCGTTTAGTTTTTTTTTTCTTTCTTTATGTAATATATTAATTTATTCATTCTTTTATTTAGTTGTGGTTGTTGCGTCATCATAGAAATGACATTTGGCATACAACAATCAATTTTCCAGACACAATCAATTCCCATTGGATAAAATCATTTTCCTACACCTCCCTGTTTCACTCAGAAAAACAATGCAGGATGAGTTTGCAAACAACATAATATTTGCTATTTTAATGCATGAAGGGCTTGGAAGACCAATGAGAGTCATTGTGGACCATTAGAATGTGTTTCAAGTCTGTCCAGAGTGTACTCAAGTGGGTGTTCACAAAAGGTTTTGAAAATCTCTAAAAACACCACAGGCATTTTTGCAGCTCATTTTCACCAAGAAAGCAAACCAAAGGGCTGGTTCTCACCAAAGATCAAAGCTGTGACAAAAACCATTGAGCATTCTCGCATACTAAAACTTGGCGGTTCTCACAGCTTAAATGATCCATAAGCAAGGAAAAGAAAAGAAGTGCATTTGTTTTTAAGGAGTTTGACTTCCGCGATTATTTAGCCACCGTTATGTCCCTTTAAAATGGTATTTACTTACTTTCTTCTGCAGAACATATTTCAGTTTGTCCAGACTGTACCACGGAAGTGTTCAACAGGACAAACAATTTAAACTCACAACACAACAGAAAACAGAAAGTGAGTTTGTAAACGTGTGTTTACAGCCTACTGGACAGAGAAAGACAAAGAAAAGCATTTAGTTCAGTCAGCCATAACTCTCTGAGCTCTTTCAGATCACATATGCACACATTCAGGAATATCTAGATGAGTTATCTTACCCTGCGAGAGGATGAAAACCTGAGAATCAAAGAACGGAAGAGCAAGAGCCAGAAAGAGATAGAAGGAGTCTCATTAATGTACCATTGATGAAAGCGTCTGAAATGCAAGTATAGCGCAGCAGAAAAGGCAGACGAGGATAAAAGGAAATCCCATATGATCTAGACATCAGGCAACTTCTGAAAGGCAGTCGGTGCTGATGACGTTTATTCTGTCCTCTGATACTGCTGAGTGCTGGATAACATCACCCGTTACTGATTTACATGCAAGAAAAAAATGATCTGACTAGTGTTAGACAACTACTATATTATAATGAAAGTGAGGCATCAATGCTATCAGCATGACTGTGCTAAAAACTTCAGCTGGAACAGTTGCAGGAAGAGGTGGCGATGGAACGCTATCAATCCACAACACCCACGTCAAGTATTTCCATAAAGACTTAACACTTCTGAAGAGCTGTCGTAACTACTTGACTCCTGGCCTCGAATGAAGATTTAAAGTCAACATGAAACCGAACATGTAGGGTCCTATGAGTTCTGCAATGCGGAAAACGAGGACGGAGAAAAAAAGAACACGGAATGTAGCAAAATTTGAATGAATCAATCAAAAGCAGTGCTGTAGATCACTTAAATCGTGACATGGACTAGTGTCTGTGAATATTAAACCACTGAAAGACTATTTAAAGGGGTCATGTGATGCGATATTTTAATTTTCCTTTCTCTTTGGAGTGTTACAAGCTCTTGGTGAATAAAGAAGATCTGTGATGTTGCAAAGACTGAAGTCTCAAATCCAAAGAGATATTCTTTATCAAAGTTAACACTCGTTCACATCCCCCTGAAACGGCTCGTTCTAACACGCCCCCACATCTCTACGTCACTATGTGGTAAGATTTGCATAACGCCGCCCAGATGTTCACGCAAAGAAAGAAGGCGTAATGTTTATTCTTGTTGTAGTAGTGTTGTTGCCTACACTACAACCTGTTAAAATAAAATTTAAATTGAAGAAATTATGACAAATGTATATTACTATTAAACAGAATAATGTACTTCTCAAAGTAAAAATAATAATAATAATAATAATAATAATAATAATACAAAATGTTATTTTTTGGAATATCAGACACATAATTTAAATAGTAAAACTATGTTGTGCAGCACCTTGTTTCCCCCCCAAAATAAAAAATAAATAAATAAATAAAGGAGAGTTGTTCAGTTTTAATTTGATAATGATAATAAATCTGAATTAAAACATAAAACACAAAATCCAGAAAAATAACACAGAATTTAAAAAATAAATAAAATTTTCAGTGCAATATTATGGTTAAAATGATAATAAATTATTTAATTGCTAAAGATGTATTTATTAGATTGATTCCACTCTGGAATCCACAATTTAAACAGAATACATGGATTTTGGAAAAAAGTAAAATGGATTTTAAAGGGTCCTAAACATGTGACGGAACAGGGCGGAATAATTTAATTCTTTGGGAACTGATGAAAAGTGGAAATTATGGAACTAAAGTTCACATTTGGAGAATCTTGATGTGTCCCAATAGCAGCATTTGATCATTACTTTCTCTGATTGCCATAACCTTTATTAGATTTACATTAGGGATGCACCAGTTGACCGGCCATGAATCGGAACCGGCCGGTTTTTGCTTAAAATATGCGATCGGCAATCGGCCGGTTTTTGGTCTTTTTTCGGCCAATTTTTCCGGAAGTGCGGCCGCGTGCACAGACTGCATTGTAATCATTCGCTATCATGTCATTTGTGTGGAAGTATTTCGAAATCTGTGCGCAGAACACGGGCAGTCGTTCAGCACTGGAAGTGCAGAGCTACATGTCTGAGGCACAGATAGCAGGAAGTGAACAGCCTACTGCACAATATAAGAGCCCCTTCCTGCGCTCACTGAAGTTGCGCGTGCTTTTTTTTTTTTTTTTTTTGTAAAGTAGAACTTGCATACACGTTTGAAAAGCCAGAAGTAAACGTCAGTTCTGTATAGGATGATTATTTTTATTTTACCTTAAAATTACATTGACTTAATTTGATTTAAAAATCACCTGTTGTAGCACACTGAAAAAAGTGTTTCATTCATCCAAATAAAACATTTTAGTGTAATGATTCACATCAATATTTTTTAACTTGAGACAATAGTTATTTATTTTTCATTGGCTCAAGTAAAAAAATATAGATGTGAATCATTACCCTAATTTTATTTTTTATTATTATTGGATGAATGAAACACCTTTGCATCTTTGTTTTATTCGCACCAACATTATTTGATTTTAACATTTTGGAATAATTTATTTATATAGCATACTTTTATTTAGTCTCACTGGTAAAGACCTTTTTTTTTAATTTAAAACCAAATTTAAAAACTAAAACAAATACTGAATGCTGATTAAGAAACCTCTTATTGAATGTGTGTTGATTGTGTTGTTTGGATTGTAGAACTATGCATTTGTCTCCTTTAATTTCACATGGTTACAGTTAATGTTTTCATTTAAAGCCAGTTTATGTAGCTTCAACCCAATTCAAAAACAAAAGCTAAATGCTGATGTCTGTACCATCTATGTTTGTATTGAATGTAGGCTACTTACTGTGCAGTCACTGCCATTCATTTCAGACGGTTACGGTTATTGTTTTCAATAGCCAAAAACCAGTTTGGCCTATTAAATACCAAATAAACATCTTGTTTATGCATACTTTCCTTCTTTCTTGTTTGTTGCTTAAAGAAAAAAAAAATCGGAAATCGGTATCGGAATCGGCCATGAAAAATCATGATCGGTGCATCCCTAATTTACATTAACCGGCACAAACACTGTGTTAACTACTGGAAAGACAACGAATCGACGTTTATGTAATGTGTAAACATCCAAACACAGATGAAATGAGATGGAAAGGGCCGTGGTGATTGATGTCCCGGACCCGCTGAGGTACACCGACAGAAAACTTTACACAGCAGCTTGTTATGTAGATTGAATCATTGACTTCTTTCATGTGGCAGGCTGAACAGAGACAGCTGAGAGCCGAGTCCCGTCACCACAGGGTGGGATTCCTTCAGACACACAGCCTTTCATCACGTCCCAATCACATGAACAAGCCAAACACACGCGCAGAAAAGAAATGACAGAAGCGTTTGAGATCAATACAGACGCTCCCTGTGGGGAGAACGGCTTGAGAGGCAGGGTGTGAGCTTCAGGAACGAGACGGATTGATTGAATTGCCGTCAGTGAGCGGCGCAGCACGACAGCCTGAACGTTTAGCTCGTACATCAGTGAACTGTCACGAGGTCCGGGAGGAGTCACAGACACTGCTCCTCTGCTGGATATACACTTATGACCTACATGGCCAAAATATCATAATCAGCAGTAATACTGTATGTTTATGTTTTGATGTTGTCATAGTTAATATGCTTTTAATTCATTAATCCTTTTCCTTTAATTGTGTTGTTTAGAGAACTTTTTTTTCTCACCCCGACTGCATTTCTTTTCAAGAATGAATATAACAAATTTTAGAAGGCTTTATGCTTAAAAAAAAAACAAAACAAAGCAAAACCCTATTTACTAAGAAAGCGAACCACTGCAAACCACTAGGGCTTTGTGAAGGAACTACAGGTGGTTTGTGAGATTATGAAAACATAATAACATAAACAAAACAAAAGGAGAAAAAACACTTATTTATTTTTTTACCTGCATGTCATGTGATCATAAACAAACATTGTGTGTTGTTATTGTCTTACTGAGATAATATATTTCAAAAATGTGATTAAATTAAATTAAAAGTAAATAAATAAAAATAAAAATAAAATAAATACAATTTTAAATTAAACATTAATAAAGAAAGACAGAAAGATTAAAAATAAAATAAAATAAAATATTACCCAAATTGTGAATATCATTGTATCATAACACACATAAAGTGTTTCCAGTGTCACACAATTCCTGTGCAAACTACTCTTATGAATCGTTTCTTGTAATGAATCCATTGAAATCAGTCTGACAAATCCTCACTGAATCAATCAGTAAGTTGTGGCCAGAGCGGCTACCAGTAATTATTTTTTTTCTTAAATGTGTATATTGTGATATACATTTCTATTCAAGATATATACAGTTATACATGTCATATATGTTTACCAGCTCTTAAAATATATATTCAATATAAGTAAATATATCTTAGATTTAAGCGTTTATAACTACTTTTGCTAACACAAGACAAAACTGCTGATTAAGAAAGCGATTTAAAGAAGACTTTGACATCATTAACAGGTGAAGCTCTCATTCAGAAGAGAAATAATAGGAGACAGCAGGGTTCATCGGTGGTGCTGTGAACACCTCTCTCATAAACCTACAACACCAGCATCCACACACACACACACACACACACACACACACACACACACACACACACAGAGAGAGACAGACGCCCCGTCCTACCCTCAAACACCCCCACACAGGCTCTCAGACAGCCCAGCCTTTCCACACCAACTCATTTATCAGTAAAACAGCAGACACAGAGAGAGAGATCTGTCCTAATCCACAACGAACAAACGAGCACACACACACACACACTGAAGCAATGAGCCAGACGGGGCTGCCAACCTTTCCCGAGCACTACTCCCACACACATTGCTTACAGTAGTGCTGCTTCCCTTGTCTTTTGTCTCAATCGTGTTGGGGTGAGAGGCAGCAGCTCATCTGCACCTCCCCTCCTCAACGCCAATCAATAGAGTTTCACACTGCACTCCTCAAGCACCACTTACTGTGGGCTAATGGTGCCGGAGGGTTACAGCAAAGCAGTGTGACTCACTGTATATATCATGCCACTTGCTACATCCTCAAACATAAAAATAAAAACATTTGCTGGCTGATAGAAACCCCTGATTTATGTCTCCACAGCTGCTGGCCTGAAGAAAATACTGCGAGGTGAAAAAAAAAAATGAATTTTAGGCATTTTCCTAAAATGATCTCTCAGGCCAACATTCAAATCTTTTACAGTTAAAACATTTCAGTTTATCAGAGGTGCAGCCAAGCGGTTAGTGCACATGCTCTGATGTAGGAGTGGGCGAGATAAGCAAACAGTTATATCACAATTTATGCATATACAATGATTCAACAACTATTGAAAAAAACAAAAAACAATACACGGTCAAAAGGTCGGCCTGTCACACATTTTAAGAACATTTTTAATTGTTATGTACAATGCAATTTACTGGTTTAATATTATTGTTTATTTGTTTTTTGTTTTTTCTGTCTTACAAAACAAAGGTAGACACACACAATATACTATACTTTACAATACAATATAAACAATACTAAATAAATAGTTATTCTACTCACAGTTACCTGCCCATGTTTATTGATTGAAGTTATTGATTGAAGTTGCAAAAAGACCACACACACACACACACACACACACACATACACACACACACACACACACACACACACACACACACACACACTCACACACACACACTTTTCTTTTAATCAACCCACACTACACCAATTCTGAAGAATTGATCATTATAACCCATACTCTTATAATTTATAAAAATATTATGACATTTTTACGGTTCCTAATATTGTTTTGAGAGTCTCCTACAATAGGATTACATGCATGCAAGGTCAAAAAACGCTTTTGCTTTCTCAAAATATGCATTTAATGTCAATTCATTCTCTAGCTCAAACGATTCTTTCGAAGCAGTTCAAAGATTCAGTCTCTAAACAGCTCCTTTCTGTGAGCCTGCTCTGCTCTGATTGGTCAGATGGCCCAGTCTGTTGTGATTGTTTTACGGCGTACAGCTCTTGATGGAAACGATACGCCTATTTCAATAGTTCTATATTTTGAACGCTTGATAGAAAATATCAACATCTATTATTTATCATACTTACAGGTTGTGATTCAGTTTAGCAGGTGGTCCAAATAAACAGAATACTGATCCATCTTTCAACAGCAAGTGTTTTGTAAATCCCGCGCTGAACTCCCCGAGATTAGAGAAGCAGTCATCAGTAGAATTACGTTTTTGTGGGCGGAGTCAAGTTGTTAGCTGCCAGCCAATGTAGAACATAGGCGCACATTATGCAAATGTGTTACCCAGAAGTGGGATTCGAATTACTAACGACTCGTTCATTCAGTCGATTCTTTATTTTGGGAGACAATCACTTTATTTATTGTGCACTTTCTGCTTTACAACTTCGCAGATCACTTACATTCACATACAGCTGTATTACACACTGCATGAAAGGCAGTACTGGAAATGACATAATAGGGACACTTTAATACTTCTAATACAAGTGAAAGAAGTGTGTGTGTGTGTGTGTGTGTGTGTGTGTGTGTGTGTGTGTGTGTGTGTGTGTGTGTGAGAGAGAGAGCGAGAGATAGCACCACACAACACCTGACAACAGCATGACAATAGTGTTTCCAGCAGCAGCAACACATCTAAACCTCTGCATCTGACAGCCGTTGTCACCGCCAGCGGCGATTAACAGACTCAACCTGCACCGCACAGGCCTGCTGCTGCACAGAATATACTGAAATATGAAGGAAATGTCTTCCCATGATTCATTAAGGCACAAAAAACATTGTGGCACGCCATTAGCAATACTGAAAAGAGAATCAATTGCTACACAGTGCTGGCTTATTACCCACTGATATATATCACAGGTAAGTAGTTCAAATAGTTGTATCGCAGAACAGAGGTAGCGCTGGGTTATTATTTAGACGCAGCCCTCTCGGGTAATGTATGCATTCTTTTGCTGTGCAATTCAAGAGAAAAACTACAACCCCAAGGCTTTTAAAATTGCTATTGTAACTCATCAATTACCAGGTTAAAGCGTACGCCATTCTATGAAACGAAAAAGCTTCAAGGCTAAAACAAAGACAAAGAAATTAAGAAAGCAAAAGCAAGAAAGTTAGAGATGGTTTAAAATAAACCTGGGTTTGTTTTGTAACACGGAAACAAGTTCTGAAATAATCAGAGAGCTCGTTTTCACCACTGATGATTTGGAATGAATTGGCTGCGTTCTTTCATTTCTCTATTTTTTGTTTAAATGGGTCACTCAACATTTGCATTAGATTGTGCTCACTTACAAACTGGTACTGTTGAATAAGTAGAACAGTCAGCACACTTTTCTGTTTTTAAGCTGTAAAAAAGGGGGTGTTTTATTTATGAAAAAAAAATATAAAAAAAAATAATCACCACAAGGCAAAGTCATACTGACAAATACAGCACAATATTTAATTAAATAAATTGCAGAAAAGATAAAGTGCAGCTCTATATATATATATATATATATAAAGACATAAATGTTAGCAGGGTTTCCCAACACATTGATTTATTTGTGGCGGGCTGCCACAATATCAAAACTGACCGCCACAAAATAGATTTTTCCAAAGGCTTTGACTTCATTGAATAAACAAGAGCACTGCATGTTTCAAATCAAAAACCAATGCGGGTGTTTTTATATCACTGTATTTCAGAAGGAAAAACCGACTGTATTTAGAAAATTTTTGAAATCATTTTGCATGTAATGCTTGATAAGGCATCGTTTTGTGAGCTCAGCGCTGTTTCGCAACCGTTACCGGAGAATCCTTTATCTCTCCCGCTCTTAAAGCGCCTCCTGCTGGCAGAAAATGAATTTGCATATATATGTATATATGGGGGCGGGGGAGTGCCGCCACAAATAGAGTGTAAGGCTGTGGGGAAACACTGATATATAATATATATATATCTATATATATATATATATATATATATATATTATATATATATATATATATATATATATATATTACAGTACAGACCAAAAGTTTGGAAACATTACTATTTTTAATGTTTTTGTGAAGAAGTCTCTTCTGCTCATCAAGCCTGCATTTATTTGATCAAAAATTAATTTTGTGAAATATTATTACAAAATTAAAATAATGGTTTTCTATTCTAATATACTTTAAAACAATTTATTTCTGTGATGTGCAGCTGTATTTTCAGCATCATTACTCCAGCCTTCAGTGTCACATGTAACATCCAGTCTATCACATGATTTATTAGAAATCATTCTAATATTCTGATTTATTATGAGTGTTGGAAACAGTTTGCTGTCTAATATATTTGATGAATAAAAGGTTAAAAAGAACTGCATTTATTCAAAATAAAAAAAAAAATTCTAATAATATATATTCTAATAAATATATTTTCTTTACTGTCACTTTTTATCAATTTAACACATCCCTTGCTGAATAAAAGATTGATTTTATTTAAAAAAAAAGAAAGAAAAAAAAATTACTGACCCCAAATTACTGACCAGTAGTGTATATTGTTGTTATTACAAAATATTTATATTTTAAAAACAGCTTCTTTTTTTTTTTCAAATTTTATTCATCAAAGTATCCTAAAAAAGTATCACATGTTCTGAAAAAATATTAAGCAGCAGAACTGTTTCCAACTTTGATAATGAATCATCATATTAGAATGATTTCTAAAGGATCATGTGATAATGATCCTAAAAATTCAGCTTTGCATCACAGAAATAAATGATAACTTTAAAGTATAATAAATGTAAAAAAAATATTTTAAATTGTAATAATATTTCACAATATTACTGTTTTTCTTCTTCTGTATTTTTGATCAAATAAATGCAGGCTTGATGAGCAGAAGAAACTTCTTTCAAAAAACATTAAAATAGTAAATGTTTCCAAAACTTTGGTCTGTACTGTATGTATATATATATATTATAGCGCTGCACTTTGTTTTCTGCAATTTATTTAATTAAATGTAATTTATATAAGACATAAAAGCAGTATTATAATCAAATACCGTTTTTTATTTTACAGTATTACATTTTTGTTGAATATTTTTATTTTATAATAAGCACAATACAATTATTATCATTACTTTGTAGTTACATTGAATTGTCAGTGTGGGAAAATGGTTTTTAAAATCTCAAGTTAAAAATATAAATCTGAAAGAAATTTCAGAAATAACTTTTAACAACACCCAATAATCAACACAAAATTATATTTTAAATTTTCAACCAATCCATAAAAGACATAAAAAAATCAAATAATAAAAAAAAAAAAAAAAAAACAAAAAAACAAAAAAAAAAAAAAAAATAAACCAACTAAAACAAAAAAAATAAAAAAAAATATTTATTTTCATTTTCTATGCAGATGCACTTCCCAACAAAACCACTCTACAATAATTAATTCTTTCCAAATATAGGCTAGCTATTTAAATGATCAATTCCTGTTATTTTTTTGTTTGTTTTTTTTCATATTGCAATATATAATGGCAGAAAACCATCTTAAATATGTGTTCCAGGATGTGTTGACAGTATCAACGCAACTGAAACTATTTAGTTCATTAAACATTTGAATTAGCTATATTGTGCTAATTAAGTATCTCCTGATCAGAGCGACGAAGTGTTCAGGCCATACTGTAAACAACCTGCAAACTGTCCTGTACGAGTGTGCCGATTCTCACCCACTCGCTCTCCGCAGAGCATCCGTTATCCAGTAACATCAACAGCAGCGGGGCGGGGGGATACGGGGTTGGGCGTCTAATGGAGTGCCAGCGCTAATGAGATGAATCTATCCATTATAGTGCTTTAACGAGAGTAAATCTGCATGGCTGGTAATTAGTCCACGCCCCTGCATTAGCTCCACTCCTCAGAGGAGCGACTCTGTCTTGTGTTGCCAGAGGACATCAGAGCAGCTGAATGCATTATGCTCCAGATGCTGCGAATTTTCATCATTTAGATGCGTTTCCATCAGGGAGCGGATTGATCAGGCACAGTCACGGCGGATAAGAGCACGGCATAATGACAGGCCGGGAAGGAAAACTGCTGCCGTTGTTCAAAAAGAAAACCCATTAAACAGCTCCCGGATGCTAAGCAGACGCGTACAGCACAACTATTTAGAGTGCCTGCGAAGTGCTAGTGGCTTTACAGGAGCCCAGGCATTGAAAGATTCGAGACAACAGTTGTGTGATTCAACCAGCACAATCAAAGGCTTAACAAATCAGACAGGTGCTAATTGCACCGAGTAACTGAGAAGCAAACTACACACTTCCCACTGAGTTGAGCCAATATTAGTGGTGTGTGTCCTTCAAACTTCTTATTTTTGGTCTTTTGGTGCCTTTATTCAAAGGAGATTAGAATGAGTATTAAAACGACAAGATTAGCAAACATTACCAGCCTGATTAGAACTCATTGTCTGCATGAGCAACTCAGCTTTCTGTTAAGCCACAGCTCTGACAAACAACATGACCTGTTTTTAGACTTGTGACAATTTTATTTAAAGAAGAGTAATATAAGATCAGGAAAGGTTGCGAGCCGAATTAGAACTTAAATTGTCTGCATGCGCACCAACGCTGCAGAGTGTGATGTTATATGACTGTTGGAGTGCCTGAAGATATTTTGTATGCTGAAAGTCTAGTGTGACCGGCTTTAACTGCCCTGGCTTTTGTTATTTTTTTATTTAGAAGACAGTAGAGAGAGTAATAAGAGAGTAAAGGGCAAGGTTAGGGAATGTTGCACGCCAGATGTGAACTCAAAGCGTCTGCAAAAGCTGCACAAGCACCTCCGTTTTCAGTTAAGCTAGTGTACTATTTTAGTCTTTTGTCTCATTCATTAAAAGGAGAGTAGAGAAATTAATAAGAAAAACCTTTCTATAAACCCACATCTCTGACATGCAACCTATTTTTAGTGTTTCTATTTACAGTAGAGTAGACAAAGTAATAAAAGGAGCAAGATTAGGGAATGTTGCAAGCCAGATTTGAACTCAGATTGTCTGCATTAGCAACTCCGCTATCTGTTAGGCCATGTCTCCATCATACAACGATGTTCTATTTTAAGTCTTTTGTCATTTTCATTCAAAGAAGAACAATAAGTGGAGCACAAATCAGGGAATGTTGCGAGCCAGATTTGAACTAAAATTCTCAGCATGAACGTCTCAGCTTTGTGTTAAGCCACAGCACTGATATACTAAAGTGTCCTATTTTAGTCTTTTGTATCTTTCAATTAAAAGAGAGCACAGAAAGTAACAAGAGGAGCAATATTAGAGAATGTTGCGAGCAAGATGTGAACTCAAATTGTCTGCATAAGCACCTCAGCTTCCCGTTAAGACATAGCTCCAACATTCAAAAGTTCTATTTTTAGTTGTTTATCATTCAAAGGAGAATAATAAGAGGAACAAAATCAGGGAATGTTGCGAGCCAGATTAGAACTCAAATTGTCTGGATGATCACCTCAGCTTTCTGTTAAGCCACAGCTCTGACCTACAACAATGTCCTGTTTTAGGCTTTTGTTTCTTCCATTAAAAGAGAGAAAAGAAAGTAATATGAGGTGTAAGATTAGGGAATGTTGCAAGCAAGATTTGAACTCAAATTGTCTGATTGAGCACCTCAGCTTTCTGTTAAGCCACTGCTCAAACATACTAAAGTGTCCTATTTTAGTCTTCTGTCTCTGTAAATTAAAGTAGAGTAGAGGAAGTAACAAGAGGAGCAATATTGGAGAATGTTGCGAGCCAGATTAGAACTCAAATTATCTGAATGATCAACTCAGCTTTATGTTAAGCCACAGCTCTTGACCTATTACGGTGTATTTTGTCTCTTTCAATTAAAGAAGAGTAAAGAAAGTAATATGAGGAGTAAGATTAGGGAGTGTTGCGAGCCAGATTAAAATCACATTGTCTGCATGAGCAACAGAGCCCATCACTAAGCCAAGACTAAGTCTTACAGGATGTTGGACTCAAACCCACGTCTTCTAAATGAGCAGCACCACACTGACAAAATCTTAAAAGCTCTTCTTCAACCACAGCAGAACAATTAAACATTTTGTCTGAAACGCATTACCTCACTGACTTCCATTTGAGCAGCCGGACTCCGGAGTGTCTAAATATTCGGTGTATGGTGAATACGGCTCATCTAAGCCTTTCTCAAATGACGTCCTTGCACTAAAGTAAAAAGTGTTCTGAAATGGGCAGATTAGATTAGCGCTAGGAAGCTTTGATCTAAAGCTTGCTGGCTAGCTTTGATCTGCACAAGCAGCTCTTCACCATGACCAGAACACAATATGAGCCCATTTCACTTCCATTTGTATCAATTCTATGAGCATATACGACGATGAGAAGCTCTGCTCACCGTCACTTGCTGCCATTTATCCCTAATCAGAGTCACTTCAAGTCATGAATGGCGGCAGTGTTCCTGAGGGAGAAGTGACCATCAAGGGCCTGGAGATCAGAGCGGCAAGACTTCAAATGGAGACCATATTTACATAGAACAGCATGTGAGGAAACACATGACTGCTGAAATGTACAATTATTAAGCGAATGACAGACTCGGAAGGTTGCAGGTTCAAAACCTAAATAAAAAATAAAAATAAAAAACCTGAGCCATTGTTATCCAGGTGGATTGTCCTTGTAAAATAATGGTAACATACTGTAAATGAATTCCACCAGCTCTGGTCATGTGGCCATAAATAAAGATTTTAAAATGCTGAACAGGAAAAAGACTGCCTAATTAACATTAACAATTAATCTGATCCAATTAAGTCTCCTTGACAACCAGAAACAATAAGTAGCCTTTCCAAGATCCATTTCTTTCAGCTAATCATAATTCAATTAATTAGTACGCCATTAACATTAGGATGAATATGAGTAGGCTCTTGTTCATTTGAGCCAACCTGCATCAGAAAGGCTTGTAAAATTCCCTGGGCGTTACTTTTCAAGTGTAATTCTGTTAATGACATCAACATAACAAAATTCGCCTCTACACATTACAAAAACAAAACCACAATCTCTTATACATAACACTTTTACATTTTAAAAACCCAGATTGCAAGGTGTTAGTCATAACTGTAAGAAGATACAAGCAGAAGCGCTTGAGCCACTCCTCAAGAAATCTGTACTTTGGTCATTTAGTTTTAGTGTTGTATTCCAGGCATATTTTAATTAGATTTTATTCTATTAACCTCAATGTTTATGTCAAATTATGAGATCAAAGCTACTAGAAAAGTGGAAATAACCTGAGGTTTCTGTTCTGATGTTTTAATGAAGGTGATAATTTGAAGTGATTGCTCTCAGAATGCAGGAGCCCCAGGCGTTCACCTCCCACATTCAAAGGTCAGGGAAAGAGCAGCGGCAGAAATAACGATGTGAATGCAGTTAACGACTGTGGGGCCTGGCGAGTGTGAGTGTGCGTGGTCTGAAGCGAGAGGAAATCATTAAGCGTACCTGGAGGAAGGTTGGGTCTCTTTCTCTTTTTGCTGTTTTCTGTTCCGTTTTCCAGAGGACAGTCGGAGACCAGAGGACCATTGGAGCTGTTGAATTGCAGGGGTTCGTTGTTCGTGGCGGGGTCAAAGGGCAGCGGATTCAGACCTGCAGGGGGAAAGAACAGATAAGCTTGGTAAGTCTGCATGCTCTTTAACCAGGGATGCACATAAATGGTGCGCAGATCGACCAATTGTAATACTGTATAATATCTTCTGTTTTTTACCAGCCACATCAAGGCCTGATTACTGCCAGGCCTGTTGAATCAAGAAATCACTAAAATAGAAGCGGTCTGACAAAGTGAAGCATGCTTAAAGAGCAACACATCATGCCACGATCTAAAGAAATTCAAGAACATACGAGTAACAAAATAGTTGACATGTATCAGTCTGGAAAGGGTTATAAAGCCATTTCTAAGGCTTTGGGACTGCAGCGAACCACGGTCAGAGAGCCATTATCCACAAATAAAGAAAACTTGGAACAGTGGTGAACCTTCCCAGGAGTGGGCAGCCTAACAAAATTACTTTAAGAGCACAACGACGAACACAGAACAACATCTCAAGAACTGCAGGCCTCACTTGCCTCAGTTAAGGTCAGTGTTCATGATTCAACAAGAAAGAGACTGGGCAAAAACAGCATCCATGGGAGAGTTCCAAAGCAAAATCCACTGCTGACCAAAAAGAACACAAAGACTTGTCTCACATTTGCCAAAAAATATCTTGATTATCCCCAAGACTTTTGGGCAAATATTCTGTGGACTGATGCAACAAAAGTTGAACATTTTGAAAGGTGTGTGTCCCTTTACGTCTGGCGTAAAACCAACACAGCATTTCATAAAAAGAACATCATACCAGCAGTCAGACATGGTGGAGGTAGTGTGATGGTCTGGGGCAGATTTGCACCTTCAGGACCTGGACGACTCGCCATAATCGATGGAAGCATGAATTCTGCGCTCTATCAGAAAATCCTGAAGGAGAATGTCCATCTATCAGTTTGTGACCTCAAGCTCAAGCGCACTTGGGTTCTGCAGCAGGACAATGGCTCAAGAAAAACAAAATTAAGGTTTTGGAGTGGCCAAGTCAAAGTCCGGACTTAAATCCGATTGAGATGCTGTGGCATGACCTTAAACGGTCATTTTTTCCCTTAATAAATTAAATAATTATTTCAAAACTGTATTTTGTATTTACTCGGGTTATCTTTGTGTAATATTAAAATTTGTTTGATGATCTGAATCATTCAAGTGTGACAAATATGAAGAAAAAAAAACCAAAAAACTTTTTCACAGCACTATATATATATATATATATACACAGCACTATATATATATATATATATATATGTATATATATATATATATATATATATATATATATATATATATATATATATATATATATATATAATTCATCCTACCTGAAAAGTATACTATATACCAAAAAATAAATACATATAAATAAATCTTACAAACTTTTAGATGCTAATGTACATGTATTTAATGTGTTGTGTATAAATGAGTCTCAATACATTAATCATGTAGCTGTCATTGCATTTAAGAAAGAAGGTCCCTCACATATTTTATGGCCTTGGCATAAAAAAAAAAAAAAAATAAAAAAAAACCTGGATAATCCTTGTTGTAGGACATCTAGACGTTTACTTAATATAAAACCTCATGCATACTACAAAAAAGCTCTTGCATATCTTACAAAATAGCACTATTCCTTGGAATTTCCTGAGAATTATTTCTCCATTTTTAAATATGCGCTCCTGCCGTTTTAATATGCACTATGCATCAGCTGTGTACGGTCAAGGAACAGTCAGTGTGCAGTGACTAAACCAACCAAAGTGAGGGAGAATTGATTTAAAGTTTCCTATGTTTCTGTCTGGCCTGTTAGAGAATGATTCATGAAGTGAGGACAGAAATGGCCCTTTAAGACTAATTTAATGGTGCAGCTTCATTTCAATGACGGCATATTTCTACTCTGAAAGCCACAAAGACAGGATTATCCACACACACACACACACACACACACACACACACACACACACACACACACACACAAACACACACGCTCCGTCTCATTCTTTATTAACCCCTCTGTGAATTCCATTACAGAAATTGACTGCATGCTCTGATGCTAAATTAGGAAACGTTCTTGAGACAGCAATCAATACATAAGGAACCCCTCCATTTCCATTCTAGACATGCACAAGGAGACGAGAAAGACAACAACACCATCCAATGAAAGATGGATTCAATAATAAAAACGACAAGATTGCAAAGATCCTAAATATAATGAATTTCAGAGAAAGCTTTAGCAATAATTCACTAATATGTCAGTTTTTGGCTATATTTAAATTGATTGCCACATCAGCTTCACTGGCTATTACATGGCAGATACATTCAACAATATCATAAATACAATATAATAAAAAACAAGCATTTGATAAAATTCAACTTAAAAAAAAAAAAAAAGTACTTGTGATAAAAATTGTAAGTTTTTCAGTGTCCATCTTACAAAATAAGGCCTTAAAAGTTACTAGTATGTCGGTAACTTCCTGTCCTGGAATACAGCAGCGTGTGTTAAGTGCTGTTTAGAATACACAGTGATGTCTGAGATATGCATGCTGGTCTGTTTTCATGAAATATTCATCACGCCTCTCGGTTTACATTGTTTTGCTTGGCATTATTTGCCTGAAGGATACAGTAGTGTGGGGCTGGGGGGCTGTCACTGCATATCCTGCATGATGAGAGAGATACAGAGAGAGAGAAACAGCCTGACACAGAGTTCAGAGGGCACGGCTCAAAACTCTGCGTCATAATCTGCCACATCTGTCCTCTGCAGTGCGCAACCTCTCCGACATCACACTGCTCATGTGCATGAGATAGCAGAGGCAAAACTGTAGAAGTAGCAGGATCTGAACGGAGGAGGCGGCAACTGAGTGTGAAAAAGCAGATAAGTAAAGTAGGAGATGGAAGAGCAGCGCTGCAGAATGTCAGCATGAGAAGAGACAGAAAAACAGGGTGGCTGAAGACTAATTTAAACAGCGCTGAAGAGCCTTCGCAAGCTCTCGCTGATGCTGCATGTGCGACTGCAGGAGCGAGAAGTCCTCGGCATGTAACGAGCTGTTAATGACATAAGATGCTCTGTAATGATGTATTCAGACCAGATCAAGGATGTCAGTGACATCAGCTGCTAGAGCTGGGCGGTATACTGAGTACTTATGAAAGTTTGGTGATTATTTCATTCAGACTTACTGTAAGAAGTTAGATTCACTTACTCTGGTGAGTTCTTTTTTGTTGGTTTGAGTCAAAAACACAAATTTAGCAATTCATTTGCATCATCACTAATGTGTCATGGATTCATTTTTCTTTTAAAAACATTTATTTAAAAAATTATAATAATTTTAAAAAAAGTCACCATGAACACTTATGGGTCATGATGTTGAAAAAAGTTTGGGATCAGTAAGACTCGTTTAATTAATTAATCAATTTATTTATTTATTTGAAATAAATTAATCTTTATATTCAACAAGGACATATTAGACTGATCAAAGACATTTATAATGTTACAAAATATTTATATTTCAAATAAATGCTGTTCTTTTCTGTTCAAACCCATCACACATTCCACAAAAATATTAACTGTTTTCGACCTTGATAATCATAAATGTGTTTTTAACTGCAAGTAAGCATATTAAAATGATATCTGAAGGATCGTGACACTGTAGACTGTAATGTTGTAATGTAATTATACGGAAAATTCAGCTTCGAAACACAAGAACATTTTAAAATATCACTGTTTTTACTGTATTTTTGATCAAATGCAGTCTTGATGAGCAGAATAGACTTTCTGAAAAAAGCAAGCAAACAAATAAACAAACAAAAAACATTAAAATACATAACTCTTCTTCAACAGTTATAATTATTATAATTATATATTGCACATGTATTGATCTTCATGAAATAGCATACGAAGTAGCCTATATTTATTACTGTAATCAAACAGTAATAAAAAAAAAAAACATCTTTTAAAACAGCTATGCAAAAATGGATGTTTGGTCTCTTATGATTCATTTTTGATTCAAAGCAAAAACATAAATATTAAGACTAGGGCTGTACTAGAATAATCGAATATTCGAATATTCGTTCGGTGGGGTGGCATTCGATTTTCAGGTTTGAGATTCGAATATTCTTTTTTTTTATTCAACACGTGACTTCCGTCGCGGACTCATTCTCACTCATGCTTGAACCGCCCGTTGGCGAACGTAGTGATTTATTTCATCTCATACTGAATAGGTACAAAATGCCCAAGACCTCAGCTGTTTGGGAGCACTTAAATTAAGTGAGGATGACAAGACAAAGGCAGTGTGTCAAATATGCGATTTGAAACTGGCCTACCACAACAGCACCACAAGTTTGAAAAATCACCTGAGTTCTGTAAGTAGCACGCGGCAAAAAAAAAAAAAAAAAAAAACCTGCTTTTATGCGCTTAATTTGCTATGATAAATAGGCTAATTGCAGACACTATTTAAAAACATACAGCAGCACAGGCTAATAATAATTTGTTTATAGGTACATCCACAGGTATCGCAGCCATCAACATGCTCAACAAAACCCAAAACTTCACAGCAGATCCTGCAATTCCGAAAACCGTTAACAGAGAAAAGAAAGAGAGAGATAACAGATGCCATAGTGGAGTTTGTCGCTATGGATATGAGGCCCGTTAATGTAGTTGAAGGCGAAGGCTTCAGAAAATTAATGAAGATAATGGAGCCAGACTACACTGTCCCAAACTGTTCCAGTATTTCAAACACCCTGTCTCTTAAATACAGCGATCTGCGAGGCCAAATGTATGCTCTCGTTGAAAAAGCTACGGCCTTAAGTTTCACGACGGACATCTGGACTTCCGTGAGTATGGAGGCGTATATGGCTGTCACCTGTCACTTTATAACTCAGGAGTGGGAACCTCTCTGCCTTCGTTTCGTTACGGTGTCAGTAATTATTACATTTACGAATAATAAATGAATGTAGTTCAACGAACCGCAGGCTAATAATAATAAATAAAAAAAAAAAAACACCGCAACATGCTTTCAATAAAAGCATCGCGCATTTTAAAGATTTAAATTAACAAAAAGTCAGAATAAGACAAAATAAATCCCTTATATAGAATAAAACTAAACTAATTGTAATAGATATTACATTTTGTGTCATTTTAAAAACAATTCATTTATTCTTATTCAACTGTTTATAAGCATGCTACCGTGTTCTTTATTTATTACAGTTCGTTGAAATCACTGTGCGTTACTAATTTAATTTCTGTTTTGGGATTCATTTGTTTTAAAGAAATGTTCGTTATTAATACCTTATTAAAGTTCTTGCTCTCAACAGACTTTGTGTTTTGTATCACTTGTGCCACTGTCCGTTTTCGGAGCATAAACCTGCCCGTGTAATGCGTACCGGAAACTGTTCTATTTAAAAGATTATTAAATGTTTAATTAATATTTAAAGAATGTGTGCCACCTGATCATATTGCACCAAACATGCAACACTGCACTCCACTGGGTCTGCCGCAACACATTTACGATGCCGAAGAGTGAAACGTGAAGTCGTGAAAGATGATACAAATGCAAACCGACACTATTATTATATATTTAGCCCCACCCACCGAAGCTTCGGATATTCGATATTGATTGCCACCTAAGCTTCGAAGCTCAAAAAATGGCATTCGAAACAGCCCTAATTAAGACATATATTGACACTGTTTTTTAAGCTGTTCTGACCAAGCAAAGTAGCTATTGGTTCTTCTGCTACTCAAACACAGACAAAACAAACCGTCACTGTCGATAATACTGGAAATCTTCTTATATAGGTACAGTAAGAGCAAGTAAATCAAGATATACCGAGAGCTGCACATCTAGGGGTCCATGGCCCATGCGTGACCCCTAACAGTTCTCCAGGCGCAGAGTGCATATATATCTCTGATTGATGTTCCTTCTGTCCACGTTGGACAAATTCTGCTCATACGCGCCAAGAGGAAACCACCAACCATGACAGAAAAGGGGCGCATAAACACTAACCGTGCGGACAAGGGCTATATATTATAGAAAAAGCAGGGAAAAGTCGATAAATGAAAGAACATCCAGTTCTGCTGAGTAAGAATGAAAGATAACTGAAGCTAAACTCAATATGAAGATCTGAATACCTGATCGCAAGCAGCATCCCAAAAACAGACTAGATTAGGAGAGGCAGACAAAAAAGGAATTAGGTTGCTTTCTGGCTCTGACACTGTTCTCTTGCTGCAGATGGAAATGCTTCAATAGAGCTGCTGATGAGATTTAAATGAGTATTACTGTTCCTGCTCCTGATGGCCACAGAGGAGAAAGACGGATGCAGATCACATACTCAGCACAGCAGCAGGAGAACTTGCACAACACTCTCTTATCTTTGAGAGAGAGAGAGAGAGAGAGAGAGATGAAGTGGAAGACGAGGAGCGATAGATGAGATCCAGCATGAGGAATCTCGAGTAATTCTGAGTAGGGGACTCGCAGTCAGCCGGCGGCCTCTGACACCAAATGCATGCGTGGATACGAAGAGGCAACTGATTTGATGAATGTTTCTCTATCTGTAACCCAAGACAAGTGATTCGTTGATGTGTTTAAAGGGGAATTTTAAATGTCTCACAGCATCCAGAGGCTTCACATCAGGTGTGGCGTGATGAAACTGCTCATTCTTCGCTTCTCAATCACATTACCATTACAATGTACCACTGTGCTTTAGAGGAACGATGTGTTCCCACCTCCCCATCGGGCCTCCGGGTCTTGGTTTGGGAGAGGACTGTTGAGTGCTTATAAACAAGACTAGACAAACTGTTTGAGGGAGGAACATAATCGCCTTTGCGCTCTTCTACCCACAATGCAACAGGGAAATGTCACTGTGTAAAGAGGAGAAAGTTTCCTTCTTTATTCTGTTTACTGTCTCTCTTACAAGTTCACACAAAGACTCAGAGCGCATCAGGGACCAAAACCTCTGACTTGCGTGGGTACATTAAATAAAGCAATTCTTTGTGTTTTCCCTCATGAGGGTGTTGCGTAAGTTGCTGTGCACTGTGTCAGAAGTTGTCATGATGCCTTCATAACGTCTTGTGTGCTAGCAGTGAAACTATCACAATACCAAGTATTATTAATCTTAGTTTCTCATAGCAGAGGCCGAATGTTATGCCTGTTCTTGTCGTTTTATTAATTGCTTACATTTTCGCAAAAATCTATTATTTTTATTATTATCAGCATTTTCAATTAATTACCTAGAATTTGGTGTCCCGATTTGGCATAGTGCACTTATCAAAATGCAAAAGGCTGTGATTTAATTACTAAAAGTGTTGTTGCAATGCATGTTTCAGAGCGGAACGCAGCACTGTGTTCATTTACACACGAGCAGCTCATGATTCTGTGTTTTCTGCATTTCTGAGAGGCTCGGTTCACAGTTAATGCAGCAAACTCAATCTCTGCATGTACATTTATGCAAATTTAACACCTGTTGACTTTATAGTAATACTCTGGGCCACAGGATGGCTATTCCATATCAAACGCGGCATTCGGGATAGATCACGTCTGTTTGTTTGCTCCTGTCCTGCAGCCTCCATCTGCCAGGTCTTTCGCTGCAGAACCTCCTCTCAGGAATGAAAAATGTTTCAATTATTCTTGTAAACCAGCCGCTTTTAAACTGAGAGCAGACACCATATTTATACCAGCCTGTTTAATTAGGCTCGGTTTAGAGATCAATTCATTCTGAGAGTCTCCAGGGACTCGGAGCCAAATAGAGAGATGGAGAATGAGCAGAAAAGAAACAAGCTGAGCAGATTTGCACTGCTCTCCAGGCACTTGAGTCTTCTAACGGTTGGAGGAGAACGGTCATGTGGGTCAACCATGTCAAAGCCCTGGGGAATCTGCACTTTATCCCCAGGTCCTCCATTCGCTAATAGATGGAAGAGTTGCTAAAGCGGTCTTTAACATCTGGCCAGAAACCCACTTCTCCTCTTACAAGAGAAAAAACTGAAGGAAGAATATCACTCCCATGATGCCAGTGAAAACAAATAACAGCAGGCTGGTGGCAGAAGGGGATTTGGAGGTTGAATGCAAAAGGACAGCCGGCACAAGAGACGGGTGCGAACGACTACAAGAGCTGTTGACAGAAATCAGATATGGATTTGAAAACACAGGACTCGTGACATGAAGTTAGATGAAAACAAGATGACAGTCTAAACATGCCAGAAAATGATTCTGTCCCCTACAGGAAAGTAAATTAAACTTAATTGCACACAAAGTCCAGACCGAGTCCAGATGAGGAACGTTTTCTCACCGCGAGAAAACAAACAAAGGCACACTGAGCCAATCTCATTTCCTCTGGCACGTCACATGTCCAGTCTCTCGTGCCAGCCCATCTTTCTCTCAGTGCTTCATTGATCCCATCCACGCTGAGCTGAAGTTGACAGTCGCCGCAGCTGTGAAGCATCTGAGTCGCTTAACACCAGCCAATAGGTGACAACCGCAGTATTCGCAGCTGGAATAAATGAGAATCAATAATAGTAATGACAACACCAGCAGGGCTGTCTGCGGTCTCATCCCTCCAGCTAAAGACTGCATTAGTACAGCAGCGGAACGCGTCTTGTCGTGCACTCTAAAGCTTTGCAACCCAACGAATGCCAGAAGTTCTGTTGTATTGCATGAATAAACACAAATCACACTCATACAGTCTTGGTTTTAGCACCTCCTGGTGTGTCGAGCTGTGTTCTGAGCTCAACACATGCCACTGATGCTGCCAAATTAGTTGGATCAATGCAGGAGCACAGATAATAACATCTCTGGTGTTCAGAGATGAAACTGATTCACGATGACAGTCGGTGTGGTCTGTGCATGCTGCTGTGTACACATCAGGTTGGAGAGAAGCTGCATATTCTCAAGCTTAGCACATCAAAGTCGGCGAAGTCGGCAGGATGGGTCTCTCTGTAAACTAAAGTCCGCGAGGTGAGAGTATGGCTAATGCATCATTTCACAACCGTCTTTAGAAATTAGAATGAAATGGTATGTGTATGTCTACACACACATATATAAATGAAAGAAACAAATACTTTTATTGAGCAAGAACGCATTAAACTGATCAGAAGTCATGGCAAAGAAATTTGCAAAAACGTTACAAAAGATTTCTATTTCAAATAAATTTTCAAAAATAAACAAAAAAACTCATAAAAAAAATAATAAAATAGCGATATTAAGAGTATAATATTATTATTAAAGATCAATTAAACCGTATATATGTAATATTATATAGCGATATTAAGAGTATAATATTATTATTAAAGATCAATTAAAATTAAAGCTCATTACAATTTAATACTTTTGGAGTACCAAACTTTATTATACACAGTTCCACTGATATTTTCTGTATCCTCTGCACAATAAAGCCTTCTCTATAACAGCATGTAGAAACAAAGCAAATCATGTTTGTCAAGCATACTATTCCAGTCTAATTAGGTGATTCTTGGCTATTATAACCCTCAAAGAGACTTTATGCCAATAGTAAAAAAAACATGGTAAAAGTTCGAAATCTGGGCTTGTGACCCGAAGGTTATAAATTTAAATCCTAGGGATTAAACCACGAACCTTTAGCAGGTATGAAGTTTATGTCTGAAGAGCAGTGCAAAGTGTACTACACACCACTTTAAATAAGAACAACAAATTATCAAATTAGTAACTAATTGGTCTTCATGAACTCTCTCTCATTAAACTAAGTGAAAGGTTGGGAAGCTCATTTAGCTACTTGCATCGCAAACATCCCAAAACCTGCAGGCAATTTATTCAACTGAAATGAACAACCACCTCCTCCGAAACAACACCTCCTGTGTGAAACAATAATTCAGTACCTTCAGTTCCTGAAGGTATGAGAAGACATTAAACTTCCGTTACACTGAGCGAGAAGTCTAGCGCTACAGAAGGCCAGAAGCCTGTAAGACTCTGGCAGCTGAAGCCGCCGCTGCTCCACAGCCAAGCGCTAAAGCATGCAGGAGAAACACATGTAGCTCCTTACTGGAAACAGAGCTGTTAAAGATCCTCAAAGTTTCCGAGTCCTGGTTTTACTCGGCTACACCAGCTTTCAATGTTCCAAGTGGTGTTCCTTCACAGCCATCTTCCTTTTTACAATACAGATGTTATTAATACCAGCTGAGGCAATGCCTCATAAATGATTTATTCAAAAGCAGAAATGCTTCCATCGAGTCCATTCAGACAGCAGAGGCCAGGGAATGGAAGAGCCTCTTCATGCTGGTCTGCAGGGCACAAGCTGAGCCATTAATCTTCTGAAAGCGTATAAAAACAACTTAACTGAGAGATCAGACCCTGTCTATCTGTCTCAGAGAAAGAGAGGGGGGCAAATGTAGGCCTATGTCACAGAGCATTAACGTCACTGACCTGACAAATTTATCTAGACTTTTCCTGATGTTTTTTCTTTCTCTCCGACATGGCAAAAATGGGATAACATCCCACTGAGGCATCTGAATTCTGCACTGATGGGATTCAATGTGAAAATGTAATAATGCTACATATTGACCTTAGATTTCCATCTCTATATATCTTTTTAGTGTTGGGGGTAACGCATTACAAGTAACACAAGTTATGGAACTAGTAAAGCAATGCAGTAACTCAATATTGTAATGCATTACTGTCCCCAACACTGTTTGTTTTTGAGAACTAAAGCCATAGAAAAAATCTTGTAGGCTATCCAACAACCAAACTGAGCCTTGGGCGCATGTACTTGAATAGCTGCCCTGGGGAAGAAGGCACTTAGTCGCAGTCCATACAGAGGTCACATTGTGCTGCTTAGCCAACAATGCACTAATATAATTGTACAAGGGTTACATTCTTGAGGCACTGAAGCGGTCAGATTCACACCAGGCAGCATCGGGCTGGCCAGCAGATGTTGTGAAATAAATAATGATGAGTAGGGAGGGCTGTAATTTCTCAAGGTCGACAGGCAGCCCGTCCTTGCCTCCCTATTGTTGCACTGAATGTGGGCAGCTCAGAGAACCAGATCCAAAATTAGCTTTAAGCAAGCACTATTCTACTTATGCCCCTGAGAGTGGTGATGATAACTCGTCACAAGGTCTTCAAGCGACACTCAGGAAGGTACGGCATTGGAATGTAGATCGGATGAATAGAATGGTTGGCTATTCCTAGCCGAACATTAGCAAATATACACGTTGACCATGTGGGATCGACTGCAATTTTGGCCAGATGAATAAACAAGGTGCCTGACTGACCCAGCTCACAGAAATGCAGGAGGAATTATTCTGTGTCTATTAGAGCTGGATCAATACCAGAAGTCTGGCTTTGGTATGATATCAGGCTCTGATACTGCAGTATCCTGACTAAATCAATATCTTAGGTTACAAATGAAAGGACAAACAGAAGAAAGGGTCAAAAAAAGGCCTTAGCCTTTGCTCAAAACAATCACAGGTATCACACCCTTTCAAAACAAAACAGAACAAAAACAAAACAGAATGTGAAACTCAAAATACAAAACAAAAATAATCAAACAAGAACAAATAAATAAAATAACGTGACATACATTAATTAAATTAGAATTAATTAATATTATTTAAATGTTTATATATTATATAGGCTACTTTATATAAAATAGAAAGTCATTTTTGCATTCCACTGCACTTCTTTTTTGTTTTTCATTGCTAGATGGACATGCGCTCATGTCTTGTGTCTTTTGCAGCATCTCATGCATTTAAAAAACACAGCGCTCAAGTTGAAAGTTCAGCTTTTAAGAAGAAAGTATCTCTAGACCTGGCATTTTTTTCATTCCATTTGAATGCTTTTAAATGCAAAAACCTGTTCTGTGTGACAATCACAACGCAAGATCATACAGTATTAACGGGTACTGCTACTATTCTACAACAAAAGTCCTTTATGGATTTGTTCTGCAGGTATTCTGTGGTTTTTATGTGGTGACAAATGAATTTATAATCTGGTTTGTACACTGCAAAGCTAAACTGCACCGTATCTCTGAGTCGACAAGCAAGTTCAGACTTATTTAGAGCTTATATAGTCCTGGAAAATGCTGATACTGTGGCAATTCTCTGGTACCACAATATTTTCTTTAGTACAGTAGACATATAGAAACCTTTAAAAAAATTAAGCTTAAATCCAAGTGAAAAAAAAAAGTGAAAGGTATGATTAGAGAGCACTTTGTTGAACCTGAAGGCGGTAGGTTGAAATTCATTGAGTTTCTGTATTCTGTATCCTCGCCACTGACCTCTGAGGGTGAAAACAGTTCCCTCATAGAAGTGTGAATCACGGCTGAGATGTGAACTCATCAATTAAAGGTGCTGGAGGCATGCGCGGCGTGTAAACATCGATGTAAACATGCTTTTAGCAGAGCGTGTCCAGCACAGCAGTTCCTTTATTGGGTGTTTGGTGAGCGGCGAAGCTCAAAGGCCGCTCTCATCAATGGCGTACAGTGTGTGTTTCCTACACCTGCCCCTGGAGCACACATGAAAGACTGCTCCGGGGGGCGGAGGGACGACTTTAAAAACTTGCATGAACACACAAATAAACACAAACATGGGCTAGCAGCACAGATGGATCTCTATGTGTGGATGCACAGAGGAGCCCATAGAGGCTGAAATACTGACGTCTGACTGCTAATCTGCTCCAGTTAATTACATTTCCAATAGTTTCGCCACTCGTTACGGGTCAAGCACAGCTTCTCGGTCTGACGACAGTTGCCTTGGCGTACAGTCCATAAAAACATTAGACCCTAACTGCTGAATAACTATCTGTGCTCCGCTGAACTTCAATCAAACATGATGAGAAACTGAAAACCATACCACCAAGGGCGTAGTTTTGGTTTGAACACTGGGGAGGGTTAAAGTGTGAACTGTTTTAGTAGAGTCCCAGGTCATGCTTACTCATAAGCTTTATTTATTTGTTTGCTCATATATATTTTTTTGTGAAATGGTACATTTTCCACCCCTTTGCAACCCTAAACATAACTGCAATAAAGTAACATCATAGTTAACAATTACTTGTTTACATTTGAGATAATGTATTTTATATTATTTAGGTAATTATAAGCTATAGTTTGACAAAATTTTCTAATTCAACATGCCATGGGAAGTCAATCTAACTTAACACATTCTTATATTTATTTAGTTTGTTTCTTACTCCTTAACAGTTCACCAGGCTCTTAATGATTTAATCTAGGCCATCTTCTGGAATATCTGAAGGCCATGTACCATAGTTCTTTACTGCAGCATTTGTTGTGATGAGACTAGCCTATTAATCATTGCTAGCCCAATAATGATTTTTTATTTTATTTTTTTGTTTTATTATTAATCAATATAGCATTTGTTATGAAGAAACAACCGCCTGCACATTTATAGCCAATAGCTACAACATGCCACAGTTGTAATAAAGATCTATTCCCTTAGCAGATTATCTAATATACATTCTACAACAAGTTAGACTAAACTTTACACAATATATAAGCCTACAAAAAACGTGAGAAATTCTAGTAAAGGTGATCATGAGAAGTTTAAAAAGATTTTAATAAGCGTTGTGCAAGCTTTTTTAGTTTCGTTTTTTTTTAGATACTGTTTGACTTTCTCCATGTTATCATATTTATCGAGTGCACAGAGAGTATACAGTGATTCACGCTCTGCTCATGAAAGCTTTGTGATAGGAATGGCTTGCACAAATGTTATCATATTTATCGAGTGCACAGAGAGTATACAGTGATTCACGCTCTGCTCATGAACAGCGCTTCAGTCATATTGTGCTGAGAACTGCTCCATTCGGTTCATATGTGAAGTAAGTGTTTATAAAAGTGCTGAAGGCAGGTAATTAGACAGGCAAACCATTACAAGAAAGATCCTGACAAAAAGTATCAGTTAACTGTATGTTACTCCTATGTATTATAAGACTACTACATTACTAACTAAATACATAACAGAAAATAAACAATCATAAAATACTGATTAGTTATTTACAGTATTATTCAAATGTTTGGAGTTGGTAAAATGTATTTATTTATTATTATTTATTTATTATTATTATTTTTTTTTTTTTTACATTTTTCAGTCTCATATGATTACCAATTCTGCACTTAAAATTAATTAACATAAAATATATATCTAAATTTTTTTTTTTTTAAATAGAATTTATTGCACTGATCAAAGCTGAATTTTCAGCATCATTACTCCAGTCTTCAGTGTCACATGATCCTTCAGAAATCACTCTAATATGATGATTTAGAAACATTTCTGATTATTTTTGTTGAATATACCCTTGCATATTCAAAAAAACAATCTGAATTACATATTCATGAGATATATACAGTACAGGTCAAAAGTTTGGAAACATTACTATTTTTAATGTTTTTGAAAGAAGTTTCTTCTGCTCATCAAGCCTGCATTTATTTGATCAAAAATACAGAAAAAAACAGTAATATTGTGATATATTAGTACAATTTAAAATAATTGTTTTTAAATTGTATTATACTTTAAATTATCATTTATTTCTGTGATGCAAAGCTGAATTTTTTTTTTTAATTTTTTTTTTTTTTGAATTTTAGAAATCATTCTAATATGATGATTCATTATCAAAGTTGGAAACAGTTCTGCTGCTTAATATTTTTTCAGAACATGTGATACTTTTTTAGGATACTTTGATGAATAAAAAGTAAAAAAAATAAATAAATAAATAAGCTATGTTTTTTAAAATATTAATATTTTGTAATAACAATATACACTACTGGTCAGTAATTTGGGGTCAGTAATTTTTCTTTCTTTCTTTTTTTTAAATAAAATCAATACTTTTATTCAGCAAGGATGTGTTAAATTGATAAAAAGTGATAGTAAAGAAAACATATTATTAGAAGATATATTATTAGAATTTTTTTGAATAAATTTTTATTTTGAATAAATGCAGTTCTTTTTAACCTTTTATTGATCAAATATATTAGACAGCAGAACTGTTTCCAACACTCATAATAAATCAGAATATTAGAATGATTTCTAAATGATCATGTGATAGACTGGATGTTACATGTGACACTGAAGGCTGGAGTAATGATGCTGAACATTCAGCTTTGCATCACAGGAATAAATTATTTTTTTTAAAGTATATTCAAATAGAAAACTATTATTTTAAGTTGTAATAATATTTCACAATATTACTGTTTTCTCTGTATATTTTGATCAAATAAATGCAGGCTTGATGAGCAGAAGAGACTTCTTTCAAAAACAATAAAAATAGTAATGTTTCCAAACTTTTGAACTGTACTGTATGTTTCCAAATATTATATGATATATATATATATATATATATATATATATATATATTTTTTTTTTTTTTTTCTTTTTTTTTTTTTCTTTACAGCACTATGATATTACATTTCAGATCAACAAGATTTCGTTACATTTCAGGATGTGATAAAATCAGACGCAAACGGTTGCCCTTACAGTGCAGTGTTCTAATCACTTTTCCAGTGTGCTGAACCTGCAACGGTTGCTATGTGAGCTGTTGTTTTTCTCAATGGCAGTCTAATAGCTGCGCTTGAGCATCTCAGCTGGAAGACTTGTCATCTTTAGATTTCAAAACCCAGCGGGTGTCTGCAGGGGGCCCGGAGCGAAACCATCCACCATCAGTCTCGCAGCACACAGACTGGACCGTAGTATTAGCCATTTCCCCTCCTCAACACACACTCATGCTCAAGAGAACAGGATGTTCACAAGGGGAAAGAAAAACAGACAGAGACAGAGAGATTGCTTGCGTCATGAACAAATACACCCATACACTACTGGTCAAAGGTTTGGAAGTCTCCTATGCTCACCAGTGCTGCGTTTATTTAACAAAAAATATGTGTAGTAAAAACTATCAAATTGTGAAATATTATTACAATTTAAAATAACCGTTTTCTATTTGACTATTTTAGATACAGTAAAACAATGCAGTAAAACAGTGATACTGTTACAACAGAATAAATAAAAAATTGTATTGATAAAAAAAAAGTTAATTGAGCAGAAGTGACAGTAAAGGCATGCTTTGTATTTATAAAAAAAATATATATTTCCACAAAAATATTAAGCAGAAAAAATGATTTTCAATACTGATAATAATAAGCACCATTATTAATAATTAAGCACCAATAATAACTGAACAACAAATCAGCATATTAGAATGATTTTTGAAGGATCGTGTGACACTGAAGACTGGAATAACAATGCTGAAAATTCAGCTTTGATCACAGCAATAAACATAAACAGTTATTTTCTTTGTAATAATAGTTAACACTGTACTTTAACATTTATTATTTAAAAAACAGTAAAACAATTAAATTTTAAATATTTCACAATATCATTGTTTTAACTGTATTTTTCAACAAATAAATGCAATCTTGTTGAGAATAAGAAACACACACACACCTAAAACAAACACACACACACACACACACACACACACACTAAAACCGAATGTCTCAGAGTTGCTACTCTATATTCCAGACTTTTGACTGGTAGTAGGTAGGTAGGTAGCTCACTAGATGTTGAGGTTTCTAGTAGCCGGTGTGGTTTTGAGTGTGGCGGGTGAATGGGATGTGTCTCTTCGGCCATGTGAGCACAAGCAGAGGTTCACCCCTGAGGCTGTGCCCAGAGCTTACATGGACCTGACAAGCACACCTGCCTCCACAGCCTGAGCCCACAGCATACATCACGAGCACGGCACAATCCATGCAGAAACACAACTCAATTAAACACCTCCATCTCAAACTGCACACTACTTACTTTCCTAAATCAGCCCCTAATGAAGGTCAATGTTATGCAGATCGGCGGGGTCCAGTAAAAGTTAATGTATTCCCACCAGAAAATCTGACATTTGCTTACAAAAAAAAATTGTGCCCAGTTCCCTCTGGCCCTTTTCAGCTGGATAATACTCACACTGCACTGCTAATCTGCAGGCTATGCCAGACTATTCACTGTAATTTACTGGTCAGAGAGACACATGCTGTCTTTACACCACAAAGGCACCAGGCGAGCCACATCTGAAGTGGAATATATATCATGAGAAGCTGTGTTCACACTGACCGCTTAATGGGGCACAGAGGTAACAGGAATCCCAATTGTGTATGTATTAGACATTCAAATCTGTTTCATAGCTTTGCATTTTGTGGTCTTAAAGGTATGGATCACCTAAAAATTAAAGTTTGCTGTTAATTTACTCACAACAGTCCATCCAAGATGTACATTAGGTGACGTCTTTTCTTCAGTAGAACAGTAAAAATATATTTTAGCTGACACAGTGTTCCATGGTGATTCATAAAATGCATGTCTATAGCTATCACTACAGCTAGTCACTTTGAGTGTCAATAAAAATTACCCCAGGAGCATTAAAACCTCAATATATCCTCAGGTGTCAAGGGTATTAATTTTGTGTTGACTGTATGCTTCTTAACTCTCAAAGTGATGGTACACTCTAAAAAATGCTGGGTTAAAAACAACCCAACTTGGGTTATTTGGCAACCCAGCGCTGGGTAAATGTTGGACAGAACACATGCTGGGTTATTTTGAACCAGCTGGTTGGGTTAAATGTTGGGTTGGTTTATTTAAGTCAACTATTGTTAAAAAATTCTTATACTGCTGGCTTAAAATGGGCTGGAAATGATATGAAATTCAGTATTATAATGAATAAAATCGGTTTATGTTGTGCAAGGCAAAAGGAATTTCCATCAAGCGAAATGACCACAGCATTTGGGTTAAAAAAATAAATAAATAAATTAAACCAGCATTTTTTAGAGTGTTGCTATAGACATGCATTTTATGAATAACAAAGACACATTGTATCAGCATATCATTACTGGAATATCTGTGCATTTGGATTATTTTAAAATGTAATTCTGTGACAAATCCCCAAAAATAAGGTAAAGTGATACTTAGTTTCAAAGTACACAAGCTTTCCAATTTTGATTTGCAGTCTATGCGGTTTTACTGCATAATTTAACAGTTTCCTTGAAGAAAAACAGCAGTTGACAGTGATTTGCAATGTTACAGTTCATTCCAACCAACGTCAGAATAACATCCAAATGATTTGTACCACTTCATGAGCTCATTTTACTGAAAATCACACTGTTCACGGAAAATCTCCAGTTCACTCCTAAGGGACAGTCATGATACTAGAAGTTCATAGTTGGCAAATTTCAGCATGGCTTTCTTGTTCCACTGTGTTTTTGCATGTAATGTGGATAGTAGTTGGGCGGGAGGGGGAGGTGAAAACACTCTTCTATGCTTTCACTATGCTACCTTTGTGCTACTATTCTGAATGATGTCTGAAACTTTATATTGCTTGTACTTCTTGTGTTTAATGTCTCCATAAGATGAATCACTTAACTTGGCAGTGTAAAACCTTTTAACATCCATGAAGGTAAGGAGCCTGTGGAGAGGTAAGGAGAGCCGGCTCTTTACGCCTTCTTCATCTGGAGCTCCTGATGATCCACAGGGGAGTTAAGATGAGCTCGTGGCAGTGTGTCGAGAGGCCGGGGAAGGTCAGGATTACACTGGAAGTTGTGTATGGCCGGTATGGGTGGCAAATACGAGATGAGAAGCAGGACTGCGAGGTTCCCTGAACAGACAGACAAGCATCTGCAAAGGTCCAGGTAATGTGGAAAATCATGAGCGTGCCATTCTGCCCCATCCCCACTAACCACTTCCTCTGCTTCCCGTAGTGAAGAGGATTCAGAGACAGAGAAGCACTGTAATTACACGTCACCTGACATGCATACTGATGAATGCTGAGACTGCGGATAGCACCACCAAAACAATCAAACCGAAAAGTAAGCATAAAGGTCTGTGCTTGTATTTGCCTCCAGAAGTTAAAAGGACAGCTAAAACCAATAATTCACAATGCCCTAGTGCATTTCATGAAAACTTACTTCATTTGCCCACACCATGCTGTGCAACCAGCTGCTTCTTGTGGGCAGGGTTAAATGACAACACACCCCATGCAACAATGCAATCAACTTATCATATCAGTTGCCAAGGAAAAATAAATCCTCGCACCTTCTGTAGTTTCCCTCCTGCCTCAGGGGAAGCAGTGAAGGTTAATTTATTCAAATATCCCACTACTCATTTCTATTTCATTAAATGCAACTAATGAATCTTTGGTTTGCACCTAATCAGCTTTTCACTTTCACAGCTCCACAGACCCTCCCAGGAAGACTACGACCAGTGCCACATGTCAGAGAGACACAGCCGAGCTGCGCCAGAGGACTGGCTGTGATCGCTTCCAGCAGCAATACAACAGAACACACAGACAAGGAGTTATAGAGAAATGACAGATCAACTGGATAGAAAATGATAAGGAGAATGAACAGGAGAAGAGATGAAGACTTCGCAGTGAGATTACACTCCTAAATCATCTGACGAGTTACTTATGCAACACTGAGAAGAGACTGTACTTTTTGGCTTCATACTCACACCTTGGAAAAGAAACTGACATACAGAGCAGAGAAAGACTTTCTGATCAAATGTTTTAATCTAGGAGGAAACTACGCAGCATAGCTCTTGAACAGCACAAGATATAAAGCAACCAAGGAGAGAGTTTATTTATTTTTTTATTATTATAAAAACAAAATACTTCACTGAGTACCGCTTGAAGTAAATAGGTAAGAAAAAGTATAGTGTTGACGTTTTATGTAAACCTAGGCTGTAGGCTTTGTTACTGTGTATGAAATACTGAGAAATGCTAACTTCTGCAAAATAGTAATACAGTAAATATGCAAATATTACAGCAACACCACAAATCTTAGATTTTTAATTGCAATGACCAAATGGAAAAAATAACAAGATGATTATGATAAAAAAGAGATGAGGAGGAAGACAAAAAATACAAGACGAAGACAAAGAAGATTATGATGGTGATGAAGATAGAGAAAAAGATGAAAAAGGATGAAGAATACAAGAAATGAAATAGATGAAGAAAAATGAGAATGGTGAAGAAAGAGGACAAGAATACATGAAGAATGTAAAGGCAGAAGAAAAGGATGACAACAGCGAAGAAGTGGATGATGAAGAAAAAAAGACAAAAGAGGATGAGTACAAGAAAAAAGAAGACAGAATAAGAAAAAGAAGACAAGAAACTGAAGAAGAAGGAAGAAGACAATGAAAAAGAAGACAAGGCAAGGAAGGCGACGAATGGAGAAGAAAAAAGTTTTCTAAAAAGGTATGCTGTTTTTAATGTGATTTGATATCATAAGCTATGTTCTGTTTATGGAACAGATTTGAGATGCAATCAAGATTTAAGAAGAGCTATTGTACAACTCATATTCTCTTTGCCACAGTTAATATCTGTGTGAAATGTTTATCACTAATTCGAATTTGAAGCAATCTTCACCCTATTCAGCACGAGCGAGGCGATGTGCCACAAATCCCAAGAGCTGGCTCCATATATATATATACGGATGATTCTAATCAGAGAGTCAGCGCTGGAGCTTATCCCTCCACACACTGCACAGAGGAACCACACTGTCCTCTGGCTGATCACAATCCTCCATAGCAAAGAGAAATTACACCTCGATAAATTGATATGACAAGCATGAAGGTTTAATTTCTACAACAATGATACGGCTGATAAGATAGAGGCCCACGCTGAGCACTTCTCATCATGATAAAGGTTGCATATGGCCAGAGAGGTACAGAAGCCTCAGAAAAACATCATGAGAGATGCAAAACTGCAGACAGTGAGAAAGGCACTTTTCTTGCATGCTTTTTACTGTTGTGAGGCAGTTGTGAGAAAATGATTACTAGTTACTTTCAAATTAAAAAAATAAATAAAACAGTTCTATTATTGATGGCATTGAGCAGAGTTGGGTATTACAATACGCCTCCAAAGTTTAGATGTGGAGTGACATAAACAAATCCGAAGGAAAACTGCTGTGCATCTAAGAGCAACATACAATAATGTTTAGTTGCTAAATGAATCTGCGTTTATGAACAAATCGTTCAAGTAAATGATTCAATTACCCATTCATTAAGATAGTGATTTGCTTTGTTTCTGAATGAATCAGCCACTTTAAATGAATCAGTGGAATGAAAGATTCAATGACTCACTCATTACAACAGGGACTTGCAGTGTATATGCATTCATGCCACCTCTGAGCTGCATTTAACAGTCTGTGTAAAAAATAAAAAATAAATAAAAAATAAAAAAAACACTTAAAAACCCTTCAGATGCAGCTTCTGTGCTGTTTGAGCAGTGCAAAGATGGGTTTTGTTTATTTAACTGAATTTATACATTAAATGTAAATATTAAGTAAAATATTATGCTGAATGCTTCAGAAAATTTATTTTAATATTTTGCACTGAAATTCAATTCACTTCAAAACCGTTAGTGGTTTGTAGTCAAATGGAGCAGGAGAGCTCGAGTCTGAGATGGTGGTGTTCTAGCTAAGAGGAGGATGGGAAATATCAAAGGGAGCAATGATTCCCAAAGCCAACTCTGATATCCAGGAAATAAATAAAGACGAAAGCTAAAGTAGGACACTAAACTTCAAGACATCTCCAGCTCCACAAGGACCAGACTGAGAGATGAAGGGATGGAGAGGTCAGGCAAAGCGGAGGCCACACTTCAAAAAGCCCACATGAAGGGTGTGGCTACACCGCAGCAACATGATTATTTGCTCCTGACATATAATAACAATTTTCTGCATCACGCACAACCTTTCTGCGAATTCTCCTATGACACACCTACAAATGACAAACACAACAGCAGAATAAAGATGAACTCGCTGAATCAGTCAGCCCTGAGACTCTGTGGCACCTTCATGAATGGGAATGTTTGAATATTTCGGAATAACATCGCTGAAGGTGAAGCCTGGCACATCTGCCAATTACCAGTGGCGAAGAAAACGAACAAAAGCCCAAAACAAACAGCACATTCAGTGTTTTGCTTCCAGTGTTCCCTTAAGGCCTATGGATCATGTTTTCATTCACTGAGCGGGGGTTTCAACAAACGAACTCTGACTCTGCGGTAGATGATGGAGGGCAAATTGAATCATCACGCTAATATGACCCAAGGAACTAAACTAACAGAAACTTCCACGAGCCAGCAGATGGAAAACAGAGCATGTAAAAGATGTTGAGTCATAGTGATTACACAGAGAACCATTTCATTCTATTTAGCCTACTTTACTGGATTTCCAACCATCACAATTCAACAACACTTCACTAAGAATGCAGATGACGAGGTCCAGATCCGGAAGCCTTCTCGGTAATTGGAGGGCCACTATTTCTTGTAAAGCACATTTATTCCCTCAGACTCTCACAGAGAAATGCACCACTAATGAACAGCGACAGTAACGTTGGGCCATATGATTACCGGCCTTTCATGCTTCACAAACAAACTTGGGTACGGATAACATAAATACAATAGTGAGTGAACATGTACCACAAATAATCTCTGGCTGGTGGTCCCACTTGAAAGCCTCTCTTGAGACCCCAGCAGACAAGCCTTTCAGACAGAGGAAACAATAAGGTCGCTTATGGGTGCAGAAACCTGGTACTAAATGGGCTCCTGGGCTAAATTATGAAAGACCAGTATATTGATAAGCTCTGACGTTCCTTCTTAGGATTATAAAAAAGATGATATGAGGAAAAACTATCAACAACTAGCCATTAACTTTCCTTAACAGTGGTGTTCATTCCTTCCTCCCTAAAACCTAAACTTAACATCAGAATCAGCACAATCAGTGATTGTTGTAAAATACTGTCTTTACTGTTGCTAAATTGTGGGACATATTTGAAATTAAGAAGTTGAAAGCACAATAATCCACGGCACGCAAGAGATGCTGTTCCCCAGTCTGAAATGTGTGCGCGCACTGCGCATGCTCCAATAAGGACCGCAACTAGACAACCAAATTACACTTTGGGCTTTGGGTGCACATCCAAGCGTCCAAATACACACAAAATATGTCAAAATGGCCAGATTGGAGAGTGTTTACTTAAACACAGTTTATGTCTGAAATGGGCAAAGAAATAAAGCAATACAAAGATACAAATTATATCATTGTATTACTTTATTTCTTTGTTCATGTTCTTATGCATCTTATGTATATAAAACACTAAAAATGCCTGCACACTGGTGCATGTAGTTAATTAAATATTTATTTTACATTTCAGAATATAAAGCAATGTTTTATATATATATATATATATATATATATAATATATATATATATATATATATATATATATATATAACGATATCCAGAGAGAGAGAGAGAGAGTAGTAATACTGTTAAAACCTTAACGATATCCATCCCTAAAGGTCACACAAGACATTAAGACCATAAAGGTTTGGGCAATAAGTCTGGCTATGGATTACAATTTAGCAGTTCTCTGAAATGAATCCAAGACAACAGTCCATAAGATCACACTAATAACATACAGTATACTGGTAAACAGGGCCCCTTCAGACATCACAATTGCATTAGTGAGATACAAACTCAGTTAAAGTATCATGGCACCAACATCACTGATGAAAGTGAATGTGTTATGTTCATCACGTATGTCCTCCATACACACAATGAACAAACTGATTGTTTAAAATGATTTGAAAAGATCTTGCAAAAAAAAAAAAAAAAATGTGAAGACTTTTCATTAACGTGGAGGATGGATCTGAATGACTTGATACACATGCTGAAACTGTAATCCACTTCAACTGCAATATACAGTGTGAAACTATCAAAGTGTAAATCAGAGGTGAGGCAAACTAACAAGACAACCGTTGGCAGTAAAGACACCTCGCCCAAAATCAAATGAAGGGATACATCTAAATTCAAAATACTTCACGACATTTGCAATAATTCAGAAGCATTGTGAGGGAGAGAACTTCACTACTTTTCTCCAAATCCTCTTATCATAGTGTGTGGTAACAGCTGGGCTGAGGTTTGCAGATTTCTCTTCAGTAGGCAATGCTAGAAAGGTTAATCCTTGTTAAATTACAACAAATCCGCCAACACAGTCGATGCTCCCACAAGAACAGACTGAAGAACACAATCACAACTTCCTTCACCCTAGAGTCAACGCACCATATTCACTCAACACGGTCTGCCACAGATGCACTCTGCTCTATCAGATGCACTTATGTAACTGAATATGTGTGCAATTTTCCATAATTATTCTATATCAGACACAGACATTACCTTGTCAGATCAGGGACGGAATTAATTAAAACGAGGCTTATAAAATAGATTTTTTCAACTCTGCATTCAAAGCTATTGTAAAATAGGCAAAATATCCACACATCAGTGATTCAATATTAATGCATTATTTTACTCTTAACACCAAAATTCTAAAGTTTGGGATCTAGAAGTTTTTTTTTTTTTTTTTTAAAGTAGTCTCTTATGCTTACTCTTAAGGCTGTACTTATTTGATCAAAAATATTGTAAAACAGAAATATTGTAAAATATAATTAGAATTTAAATGACCATTTTTAATTTTTAAATGATAAAATGTAATTCATACACTGAATTTTCAACATCGTTGTCACATGATCCTTCAGAAATGATTCTAATATGCTGATTTGCTGCTCTAGAAACATTTCTGATCATTATAAACATTTCTGTGGAAAATGTAAAAGATTTTTTTCCAGGGTTCGTTGATGAATAGAAATATTAAAAATCAGTAAACAGCATTTTTTTTTAAAAATGTAATTTTTTTGCAACAAACATATTCGCGACTTTTTAATAAAAAAATTAAAACATAGTATTTTAAATGGCAGTGTGAGTCTTACAGATTTGTTTTTCCCTCATATGATGCTAATAAAAGAAAGCATCAGTAGACAATCACCACGGGAAATAAACACCCACCAAATGCATTAGTAAATAAAGGTAAATGAACATGTGACATGACTCATGAAAGAGTATTACATAGAGTACACAACGCATATTGTATCTTTGTGATGGATGCCCTAAGAGGAAATAAATAGAGAATTAAAATATAGTGCACGAGGGGCAGCCTGACTTTTAAAAAAAAGAATTTTATTGATTTCCCCAGCGCTGGTTCTGAGACTTCAGGAACCAGTCCACCGTCATGCACAGTGCCATATACACAAACAAATCAGCTTTCTATTTAGGGAACGGAGAGACAAGTTTATCCTCAGTCTTTCATACTTTCCTGGACCTTGACACTGTTATTTATTTGGCAGTCTATGGGACAGTCACAGGCCTCCTGGTTTTCATCCAAAATATTTTAAATTGTGTTCCGAAGACGAACAAAGCTTTTACGGGTTTGGAACGACATGGGGGTAAGTGATTAATGACAAGATTTTCCTTTTGGGGTGGAGTATCCCTTTAACTTCTGACAATAAACCACATCTATTTCAGGACTCCGCCATTAGAGTTTATTACAAAACCAGAGATGAAAATGCCTGCCAATCTGCCTGGTAAAGGCCTTTCAGATGGAGGGCCGGATCCGTGGGATAGAATAAATCATATAAAACTCACAGCCTATTATGCACATCAACACCACAGGTGGTTAAAAGCATTAAGAGTTGGCTAAATGATAGAAATCAAGGGAAAAGTTTTAATTTGACCATCGGCTTTAGAATAGAAGCCTATTACACTCTCATTGTGGACTACTGAAGAAGAACAACAAACCTTGAATGTCAGGCAGCAAGTTCTGCTACGTTTCACATGTTTCCAGCTGGGTCCAATTAGAGTAAGCTTCTCTTTTAGTTTAAGAGCCAAAAGCGCAATGGCCTGATTCAGACAAGATTTGAAGGTAAAGCCAATGGACAAAAGTCTGCTCTGGGCCCTGGAGCCTATTGTGACAAAGGAAGGAAACAGTAGCAGTTGGCGTCAGCTGCTCCTCAGTAGCAACAATGAGGCAAAACTAGAATAATTAGCAATGACAAAAATCCTGTAAAAACAGAAGATGCCACAGAAAGTCTGTCAGGTTAACAGGAACTTTGTTAAATGAAATACCGCCTAACCCTTCACCTTCTGTTCTGTAGTCGCATCGTGATGACACTCGCTTCATGCATTCCTGGTGGGGCGCTCTGAGTCAAGTCACAGAAAATTATAGCAAAAAGACAAATAAGTGTTGCAACAGGAACATTTAGAGTGAAAAGGTTTCATAAGCAAAGTTAGCAGCTTCCAAAGTGTGAAGACTCATCAGCCAATCTAAAACAGAAATGTGCTTGGCAACTGGCATGAGAAGGATGATCACATTTATATCTAAATGGTAATTATAATCTAAATGGAACAGCATCTAAAACTCAAGTACAAAATATAAATTGCTTGAATCAGTTTGGAATCAGATTTCCCAGATTTTGTGGTAAGCTTCAATAGTATATTTTCGACGTTAGTTCAGGCTCGACTCTCAGCATCACAGACGTCATGCGGGTCGTGTGAATTAGCGCTTTCGCACTGGAGGAACCTTTTCATAGTTCCTAGAACTATTGGCAGAAGTTCCCGCTTTTAGCTGTACTCGCACTGCAGGAACTAGAAATGTATTTAGTTCTAAGAACTCGGTTTGGGGGAACCAATTTAGCTCTGACTTCAGAGTAGGGTCTAAAACAGTTCTTTAGGAACTACCAGTGATGTAGTGTACGCTAATTGGCCAAACACATACAAAACATCGGCGACCCGAAAAATATTTAATCCAGAATCATGGAAAGCAGCGATAATAATGGCATTTACCTGTTGTCTGCAGCGTGGTGTTCTTTTCTCAGCCTTGAATCTAGATGAGGTAGAGCCTGTCATTAACATTGTGAATGTAAGCTCAGTTGTTTACAGTTTCTGAGCAACATAACAACTTGTCTCATTAATACAGAATTCAACTGATGTCTTACATAACATGAAGCGGTTTTGCACGGATGCCAGATATATCAGTCATCTGTTACAAATAAGCTGATCTTTTGTTTTGCAATCTATCCAAATAATACAAAAATAATTACAAAAATGAAAACACCTACCACTTTTAAATGATTTAATTCACTGGAATGTGCACAAATAGGCTATGTATTATACCACACTTCTATTTATTACATAAATTATATTATTATATTAACATTTCTTCTCAAATGTTTGTGCAAAAATAACTATACTGTGAAATATAGCTGCATTACTGTGATAGTCTGACTCATATTGTGATATAAGATTTTGGTCATACCTCCCACTCCTACAAGAGGCTAAAGAGGTTATAAGAAGACTTTTGAGTTTGGTCATCACAATGAAAAGCACACAGTGTGGCAACCGCTAAGCAACACTAATGCACTTGGCTCCTTTCTTCTCTCAGCCAAACAGAACTCCTTTACTTCTTTAACATTCAGCAGACTGGATCTAAAATGAACAGTGGACCTAAAACCCTTTTCTCAATCTGGCTGCACTGCTGTGAGCTAATGAAGGTCTGGCTTTGTGCCTATATGTGACAGATTGTGAAAGACCTTTTTAAGTGTGCCCGAGGGGCTTTTTAAACATTACACTCCGCGCTGACCAATAGCTGCATGGTATATCCCTTAAATCTGACAGCAGTCTTATACTTTTGGGCGAAAATGTCAACTTTTGCACATAATAGGTGATGTAAACCAGTTTGTAGCCAAAGTCTAGATTCTCCTGTATTGCCACTGTGTTGAGTGACTCTATTCTTGGCAAAAACAATACATCCATAGTGAGCCAACGTTGCTCAAAACTGAAGGCTTCAGTTAATTTGATGCACAAGAAAAAAATGTTTCCAGTTTAATTCAACACAACAACTTGGGCCAAAAAACAGCTTATGAAAACTGGGTCACAGCAAAGCACCAAACAAACAACTGATATCTGGAAAAGTTAATGTGATTATTTTGTTAATAAACAAATTTTTATTTCTACACTCAGTCCGTCATCAGTTGTCGAGTTTCAATTCATTGGGACTAAATTCACTGTGTGAGCAACAGAGAGAAGTTGCTGCAACAAGCTGAATCCGATCCATTAACATGCCAACCACAGGTTCCCCTGTCGCCCCGCTATTAATTATCTGGCCTTACAAGAAGATTAGGACATGGTAAAAAAAACAAACACAAAACAACACTGCAAGACTCGGCCATGCCTCGCCAGTATAATTACCCATCCAGAGTAAACAGGGCAGGAAGACTAATGCGCGTGGCACGGGTCAGCGTCACTCGAGTACTGACATAGCTTGCTCGTTTCCTTCCCCATTCTTCTCTTTCTTCGGTGCGAGGAGTGGGCAGCTGTGCGTTCGGTGGGGGATGGACGTCCAACCAAGAAACACGCTCCGATCTACTGCTGTCTGTTTAGTAGGCCCCTCCCACGGTTTCCAGGCTGATGAGAACGAAGGAAATATCTTCAGGGGCTTCGCCGCTCACCACTATTAAATTTTAATCCCTCAAAGTGAGCTAAAGCAAACATTTGACTGGAGGCAGAGAGATTGATTTGGGGCTGTCATTGCTTCTGCAGTTTATATTCACAGTCTGCTAGCGCTTGAAGTCGCCCACACGTGTACACACAGAGAAACGCCTGAAGGTCATCTGCCTCCCCCCAAGACGCAAAACTATGAGATCGGTTGTTCAGAGGTTATTTGTTGCATTCTGGCAACTGCAGGACAGCGAGCACATGATGACTTGTGGAAAAAAAAAAAAAAAAAAACTAATGATATTCTGGAGACTAGGTCATATTCACACCATTGTTTCCTGAAACACAATTAAGCTGCGCAACTGCATCGCTACTGAATCGACAGCAGCATGGCAAAAGAAATTATATTGCAAGAGGGTCGGGAGCAATTGCAGTCTGAACCGAATAAGGGAACATATAAAACTGTGAAGTAATGCAAAGTCAATACATCTTCACTGTACACATGCAAAAACAAATCTAGTTCACAAACGAATGCATTGTTCACAGTATGCAACAAGTTTTTCTTGCCGTAGTAATGAAGAATGATGGCAATAATGCCTGATTATATGAGGCAATTACTGTATAAATATTGTATTGTATGTTGCAAGGAAGTAAAGGCTAATAAAAATAAACAAATTAAAAGAAAAGAGAATAAAATAAAAAAATTAAGTTCAGGTGCAATGGCATGTATTAAACCATAAAATCTGTGTTTTTGAACACATGAAAAATAGAGTAACTGTAACTGTATTGATTGGTCTATGACAAGTGGCAGCCATGAAGAAGCAAACCACAAGTAGGGCTCGGCGATATGGGCAAAAATTAATATCTCTGTATTTTTTAGCCGATTTGCGATATATGGTATATATCTCTGTATTTTCATTTTTGTATTTGGATTAAAAAAAATCTGTATTTCACATATGTAAATATATATATATATATTTCACTTACCACCCAATGTTGTCCAACAAAACAATACATATTAAAGGCTATGAAAATAAATAAAGTGAATGTAACCATGTAAGCCTTTATATTATGTGCAAAAAAGGGTTAAAATCACATTTCATTCTAACATTTTAACATTGCAATCTAAAAACAAAAATAAGGCTTTTAAAGCAGAAGTTAAATTCACTAAACTAAAAATGAAAATAAATGAGAACAAAAGCACAGAGTTGTGTTAGGGTATTTTGATTACCCCATTACAGACACTTTACAGTCTTTACAGTGCTATCATAAAAATAGACTTACTTGTAGGTTTAAAATTCTACATGTCACATTAATTGTCCAACTACAAATATTTCAGCGAAATGTATATATTAGTCAAAATTACTGCGCTCCTATTTCATTGAGCTCTGTCTGTTTCGCGCGCATGCGCACATCGGCGCTCATTTACTGAAGTGAAGTTTAGCGCAGAATCCCAAAGCAGAAGGCTCATGCACTTCTGACAGAAAAAATGTAAATACTTCCATGGCTTTTACAGAGAACATACCTGTGAAATGCAAGTTATGGATTCAGGAAGACAGCACATCTCAAACACATTAAACAGCGCGAGTAGCTGTCTCTGTCAGTGGCACACGCAGCCTTTCTGTCAGAGCATCTGACGGGCCGAGCTGCTTAAACTAATATGCCAAACAAAACTATAAACTATGTCTTACCAGTTTTTAAAGGCCTTAATATGAAGCTTGTCACATGTTTAGAACAAACTGGATTATGCACTTTCTCCACAGCAGCTCAGTCTGTGTCCTCCACTATATTTTCAGATACGCTCGTATCAAACTACTGTTTATCTATAAACGGTATTGCCTCATATCGAATCGCTTATAAAGAAAACATCGATATATCATACAAACTCGATATACCGCCCAGCCCTAACCACAAGCCATTTCTCTGAAACAAGGACTGTTCTGTGTACTAAATGCAAGACTTAAACCACAAATTAAGCTTTTATTGGATCCTCCAGAAATCTGTAGAAAGAAAAAGATTCAAAACCTTCTACAACTTTGAACTGCAGAGTAAGATAATTAATAAACAAACTTTTTTAGAAGCATGGTTAGCAGATGTTACTATGACAATACGGGCTACTAAGCCAAGGAAGAACACAGCAGCTATTCTGGCAATTTCTCCACACACAAATATGGATTACAGTAGCAAGAAGCTCACAAGCATCTAGTGAGCAACAATTCCCGACTATACAGAAAGAACTGAATTGATTGAGGCACTCGAAACCACAGGCATTTTGTTCAGCATCCACAAGGCATCCCAACCTACACAGCAGGCAAAAAGAAAAATGGATCTGTCAATGACACAGCTAATGACACCCCAGAGATATGAGCAATGTCAATCCCACGGGAGCCTGAGAAAAAAAAAAATTCTATTTACCCTTACTTTCACCTCCAATGCTTGACATTTTAAACTGGCTCGATTACAATTTTCTCATTAAAGGAAAAACATTGCTTATTTATGTTAATGTCCCACTCCTAAAACGCATAATTACAGTGTCCATTACTGACCAACAGTTACCCAACCAAGATGGAAAATGGTCTAGTGTGCAGCGGATCCATGTATTTAAGAACTAATCAGACTGAAGTGTAGAGCCAGTATATTTAATGCACTCTCTGATTCGCTTAGCCATACAGAGAGAGAAAAAAAAAAAAAAAAAAACTTTTTACTGCTAAAATTGTGCCTCTGCACTCCAAGATTGCTCCTTAAATTTTTAATCTACTGCAACTGGCTAAGTACTGCCAGAAAGATCAGTCAAGGAATAGATATGATAGGTATGGCGTACACAAACAAGAGGCTTCATTCAGATTGCTCTAGACTGAAGTTTTACTTAAAGGAGTGTTTAGCATTCACACACACACACATACAGAAAACCTGACTGGGTTCACTAAGCATTTCTCTACGTGATGTTTTCATCAGCATTCTCACCCCTACTCCGATCTGACAGCCCCACCAGCCCCAGGGGTGACATCAGCCCCAGACATCTGTCAGTGTGAGTTGGCGACATTCGTCAAAGAACAGCCCCGTAATTCAACCATCCCATGATAAATCACTGCGTTTATGCCAAATAACAAACAATGGCTTCACAGGATTGGGTTTTTAGGATTAAATTTACACACAAGTGTGAAATGCTCATATAATCGACAGAACATTATTTCTTTAGGATGAGAAGCTTTATAGAAAACTAAAGAACGTCTTGCTTCAAGTCTTTCCAGTTGAATTGGATTGGCTCGACTAGACATTCATGGGGAAAGATGCTTCAAAATAGGCAGAAACCAAGGAATACTGAATGCCTCGCCTACCCATGCTTTGCAAATCAATATCGATTTCTACTGCTTGATTTCTCTCCTGGTGAAGTCAGGCGATTATGAAGTACATTTTAAAGAAAAGAATGGAACAATAATATTTATTAAAGAATTCCAAAGTGCACTGGCACCCAAAATAACCTCAAACTTACTTTAGGGATAAAAGCATAAAGACAGAAGCTGACTGTTTGTGAAACTAAAAGGTGGTCTTGGGATTCAGTCTTTTTCTCTGACTTTTAATTACAGAAGGAACAAACCCTTTGGCCAAGGGCACAGAAAGTCTCACTGGTGAAGGTATTTTAGACACAGCTCCACATACAAGATGAATGTGTTGTGGATGCTGAGGATCAGCTGGTGGTACCGCAGTATTCCTGGAAGCCAGCCCAGGCCTGTCTTAATGCAGTGCCACTTCAATGAGAACGCTAACACTTGCGGAAAAGAGGAACAGATTTCGCATAGCATATGGGACTTTGCCAGGATTCAAATAAGCGGACCGTCGGAGATGCCTCTCTTACCTGTAGAAAACAATTAATCTACCCTTTCCCTCTTTCTCACTGACAATGGCACAGAACGAGGGGCAGCAAGAGAGAAAGTGTAGGGGCAAAGTGAGAGCGAGAGAGTTTTAAAAATTAACTAAAGATGGTGTGCTGACGTGTCTCTGCTTTTCAGTCACATCACGCGGTTTCCTCTACCCTGACCTTCCCCTGACCCTTCCTACTTTCCCTGGCTGAGTGTATGGAGGAGACTGACTGCCTGCTATAAACAAACAAACAAACAAACAAATAACAGCAAGAACAGGATAAAAATTATCCTGGAAGAGGCAGATCTCAGTACTATACTTGAGTATAGATGACTATATACATGAGCAGATCTCAGTACTATAAAATACATGAATCAGCTTGTAGACCTGCAAATCTTTCACAGACTGAAAATTAATCCAGATGTAGCAGGATGTGGTTACCAGACTGAGCCAAAGTCAACATCAAATTGAAACTGTCTTTATTTACTTTCTTAATTGGTGCACATTATTCCCCCCCAAAAAAATGAATTGTAAATAACCCTCCAAACTGACTGTATAAAACATTCAGAAATACATTACAATAATAAAAAAAAAAACATTTTATGCTGACTAATAAAAAGTTGCCATTACTGCCACTACAGTAAACAAAAGCTTGCACAGCTTTCAGAGTCTTCTGATTGGTCTACTGTTTTGGAACTGACATTGATGAGTGACGCTGCGTCTAAAAGTTGAAATTCTTTTAACTTGACCGAGCATCTTAAAAATTCAGTACTCATTGCAAAAGATGCGAGATGCGAGATGCGAGGGCAACGGTCACACGTCCATCTAGTGCATGTTTACACAGAAAATCTATGGAAAAGTAGCTCGTTGGAATGGAAAAATGCTTTCTGTGTGAACGACCCCTAAAGATTTCACCGATCTGTTCAGGTGGCGAAGACAGACGAATGTAAAGAAATCCACACTTTTTAATCAAATAAGAACACAGCTGTGCCATTCGTGCCCTTTATGATGACTCGGTAATATTCTATCTTCTAGCCAACAAGGCCCTCGAGGGCTAAGAAGCATGAGTGTGCTGTCCACTGTCAAAAGCTACCCACAATGTCAAAACAGCCGTGACGTCCTCCTTCCAAGCCTGAAATATAAAGCCATAAAGCTGTGGGCCACTATAAACCTGTACCCATCTGCTGATTTGTGGATCCAATTACTTTCTTTCTGTAATGGCTATGTTCAGTGCCATGATGTTCAGTCAATCGTTGGCAGCTCCTCAGTTTTCTGCTCGTCGCTGACCTCAGCGGTCACCGTTTCGGACCGTGCCCCAAGAAAAGCACTCGTCATGCGCCTTCAACTCCCGAAAGACAAAACACAGGAAACGAAAGAGGTCAGTCATTTTGTCATTATCTCTAGAACGCCATTGACATTCCACATTTACTGAAGAGGGGCTGCTTACACCTGCAGTGGATTCGGTTGAGTGGCCCTCGGTGATGTAACCCAGATGTATGCTGAATCCCCCTGTCAACACGGCCATGTGGGTACAGGGGCGCAGGGGAGCCAGCTGACAGGTGCTGACAGATGGATTATCTTCAGGGCCAGCGGTGGTCCTGGCTTCTGCGAGAGCTGAACTGGCAGGCCAGAGTAAACCAATCACAGCAGCTGCACATCCAAACACCAGGTGTGTCCCCTCCAAAACCCTGGCGCTGCCACCTTCTTCCTGCTGGTGTGAAGCTACTGACTGTGAATTGCCACATCCACATATGAGAGAAAGCTGGATGTTTTAAGTCTTGCCGAGGCATTTTAGCACTGCGAGAAGGTCCAAGAAAATACTGAGCTGGAGTGCATTTTATTGCCAAAATGAAAATCTAATTAATTAAACTTCATGAAGAGGCAGGTGTTCATAGCAAGCAATATCCCATTCGTAAATGATATTAGACATCATCTAAAGGTGAATGTTCTTAACCTCAGGGAGAGATGTTCCTGGTTATTCTGTACCCTCAAGAGGTTTTGTTACTATCAATAGAACTGCATCTACAGAATGAGGCCATGATATACATCCACTCTGTCCCTTTGTTTTGATACTCAGCCTGAGTAACATTTTAAAGTGTGTTAGTAGTTTGATACATAAACAGGGATGAATAATGAATAAGGTGAACTTTTGTCAAATTAATTAGGGAGCAACCAATTCTTTGGAACATTACAAACTGAAAGACTAATGACAACACCTGGTTCACCTCTAAAGGTCTTGTGAATTAGACAAAAACATACACAGAGTGCTCAGTATCAAATGGAAACAATTTAATTCCATAAAATTTCCCCTGTGAACAAATTAAAGAGCTCAACTCGCTAAATAAACAGAATTTGGTTTAGGAAATTGGCAGATTTGTAGCACTGTGGAGCATCAAGGTTGAGAAAAGGTCAAAACATACAAAAAGATCTCGAGCTGTAAACCAACGCTGACCTCCCTTAAGCATAGAGAGATTTACTAGGTAAACTCCACAGCATTCCTACGGTAAAAATAGAGATAGCAATAAAGACAGTGACGAAACCAGAGATAAATCATCCCACCTTGTAATATGTCATATTTTAAGGTGCAATACCAATCCAGAAGATTGAAAACACTGTCCAAACTTATGCTAAAAAACAAAAAACTATTTCAAAGCCCCTTTTAATGCACGATAAATGGTTAAGCGATCTTGTTTTAACTGCGTGGAGGCTGGTTAGTGGCAATGTCAGACTAGTAACAGTTACAGCCTTTCCTTTGACGCCTGACCTCAAATCATACACTGAGCCGTTCATTCATTCTTCAAATTATGGGTTGCATTTGAGCTTTTTTAGAAGTGTTTAGATTCCTAATGAAAGGAGGTGGTCTAAATGGTTTGTGTGTTCATGCAAAACTAGCAAAAATAGCAGCTGACGAGCTCCAACCCAAAACCACGTTGAAGGCGGAAAATCACTGAGTCAGAACTGGAGTAGACTAGACTCTCTGTTCCATACTGAAAACAGGAAAACAAACAAACAAAAAAAAAAAAAACCGAATAAAAGAAAACACACAGTTCTTCAGAGTTCAATGAAACAAGGGCACGAGGTGAAGAAAGGTTCCAGTGAGAAGCGCATGGAAAAGGAAAGTTCTTTACTTGAGGCTGTGCACATATCTGAGTTACCTAGTGACTCGGGCTTAAACGAAAAAAGCAATTTCAGTGCAGATTTATAGTATTAGATGAAAAATAGGAGGAACATGTGAAATTTTTCCATTATCTACAATGAGCTAGCGGCTGCATCTCGGCACGTTCTCAGGGGCCCTAGCAAACACAGGCACACTTGAGAGATGTAGTATCCTGCATCTTCTGGACGATCCATCATGGTATATGACGTGCTGCTTCAAATTGTTTTTCCTGGCAGCGCAGGGAAGGAAGAAGAAAAAATACCATAGTAACAACAAAAACTCAGGTTCGCTTTATCTCTCACACTGCTGTGTGTTACAGCAGTGATGTACAATATTACTAGCGCCTCAGAAGAAGAGCTCACCATTTTGGCCCTGTCATCTCAGCAGAGACCCGGCAACAGTGCATGGCGGCCCTTAAGCCACCGATCTGCTCCATCACAAACTGGGAGGTGGACCAAGGCTTAGTGCTTCTCCAGTGGCTGCGTTTGGCCCTCGGCGATCCAGCATGCTCTGCTGCCAGAGCTCAGCGAGGAAAACCTCAAGGGGCTAAATTAGACAGCCACACAGAAACACAACATGTTGCTCCTGTTTGTGAACCGCAAGGTTAAATTAGACACCTCCTGTGTTCCAAAAGATGGTTGTCAATAATGAACAGTGTGCTTGTTCTTCTTGTCTCATTTTTTGGCCCTCTGAACACAAGTTCTGCGCTTCTGCCAGATTCAAGGCCATTATTTATCACTGAAAGGGGAGAGAGGATTCCTCTCGGCCATTATGCCTGCTTCCTTAAACTTGAAGCGATAAGACCTTGTTAGTAGCTGGAGGTTAGAGCTGAATCTTCTTGCTTTCTATCACACTTCCACTTCAGGAAACATTTGAGTGAGAGGGCCTGCTGTCACGGACACTTGAACCTGAACCTCCTCCCTTGCTTGAAAGCCCAGCAGGCTGTTTGTTTTATTTTTATATATAGAGATATTTTTGACTGACCGCCTGAATGATCAGTGCAGTACTTCACAAATTCACACACATCCAATCTCAGAAAAAGAGATTTTCAAGTGAAACCTCTATAAAGTGCTTGATGGATGGGGCTCTACTATAATATATGTTGGAAATATATATCTTTAATACTGAAAATAACATAATTTGCGAGTAATTTGAGTCAAATATTGATTTGTTAACTGCACGGATAGATTCATTCTGTGAAGGATTTACAGTAGGCTGAGTCGAACCAGTAACTATTCATAATTGGTATTATTCACTAAACTATTCACTAAAAGAAACTGCTTACAAGAGTAATGATTTGTTTATTGCATTACCAGGGTTCGTACAAAAACTGCGAAATGAAATTCCAGGACTTTCAAGAACTACTTTTTTGGTTTTCAAGGACTAAAATCAGAGATCTTACTTATCAAACTATTTTGTTATTATCGTTCAAATTCTAATAAACTACTAAAACTAAATGCCAGAAATAAAGTGCAGCACAAAACCATGCAATGACTGTGGCAACTTTAACATTTGAACGGATATTATGACAAAGCTATCGCTTTCTTTATTCAAACCGATTTTGTTTTTTTTCATGAATATGATTGACCTGAAGAATGAAAGCTGTATCATACACTTAGGAAATTATGAGCTATATCACCACTTATCAACACTAGGGTGTGTGACAATACACTTAGCTCATGAGATACAGATACTTGGTTCACTAGAATGAGACAATATTAATCACACAAATCAAAACAATGCAGTTGTATTTTGAAATATTTTAAATAATCTAGGGCTGTCAGGGCTGGAATTTCGGCACGGGATTGTGGGGATAGCACATAATTTTACTATTTCCCGCAATTTCCGTGCTTGTAACGCGGGAAATTCCCACAAATATTTCAATGTGAAAGATGCTCACGACAGATGACTGAATGTATCATTTGCACATGCTTTTGAGTCATACCATTTTAAACATTCAAGTGCTCAATTCAGTAAAACAGCCAAATACATACAAAAAGATGTAAAATTACCCATCTGGATAAGTATTCATGTAAACAGTACCCTTTACTGTAAAATTACCCATCTGGATAAGTATTCAATATAACAATAACTTTGTCGGTATACAGGCTATTAAGTTAATGTTAACAATTGAGAAATCAACAATCCATTATGAGGTCTTTAAGAGACAGCAACCTAAATTGCTGCTCTGTCACAAATGCTTATTTATACATTGAAGACTGGTGTTATTTTAAATTTAAATAGATTATTCTGTTCTGTGGTATTTCTTGTACCTAAATATTGAAAAACGTAAAGCACAGTTAAAAATTAGTTTTTATCTTGTTATTGTATTTGTTTGTGCCATTGCTGCTGCCATTAATCTATTCTTGTCTTTTTTAGTTCAAATAAATTCAAATCAGAGTTTGCCAAATCATATATTTATTTTACTTTTTAATTATATTAACATAATTATTAAAATTCCTCACAATATAAATGTGAATCAACAACATTATAAATTGTAAAACACAAATACACTGGGTGGCGAAACATTTAGGTTGTATGATTGTAGTTTAAAAATATTTTATATTTACAGCATGATCCAAGGACGTTTAAATCCATGTGATTTGAATATTTGGCCACATGCAAACTCAGAGCGAGGGTTTGAACTTTTATTTTGAAATCACATACTTAGAAATATGTTGACGAATTCTCCTGTGTTGGCATAGGTTTATGAATGATTTACATTACAAATCTAGTGAGATAACATGCACTGTTTTCCTAGATGAATGTTAAGCAACCCAAACTCACAGCATATGCAGAGGAAGGGTGTGTGTCTCGAGGGGCTGAGATGAAGATTTGTTCCACGCTTGTAAATGATAACAGTGCAACACAAAACGCGTCAGACATTATGTGTGTTCCCAAATGAAACACAAACATGCAATAAAAGACCGAACAATATAATGCAAGCACTATCAAAAGTTTTAATCACAAACACAAATTATACTAATACTGCGAGAACGCTTTTCACATCAAATACAGAAACAGCTCTGTATTTATATCAGACACACTGCATCGTTAAATTTGCGTAAAAAATAAAAAAATTATCGAGAGGGGAAAAAATAACACTTATTTCATATATAATGCCCTTTAAAAATTCAAGTACTTTTCAAGTAGCTTCTCAAACATATGGCTGTTTTCAAGAGTTTTCCAGGACTTAAATTTAAAAAAGTCAAATTCAACTACTTCAAGCACTTTAAGCACCTTGTACGAACCCTGGCATTACACATTATAGCACGTATCAAGTCTTTTTGTTACATCGCATCCACAAAAATCAAACTCAGATTCATAATTGAAAGTGGTGCAGGAAACACTGTCACAGTGTACAAATGAACTAGCAATTAAATGTTACCATTACATTATTACAGAAGAAACAGATTTAGCAAGAATTAATTGTTGAACAATTAAAATCTGTTGGGACAGAATGTTTAGCAGATGGAGAGAGACCCAACCGACTTGTTATGCTCTGGCACGTCTGAGAGGAGAGAGCCAAACAAATACGCAAAGGGCCTCATAAACAACAATTAGGGATAAAAAATAAAATAATAAATATGCATATGCATTTCTCATTAGGATTTGAGATAGCTTGAGCACTTTTATGGATGTCATTTAAACAAATGTCATGCAATTCTTCAGGCTAAGTTTTGTTTTGTGCACAGATAAAAAGTGGCCTGTTTAACACCATAAAAAAATCAGATCTAACTTACATTAATATACACTGTTTTATTTTTGAGCTGAAACGGTCTAATAGAGTAAATATTTACAACTAGCCTCTCATTATGCACTTGGTTTCTTGTAAAGAAAGGAAAATTACACAAAATAAAAATAGCACTGAGAATGCTTACCCAGCAGGTCTCAGTGCAATGTGGCTCTTCATTATCCAACACTGAGGAGCATTTGTTGCAGCGTCAATTATCAGGTACACCGTTCCTTAGCACTGAATACCACAGCTTTTAATTAGCTAAGCACAGAAAGACGCAGATCTGTGCAAACTGCTGGAGCGACTGCCATGTGGAGAGCCGTGAGAGTACTACAAACTCAATTATGGCAAAATACTGCACATGCATTGAAATGAGGTTTGGGAGAACACATGAAAAGCCTTGCAAGCCTAAGTAAGACTGTGAGCACAAGACACATTTCATGCATGGCGAGAACACTGGTATGAAATGAGTGACACCCAGGGTAGAAAGATAATCAGGAAATAATAAATCAAACTGTTTTTGAACATCAAGCGTCTTTGAAAATGGTAAATCCTGAAGTTCCTGTTTTGCTTGGAAAAGCAATGTGATTATGCATTTACAATATGATTATGTATTTGCGCAACTGGAGTCAATTACATGGTGTAACAATAATGTCACCCTACTGTCAATTGCTAGTAGGCATCTGGATGGCCTAATGTTACTGGTGAGCTGTGCAACTGGCTACAGCATTTGAAAATATAATGTCATTGATGTCATTTTATTTTGACAAGTCATCAGTTTCTGGAGGGGAAGGCACTTGTATATAAACCTGGCAGCAGTGAACAATGCATGATATCATGAACAAGATGAACGATTATCAATGCATGAATCAAACTCACTCATAATGCCGACAATTTCTGACGCTTTTCCATGCATCATTTTTTCATTATACTCTATGTGGGCAGAGACAAATTATACAGAAGAGTGAAAGCGCTCGCAGTGATGACTTCTGAGTGTTGCCTATCCTCATCTACAGTATCTCAAAGGAGATGGATCACGTGAGCGCCACTGTCTTCGCTTCCATTGGTAGTTGCCACATCATTTGGCATAGCGCTTAACTTTTCTCAACTTTGTTGTGGCTGCAGCTCATGACATTAATAATAAATAACTACAGCTAACTTTTTATAAAAACATCTAGACCAAAATGAACTTTTAAATGCTCTATTGATACCACTCATCTTCAAGGCAAATAATCAAACCCTTCCCAGAGCACATCCAGAAATATAGTAACCTCCAATTAAAATTAAAAGGCATACGTTGGTTTGACAAAGCAACACGTTTGCCAGACCCCTCTATAATCACTCTACATTGTCTACAATACCACCTCAGAAAGCACAGTTCATCAGCTATTTTGTGTTTTACTATTCTCTTAACATTGAAACTACTCTGAGAGTCTTGTACATTCGTCTATTCTATTCTAATCTATTAGAATTCCAATCTATTGGACAAGGACTTGTGGCTTTTTAATCACAGATGTTGAACTCATTCTGCAGCCGAACAATCACAACTACTGTAGTACTTTAGAGTTTATCAGATTTATACGGAGCTAGATTGTTTTCTACTGTCAGATCTTTGGATTAAGTATTTTTCTGTGCATTAAATCCTCTTGGCAACTCTTACGGGACAGTAACTGAATCACCAAACCACAGATATCTGCCCACAAACTATTTTACTAAAAGCCATTTCTTGCTTCATTTTAATAAAAAAAGCCATTTCTTGCTCCATATAATATCCACTCTGTCACAAATGCATTTTACACTTCTTCAGTGCCGCCCTCCCCTTTTTTCATTTCGATTCTTCTGCTTTCACGAAAGCCCAGAGACTATCCATTTACTCTTTTGATTATGTGCAATTTGTAAATGGCCACTCCTAACGGTACCACTACCAAAAGAACTATGTGTGAGAAAGTTCACGGCGGTCACAGAGCAATAAGAGGCTTTTTCCATCACAAATAAAACTGACTTTTTAAATACACATGAGTATAGGTTTACTTAGACAAATGCCAGACGCCTTTCACAGCAAAACGGCACGAGGAGTTAAAGAAAACTGACTTTTTAAATATATTAGTATTGTATCCACACACAATATATTCACACGCACCTTTGATTGACGCATGCATTTTGTTTTTATTATGACAGTAAGCCTCTGTTCTGTTACTGAGTAAAAAGACGACAATAGTTTCTATTCTCCTCTCGCTGACAATGAGGCATTCACCATGCAATCAAAAAAGGACACCTAAAGGACACAAGCTTCATAATAAATCTCATGTAAGCATTACGCTTAATGTTCTCTGTTATACTCATTTCAAATACAACAGGTGCATGTACACTTTATACTATTTATGACTTTTTGCCAAATAACTACAGTATATATAACACTTTTTATACACAAGCTGTATACTTTGTTAACATTAGTTTACACAACACAATAAAAAAAATTAATCATAAAAATAATAGCAAATGATCTAACAAAAATAAAAAATAATAACAAAAATTAAAGTGAATGCTGAATTTGATCAATATGAACTATCATTTGAAAATAAGTTAAAGACAACCAATTCAAAAAAAGCTAATAACACATAATGCATTAACTCACAATAAAGTACAGCTTGTTTTCTAACAATACAAACCATCATTTAAAGTTCTCTGTCACCCAGTACCGAGTATCTGAATAAATGAAGCTTCTTTTTTATTCTCAGTCTTTGTTTTAGATCTTGCCAGCACCTTTACAGCTCCAAAGATTTTATACAGGCCAGCTTGTTTTTGATCAATATGAACTATCATTGATCTTGCCAGCACCTTTACAGCTCCAAAGATTTGAGTCATGCTTTGTAATGTTGAAACTGACAACATGCCTTATGTATTCTGAGCTCTACAGTGGAATGATTCCTTACAAGTCAGGTAATAAATGACACTAGTCAGCAAGCTTCGAGCCAAAATATTTTTATGTGGCAATTCACTCCAGTGGACATGTGGATTGGGTTTCCACTTCCCACTGGAATGGCTCGATGCATTACAAGAGCATGTGTTGCAGGAGCACAGGCGAGCAAATACAGTTAATTGCGATGTCATTATAATCTCATTATAACGGGAGCATAACAGTTCTTTTAATCACCGGAGCTGTCAGTGACTGCGCTCTAATGTGTCTCAATCTCAGTCAGCTGCCTACATAAACAGCATTTTTGGGGTAAACTCGCGTCTGTGATTCTCACAAACGCTGCGCGCGCCCGTGTTGTCTTTGTAGACAGCGCACTAGAGTATTAAGACACGGCTGGCTGATATATAACGGCGAAACATCGCGAATATGTGTATTTAAAGTGAAGCCCGATGTCATTTCAGTCACTAAAGTGATTCGTGAGGGATTCCTACGTGATCCGTATGCGATCCTGATTCTTATCGGAGTTTTCATTCATTTTTTTTCTGTCCGTAACGTCCGTTCTTCACGGGCGGCTCCCTATTCTGTAGCCTACTGTAGACCTCAGGAACGGGAATGACCACATTTAATGCTTCTAATCTATCAAATAAAGTTAAACTGACGATAGCGTACCTGTGTACTGCACAAGGAACATCGTCCTGAGGATTCGGTTGAAAAAGACGCCTGTTAAAGTCCGGTAGGGCTCCGGTAGTGGACGTTATTCCGCGCTAGGAGCTTTGCTGCTGGTGTCTGTGGGTCCTCTGCGCTTATAACTGCTTTAAAGTGAGCAGACCACAGCGAGAGAGAGAGAGAGAGAGAGAGAGAGAGAGAGAGAGAGAGAGAGAGAGGATCCACAGTCACGTTCAAAATAACGACTAAACTGTCCGCGACGCGACGAAACTAGACCGCTGTCTTTCTAATTAACCCTGAACGCCAACGATTCTATCACGCGCACGATTGACGGTTATTGGCGGTTGACCCGTTCAAAAAATAATTCGCGGTCAGTGAGTGAAATAAGATGAAATGTGACTATTGAGGCTTTAAAACGTCACTGTGTAGATTAATGTCGATAAAGTATCCATTATGTCTATTTAATAAGTTCTGCCAAAATAATAATTAGCCTACTTCTTGTTAGGTTTTGTTATTATTTAATTATTTATTTAGGCTATTTAAATGGAAGCAATAACTTAGTATTAGCTTATAAAAATAACTGTGTGTGTATTTGTATTATTAGTATTATTTATTTATTTTTGCGAAAACTCTGATTGCTGGTTGCCGTGGTAATCTTTAGTATTCTGTCTGTGTATATATAATAAGGGATCCTTTACACGCGTTTCTATGTAACTGTAAAGTGCGCATGTATTGGTTGTGTGAGGCTGTGTACCAGTAGAGGGAGCAGAGCAACAGTTCAACTTAAGGCTAATTACCATATAAACTACTACAGGCTCTACACTAAAACCCCAAGGCCCCTTAAATAATGCACAAGTATGGGCCATTCATTGCAGTGGACAAGAACGCTGCTGAAGTAATCTGCAGTTCTGTCTGAACAAATACATATTCAAGTGTCAGAGGAAGCACATTTCAATATCTAGGGATATCATGACAGTAGTTTAACTACGCCTTCATATTTGACCTGATTTTATTTTTTGGAAAGAACATTAAAATGACATTCAACACTTGTGCATTTTTGTCCTTTTCATTTGTGTTTTTTTTTACTATTTTTGTCGTGTTAATGCAAAAGGGTACAATTTGTTCCAGAAGTATGTATCCAGGGAAAATCATCACTATATACAGTATACTACAATTAAAAAAAAATAAAAAAAAAATAAAAAAAACCCTTGTGTTCTGCTAGTTTAAACCTCTAAATGAATGAAATGTTTGGTAGTTATGTTGGTTTAAAAATAAAAATCTGTGAAAGTAGAAAAATATATTTATGTATAATACTTTTATGGCGGCTTTTTTGGACACAAACATGTTCATTCTCTAAGGACCTCTGTGTAACTTTTATTAAATTAATATATAAGGGTTAAATAATGCTTTGGCTTGCCAGAATCCCATGAACTTTAACACCTCCATGTTTAAAACTATATAAAAAAACTGGATGACGACGAGTCATTTCTTACGGTTATATTCTGAAAAAACAGAGGTGTTAATTATTGGACCTTAAAGCTCTGTGTGTAATAACCTAGAACGATGTCTAAGACTCGACGGCTGCTCTGTCAATTCTTCGTCATCAGTTAGGAACCTAGGTGTGCTATTTGATAGCAACCTTTCCTTAGAAAGCCACATTTCTAGCATTTGTAAAAACTGCATTTTTCCATCTCAAAAATATATCTAAATTACGACCTATGCTCTCAATGTCAAATTCAGAAATGTTAATCCATGCGTTTATGACCTCAAGGTTAGATTATTGTAATGCTTTATTGGGTGGTTGTTCTGCACGGTTAGTAAACAAACTCCAGTTAGTCCAAAATGCAGCAGCTACAGTTCTTAGAACCAGGAAGTATGATCATATTAGCCTGGTTCTGTCAATACTGCACTGGCTCCCCATTAAACACTATATACATTTTAATATCTTGCTAATTACTTATAAACTCCTGAATGATTTAGCACCTCAGTATTTGATCAAGCTCTTATTGCATTATAGTCCTCCACATCTGCTGCGTTCTCAAAACTTTGGCAACTTGATAATACCTGAAATATCAAAATCAACTGCGGGCAGCAGATCCTTTTCCTATTTAGCGCCCAAACTCTGGAATAACCTACCTAACATTGTTCGGGAGGCAGACACACTCTGTCAGTTTTAAGACCCATCTCTTTAACCTGGCTTACACATAACACACTAACACATTTCTAATATTCAAATCTGTTAAAGGATTTTTAGGCTGCATTAATTTGGTAAACTGGAACCATGAACACTTCCCATAACACCCGATGTACTTGTTATATCGTTAGAAGAAAGGCATCTATGCTAATATTAGTCTGTTTCTTTCTAATTCCGAGGTCACAGTATCCAGATCAGAGGGCCACCATCAGATGCCCCGGTCTACGTATCCAGATCAAATGGTGGATCAGCACCTAGAAAGGACCTCTGCAGCCCTAAATGTCAGCGGAGACCAGGACAACTAGAGCCCCAGAGACAGATGCCCTGTAAAGACCTTGTCTCAGACAAACACCGGGACAAGACCACAGGAACCAGTTGAGTCCTCTGCACAATCTGACTTTGCTGCAGCCTGGAATTGAACTGCTGGTTTCGTCTGGTCAGAGGAGGACTGGCCCCCCGACTGAGCCTGGTTTCTCCCAAGGTTTTTTCTCCATTCTGTCACTGACAGAGTTTTTGTTCCTTGCTGTTGTCGCCTCTGGCTTGCTTAGTTGGAGACACTTAATATCCAGCGATATCGTCAACTTGATTGCAAAGATATTATTTTAACTGAACTGAGCTGGATGATGACATCACTAAATTCAATGATGAACTGCCTTTAACTGAAAATTGAGTGTTTACTGTTGTCCTTTTGCATTATTGACACACTACTTTCCTATTTAATACTGTAAAGCTGCTTTGACACAATCTGTATTGTTAAAAGCACTATATAAATAAAGGGGAAAAATAAATAAATAAAAATATTTACAGCTCACTATCTCCGGCCTGAGATGCGTGGCATAGCTGGGGTTACTTTCGAAACTAAGAACATTTAACAGATGTCTTAACACATTCAGGAGGAATTTACAGTTCTACCGTGCGTCGCGGTTCGGAGAGCAGGGGAGACCGGTGTTGTGAGCACAGCTTTTGACATTACAACGGTCTCATAAAAGCATGATAAGAGTGTGGGTGGAAACCGCGGCCTGCTACAGCTGCCGTGTTTATCTCAAACCTGATGAACGCTGCACACCAACATCCTCGGGGGGAAAGAAAGAGTCAAGACTTTATAGAATTTGTGTGCATTAGCATACTGAAGCATATTCAAGAATGTAGATGGTGGGACTGAAATATCTACAGCAGATCAAGTGTACTGCTCAGGAGTCTATTTATATTCTTAGAATTTAGATGCAAATATAATTAGCTTGTTTTGGCACACCGCCCTCGTGTATCCTGATACAAAGTCGCGTTATTCCCTCGGCTTTCCTGGACATCAACACTGGCCATCATTTTTGGCATGAGCCGCTTTCCTTTGGAATTCTTTTGATGTGCATGGATGCAAACATTGGCATATTCATTATAAACTGTTTATTTTGCCATTCTTAACAATTAGCTCTGAATATTCCAAAGCCAAAGGGGATACAAACAGCTGTCAAGATGATTTTTCAGAAGTAAAACAACCATTTTTGTGTTTTCGGCACTCGTTTTAAACAGTTTTCATGCAGTCAGGGAAATAAATGTGGCATGCCGCTGTTTTGGTCGCGTAGAAAGTCATTTGTGCTGCGAGGCAATTACATATCACAGCAACATAGTGACACATTAAAAGCACTGGAAACGTGGACTTTGATATGTTACTATAATATGTTATTAAGCTTAAGTGAAAAACAATGGTTCTTTAAAGACAGGGTTCCACATAAGAGCTTTCTTGCATGTCACGGCTCTTATCTGTAAATTAGCCCAATAAGAGCAATCAAAGTCTGTCTGAGCAGTGCACTTTCCTTTCATTTACTCTAATCGAACAGACGTTTTCCCTCAAATTTCAGTGTACTACATCACATATTAAACAGCCAACAGGTACAATTAACACTAATAATATGCTAGTATCTTGCTTTTCTGTTTAAATTCAGACTGCCAGCAAAGATCTAACCATGTTGCCCCGCTCCCATCTGTGGCTATCATTTATGTGGTGGTAATAGAGCTGTAGGTGTTTGACAGATGATTCACCTTTACAAAGTTGAGCTAGTTCTTTCATGGATGGCAGCAATGCCCCTGGCTGGAGCGGCTTGCCTTTGGCTGAAAAACAGCAAATACAGTAAGATGTATTTTCATCCCGATTCTACACAATAATGTGACTTGTGTGACACGGATGTTTTTGGTTGGTCTTTTTTTGGAAGGGTGCTTGTTCATTTCCCATGTCCTGTTAGTCACACATACGGTGTTCATGTTTTAATAACTTGAACACAATAAAAGCAGGCCAAAGTTTCTCAAGGCAGCATCTAACGGATTCTCTCACCTCACAGAGAATGATTAAAAGCTGCTCTGAGCCCTTATTTAATTCATGCCAAGTTGAGGGACTGACTCTACTCCTTTTTTCCCCAATTTCAAAAGTTTTCTTCCACAGGCAAAAAAAAAAAAAAAAAAAAAAAAAAAAAAGATTAATATTGCATTAGATGGGAGCAAATTACCTAGAATGCAACACTTTTGAATGGTAGTGTAATTATAGATAAATTTGTGAATATGTGACTCAAGTCAAACAAGGCAAGTTTTGGTTACAAAAAAAGGAACAAAAAAAACCTTGAAGATTTAGAGAACTGTTAGCTCTAACCTAATTTTTCTCCTTTCAAATATTCTTGATAAAGTGCATCAAAATAAATATTCCATGGATTAATTGTTTTTATATCATCATAATATGATACTATAATATTATGTCAGCCAGTCAAGTCAGCATGAGTTGCCATTGCAACCCATTTCTCAGGATTTTTAATATGAAAAAGTGTCGGCAAGACATCTATCCATCAGGAGGATTTATCTATCCATTGATTAGAAGGTGTGAAATGGACTTTATATGCAAAAATAGAGCCAGATTGCATAAATAGCTACTTAGCTAATGGTTAACAATATGCCAAAAAAAAAAATAATTAAAAGAAAGCCATCCATTTCTTTACATTATAGAATGTCTTCCTTTCACTGGGAAAAAAAAATGGTGTGGGGGGAGTGGGTCTGTTGTAAAAAATAAATAAATAAATAAAAAATCTAGAAATTAAATTACTGGGTCATGAAAGCAATTAAAATCCCAAGAGATAAACTGGAATTTTGCCCATCATTTGGCCCAACTCATAACCTAAATATAAATCCTGAAGGCCTTGAAAATTAGACAAAGTGAGAATTTCAACTATGTTCAGAGCAATTCACTGCATAGAAATCATAAAATACAGGCAATCAGACATTCATGTAGCTCCAACAGTGGCGCGTAGCACTACAAACACCAAGGTCATGGGTTCGATTCCCAGTGAATGCATGTACTGATGCAGTCTCAGTTGGATAAAAGTGTCTGTCAAAGGCATAAATGTAAAACAAAAATGAAAAGCAAAAAATAAATAAACTGGCAGATGAATTCATCAGGTTCTTTAAAGTGGTTTACATTTCTTATTGTTTTCACTTACATTTTTAGATATGGCCTGTTCAGCAACACTAATGACACTGTTATTTTCACGGATCTCATTTGATGCTCCTTAAAAACACATTTTTCCACCACTGCTAAAAGCAGGATTTGTTTTTTGTCAAAGAGATGTTATAATTGTTAAAGTCTTTCCAAGAGGGCAAGGGCTGAGCAGTGCTGGGTAAGATGAGATAATGTCAATATTATAACTTCATTAGACCTACTAAACAAATAAATATGGCAAAGGCAAGACCGCTGAAGTGAAGTTCTCTTCGAAGCCAGACCCCTACAGCAGTAGGAAACCTCACCTTGTCACTCAAGGACTTTAGGACACTGTGTTCCGGGTCACAATGCTGGTTTTCACGAGGAATGTTTCACTGGAGATGTAAAGGGTGTGGTGGTGAGAGTCAGTTAAAACATTTTAACAACTTTAGAGGTTGAATTTTGGCAGGCAGAGCTGCAGTTTTGTGCCATTTGGCGTTTTGGCCATTTTAAAACCAGGAAGATTCAGCTCACATTCCAAGAGGCAAATTAAAGGACTGAATAAGATTTTGTTTTGTGCAATGAAGCTTTAAGAGAGACTTTTTTTCCATCAGTAGAACAGTAAAGAAGATTTTTAGCTGAAACTGTGGTCTGTGATGCTTCATTAAAAGCAAGTGAGCAGCTGCCTGCCTTTGATGACCAAAAAAAAGCATATCAAGGAACACAAAATTAATACCCATGGCTCCTGATGATATATTGAGGTCTTATGAAGAGAAACGATCAGTCTGTGCAAGAAACTGAACATTATTTACAGCATTATTACCTGTAAACCAGAGCCTCAGGCAAACTGTACAGAACCAGTTCATTGAAAGGAACAGATTTGTCTAAGGCTCTGGATTACAGGTAATAATGTTGTAAATAAGTTTCTTGCGCAGACCAATCATTTCACGTCATAAGACCTCAATACATCGTCAGGAGCCACAGGTATTAATTTAGTCTCCCTTGATATGCTTTTTTATTCTCAAAACGGGGCAGCCATTGACTTGCATTTTATGAATCACCAAGGCCCATGGTTTTGGCTAAAACTCTTCTTTACTGTTCAGCTGAAGAAAAGAAAAAAAGTCACCTACCACCCATCTTGGATGACCTAAGTATGAGTAAATTAACAGCAAATGTTCATTTTAGGATGAACTATACTTTTAATATAAAGGCAAAGAAGCACTAAATTAATTGCAGGCCTTCGATCACGTAACAGAATAATGCAAAACCATGCTCACAAAATTCTACAATCAGCAAAAACCAATCTGATTGACGCAGACATTTCATCTCACAGCCAACACGAGTCCCTCAACTCTTCACACAAAACCAAAAACTAGTTGTAAAGTTGAACTCTCCAGCCTCTGCCATCTCCATTATTTAAGTTTGAGGCAATAGAAAAACGGCCATTTATAATAAAGGGCAACAGAGATTTATGAGAGAGGAAAGCTGTGCTGTGTGCATTCGGCTTACAGTCAATCTCACTGAATTCGTAATATATTAGTCTGAAAGACAAAGTTCTTTGTAAGTTGCCAGAACCATTCGTCCTGGCACTGAGGTGGAACACTGTGAATTACTCCGACCGGGATCCTATTTTACTTGCTTGGATTTCCCTGAAAACAAATTGTTGTACAATTGTGTTCTAAGTGTCCTCTTTTACTTGAAAAATCACTACCAGTGCTGTTAAAAGATATTTTTACTCCCAAAATGAATGTAAGGGAATAGAGAGAGAATGAGAAACGATGGAGAAAATAAATGTCACAAATTAGCTTAAAATGTGTGGCACCTGCATGAGCACAAGCACTAACTTGTCAAAACATATGTGCACAAATCACAAGGCCAAGTGTCTGAACCATGTGCACTTTTTGACAAGCTTACCAAACCTATATTTTGTTACAAAGACTGTCAAAAATTATTTTACGCATGACCTGTTGCCATCTGCATAAGTTACACCGCTGGTCAAAAGTTTGGAGTCAGTAAGATTTTCTAATGGTTTTAAGAGTTCTCTTATGCTTGAAAGGCTGCATTTATTTGCTCAAAAATCACAGCAATATTGTGAAATATTATTGCAATTTAAAATAACTGTTTTTAAAATGTGAGTATATGTAATAAAAAGACATTTATTCCTGTAATCAATGCTGAATTTTCAGCATCATTACTCCATGTTACATGATCCTCCAGAAATCTTTCTAATATCAAGATTAAAAGTTAATAATCATTTAATAATTTAATTTAATAATAAAATAAAAAGCATCATTGGTGTCAAGAACAGTTGTGATGCTTCATATTTTTGTGGAAAGCATTCTTTTTTTTAAATTCTATTCTTTGACGAATAGAAAAGACAAAAGAAATCTTTTGAAACCTTATAAAATGTCTTCACTGTGACATCTGATGAACTTAATGCACCAATGCTGAAAATATTTCTTAAAAAATAAAAAATACTGATCACAAACTTTTGAATAGAAGCGTAATTATAGATAAATGCATGGCCCAGATCAAATAATCAGCCAAAATGAGCCAACTTTTGATAATGCTAGAATAGAGCCAGACTGCACAAATAAATACTTAGCTGTTGGTTAATAATATCCATCAGCCCACATCAGTAGAAAAAGGAAAGATGTTTTCAGAATTGATTTTAAAGAATTTATTTTGTTGTTGTTGTTGTTGAACATTCTAATGAAATACTACTACCACAACGTTTTATGTGCAAGAACTGGGAAGGTTCACAATATGTGCATTAAATACAATTCTGATTTCACATTGACCTTAATATGCATCAGCCAGTGCTGTCAGTTCTCTTTTTGTGACCGGCATTCATTAAAGTTGGCATCACTTTATGAGAAAGCACTCCCGGATCAGCTGTCCTTGACTGTGGAAAAGAGTAAGTCATCAGTCAACTCTGTTGCTGTGCGCTGGGCTAGATAAGGTGAACGTGGAAGAAAAGCTCCAGTGTAAATGAGGCAATCTGCCCCCATACAGCTGGAGCAGGACCGTGCGGTGTGTGACAGGCCGGACACGAGCCAGCCGACCGGCTCGGCCCACACAAAGCTCATCTTCCAGAAATTAAAGCCTTTGCTTCCCTCACAGTCGCCCGGCTCAATCCTCCTGTCAGGATTTGATTTCTAACACTCACTCTGCTGTGCGATTGAAGACCTGTCCGTCACGTTGAATGTCAGATGTCAAACCCGAGTTAAGATGGTTTTTGAAAGCATTTAGCATTAAAAATACAACTAAACGAGTCGCTTTAACGAGCATAAAGCTTTTATCTCACTGAAAAAGCTCAAAAAGAGAGTTCAGATAGGGTTTACACAAGAGATTGAACAGAATGTCCATCTGGCCACCTGGCATTTCATACAGAAACCCTGCTTTCGTGATTTATCCTCCAAAAAGCACCAGTTCTCCACTGGCATAAACATTTGGGCTATTTATACGCTCTAATATCAGACTAAACCCTATACTTTCCTCTTGGCTTGCAAACACACATCTGAAGCAGTGTCGGCCTCACCTTACAGCTTCATCTCTCACAACTTGATAAAAGGTCTGAAATCTAAACTTCCTGTCATTTAGAAAGCGCAAATAAGAAGCGAAAAGCGACGGAGGCGATCCGGCAGACATTTCCACCTGTTCGTGACAGAATAAATGCCAAAGAACTGGAGAAAAAAAGCTCTTATTATTGAGAAGCAGCCTCTCGTGGGGACACTGACAGCCTTATCAGGTGTGCAGCAGAGATCTTGCCAACAAATCCTTTCTCTGCCGTGAGATCTACACTTTGCCTGTGAATGAGCAGCTTAAAGGGTCTCTGATGGTATATCAAGCAGACAGAACTTCCATCAGCAGAATGCATATCAACTCACCTACAGCTCGAGCAGATCTGTAGTCCTTGAACATCATGTGTTAAGCAGACGCTCAATCTCTCGGTGACGGCACCCTGTTAAGAAAACAATACAGGCTTAGCTGCATTTGGACGTTAAGGGGACTCTCTAGGTATCTCTATGAAACAGCTTTGTGAGCATAGATCCACAGATGGCTTTCCATCAGCATAGTAAATGTCTTGGAGAAGGCAATCTAAATCCAGCGAGAAACAAATATCCAAATAAATCCAAAATATCCATAATGCACAGCAGTTTAGTAGTCAGAGTCGCCTGGGATCATCTGATTCAAGAACAGCCAGAGTCCAAAATTAACTGTTTACTTCAGCTCCCGATATCGGATGAGCTGAGTTTATTTACCAGGCATAAATATTTCTTCCCAGGCCTGAAACTGCATTTTGCATTTTTATTAAAAATGTTTTTTGTCCCTCGTGACAATGGAATTATCTAGCTGCTTTTTCTTGCATATCTGTGGCAGCGCGGGTCACTGTGTCACTCATACAGTCTAAGTCTTTCAGTGAAACAGCACCCGTCATAAAAACTGCGAAGATTAGAATTTTTAGTATAATTTTGTGTCTTATATTTTTGTGTCAGTAGTTTAATGCGAGGGACACTGCACAATATGTGTTGCCAAATGGTGTTCTGGACTTCATTTTGCATCTGGGACTGGATTTACAAAATCAAATTATTTCTTAAAATTATTCTTAACTGCGATTTCTTTTTTCTAACATTAAAGGTCAATGATGTTTTGTATTCCCTAAAACATTTAAGAATATTCTTAACTTGCTTCTTAAGATGAAACTTCTGAAAAATCGGAATTCCTGAAAAGAATGTTCATAAAAACCACTGTAAATAACTTGTAAAATTGTACAAATTATCAAGTTTGTCGAGTCTTTGTCCAAAACCGACATACAATCAGACAACGATGACATGCACCAGTAATGATAACATACATTTACATTCACCATTCAATAAATTAATCATATTACTGCTCACTACCTCATTCACCATGGAACTGACGTCATTCTACCACCTCATCAGTCAGTTTAAATAAAATAACTGCTCTTGAGCTCTTTTGTCACTTTAATCAGACAAAATAAGCTATTTTTTGCACTAAAAATCTTTTTATCTGCACTGTTTGTTCACTGATTTGCACTCTATCTGCCATTATCCTTACTATACTTCTTTTTTACATTTCCTTATTTTTTATTATATGTCTTTTTTACATTTCCTTATTGTATAGTTGTATCTTATATTTTATATTTGATCTAGATTTTTAGGCTCTACTGTTAGTGTTATCTGTATGCACCGGGGGTCTGAGAGTAACGCAATTTCGATTCTCTGTATGTATGTACTGTACATGTGGAAGAATTGACAATAAAGCAGACTAGATTTGACTTGACTTGACAACACCAAGCCTGTCATTTTCATCTAAACAAAACATGCTCTAAAGAAAAGAATACAGAATTTTTTCAGGAAGTGCACTTGGCAACATCTTAGAATTTATCTTTAGAGGATTTTTGTGAATCTGGCCCCCCGATGATAAATTCTGCACAGAAGTAAATAGTTATAAGGCACATAAAACAAAGGAGGTTTTTTTCGTAGATGATCTATGTATTCAAATTAAACAAGCAACTTCCACAAATGTCAGATTTAAACCATGTAATATTGCAGTTCCTCGGTAAGTTAAAGGCCAACTAACTTGCTGAAGGCATGAAGAGCGTAAATTCCAACCTGTGCTACATTTATACTTTTCAAACTATGAAATAAAATGCATAAATAATTAACATTATGCATCTTTGTGTTTCCAAACTGCAATTGCATATCTAGGTTTCATTCAGATCTATAAATGAAATGTCAGAAATCATGAGTGCCGTCTTTCATCACTTTGCTTTGATTCACAGATTCAAAGAGAGAGCACCGTTCTGGAAACATATTATGCTATGAAATCAAGAGTCAGCCAATAACACAATCAAAAAACAATCTTGTCTAGACAGGAATGAGTGTTTTGCAGTGACCGGTCTCATGTACTCTGGTCAGTACAGAAGCATGTGAGTCTTGAGAGAGTTTGTGGAAACAGTCTTCCTCTAATAGCAGTAAGTCTAAGATCCACCTGTCACTTCCTCTTTGACCCTCTGCCCACAACATGAAAAAAAACTAAAACCTCTACACATTTCCCAGACTCCACATTCCCCCCAGTATCCTCCTGCCCACCACTAAATAAAACACACTTCATTTAATAAAAAACCCAACTTGAACTGAACAAACAGTGCCACAAAAACAAAAAATAACAGAAAGTGAGAAGAAAACAGACGAGAATGTGTAAATGGAATAATATAAATAATACATATAAATAAACAGGTTGCAGCACATATTCAACTGCAAGTTTAAAAAATGCAAGACATGTGTTTAAAGAAAAAGAAACGGAAAAAGGAATAAAAAGATCCTTGCACCAATACTAGTACAATCTATATAGTGCGAATGTGATAATATTCTTAGTTATTCCTTCATATGACAAGAAGCTACAAGAGTTTACTTTCAATTAAAATCCAATTTATTGTGTAACCAAAATAGATTTTATGTATAATGTGGGACTTATTCATAAACAAGCCCGAAATGCATTTGGACTTATAAAGGTCTGTGCTTTATCACTCCCAGATGCTCATTCAAAAAACATGCCATTTTACAGCCAACCCTAAATTAAACATTGTGATAATTCATCAATAGTAGATCATAGCGATCACTTGGCATAATGGCTCACTGACTGCAAAGCTCTCTGAAACAACGAGCTTGTAGAACGTGCAACCGCACAGTAACGCAACCATTTGTTTCACTACATCATAGCCTTCTGTAGTGTAATAATCATAAGGGCATATTGCAATTCTTGTTTTTCCATCACAGAATGCAAGATTTCTTAACATGATAATTAAGACTGTTATAACAGTTAAAATATTTAAGACTAGTGAACTTTTTATGGGTTATTAAAAAATGTAGGGAGGAGACTGTTGATTGGATGTTGAGATGTGGAGGCAGATAAACATGAGCTTGCAGTGGTGGGTTTAATTCAATTCAATTCGAGAATTTAAGTGGACTAAATTATTGAAGAAGTCCTGCTTGACAAAATGGCCATGTACATACTGTAAAGTTTCAGGAGTGACAGCTGCGTTTAAATATGGGAGTTTTGTGTATGTACAGAATGAACCTCACTCCTGAAATTGCAGTTACTTACACCGATTGATCGGTTTGACATATTTATCGGCACCGATAGCTTAACAAACAATAGTTTTTATTATATGTCACTATACAGCACAAGAGCGGCCTCTAGAGGCGGAATCACTGACGCCTCACGCGGTTTGTTTTGACAGGTCAGGTTGCGCGCAGCACAAAGCAGGAGAATTCAGTTGTGTATTTAAAATACAGACAACAAAATGGTTTGAATACAGTATATTAAAGTATGTTTTTATTTCATTGTAAAATAATTTGTTGACTAGGTGCTGCATTATTAGAAATGGAACAGCAGTAGGCTATGTTTGCAGACAGAGAGGACACTAACATTAGCAGTACTTCAAACGGTTAAAACAACGTGACAAATACATGCAAATTGAACCCAAAACCATGATATCAAAACAACTTTTACCATTACATTATACCATATTCATACAACAAATTATTTCGATAACCAAAATAACCACGGTGGAGGACAAATTATTTTGTTCTGACGTAAACGTAAACTATACTAGGCAACACAAGCTGCAGGAGTCAGATTCGACTGATCAAAGGTCGAGAGTAAGGAGAGATGACTGACAGGACCACGGTGGAGGATTCTGCTCAACAGATCCTGAGCTCACTGACAAATATCTAATCTTAACTTTCCAAAAATCCCTGGAATATTCCAAAAAAATCCTGGAAAGTTTCTAAAATTTCTGGAATATGTCTTTTTGGAATATGTCCAGAAATTTGCTGGAGTACGTGTGATCGTGAAATCAAAAGTGAACAGCAAATGCTCATTAAAAACCAATCCACAATACATGGAAATTAAAAACAATACAAAAGTGAACAGCAAATGCTCATTCAAAAGCAATTTCTATTCCCTGCATATTAACAGCGTCTCCACGATGCATGGAAATTATATACAATATTAGAATGTTTGCAGGAGTAAATAAATATTTATTATTATTTTATTCAAATGTTGTCTAATAGAGCCTTTTTTTTTACTATTAACTCTTTCCCCGCCTTTGACGAATTATCTCGTCTTTTAGAAGACAACACTTCCACGCCAAAGATGAGTTTTTACGGCTTTTCGTGTTTTCACTGATATACACTCGGGGGCGCTATTACACATCTTCTGAACGAGTACAAAACCTTCCGAACAAAAACACACATGAACAGGACGGAGAAATGATCGATCTCTTATGTAAACAGATGCATATGATAAATAATGAGATCATCAGCAATAGAGAGCATATAAATGAAAACTGCATAATGTTACGGAGTAAAATGATGATCCAGGAAGTGATACATGTCTGTGTTGGAGGTGTTGATGGAAGCAATTTACTGGATTTTATGCTTTGATAATTGTACTGAATATTATCCAGATGTAGTTTTTGATAAAATTTGATTTTTCTCACCTTTTTGCTCAAAACTATAAATTTTTATGAAACCTATCTATAAGTGTTGATAAAAAAAAAAATGCTTTAAGCTAGAATAAAACAGATTTTTTTTTTTAAAAGTAGAGGCTTTGATCTTTATTTTGGTGTATTGCATATTCAAATATTCATACAGCAAAATATATATAACTAAAATAAAATTTTAGTGAAAATCATCCAAATCGCTGGCGGTGCCTGGCAATTTTTTTCAAAAATGCTGGCGGGGAAAGAGTTAAACATTTAAAATACTTCAAAATGCCTAGCAAGAAATCGTAAACCAGGATCACGTGATCCCGTTCACGAAGTGTGTAAAAAAGCCATTTGGAATTCGCTGACGGTGCAAGTCAGAAAAAAAAAAGTGAATATTAAACATATGAATGGATGAATTGCTCACATCAAGATCTAAAATATGCATTAAGACAAGTAGATAGGGCACATTTCCATGCCAGGAAAAAAGCATTGGTAATTAAATCTTTAAAGAACAGAGCCACAAACATTACATTCCCATTCGCAGTGGCTAAGTGTAATAGAATTCTAGTTAAAATTGCTTACAGCACCTTCATCAGTGCTCTAATAAATCTGTGCCTTTGATCTTGTGGCTTAAATGCAGCAAGTGAAGTCAAGTGTCTAAAACAAACGGGTACAGTTCAGTCTTTAGTCTGAGGTAGAGCCTGGAGGGAGAGGAACGTGATTGGTTGCAGCATTAAAAAAAAAACATAAAAAAAAAACCAAAAAAACCATCAACATCACTAAAAACACTACAAAACGTCTATTCCTCAAACTCGACTGTAGCTTGCAGGGCTGTTAGCAACGTGTTTGAACTTATGAGGCATATAAGACTGCATTTTGGCAAAATGGACATTAAAAATACATTTGAATCCATCCGAGGTTAGATTTCAGTCAGTGGCCCAGTGAAAATGATTCAGTAATGGCACTGGCCAGCATGAAACAGACATCATCTTCCCTCCTAGCAAGCAGAAGATACTTCTCAAATGAGGGTATATTTAGTCAACAAGATTGGAATTGCCAAGAAATGAGACATAACATATACATGCCTCCTGACCCACCTTCAATGCTACTGCATTGGGAAAAGAATAAATACACAATCTAATAAATAATTTCCCATGCCATATACTTGTGGAACAGATGCTGGGATTTCCACTTACAGATTTGCCCAGGTTCTTGTTATGGAAGCACTAATGATACGACAATGGTTCGGTCTCAAATCCAAGGCGAATCATTAGCGTATTTCATGCCTATGTTTTCTAACAGTTCTGTCTAGGTAGGCATGGAAGAAATAAAAATACCCAGCAGGTTTTGAGACATCACTTAAGTCAAAGCGAGATATTTATTAAAAACCTAATATCACCATACAGTAATTGAACACTGAAGGTATTTTCAAACTTTCAAGTTGAAACCACGGCCTGCTGATAAAAGCAAACATTACTCCAGTTTTAGATTAACCCCTACAAACCTGTATGAGTTTCTTTTCTTCAGGCATGGAAGAAATAAAAATACCAAAATTCTAAAAAATATCTTTCTTCAAAGCTGAATTAATGAAATAAAAAAAAAAACCAAAAAAATAAAAAACTACAAATCCTCAAATATTAAATAAAAGTAACATGTAAATTCCAAAAAAAAAAAAAATGATGTCATTAAAAATAAAAATAATGTCAAAAAATTGATGTATCAATGGCTCAAGAGTTTGAGGTATTATTGGCTCAAGAGGAATAACAGTTAATTTTACAATATTTCATTTTCTAAAATGAGACAAAGTGTAAGGCCAACAAATGTGGCGGAGCCTTTGAAATGAGAAACAGCAACCATAGTTGACTATAAGCAAGAGGAAGTTACTGTATGTGATTTTTTAATTGTCTATAAGATGTGTCACATACAGTATAGAATAAAAAAATACAGAAATTGTCTGCAAATTGAGAGGGTTTGATTCACGCAGTGATAATTGTCATCTTGTTCATCAAATGTGACCCTGGAGCACAAAAGCAGTTTTAAGTCGCTGGGGTATATTTGTAGCAATAGCCAAAAATACATTGTATGGGTCAAAATTATAGATTTTTTCGTTTATGCCAAAAATCATTAGGACATCAAGTAAAGATCATGTTCCATCAATATATTTTATAAATTTCCTACTTCAAATATATTAAAACTTATTATTTGGACAGTAATATGCATTGCTAAGAACTTCATTTGGAACAAATTTAAAGACAATTTTTTCAAATATTTAGATTTTTTTTTTTTGTACCCTCAGATAACAGATAAACAAATACCTCCTAACAAGCCAATTTCAAAAAATTTACCCTTAAAACATACATCAATGTAAATCTTAACAAATTGCATTTTGAAAAACAAATAAACCTATTATTACCCTTATGACTGGTTTTGTGGTCCATGGTCACATACTGTATGATGATGCCCTGCTACTGCTATGAATACACAAACACTTTCCCTTCCATTTTTAGAAGCAAAATAACTGATTAGTTGTCTAAACAGATTGATGTCTTATTTTTTACCAGCAATACAGCTCATTTGACAAGGGAACATCTCTACATGTAATGTTCAATAATTCACCAACCCAATGCAATACCCATGAAGTACAGAGATAAAAGAATAATCTATTAAATCTAGCACTTGAAAACATCTAAAAAGTGACAGCTGCCATCTTCTTCAACTGAACGCTCCCTCTCTGCAGTGCCAAGAGACAAAATGCAGAGAAGTTGAACTTTGGGCCAAGTCTGTTAAATGTTCTTTCTCTCAGTGCTGTAGAAATCCTGGCTCGGGTGCTGAAAACAATCTCCTGTTCTCCACCAAGAGAGGCAAATGATACTAGACATTCACGGTCTGAGAAGACACCATAAAATGTGGGCCAGACGTACCAAATGCTGCATAAAAACCAACCCTCAAATGCCTGCTTGGTCTTCAGAACCGAAGAGAACAGACATTTGAGGCTTTTACTGTAAGACTGGAAGCTTTTTCCAAGACTTTTCCTCTGTAATGTGAAGAAAGGAAAGCTTTTAGCCTCTCTCAAACATTCATTTCGAGAAAGTGTTGCTGGAAGTAATGTCTCCTAAGTGGTGCTTGCATTTGTGTTTTATGGAATAGGCTTACAATGGTATGAGAACGAATTAAGTGGCTTTCAAATTGCAAGCATCAGAAAGAACTGCAGGCTAAAATTAGTGAAAGAGTCATGTTTACAGTGGAATTCTGGGATTCTTAAGAATTGGTTCGCCCAAGACTGAAAACACTGTCATTATTTCCTCCCTCTCATGTCATTCCAGGCCAGTTTGAATTTTCTTTCTTCCTTGGAACACAAAAGAGGGAGATTCTGAAGAATAGCCAAAGCACTGTTATCCATTCTGCAAAAGAATTCAATGCCAAAGGGCTATAAAGTTGCATAAAAGAAAACAAACAAAAAAGCTTGCATGCTATTCCAAGTCTTCTGATGCCACATGATGGCTTTTGCATTTCAGATTTGAAAGCTACGCCACAGGGAAGATTATCAATAATGACTTAAAGAGACAGTTCACCAGTTTTGGGGGAAGTTACTTTGAAAAGAAATGCAATACAATATTGTGTTGCACTACTTAGTTATTTTTTATGGAAAGTACTGCCTAACATTACTTTTGAGGCTGGGTGTGCTTGTTTATTTTTAAGAACGAAAAACCCAAAAGTCATATTTTTGGAAACTGTAAAGGCCCTTTCACACCAAAAGTGAAAAGTTGTTCCAAACCTGTCTGTACTGTAAAGCTGGTAGATATATAGGTAAGATTTTTTTCTTAAATTCAAGCGACTAAGCTTGAATATCCATCTTACCTTTATATTATGCATATTAATGTTGCATTTAAAAGCATAGCGCTGCTTTGATTATTGCAGTAACCAATACACTGTACTGCTGCTGCTCCATAAGCACCACATGCTGTCAGAGAGTGGATTTGCATCTAATGCATCCCGTCTGCTGTTTTTGCTGCAAATTTTTAATGAGAAAGCTCAGGCTACATGCAGCATCTTTGTTTGGTTTGTGATTAGAATGCAGTGGTTCTGCAACTCTTTCATGCAATCTGATTCATATAAAGGCACAGTCACGGAAAAAACATCATAAACCATGAAACCGCCAGAATCCTAAAAATCTGACCAGCACTACCTACAGTATATACACATTTCTTTCTTCTGTTGAACATAAAAGGAGATATTTTGACAAACTGTTGGTAACCAAACAGTTGTGTCCACATACAGTGTACCTGATGCAAATCTCAACACTTCGTACGTGCAGGTTACACATCCACTTGGTTTTGCACTAATCAGTTGTTCCACAAGGTGGCGACACTGGCTCAGGCCACTGTTTCACAGTAGAAAAAAATCAGCAACAACAAAAAAGCGGAGACTGCAACAACTACAGAAGCCCGCATTGACAAACGCTTAAGTGAGAGGGTTATGAGATGTCGCAACTTTAGTTTAAAAAAGTACTAAGATAATGTATAAGTCATAACTTATGAAAAAAAGAAGTAGTGCAGACACTGGACAAAGATGAATCTTCGTAGCATGCATGTGTCGACCGCCTGTGTTCATGCACACTCTCAAATAGAGTATACTGTGAAAGGCTATTGGTTTCTACAAGTACACTTTAAGCCTAAATGATAACAATGGTTCGTTTTTGGGTGAACTATGCCTTTAAATTTCCATCTGTTCCACGCAAAAAGCTGTTGTTTAGAAGACTTGAAAAAGCACATGAGTCATTTAAAAACATGTTCGTAGCTTGAATGTCACTGTATATTTGGTTGTGGAAACCAGTGCCCAGGACATTCTTCAAAATAGCTTTTTTTTTTTGCCATTCTTCAGACTATGGGACAGATTTTTCAGCATGATTTTGGGAACACATGATCAGCACATTTTTATTCCTGAGACTGGCATTGAGATCAGAGATCAGTGGACCTCCTCTGATGAAAACACCTTTATCAGACAGAGTCAACGGAGATGAGGAGATTACCAATCAGCCCATCTAACGCTATTCATCTCCACCAGATCCACAACTACAACCGCTGCCTGTGAAGATCACAAAATCAACAAACCAACAGCTGAAAGCAGAAACAATCACATTCCACAATATAATGCTTAATGTTCTGAATAAAATGGCCCTATTCAAACATAACAAGGTAGTTAGGTATACGAGGTGCAATTCTTTATATTGCATTTGACAAAAAAAACAATGAATGCTACATTGGTGAAATGTGCTTTGCCTCCAGAGCAAATCATTATAATGATGAGCATTATTTTAACAGAACTGGTGCATTTGTTACCATAGGAAACAACCCGCAGCCTGGCCTCTGATGTGGAAGTGCCTCCAAAATGGCCTTTTTATCTGCAGTTATTATCCTCATATGTCACTGTCATAGAAACAACACAGCACAGTGACAGAAAGGGCACGCGGCGTATCAGAATATTGTTTAGAGCGCCGATTATCACCTGCAATGTGCTTTCCAATTGTGTGGAAGGGAAGACGTCTCTAGAGACCGGCCTGATCTCAACACACTTACAGTTCAGAGCCAATGTTCAGCTTTAAGTGAGAAACTGGGGTCTGGGTTTATAATAACTCATTCCGGTTTGCATTAAACTGCAGAAATAACCGGAGCCGCGTCCCTTTCTAAAAATAACCACAAATACTGTAAAGTGGATTTTGCAGATGTGATCCTTTCCATTCAAGACAAAGATAAAAAGCAATGTAATTGTGCAGAAAGCTTGATGACAAAACACAAACAAATATACTGAAAAATGGTGTAAAAACTATTTTCATTTAGAAATTGCTAGCAAATTTCATAATTAATTACAAAAAACGAAAAAATAATTAGATTAAACATGAAATTAAGTAAAGGCTAAAATAGTATTTTTCTTGTAAAACATACTACAATAACACTACAATTTGGTTGATTTACAATTAAGATTTTTATATATATATATATATCTATATATATATATATATATTCAGCTAATAATATATTTTAAAAACTAGTTAAATAGAAAAATATGAAGCAGCATAACTGTTTTCTACATTAATACTCAGAAATGTGATTTAGAATGATTTCTGAAGGATCATGTGACTCTGAAGACTATACTAATGATGCTGAAAATTCAGCTTTAATCTCAGGAATAAATTACTTTTTACAATATATTTGCATAGAAAATACTTATTTTAAATTGTAATAACATTTTAAAAAATTACTGTTTTTATTGTATTTTAATCAAATAAATGCAGCCTTGGAGAGCAGTTCCCAAACATAAACAACCATAAAAATCTTCAGGAGCTTTAAAGAATGTGATGCACAGTCCGACCACAGCCATAAAGTCAACACCATTTGTGCTGTTAAATGGGTTCTGTTTTGTGTTTCTATTAAAAGAACAAATATTAGCCAATTAACATGACTACAAAACAGGACTGAAGAGCCACATGAAAATAAAGCTCATGGTGAAGCGGGAGATATTCAGCCTGCAGTAAAATGACGCCTGAGACTACAGCAGTCGTAAAAGATAATGGTATGACTGTAACGACAGCGCAAACTAATTAGGATATTAGAACATGTTGGAGTAAATCTGGATTGAAAAACACATTTAAAGGGAATGATTGTTACTTTTAAACTGAGTGATACTACCGTAAGATATACAGAAAGAAAAAAATAAACAAAAAAAAAAAGCATCTATAAAAAAATAAAGTAAAAAAATAGTAATGTTGTGAAATATTATTACAATTTTAAATACAGTTTTCCATATTTATATACTTTAAAATGTAATTTATTCCTGAGATTAAAGCTGAATTTTCAGCATCATTTCTCCAGTCTTCAGTGTCACATGATCCTTCAGAAATCATTCTAATATGAAATCTTTAGAAAATATAGAATTTTTTGTAACAATACAAGTCTTTACAATTTTTTTTTTTTTAAGAATTTACAACGAATCCTGAAATTTTCATTAGAAGAAAAAAAAGCAGCACCGCTGTTTTTAACATTGGTAATAATAATAAATGTCTTTTGAGTAGCATATTAGAATGATTTCTGAAGGATTTTTATTATTATTATTGCTCTCAAAAAGTAGCAAATTTGCGACCAGTAGAATCTGCAAATGCCATTTTTATCAGTCAACTAAAAATATTTTAAGGCAATCGTATTCATTGAATTGAACTGTAAACCACAAGATTGGTCAAGTCCCCAGCACTGGCACTCGGACAGTTAACGGTCTCAGTATTAGCCTTCATCTTCCTCTGAACTGTGCTCAATTGAATCCAGCCTGCGGCCCTGTGGGACTCCAGACGTGTTGATGATATCTGGCTTCCTGAGTGATGGCGCTTGTGCCGTGACATGCTTCACCTAAAGGCCCCGCCACACGGGACACGGCTCTATAAAAGCCATTTTAGGAAACATTAACACTCGATGGTGGGTAACTAGCAAATCAATTATCCCCTGGCCTCCAAAACTAGCCGGGGCATCTGCTCACGTTCATCTGTTTGGAAGGTCAAGACTGGGCAGGACTGAAAACTGACCATATGGACGAAAGCATATTAAAATATTGTTCTGGCTTAGAGCGATAAGCAGGCAATTATTTATGTTTTGGCTGATACTGATAAATAATCAATATTAAAGTACTATTTTGTCTAGACTCTACATTAATAAAACATAAAATATATTGTTTTAAATACTAAAAGTGAATTCAGGTGTTACAATGTAGAATATTAAAAATGATTTTATTTTGAGATTTAAAAATGATATTTAAGAGTATTTTTTATTTTTATTTATTTTTTTGGTCATGAACTCACAGGTTTTCTAAATCTAAAAATTAGCCTGCAATTAAATAGCCAAAAATGTTTCTTATGCTCATCAGGGCTGCGTTCATTTAATCAATAAATAAAGTAAAATCAGTAATATTATGAAATATTATTACAATTCAAAATAAATGTTTTCTATTTGAATATATTGTAAAATTTAATTTATTCCTGTGATCCGCAGCTGAATTTTCAGCATCATTACTCCAATCTTCAGTGTCACATGATCTTTCAGAAATCATTCTAATATGATGATCTGGGGGCTGTTTCATAAAACAAGTTTACCATATTTACCATAGCTCAAGCTCAGTCACTGGGGCTCTGTGGCACAGTTCCTCTAACAATTAACAATAGCAACACAACAAAATCTTTACCATAGCTCAAGCTCAGTCACTGGGGCTCTGTGGCACAGTTCCTCTAACACTGACCAATTGGAACACAATGATATCACCACTGACTCTCTCACATACAATTATTTGATTTTATTATCAGTCCAAAAATAAAAGTATACAGAAAATGCAACTTAAAAAAAATCAAATAAATAAAAATATAGGCCTAGGCAACAACCGACTGTAAAATATTGTAACCAAATTGTAATTACCTTTTGCCGTTTTTGCATTTATTCTATGACAGGACAGTATAGATATGACAGGAAGTGTGTGGGAGAGAGAGATGGGGACACCCGAAGTGCAGCTGTGGCATATGACAAGGCTATCGGCGCCAACAATGACCTTTTTTTAAGACATATGAAGACACTACTTGTGCATTCAGTTGATCTAGCCATGCAGCCTTTATCTCGGGTTTTATGACAGCTGTACCTTTTTATGGTTATTAGTAGAACATTAAAACATTACAATCTAAATCACTCTTTAAAGCATTAAAAACACTAAATTAAATTAAATAACAGAAAACAGACTCATTTAACTGATAAAAGGAATACACATTAACTAATTTAAACTAGTAATTAGGGCTGTATTAGCCAGCTTACATTTGATTTACAATAACTCCTATCAAAAATACACTTACATGAAGGATTAAAATTCTACATGTGTCACATTTAATGTCCAATAACAAATATTTTAGCAAAATGTATATTTTACTCAAAATGATTGCACTATTAATCTATTGCGTTCCATCTGTGTAAGACTCACGCACTCCTGACAGCAAAATGGACATATTTGCATGACTTTCTAACATTTACAGATGAAGAATATACCTGTGACGTGTCAGTTATGCACTGGGGAAAACACAACATCTCAAATGCATTAAACAGAACAGATATTCACTGTTTTTCATGGTGGATTGATTTGATCCATGATCGACATCAGGGCAGCTTAAGAATAAGTGTGCACATCAAATTATCTTGACTCGCTGAACCTGGATCGAAATATTGAGATTGCATGAACATAATGTCGTTTATAAAACCGCTTTTGTCCCGATTGATTTCTTAGGTTATTTCAAGTCAGGTTTTGGACTTTTATTCCTGCTTTTCTTAGCGTTTTTTATGGTGTTCAAGACTCATTTTTAATGATCAACGTTGATTAATGTTTTTGTGGAAATGGAATACATTTTTCAGGATTCTTTGATCAACAGAAAGTTGAAATGAACAGCATTTCTCTAAAATAGAAATATAAAACATAAATGTCTTTACTGTTGGTCAATTTTAAAGTATTCTTGCTGAACAAAACAAAATAGTTACCCCACTATTTTAATTGATGGTGTATATTCAAAATCAAACAATAATTAATAAAAATAACATCTCGAATCATGAGATTACTTGAGACAGCTGAAAAATAGTGTACAATACACTGTGCATTCTGATTTGATATTAAAGTTTTAGTTTCAGTAAGATTGGCAAATGGAGAACTAAAATGTGGATGTGGTGGTGTTATGAATATCCAGGCAGAAAGCCAAAGGTGCTTCATTTTACAGCTGTGGCCACATGTTGGGCAGCAAAATGTGTCGATATGGAGAAATCATTCACAGCTGTCTCTGGTGGCTCATCTGCGGATTTTGGCAGGTTGAGAACCAGGCAACAATCTAACAGCAATGAAGAAAATAATACATCTCAATCGAAGCCGGACAAGAAAACAAACGTAAAAAAATAAACACACCCGGTAGACTTCAGTGTGGAGCAATCGATCAAACGTACCATCAGACCCAAATTACGCAAGCTGAACTTTAAAAGCGGCAAGAAAAATAAACCTGTGTCACTCAGATTGCACTAAACAAAGAGTTTATGTCTGATGCGAAGCAAAAACTCTCAATGAATATAGCTGGGCTTTCTGTGAGGCAAAGTTGAAGTTCTCAGCCCTGACCGGTTTCATGACAGCTCTATATTCAGTTCTCTCTCCACCATCTACCCCATAGCCGTCCTTCCCGTGTCTTCAGAGAGCAGAGAATCTCGCCATTAATAATTCATTGTTTTCGGCGGACACAGTGAATACCAATTCCTTCATATTGCAGGGCACCATCATCAAGGCTGATTGTGGCACCTAAGGTCATTAACTTCATCCCGGGTGACGTGCCTACGAATGTAAATGACCGGCGAAGGCTGCTGACCTGTTAGCCGGTCCATCTAAACCTCTGCTGGCCAGATGAGGGGCAGAGGGAAATTACACTGCACGCTCCTTCCGTTTATTATTTGCTTCGCTCCTTCGCTCTGTGAAAAACATGAATTATGGCTTTCGCCCTGGTAAAAAGGAAACATTCACGAGGTGCATTCACGACGGCCCCCTTCCCCGCAAGGTGCCATGGCAACGGCGAACACTGAAATTATTCCCTGAAATAGCAGTGCAATAAATGAAATCAAATATTCCCCGATGGCCTGGACATCTAGGGCATAACAATAACACTGCTAAAAGATGTAAGTTGCCTGAAATCTGAAGCTTTTTGCAGGTTAAAACCGCTAGAACAATACGCTCCGTGGCCATTTATATCCCTCCAGCTGTGTGGACGTTCCCTCAGGAATCAAGCCAGACAGCAGGTGCTACGAGCTGCCTAACTTTAGGAAGGTCACAGAAACAGCTTGGCCGTGCTTTGAAAATACGTTCACAGAGTGAACTTTAAACATGATGCATTTGCTGTCCGCTGGTAAAATGGCCTTTTTAAGGAAATAGCGCACCCTAAAAAGAAAGAAAAAGAAAAGTTACTCAACTTCAGGCCTTTTGAGATGTGGATGAGTGAAAGATTTGGAGAAATGCAGCTTTCCATCACTTGCTCAGCAATGGATGCTCTGCAGTGAATGGGTGCCGTCAGAATGAGAGTCCAAACAGCTGATAAAAACATCACAATAATCCACAGCACTCCAGTCCAGCAGTTAACATCTGGAGAAGACAAAAGCTGTTTTAAAAATCCATTTTTAAAGTGTTGCTTCCAGCTAAAATGTGAGTCCGTAATCCATAATAATGTTTCCTCCAGTGAAAAAAGTGCATCTGCTATTGTCTCTCACATCAAAATCCACCCACATATTTGTTTAGAGCTGTTTTGGCTTGTAAAGAGTGCTTGATCTGTGCAGATTTCTCTCCTGATTCAGACAAAACGACTTCCTGGACCAGAGAAGGCATTATTATGGATTATGGATGAATATTTAGCCAGAAACAACCGTTTGAAATAACAAAACACCTTAATGATGGATTCGCTTCTTACAAAAATGCAGCTTTTGGCTTCACAAGCTGTTAACTGATGGACTGGAGTGGTGTGGATTACTTGTGGATTATTGTGATGTTTTTATCAGCTGTTTGGACTCTCATTCTGACGGCACCCATTCACTGCAGAGCATACATTGGTGAAAAAGAGATGCAATGCTACATTTCTCCAAATGCTTTAACAAACAATATAGATTACGCTGCCTAGAGCAATCCGGATTGGTCTGGACTTTTTTATGTTTGGGTGAACTATTGCTTTAATAATGAATATAGATTACGCTGCCTAGAGCAATCCGGATTGGTCTGGACCAACTGAATCTATTCTTTTGTGCACACTGGATGGTTCAGGTACGGGACGCTGGGTCAGGTGACACAACGAACGCTGAGGAGACCCCTAACACATTGGACATGGCACGGAGCACATCGCTGATCTCTGTCTGATCCAATTGACTGTTGGGTTTCGACCCCCTGCATCACCGAGGGCCATTAAGTGGCCTGCCAAAGAAAAATGGCTCTGCTGGTCCCAGGGTAGTGCAATTGGATCAGCAATTCCTGCCCACTATTGTCCCATAACACTGCGACTAAGTTAATTTCCTGTGGGAAAAAACACTCAAGTGAAAAATAAGCAATAAATAAAAACCAAAAATGAAAGCAGCCCCACTAGATGCACAAGCCAGCGCTGCTCGCTTCTGTAGTGTTTCATCGGTATTAAAAAATAAATAAAACAAACCTCAGCAAGACAGGACAACAAATGCCTCAGATTAGCTGTTGCAGTTGTTTAACTTAAACCAGATAAATTAGCATCCAATGCCTAAACACTCGTTCGCTGGAACTCTAAACACTGAGGCACTGAGGATTTTTGCCAGAGAACTCCTTTCTAAAATATAAAAGCAATTACATATTTTCATATACTGTGTAAAGACCCATTTTACAGGGTAAAGAACAAAGGATTCAATATATCGGCAAAATATTTGCTGGACAATTTAATTTAATTTAATTTAATTTAATTTAATTTAATTTAATTTAATTTAATTTAATTTAATTTAATTTAATTTAATTTAATTTAATTTATCTGTTGTTAGAAGATTACAATAGAATATAACAGAGTAGAATAGAATACTATGATTAATTTCATGATTCCTACTATTGTATAATGACGTGATATTTGCCAAAAAAAACACATATTAAGTACTTTTAATAATTAATAATACTAGTAATAATACTACTGATAATAACAACAACAAAAAAGCAGTATTTTTATTATTAACACCTTATTAGCAACAAGGAATAATTCATAATAACTAGTAATAATAATTAATACTACTTACAACAACATCAATAATAACAACCACAATAATTATTATTATTATTTTTCCCACAGCACAAATGAATTCTGAATTTTTCCACATATTGCAGTACTTCTCTGGTGTCGACTTTATGCAGTGTCAGAAATAAAGTGGCCACTTCATCTTTAGTATCATAATATTTGGATCTTCTGCTGCTTAAAAGCCAAGACAACAGATGAGCACAAGATCAACAGACAAAGACACTAAATCTGCCTACTGTGCTCTGCTGATTGGGAACTGAAGAACTCATATCCAGTAAAAAAAAAAAAAAAATTCCCAATCCCGCCGCAGACCAAAAGCGGACACTGATAACGAGATCTGAACAGTGAGAGGAAAAAAAAACTGATTGGGAACTGAAGAAATCCCCTGTCTTTTCAAGGATCGGCACATTATTCACGCTCACACCTCGGTATAATAAAATAATACCTCTCTTTTTATTCATGAAGACAGTCTGGCTGACCCAGATATTTTCCGGATGTCTGTGCCTTAAGGGGACTGTCATGGTTGGACTAACACAGAGCCAAATCACTGTCCAAGATGCAAAAAGCACAACCGTTTTAAAAAATTGCTGTCAAGAAATTTTACAAAACAGTAAAATTTAGCAAGACCAAACTTGCAGAGACGGACTCGCGCTTTCTTCAGGGGACTGAAATAAAGGGTCCAATCACATTAACAATACAGCGAATAATAAACGTGCTTTCGCTAGATGATATCTGTGTGCAGAGGAGAGCAGATTACTTATTTACACTTTATTTTAAGCTGTCCTTGTTAGTGTAATTATACATTTAAGTACTGAGTACAATTAATTAACTACATGGACTTGCTACATAGTTGGGGTTAGGTTTGTCTTAGGGTTATTTGAACATAATTATGCACTATAATAATTTATTGTCATTATAATAGTAAGTACTTGTAATGTGTAACATTAGGACACCTTAAAATAAAAATTTAACCTGTTATACTTACTTTGAAAAAAGTAACTAAAAAAGTTAGTTACTCATGAAAATGTTAACAATGACAAAGGGAGTTACATCTAAATATTTTCACACATATACAGATATGATTGATTTCTTTCGCAAATTGCACTGAGAAAATAGCAAGTGAGAAACCAAGGAGTTTCAGGATTTTAAGACACATAATAGGACACAAACTTTTTCAGTTACTGCTTTATTTCCTATTTTAGTTAATGTATATGCTTTATTTTTTAAGACTAAATGTTTATTTCCAAAGCATTGTTAGTTGCCAGGGTTTCTTGTCATGGTTATTCAATGATTTGATTTCAAAAACAGAAGCTATTAAACTATATCTAATAATTTTAAATCTGTATAAAAAGAGGTGCTACAGTCTGGTTTTGTGTTAGCTGTGCTTTAAAGTTTAATTATTATAATCTTAATTCAACTGAAGTAGGATTTTAAAAGTTTGACAGAATTCAGTATTGCGTACTGCTGTAAGGTTAACCCCTTAAATGTTTCAAAACGATTAACATTGAAATTTCGAAAAGTAATCATTAAGTAGTCAAATGTAATCAGTTACCTTAAAGTAATTGAAATAGTTACACTACTTATTACATTTTAAGTAGTAATCTGTAACCTTTTACATTTCCAAAGTAATCTTCCCAACACTGTTTAAAATGTCTCATTTCTAATTACGAGAACTTCACTTCTGGGTACCCTCTTAAAAAAAATAAAGGTGCTTCACGATGCCATAGAAGAACGTTTTTGTCTAAATGGATCCATCAAGAAGCTTTAACATCTGAAGAACCTTTCTGTTTCACAAAATCTTCTTTGTGGCGAAAGAAGGTTCTTCAGATTATAAAAAGATAAGAACGAGATGTTTCTTTAAAGAACCTTTGACTGAATGGTTCTTTGTGGAACATCACTGTGAAGAATCTTTTAAGCACCTTTATTTCTAAGAGTGTAACAGTTAATTTTAAAGTGTCCTCGTTACATGTTACATGTACTTACTATTATAAAAAAATAAGTGATGCATAATTACATGCAAGTAACCCTACCCATACTGTAGATGTAGTTAATTAATAAAGTGTAACCAAATTTTTGCAATCGGATTACATAATCCAGATCACATGTAATCAGTTACTACGCAGCACTGTCCGTGTGTGTAAACATCAGCATAGGTGGAAAAGGCCAAACCCCTCAGCTTCCTCCTGGTGTCCTGTCTAAACTGTAGGCTGTCAGGGCCGGCAGGGTCTGGGCACCTTATCTTGCTGAGGAACGTGCTCGACTGTACTGTCTCTATTGGCAGGATGATGGAGAGAGGGCCTGCCTCCCAAGATAAACAACTCCTCTGTAGTCTGTGATGCTCTCCTGGCCCTGGCGCAGGCAGCTTCCAGCGTGATTAGCAGACAGAGCTCTGCTGGCCTCCCTCATTCACAAACACTGGCACAGCGAGTGGGTGGAGACTCAGGCTTGATTTATGTTGCTCAATGGCTACGTTTACATGCACACTTTTTGGTTCAATCGGACTGAATTCATTACGACTGATTAATCTAACTGTAGTGTTTACATGAGCGCTAAATTAAGTGATCGGGTTGAGGTGCGCGTTTATATGTCACAAGCTTCAAATCAGAATAGATTTTTTTAGACATGTGCACACTGCTCAAATAGTGAAAGTGAAAGTGAAAAGTGAAAGTGGCATACAGATAATATACTTTCTCACTGTTTGCACACAATAATTCTCTCCTACACGGTTTGTTTATTTGATTTTAACAGCAGAATTAATATTTACCCGTTTAAGGATAAATATACATACAAGCCGCTGTGCTGTGCTGCTCATATTTATCATGCAAAAAAAAAAAAAAGCCCCTCCCAGCGCCCAAACCGGGTTGCCTGCAGATGAGTATCTAAAACAAGGTTGTCCAGCTCCACTTCACAGTTGCCGAGTGAAAGGAGACGCATTTATACAACACTTTATTCAAAAGGAAGAGCCGCTCTTCCGTGCGTCATATGTCATTACGTTATTTCTGTGTCATTGCAGATGCGCAGTTCTTTCAGTTTCCTGGTTCAATCCGATCGAGTGTTTACATGCACGCTCAATCGTATTAGAAGAGGAATAAACCACCCCCTTTAATCCGATCGAAATTTCAATCCGATCGAGCTCAATCGGATCGATTAAGGTGTTTATATGAACGTTTTTCAACCTGATTACAAACAGATTATTTGGGTGCATGTAAACGTAGCCAATGAAAATCTCTGTCACTGTGAATACCCTTTACAAGGCATCTTTGGTTGAGATGCCCAATTTTCACAATCTAACCAATTCTTGATGGATAAAATCTTCCCTCTAAAAAATGCTGGGTTAAATACAACCTAGTGTCAGGTAAAATATGGACAAACCCAGTGTTTGGGTTCTTTTGACCCAGCGGTTGAGTTAAACGTGTAACCCAACCTTTCTGGTTAATAACCCAAAACAATATTACTATATTTTTTGCTCTAATAAATCTCACCAACCCCAAGCCTTTGAACAAACAGTACTATGCACTCTAATGTTGTAATGCCTAAATTCACTTGTAGCATTTAAAATAAGCGTTCAATATCTTTGAAAAGTTGCTTTGCTACTTGAAACAGTCTGCGGACTCCGCTGCAATTTTGTCATTCACTTCTGTTATATCAATAGCAGCAGCTTTAAAGTGAGACTCAGGTATACAGCAGACACGGCAATTAATTAATGGTGACTGCACCGAGAGTTTAGCACAGACAAACTGACAACTCATCAGTAGCCACTAAACTGTATCATCCAACGCTGTCAAGCAATTATCACATTCGGGTGCTGACGAATTATGAAGTAAGCCTGCAGTATTCTTGGACCAGTTCTGTACAGATGAATTGGTCTGGACTAGTCAGAATCACCTGAATAATTCAGCGAGAACCTCGGATATCATGATGCACAGTCACCGCCTAATGTATGTCGGAACAAAAAAAGATTTGGCGCACTAAAACATGGGAATAGCGAGACATTTCTCACGACTGAATAATGACATGCAAACTAACTGAGGAGAGCCACATGACACACTCAGCCCCCTTCCTGTGCACTACTTTCCCCGGCTTTCGCTGGAGTCACTGAGACTCCCAGCAACCTCTGCAGCACGCCGGGATCAGTGAGCTGAGTTTGCAGATTAGACCACCTGCCTCAACAATCCTGCTATCCTATTTATACCCCTGACAATAAATTACTGCTGGCGAGCTGGAGCCGGGCTCCAAAAGAGGCCGGCGCTTCGTATGAGCCGTGAGAAAAAGACAAGCACTAATGGACGCAGCGGTGACCTTATTCTTTATTTCACTTTAAATGAGCAATAGCGTTTCCACACACCAGTTATACGTGCCAGGCACCTTTACATAAAAGTGCAGCTCGACTTAGACACTTTGAAGGAGATCTGCTGTCGGCTGTAAACAAACAAGAAGCGCATTCTGTCGGGCTGACATCTTTTTATGAGTTTCGCTTTGTGCACACAAATGAAATCTTCTTCTTGCGTTCTGTTGTTGAAACAGCTAAAAGTCTGACGAAAAGACAGCAGTGACAGGCAGCGCTGGAGACAAGATATTTGTTGGTTTAAAGCTTCTGAAACCAGACTTTATACTGGATATTAAGAGGCAATTCAACACAGAATCAGATTTCTTACAGAGATACAAAATGTATTAGTACTATCACTATCATTTATATTTTATATTTACATTATATGACCGACAGCTTTATTTACTATATTACTTTGTCATGTTTCAGAAACTCTGCTGCATGCACACCAAGGGCATTTTCTTGCATTGTTGTCCAAACAGTTAGTAGTCTGATGAAAGACAGCAAGTTATTTGTTGGTTTAAAGCTGTGTTTTTGCTTCTGGAACTAAAATGTATACTGGATATCAAATGGTGACCCAACAATGTCCAAATCAACCCAAATTGTCCTTTAAATCAAACATGAAATTTATTTTTTAAAAGTGACACTGGCTGAATAGGAGGTTATACTAAAATTTGGTTTAAAACATGACAAAACAAGACAAAATCTGCACAAAATATTGAAGTGAAAGTTGCATTGCAAAAAAAAAAAAAAATAAAAAAAAAGTAATTACATAAGTCTTCTTTTTAAACCATTTTATTTTGTTATTTAACTAACAATATATCTTCTTTTTAAACCATTTTATTTTGTTATTTAACTAGGACTAACGGACGCAGCGATGGACAGACGGAGGGATGGATGGATTTCTGGTGGATGGAGGATGGATGGATGGATGGATGGATGGATGGACGGACGGACGAATGGATGGATGGATGGATTTCTGGGTGGATTTCGGGATGGATGGACGGACTTCTGGATTTCTAGATGGATGGATTTCGGGATGGGTAGATTTCTGGATGGATGGGACGGATGGATGGATTTCTGGATGGATTTCTGGATGGATGGACTTCTGGATGGATTTCTGGATTTCTAGATGGATGGATGGAATGAATGAAAGAAGACACACAAAAAAAAAAAGATGGATGAATGGAATTCTGGGTGGATTTCTGGATCGATGGACAGACGGGACGGATGGATGGATTTCAGGATGGATGGATTTCTGGATTTCTAGATGGATGGATTTCTGGATGATGGATGACTCAAAACAATGTATCTGCTTTTTAAATACTTTCAGTTTATTTATTTATTTTAACTGTTAAAATAAACAGTGTTCCTGTGGCTCAGTGGTAGAGCTTTGCGTTATTAGTGCAAAAGGTTGTGGGTTCGATTCCCAGGGAACACGTTAGGTAAATTTTAAAAAAATGTTAGCCTGAATGCACTGTAAGTCGCTTTGGATAAAAGCGTCTGCTAAATGCATAAATGTAAATGTAACTAAAGCACAACTGCATGGTATGTTGACTTTTACTTTTTTTAAATACTGTTACTATTTGAAATACTATTTCTTTCCATTCTTCAAAAACAAAAGTATGTCCTCTTGGTCAAATGAATGAGCATGTTGTGGAAGCACACATCAGTCGTTCTCCTGTCAAACACTGCATGTCAATGTGAGTCATAAGAACAGCTGTTTGAAGCATGCGAGTCGTCTGCTTGTGTGAAAGAGAGAACTACTCAGAGCATGTTACTAATACCTTACACTTGGGCACTTGTCAGGTTGGTTTCTCTCTGATACCCTGCTTAATGCCTTTTAAGCCTCTGTGACACCCACAAGCACAGACAGAGTTTCAGAATGGTTGTTCTAACGCGGGCTCAGACAGGGGCCTAATGTTAATCTCAGTAAACAAAGCTGTTTGGCTCCTGACTGACAACTTTAATTGTAATACTCTTGGACGCCGACTGCTATGAAAAACCCATCAAACACTGTCTAATTAAAATGGACCAAACATCTGGGGCTGATAGAGCCTGTCGATTATTGATTAAAGCAGAGCGGCCAGTGCTGCATTATTGATTCCAAATGACATGACAAAAACTGTATTTAGTAACATAATCCATTACACATTTTAGGTAATATGTTCAGACTTCTTTTAGATTACTTGTTTTTCACATTGATTTAAATAGGATACCATATTGATATAAAATATATTCCATTCAATATTATACACTCCAAACAAACCTTCCAAAGTAACACATGGTTAAATAACCCACTGAGTGATAACTTAAATAAAAATGAAAGTGTTTAACAGTTGATGCAACGTTAAAATCTCGAGAAAACACTTCCTAAAATTTAAATTATTTCTGTAAATCTGTGGCATCTCAATTTTCTGTGTAATTATAGTTGATGCAAGGTTGAAATATTGAGAAGACACTTTAAATGAGTAATAATTACAAAGAATAAATTCTCAATACTTTACAATAATAATCATTTATTATTGTGTGGATAATATGTAATCAATAAAAAAGTAACTGTAGTCAGATTACAAGCAGTTTGCAATGTAATTTACAGTAAGGCCCATTTATATTTGGACACACACAATTTTTTATTATTTTTAGCTGTTGGCCAAAACATATTCAAGTTACAGTTATATAATGTGATAATTCTCATCAAAATTAGAAAAAATTAAAAAAAAACACATCTCTAAAATATACACCCCCCCCCTTTCAAAAGACAACAAAATTGACAGTACACTCAAAACAAAAGCCATTTCATGGAAAGATGTGGGCTATTCCTTCATTATTTCCTCATCAATTAAGCAGGTAAAAGTTCTGGAGTTGATTCTAAGTGTGACACCATGCGGTCAAAGGAGCTCTCCATACAAGTGAAACAGACTATTTTAGGCATCAAAAACAAAACAAATCCACCAGAGAGATAGCAGGAACATTAGGTGTGGCAAAATCAACAGTTTGGTACATTCTGAGAAAAAAATAAGCACTGGTGAGCTCAGCAACATAAAAAGGCCTGGACATCCATGGGGGACAACAGTGGAGGATGATCGGAGGATCCTCTTCATGGTAAAGAAAAACCCTTTCACAACATCCAGCCAAGAGAAGAACAGCTCCAGGAGGCAGACGTGTCTCTGTCAAAGTCTACATCAAGAGAAGACTTCACCAGAGCAAATACAGAGGCTTCGCCACAAACTGCAAACAAGGCCAGAATAGACTTTGCCAAAAAACATCTCAAAAAAGCCAGAGCACTTCTGGAAAAGCATTCTTTGGACAGCTGAAATTAAGATCAACCTGTACTAAAATGATGGGAAGAAAGAGGTCTGGAGATGGCTTGGAACAACTCCTGATCCAAAGCACACAACATCATCTGTGAAACATGGAGCAGTGTGATGCATGAGTGTGAATGGCTTCCAGAGGCACTGGGTTACTGGTGTTTAGTGATGATGAGACAGAAGACAGAAGCAGCCGGATGAACTCTGAAGTGTGTGAGATACACTCTCAGCCCAGATTCAGTCAAATGCAGCAAAGTTGATTGGGTGGCGCTTCATAGTACAAGTGGACAATGACCCAAACATACAGCAAAAACAACCCAGGAGTTTTTTCAAGGTAAAAAAGTGGAATATTCTGCAATGGCCAAGTCAATCTCCTAATGTCGACCCGATTGAGTCGCATTTCACTCGCTGAAGACACAACTAAAGGCAGTAAGAGCCACAAACTAACAAACAACAAACGAAGTCAGCTGCAGTAAAGGCCTGGCAAAGCATCACAAAGGAGCAAACCCGGTCTCTGCTGATGACCATGAGCTCAAGACTTAAGACAGTCAATGCTTGCAAAGGATTCTCAACAAAATATCAAAAAAATTACATTTTATTCATGATTATATTTATTTGTCTAATCACATATTATTAGAGAGTTTGACTCCTAACCCGAAGGTTGTGGGTTCGAGTCTCAGGCCGGCAATACCTTGACAGAAGTGCCCTTGAGCAAGGCACCGAACCCCCAACTGCTCCCCGGGCGCCGCAGCATAAATGATACCCACTGCTCCGGGTGTGTGTTCACGGTGTGTGTGTTCACTGCTGTGTGTGTGCACTTTGGATGGACTAAATGCAGAGCACGAATTCTGAGTATGGGTCACCATACTTGGCTGTATGTCACGTCACTTTCATATGTGCTCCTGAAAATGGGGGGACTGTGCATGCACATGGTTGAAATTCCTTAGTTAGTGTTATTTTTTTTACTTAAAGCTTAAAGTCTGCACTTCAACTTCATCTTGATGGTTTCATTTCAATTATATTCTGGTGGCATACAGAGCCAAAATGATGAAAATTGTGTCAGTGTCCAAACATATATGGACCTGACTGTAATCTCATTACAAATACTTAATTTTTGGAATCTGATTACGTAAATCTACATTACATGTAAATAATCAGTTACTACCCAGCAATGAGAGCGGCACAAATCATCATCGAGACACCTCAGGCAACCTTCTTATGTGTGACAGACATAAAACCAGAAACTTGCAAACGTGGGAAAAGCGCAGTGTTTGCCAGCGATGTGGTATTGGGTTGCTTGCCAGGGTTTTGCTGTGCAGTTTAACACATTGCTATGCAAATCTCTCTGATATTCTGGACTGTAAATATTGCCAGGGAAAGTTTTTCCAAGCATTTCATCGTCCACTAGGGGAATGGTTTCTAAAAGAAATTCCAACATGCTCTTCTATAGTGCTTCAGGTAATAAGACTTGAGGTTTTTCAACAGCCAACTTTCTTGAATAATCATTAGAACAATTTATTTTTAGCTGGAGAGGAAACTGGAGGCTGGTAAACACTAACAGCATGCAATTAAACTGCTTGTTCTGTTCGGCAGAAACATTTTTTGTGTTAATAAAAAAAAAAGTAGCATTACTTGTCATTGACAACTTTTATATAAATGACCTGCCAGAAAGCGTGACACATACAGCAATGAAATGAAGTCACAATGAGGGATTGTACGACACAGTGCATCGATTATCAACAGATGAGTGATGAATTTATTTGGATCATAGGACTGCTACTTTAATATGCTTCTAATTTATGACATAACGCAAATGAGCAATCCCTCCAAACTTTAACAGACATTAGGGCTAATTTGTGCAGCATCTGTGACCCTTTCTGAGGAACATTAATAATGGCCATATTTAATACAGCAGATAATTGATGTCTCTGTGCATTTCCTTATAATGTGGTTTTAATCAGCAATTTGCATGCCTGACACAGGATTTTATTCTTCAACTCCAATTGGCTACAACACAAAACAGAGGTAAAAGTAGAGCATAATTAATGTGCTGGCTTCATTATAACACAAACTCACAACGCTGGCCTAGATAACCACAAAAGAGCCTCTTTACAAGTAAAAAAGTTGTGTTCACAGCTTCACACCATCCCGATGAGCATTAAATATAGTGGGCTAATCTGCACGCGTGTGTGTTGATGGTATATCTGTTGGCAGCAGGAATAATTATTCTGCGTATTGTAATGCTCTGCATAGGCGTGCTGAAGGAAAAAACTGAACTAGAGGACAGGGGCTTCCTGAAAAGCCCACACACTATTCAGCATTACGAATGAATTATGGAGCAAGAAGCAATTTACTATCGCTTCACAACTCTTTGGATGTTTTAAAACACCAAATAATGCAAATATGAGAAGTTCCATTCTAATATAAAGAACAACTGGACTTTATTTTTTTTTTCGCCTGAACCAAAGGTCATATTACTATGGAAGGCCATTTCTGCCACTGAATTAAAAAAAAAAAAAAAAAAAAAAAAAATTAAAAGGTAATTGCAATGTCTTAATCTCACAATTCTCCCTTTTTTTTCTTAGATTTGTAAGACATTAACATTAAATAACAATGGAATTGGAAGGTAATTGCAATACATAAACTCACAATTCTGACATTTTTCTTAAAATTTGAAATATAACTTTGCAACGGAGTTACAAAGTCAGAGCTGCATGATACAATGTTGCAACTGCATGTTATAAAGTCAGAATAGCGCAACAAAGTTGACTTATTTTCTCGCTGTTGCGAGTTTACATCTCGCAATTCAAATTTCTTCCTCAGAATTGTGAGATAAACTCACAATTGTGAGTTATAAAGTCCAATTTTAGGGGAAAAAAAAGACTATTCTCTCACAATTCTGACTTTATGAGTCATAATAACAAGTTCATATCTCGTCATTCTTAGAAAAAGTTCTGAATAAAGTCAGAATCGTAAGATAAAAGGTCGCAATTACCTTTCTTTATTTGTATTTAGTGTGCAAACAAGCTTCCAAAATTGAACACTGCATTCATTTAATACTTTACTATACTTAGTTAGCAATTTCTAATTTGCACTGTGAGATTGTCAAAGAAGTAAAATTTTAGATATTTAAAGGATGCAGTTGAACTCGGTTCATAAAAATTAAACATTAGTCTATATACTACCTGAATTAAAACATGTAGCCTTCAAATAATTATCAATCAAGTAGCCTAAACATTTTAACCATTCTATTAGATAAAGAATGTTTTTAAATGGAAAATAGTTGCATTTTTTGATCTCAAGTTAAATGAATAAAAATAAGATATTAATGCCATTTCAAGCTAAAACTTTCCCCGATAGCAAGGTTATGGCCTCCTATCATTAAAAAGAGAATTAAAACTCCCAGACACATAAATTATTCTGTTTTGATTAAAACTAATGTTTTATTTAAGAGAGAACAGGGAAATCCTATATGCACTCAAGTTTTGTTATTAATACATGTTTAAAGAAATGTTTTAAATATCAATACACCATCAGCACAAAGTTTTTAATAAAACACATTCATAATGTAATGTGCTTGCAAAAACACTTAATAACAGATTTCTGTGTTAAGTGCACTGAATTAAATGCCACTGACACAAATGATACTTCAATAAAATCCAATATTAGCATACGAACACAGCTGTCTGACACATTTATTTCCCAGACGCTCAAAATTATCTGGGCACGAGTCATTTGAGCGTAATTGAAAATACATCAGTTAAAGTATGGTAAAGATTTCAATAAATAAATCAAGTTCTGAATACTACACAGCAAAAACACCAGCTATTAGATAAAACAAATAGAATAGGAGAGCTTCTTGGAGAGTGTGTGAGTGCACAGATGTCACAATTACAAGCCCAATCACTTGAACTGTGATGGCGGAAATGCAGTTTCGCAAAGGAAACTTGTGAAATGTGTGAGCTAGGCACTTATAAACGAAGATTTGAAATGAGTTTTAAGCTGCTTGCTGAACAAGCTCAGTTTCAGGAAAAATTATTCACAATTTATTAGTGTGAAGCAGTGAACTCGGGGCTCAGAGTCTGCTGGGATATTACACTCGTCTTCCATGAGCTTCCCTCACATTTCTCTGCGAAGAACTTCCTGGAGCTTCAGCGCTGGTGTGTTTTATATGGATGCTTCATAATCAGCCAGAGGCAAAAAAGACACCTCTCTTTGAAAATAAGCACTTGAGCAAATGAATCCCCAAGTTATGCATATGTGACCCAGGAGCGAAAAAAAAAAAAACGTACACCCATTGTGCCTTGACAAACAAATTCTCCCACGTACATGCTAATTAATTAGCACCGAGGGCTATAATGTAATGGGGTTCTAAAGCCTGCTAACACATACGCCATTTATTTATTGCAGCCAAAATAATGAGAAAGGCAATAATGGCCATGCTCATGCTTTCTGAGTGCGCTTTAAAGAGGCTCTAGGATTTTCATTTTTATGCAAGCCTGTTAATCAAAATTGATTGGGCCTGGAGAGTTTATGACAGACAATCCAATAAATACATTCCGGCGTTGATCGGTTACAACCCAAGTGCATCTAGCAAAGGTCCTAATTATATTCACATTAATATCAGGTTGACACTAGTGTAATGAGACAATGCCAAGGTAAGATTTCAGAGGAGCAGCTAATCTCATCCGCACACACGCCTGTCGAGCTACTATGTAATCACTGTTAATTTATGTCACGGATCAAACCTAAAGGTTAAGCATTGATTACTGTGTGTTGATTTACAAGGAATGGCTTCGGCCCTTCAATTTAGCTTTAGTGTGCCTGCCACCCTGATTAATAGCAGGTTAAACAGGTTACTACAGCCGCTGGAGATAACCGTTTCCATACTGTAACATATATCAACTATACATTTAATAATAGACTGTAGAGTCCAGAGCACATTTAATGTAATGCCGATGGAAAACAGGCTGTGTGGGTTGAACATGCAGTAAGTTCAACATGTCATAATGTTTTAAAATCTGCATGTTTTCATGAGACATCCAAGCACACAATTGTCTGATATGCCAATCATTATGTCTATTCTACTGTATAATCAATGAAAATGAATGTAAAAAAGTATATATATATATATATATATATATACAAATATACATTTATTTAATCAAAAAATACAGTTAAAAAACTTATAAACATAAATATTTTTAATGTTTTTGAAAGAAGTCTCTTCTACTCACCAAGGCTGCATTTATTTAATCAAAAAATACAGTTAAAACACTTATATTGTGAAATATTATTACAATTTAAAATAACAGTTTTCTATTTTAATATATTTTCAAATGTAATTTATTCCTGTGATGCAAAGCTGAATTTTCATCATCATTACTCCAGCCTTCAGTGTCACATGTAACATCCAGTCTATCACATGATCATTTAGAAATCATTCTAATATTCTGATTTATTATGAGTGTTGGAAACAAGTTCTGCTGTCTAATATATTTGATGAATAAAAGGTTAAAAAGAACTGCATTTATTCAAAAAAAATTCTAATAATATATTTTCTTTACTTTACTTTCATTTACTATCACTTTTTATCAATTTAACACATCCTTGCTGAATAAAAGTATTGATTTTATTTAAAAAAATAAAAAAAATTACTGACCCCAAATTACTGACCAGTAGTGTATATTGTTATTACAAAATATTTATATTTTAAAAACATAGCTTCTTTTTTTTTTTTTTTTTTTTTTTTACTTTTTATTCATCAAAGTATCCTAAAAAAGTATCACATGTTCTGAAAAAATATTAAGCAGCAGAACTGTTTCCAACTTTGATAATGAATCATCATATTAGAATGATTTCTAAAGGATCATGTGATAATGATCCTAAAAATTCAGCTTTGCATCACAGAAATAAATGATAATTTAAAGTATAATAAATTTAAAAAACAATTATTTTAAATTGTAATAATATATCACAATATTACATTTTTTTGTGTGTTTTTGATCAAATAAATGCAGGCTTGATGAGCAGAAGAAACTTCTTTCAAAAACATTAAAAATAGTAATGTTTCCAAAACTTTTGACCTGTACTGTATATATATATATATATATATATATATATATATATATATATATATATATATATATATATATATATATATATATATATATATATAAAACCACTGATTGGTGAAGTGAATAGCATTGATTATATCGTTCCAATGGCACTTGTCAAGTGTTGGGATATATTAGGCAAATTGTGAACAGCCAGTTCTTGAATTCAATGTATGGAAGCAGGAAAAATGGTCAAGTGAAAAGATCTGAGTGAGTTAAATAATAATGGCTAGATGACTTGGTCAAAGCATCTCCAAAATGTCAGGGTGTGGGGTGTTTCCAATATAAAGTGGTTAGTACCAAACAAAAGTGATGCAGGAAGGACAACTGGTGGACCGTGTCAGGGTCATGGACGCCCCAAGGCTCACTGATGCACGTGGGGAGTACAGATGAGCTACTGTAGTTCAGATCGCTGAAAAACAATGCTGGTCAAGATCGAAAGGTGTCAGAACACACAGTGCATCACAGTTTGCTGTGTAGCAACAGCCCGGTCAGAGTGTCCATGATGACCCTTATCCACCGCTGGAAGTACCTACAATTGGGCTGTGAGCATCAGAACTGGAGATGCACAAAAATCTTCTTAAGAAATATGTTACAAAATTTCATAAGATAAATTCCAAGAAATTTCTAAGTGCAGTTCCTAACAAATTCTTAAGAAGTGCTCAAATATGTTCTTAGGAACATCTTATTTTTGATTAAGAAGAAAATTACGTGTTTATCTGGCTGAAAATTCACTGATAAACTCAATGAAAAACACTTCAAAGGCGGACTCTTTTTCATAGAGCGGTTGCGGAATTTTGAATTCAGTATAAAGTTGCGTCACACATAATCATGACCAAACACTGTTTACATTATCAGTCATTGTTGTCACTTCAGAAAACTCACACACAGTCCTAGTAAGTATGGGTGTAGCTAGTGCTATTTTGCAATACTTCATTACAACAATTCATTTGAAATAACCCAATAAACTCATTAAATCAATATTTGGGGATTTAAGACAAGTCTGAGGCTATCCTAACTTTAAAAATATATTTACGATGATTTTTAAGAAGAGTCCTTTCAAGAATTTGAATTCTTCTTAAGTTTTGTCTTAAGAACAATGTTAAGAAATTTAGAATTTTAGAAGATTCTTTGAGAATACAAAATATTCGTAACTCTTTTCTCAAGTTACACTCTTAAAAATAAAAATCTTCACAGCGATGCAATAGAAGAACAGTTTTGGTTCCACAAAGAACCATTCAGTCAAAGGTTCTTTAAAGAACCATCTCTTTCTTACCTTTTTATAATCTGAAGATTCTTCTTTGCCACAAAGAACCTTTTGTGAAACAGATGTTAAAGGTTCTTTATGGAACCATTTAGACAAAAAGGTTCTTCTGTGACATTGTGAAGCACCTTTAAGAGTGTAACAAGAAAATTGTAATTAAGAATTTGTTTTTTTCTTAAGAATGTTTTGTGAATCCAGCCCCTGGACCATGGAGCAAGAGAAAAAGGTTGACTGGTTTAATAAATCATGTTTTCTTTTAGATCAGGTGAAGGCTGGGTGCATTTGCACTGTTTACCCGGGAAGAGATGGCAGCAGATGCATTATGGGAAAAAGGCAGGCCAACGGAGGGAGTTTTATGACCTGGCCAAGGTTCTGCTGGGAAACCTTGGGTCCTGCATTCACGTGGATGTTACTTTGACATGCACCACCCTCCTAAAGACTGCTGCAGACCTTCTACAAGCTTCATGGCAATGGTATTTCCTGACGGCAGTGGCCTCTTTCAACAGGATAATGCACCTGCCACACTGAAAACACTGTTCAGGAATGGTTTGAGTTCAAGGTGTTGCCTTGGCCTCCAAAACTACCCAGATCTCAATCCGACTGAGCATCTAAGGGATCAAATCCAATCCATGCTGAACTTGCTGGACCCCATCTTTAATGCTTCAGAGCTGTTTTGGCAGAACAAGGGGGATCTACACAATATTAGGCAGGTGGTTTTAATGTTGTGGCTGTTTGTTTAGTTCACTGACACAGTATAGATTTAAAATAAAATCTCCTGCAATGTGCACAGGCCAAGTTTGAATAATACGGGAAACTGCTGCAATAATAAAAATGGTCTGACAAGAACATTCTTCCTGACCCTAGAGCATATGGCCTGTGGAAAACAGCTAAATTACTTTTTCAGGGCTTTTAACCCAAGCCATTTAATCCCACAAAGTTTAGAGAGTCATTGTGGAGAGCAGAGCAAAATGAGACGTCTCTAAATCACTGCAATCCCCCGTCCCTCAGCTCTGATCCCAGCCGCTATTAGTTGGCCCCTCGGAGACAAGAGCACCAGCCGTACGGGGCTATTACGCATGACCACACATGCATCACAAATGAAAATACCAAAATCCAATAAATCCTCACATATGGGTGAGGGGTGAATACATTTACAACGTGTCAAACAGACGGGTTTGGCATTAGTAAAAAGAGTCTGTGGATATATTAGAACTATTTTTCACCAAACTGACCTGTTCCTTCGATCATGGGTTGAAGATTAAAAATCGAAATGCTGTCTCATAAACAAAAACATTTGAAGGATGAAAAGAGGATCTATCTTGATGCCACTAACAGATAAAGTTTAGTTGCACGAGTCTGATAAGTGGCATACTAGAACATATAAACATATGGAGCACAACAAATCAGTATAAACAAGTGTGTTATTTAAAAATACCAACTTAAACTAGTATATTGTGTCGCTATTTACTCATCCTCATGTTGTTCCAAACCAAATGCTGCTATATTCAGCACCCTGTTATTTTTGTTAAGCAGAAAACACAGATGGAATCACGGAATCCAGTCATAAAAATTTTATTTACTGTATAATGCAGAATATAATTGAATTTGTCAAATTTTGAATGAATATTTAAGCATAAAAATACTATTTAAATATGATTCCTGCATGTTCTGTGCCTCTGTGTGAATGAATGAATGACGTAGACGCCTACTTTACCTACTGAAGCATGCATGAAGCTAGCAATGTTTTCAGCGTCTGCCGTCATAAATACATGAACATCTCTAGAGCTGTTCTGAGAGTCACTTCACAAGCATTTCACCATTTCATTTGAGAAAAACTTCTTCATATCATATTACATGTCAAAATAAAAGTTTGGTTTAACTTGAAGAAATTGTGACAGAAAAATATTATTATTGTACAGTAGAACACACGACTTAAAATTAAATTAAAAGTTTGTTTTTAAGGAATAAACACATAAATCTTCTTAACTTTAAGAATAAACCTCTGTTGTGCAGCACTTTGTTTGCCACCAAAATATTGGTTTTTTTTTTCATTTGATAAATTAAACAATAAAACTAAAATACAAAAAAAAGAAAATCAAAATAAAAAAAACAAAATTTCATAAGAACAAAAAAAACAAAAAAAAAAAAAAAATTAAAAACAAAAAAAAAAAAAAGAAAAAAACTTGTGAAATCACTGAAATCCAGAAAATCAAGAAAACAGAATTTTAGAAGTAAATAAAAATGTATTTCATAGGGCCATTTTTCATCATACATTTTAATAAATTGCTGTTAACTTGTACAAGTTTCATGATTTCAATTAATAAGACATGCTTTTTGATAACATATACACATTTAAATCAACTATTAAAAATTGGGGAAATTGGGGAAAAATTGGGGAAAAAAAATGTAATCCAGAACAATTAAAGTGGAAATTTTTTTTTTTTTTTTTTTTTTTAATGAACTTAATTTTTTTTAAATGAACCCCTTAAATGAACTGTTTTATCTGGTTCACAAATAAGACTGAAATGATTCCTTTATGAACTGGACTGATTCTTATGAACTCACTGATTTAATGTTGCAGGAGTTCTTGTGTTAACAGCTCACTGAAGGGGAAGATCAGCGGATAACAACACCATTCTTCACAAAGCTTCGTGGATTTTCTTTTGCCAGTTTAATAGCTGTGATCACAGCAATCTATCATTGTATGGAAAAGACCTATGTGATTCTAAAAAATGATTCCACAGAAGAAAGAAATTCACACTCTGCATGAGCATTGGGCTGATAAAAGTCCTCTGAATGTGTAAATGAAGCCAGCTGTTCTGTCTGCAGGGGCTAAAGATATCCCTCCGGATTTGATTTTTCCAGGTGTTTTTGAAGAGCACTGAGCTTTAAAAGCTTAGCTGAAAGATTATGATAGTTGTGTTAGTACTTTCGCTTTTCGATCCACATCACGTGACGAGATCGTAAAAAAGAGCAGGCCGAGAGAGAAAACCAGGCGTTTGTCATCATAGTTGCTTCATGTCACTGCATTCAGAATTCATCACCAAAATAATGGTCTAGATCCCTCAGTGACTAATATTCACATTGATTTACTGTCCATGAGAAATATTTGTTGTTTATGGGTGGGGGAGTTCGGACAGCCCCTCGATCATGTTAGGAGCAGGCTGGTAATTCAATTTTCGAACTGAAATGAACTCTGCGGACTGATGCCGCTGTGTTTTAAACCCAACAAAACTTATTTTACAGTGCAATGACACACTGATGAAATTGTACCTGTTTTAGATTAATACAGCTTTCAAGATACTGAAGATACTTCAGTGTCACATGATCCTAATATGCTGATTTGCTGCTCAAGAAACATTTCTTATCCTGCTCCAATCTGATTAGCTGGCTTTACACAAAACTGAGAGGAGTGCCCCTAAGTCACCTTTATGGATTTGAGATTTCTGTGAATGCAAATGTCTTTTGCATATTAATCTATACTGTGCATAATAGTCTAAAATATGCTGTCGTTTAAACCAAACAAATACACACATAGCCTAATCGATAAATTCTACACACTGTCTGTAAATTTAAAGAAAAGCACTTCATTAATGCTTTGGAATACAGACTTTTTAATTGAATAATTAAAAAATATATAAATAAATGAAAAAAAAAAAAAATGGTAAAAAAAAAAAATGTTTAAAAAAGTAAGAGGTTTAAATTTACCATAAAGAAAATGTACTGCACTAAGAAAAATTTTATATAAATAAGAATTGTATAAAATATTTTGTAACCTAAAATTGCTAAAATTAAAGCCATACAACTAAATGAGTTATATTCCAAATTTGAAGTTGATATCAAAACAATTAAGGTTCCTATGAAATTTTATTAAGGCATTACATCAAAAAACAGCCTTTTTTAATGCATTTTCCTGTCACAGATTTGTACATTTCTGTCACAATATTACTTCTATCACCAATAACTGCCAAATATAGAATATTAAGACCATTGATATGCATTTTGTCAAGATTAAAAAAAAAACTGTTGTACATTTTTGTAATATGACACTTTAAAGATATTATCAGCATGAATTCTTCAAAAGATATCTAATTTATGATGATTGTTAAAATATGTGATATGGAGAAAAAAAAATTGCGCAAATCAATCTGAATAATCCACAGCCTGAAGTACGTCAAACAACTCAAGTAAGTCAAAACATTAATTTCCAAGTATGAAGATATAGGCCTGTGATTCAAATGACATTGTTAAAAATAGCAAAGGCACCCACACGTCGCATCTGTGTATCTGTGTGAACTTCCCCTTCAGGGTTTGAAAGAATGAGTCTTTTAATGTTGCTATATTTATATCTCTCCAGGGATCGACAACAGTCACTTTCCTCATTCCCATGATTTCACGCAAAAGAAAAGTTTACCCATGTTCAAGTTTAAGAGGATCTGAAAGCAGAGCGGTATACAGCTTGATGCTGAACGACAGCGAGCGATTAAAGCACAATGCAGGATAAACGTCTTTATCTGCACACCAACATATTTCCACAGTGCCAATGCAAACAAATCAGCACGACCGTATGCAAAGACGCCTGCATCGTTGAAGAGATTTATGCATATTGCCATGTCATGCACACAAAGCTTATTATTTCCAGTCAGTGAAATTGCACCTTGAAAAAAAAAAAAAATTATATTTTGACTGTCATGAACTTCCATCTTATCAAGCATGAACTTTGTGACTTATGAAACTTTAGATAGATGTCCGAATGACTGCGAGATAAATTGCACGATTCAATTTCGGCCGAGGATGAACTCTAATGAATTTCGTGAAGTGAATATAATGGTGCTACCTGACCGCTCGGGTTTCCATGAGCTGCGGCTTTAAGACCAGTGGGAGAGCCATCGCTCTGTTGCTCAATCACGCCGCCTCTGCAGTAAACAGAGGGAGGCCAATTAGAGCATGGAGCTCTCGCTTGAGATGACAGGAGGTGATTCTCTGAGACCCCGATAAGGATTATTGCGGCTGAATGGCTATAACGCATAAATTATCAGGCTCTCAAGTACAACTCTTCAGGGAAAAGAGATCCCTGATTAAAAAGCACAGCCTATATTTGTGTTGATGAGCTGCAGTGTCCAAACACTGAACAATATATGCAAATGTATTGCTCATACCAAGGGTCAGGGATCTGAACAAATACCTACCCATTTGAATTAACTACCACTTTTTTAACTAATAATTTATTCAAAAACACACTTAAAGGAATAGTTCACCCAAAACTGAAAACCTGCTGAAATTTGACTCATCCTCTGGCCAGTCGAGCTATAGATGAGTTTGTTACTTCATCAAAATAGAGAAATGGAGAAACGTAGCATGCCATCACTTGCTCACTAATGGATGCTCTGCAGTGAATGGGTGCCGTCAGAATGAGAGTCCAAACAGCTGATAAAAACATCACAATAATCCACACCACTTCAGTCCATCAGTTAACATCTGGAGAAGTGAAAGAAAAACATTCAGAGGCATGTTTGCGTGTGTTTCAGACTAAAACACAAGTCCTCTATCCGTAATATCTCATCTGAAAAGGGAGAGATTTAGTGGATTTTTTTTTACTGGAGAAAGTGTTATTTTAGATTATAGACTGTTATTTAGGCCAGAAGTGACTGTTTAAAGTTAACACATCTTAATGATTCATTTGTTTCTTACAAACACTCAGATTTTCTCAAAGGTTTCTCCAGATGTTAACTGATGTACTGGAGTGGTGTGGATTACTTGTGGATTATTGTGATGTTTTTATCAGCTGTTTGGACTCTCATTCTGACGGCACCCATTCACTGCAGAGCATCCGTTGCTGAGACACTGATGCAATGCTACATTTCTCCGAATCTGATAAAGAAACTAAATTATCTACATCTTGGATAGCCTGAGAATGAGTACATGTAGAACTATTTGATGTTTATACATTAATTCCCAATATTTAAAATAAATAAATAAATAAAATAATTATTTTTTGGAGAATGGTTTAAAGGTAAAAAGTATAAGAAAATGTTATTACAGTACTATTTACTTGGCGGTTGTCATTTACTAGAGTCATTCAATTGGAACTTTTCTTGAAAAAGGTATAAAAACCATGAGAAACGAACATGAATACAAAGAGTACGTTTATCAAAGGCAAAGCCTGTTCTGATGGGCAGATGAAGACTACCAAACAGCTCTATTGATCGGTGACGCTGACATCAAATCCCATCTACATCTCTCTTATTTTCTAACTGCCCTTGAGGGTCAACAATCTATTGTGATGAGAGACACTACTGGCCCTTCTAGAAGATGAACAAATAAAACTCCAGCCGAGACAGAAAATAAATGTCTGCTAAATGGGGCTATTGTTTCAAACATTATAACGGCGTCTGCAAAGGACAGCATGTGTGGCCCAAGGCTTTCAAAACACGTTCCACTGAGGTCAGGGTGTGATGTTTTCTCCTGTCAGGCACTTCAACAACAGTGAAAGCAGGAAAAAGCAATATCACAGCAACTCAACACCACCCCCAAGCACTAAAACCCATGAAAAACTCTGAAGGCTGAGAATGAGGAAATAAATGTGCTAGATATAATTAAAACACGTTACTTGGGAACTGCGATTGTTCTATTATAAGATCCAACAGTAAAATTCATTATGGGAAGCATCACTGTTAGCACTGCTTATTAGTGTTAGGGATTTGAACAATCTCTAACCCTATTACATTTTGGCATGTTACTCATCTTGCACAAACATGAATAATATCTTGAATCAAGCTTGTTGAGGAGAGATGTGCTATTATTTTAATAAGTTATCTGACTTAAAGGGATAGTTCACCCAAACATGAATTAATTTGGTCCTCGGGTCATCCAAGATTAGGAGGAGTTTGTTTCTTCATCAGATTTGGAGAAATGTAGCATTGCATCACTTGCTCAGTAATGGTTGGCAGAGAAATGTAGCATTGCATCTTGAAAAGCACTTGCTCAGTAATGGAATTAAAGCATCTGCAGTGAAAATGGGTGCCGTCAGATGAGAGTGTTCCACAAAATTTAATTTGTTTAGAGCTGTTTTGGCTTGTAAACGGTGCTTGATCTGTGCAGATTTCTCTCCTGATTCAGACCAAATTACAGATTTGTTTCTAACAAACACACAGATTATGGCTTCACAGGCTCTTAATTGATGGACTGGAGTGGTGTGGATTACTTGTGGATTATTGTGATGCTTTTATCAGCTGTTTGGACTCTCATTCTGACGGCACCCATTCACTGCAGAGGATCCATTGCTGGGACACTGATGCAATGCTACATTTCTCCAAATCTGATGAAGAAACAAACTCATCTACATCTTGGATGATCTGAGGGTGAGTAAATTTTCATTTTTGGGTGAAATATTCCTTTTTATACTCCATATTGTTGCCTGCTGGAATTTAAAATGGACTAAACATTTTACGATTTAAATTAAAGGATGAACACAAAATGTACTGAGACAGAATATCTGCACATTCCAAATGCATATCAAAATAGTTTTATCCTTATCAGTAGCAGACACAATTGAAGAAAAAAAAAAAAAAAAAAAAAAAAAAAAAAAAAAAAAGGTAGTCCCACTTTGGCATGCTGGTCTACCTCCAACAACACTTAAAAGATCAACAGTTTATATTATTCAAAATAGTGCACGTCTCAAACTAGTGGAAGAAACCCTCTCATGGCACTGCTTTCATATGGATGAGATTAAGACGCCTGAAATGCCTCGGCTCTGACACTCACTGGATGTAATGGAAGTGACGTTGAAACCATCATGGGAGGAAAATGCAGCTTTAAAAAAGAGGACAGGTCTGCGGGGGAAATCCTCCTTAAAGTCAACCAACCACATATGTTCAACGTGCCCACATGAAATGTGTCCAAGTCTGCAGTAAGGACCCTCATCACATTATTCCACCCACTGATTCGATTTTTTTGGTCTGCTTGGACAGTCGTACTCTCAAACTAAGGCCAGAAACACTCTGTACAAGCCTACAAATGCAAATGCTTGGCCAACGCATTTAAGAGTGCCATCTTGTCGTACATACTAATGCGAGTTAGTGCGAACAGTACATTTAAGGCATTAAAAATGTTGCCTATAAATCATATTTTAAATGTGATTATGATTTCCGCTCTGCCAACTAATTAAGCATATTTGCCTGCTGGTTATTTATTCTACTTTTTTTGTTACTTTGGCATTATTTTGCATTGGCTCCACAAGCTTTCATAATTGGAGTTGCCAAATGTCAAGAGTTTGGAGAATTGGAGAAAACCTCCAATTAGAACATTTCTCTCTAAAACCAATAACATAATTTGGAATTCTTGGAGTTAATTGTAGGATTTTCAGTGGCTTAGCTTTTGAAAGAAGATTCTTGTTGTACCAGTTTTCATAAAAATAAAGAGTGTGGCAATTCATATGATGACTAACACATCACCAAACCAGATGAGGTATGCAATTTGACATTCTCTTGATTTGTGATTATTTGAAAATGTATTAAGTCTGACGAAATGTAAAATGAAATTCCTAAAATAACAATAATCATGATTAATAATTAGGAATTATAAATTTTTAGGAAAAATAATGTTGATTATCAGTTTAACCATTATGCTACAAACCTTAAAAAAAAAAATAATTTTTAACTTTTTTGTGTTTTATCACATTTTGTAAATGGATTCAATTCAAAATGAGTTACCAATTATTAAATAGTCACTATCCTCTTTTAGACAGTAGGGTCATTGTGTCAAATCAACCAAATTTCGGAAACTTCCCAAGTCAAATTTTAGAAGAAAGATAAACATGCATAGAGATGAAAGCCAAAATATTAAATGTAGCCCCCTATTTTGTAGAGGAGGGTCAAAATGACAGTTTTCACTGGAGATTCATAGACAAATTACAGGATGCTACTAGTCTACTATTAAAATCTGTGGACTTTAGCAGTCTTTGTGGCATCATATGCCAATGGGGACCATACAAAAATGGGAAAAAGCCCTTATATGGTTCCAGATACATTTCTAGTTCCAACATTATTTATTCCACAGACATTCCCCTTGAAAAATAATAAGTATCAGTTGTATACAAAATGACCAACTTTTTGGTTTCAACCACTGAATATGGTTATTATACAACAATCTGGACATGGAGGTGCATCTGGGATTGAACCATATGGGGCCTTAAAAATAAAGATGCCAGAAGGAAAGTTTACTAAGGCATGCAAACTTTGAAGAACCAACTTAAAAGTGCTTTTTCCCATATTTGAATGGTCACCATTGCCATATATTGCAACAAAGATTGCAAAAGTCAACAGATTGCACTAATAGACCTACCAATCTCTGTGTAAATAAACAAAACAAAACAATCCTGCCATCTTTCTTAAGTCATTCTAACCATCCTGTAATTTGGCTCCAAATCTCAGTTGAAAACTGACCTCTACAAATAGTGGATTACTCAGTAAACATACACCCATGATGCTTAATATTTTGGCTATTTCTTCATTTATGTATTTATTTCACCAGAAAAATTACCAAATCAAACATTTAAGCCGGGGACCTCTGGTTGAGTTGAAATTTACTCTCAGCTATACCTTAGAATAGGAGATGAAGTCTATCCAACCAGTAACAATGCAAGATCACAGGCATCAGACTGCCTTTCTTACATGACCAATATTAGCAGCAGGAATGGGGTTTCAGCTTTCATCAGGGAACAGCACTTCCAACTGCATGCACCTGATC